>NW_026521840.1:1200000-2400000 GCF_021234435.1 Artibeus jamaicensis | reverse complement strand
TGTTGGAACATTTATGCTTGTCCAGCAGGTTCCTAAGCCTCTCAATTTTTTTTTGGCATTTCTGTTTCTTCATTCTGTTCTGGTTTAATGTCTATTGTCTCCTTATGGTCCAAACTGTTGATTTGAGTCTTGGTTTTCTTCCTTTCACTGTTGGTTTCCTTTATTTCACTCTTCATAGCCTTCAACTTGTCCTTTATTTTGTAACCATTCCTCAACCATTTCTGTGAGCATCCTGATTACCAGTGTTCTGAACTCTGCCTCTGATAGGTTGACTATCTCTTCATTACTTAGTTCTATGTTTGGAGTTCTAATGTGTTCTTTCATTTGGGCCATATATTTCTGTCTTAGTGTGCCTGTTTTATAGTAAGGGGTGGAGCCTTAGGTATTTGTCAAGGCCGGTCAACGACTTTGCTGCATTGTGGCACTATACATGGGGGTGGGATCTGAGAGGGAACAGTGCCACTTGCATTGGTCTCAGCCACTTTTCAGTCACTTCCTTCACTACCTACAAGCAAATCAGCCCTTCTGGTGCTGATTTTCAGGTTGGTGGGCTTGTGCACATTCTGGGACCCTCTGTGTCTCTTCAACAAACTCTCTTGTGAGGCTGTGAGTTTCTCTCACTGCCATAATGCCCACAGGTTTCTTAATTAGAGGTTTAGGGGCTTTATTTCCTGATGCTGGAAACCTAGGTTGCATGGTCTCTCTTGCTCCCTAGTTGTTCCTTCTGGTTTACCCTCATGTTAATGTGGAACATCCCGGTCTGCCAGCTGCCACCTCACCCACCATGTTCCTCCAGCCACCACTTTGCCATGAGCCCTCTCCTCCCCAGCTGCCTGTCTCTGTCCCTGCTACAGGTCTGGATGAGTATTTGTTCTTTAACTCCTTGGTTGTTGGACTTCCATACAGTTCAATTTCCTGGCAGTTATGGTTATTTTTTGTTTTTAAATTTGTTGTTTTGATTGTGTAAGGAGGTAAATTGTACCTCCTATGCCTCCATTTTGGCTGGAAGTCAGGATTATAGTAGATTTTTAAAAACCTTTTCCCATTTTTGTTTATTAGCCTCACATTCTGTGCAGATAATGATAATGAGGCTCAGAAAGGTCAAGTAATGTGCCAAGTGTCACATATTGTTGACAGAGTCACAACACAAATCCAGATGTTTCAAAAACTTCTTTCCACTAAGCTTGTCTGCCTCTGACACAAAATCAAAGAATGAGAAAATGTTAATAAATCTGCACATTATTCTATAGAGAATGACAGAAGAGAGTTTTAGAAGGGAGGGGTTGGGGACAGAACAATACTCAAGGTACCTTTGAGGCCAAAGTCTCATTATTTACATTTACAGGAGAATGTTGCATCCTCCTCTTCACATGCTAAAATATTTCCATTTAGACCATTCCACCTATCCTTTGGTTGGATGGACTTGGTTTGAAAACAGCATTAAATTCAACTTATGCTGAATTTATGTATAAAGGGCACTTTTGTTTTCTCCTCTTTGATCAAAAGATGGTTTTATTCTTGTCTTTTGACACTCGGTCATCAGACCCACTCACTTTCTTTGCCAATACCAGATGTATCCATTAAATTGCATGAATAATTTACCCTGAAATTCTAGAATGGATAAAATTTGAAGGCAGCAGAGTTCTGGGATTTTAAAATTCTAGTTCATTTTGAGGGTGGAGATGATCAGGGTAGTGCTAGTAACAGTCAGAATCTAGATTCTTCTTACTGGGTAATATCCATTCAGAAGAAGTAGGTGTATGTTCAAAGAGCAGTTGTTCTGGCTGGGCTAGGCCAAGGCACTCCTGTGGTCTCTGGGACAGTGGGAATTAAGCATAGAAAAATTCCTGGGTCTACTAGTTTCTACCTTGTTTTAAGCAAATATAATACATGTTTTCAAATAACTACTTGTTCTTTGCCCATCCAATAGAAAGTGTTCTCAGCTTATGGTAAAAAAGACTGAGCTTTGCATTTTTCCTACTGGGAAACCTAAAATATCAGTACTTACACAATTCTCTGAAACCATCTATTTTTTTAAAATATAATTTATTGATTATGCCATTACAGTTGTTCTGTTTCCCCCCTTCATTCCCCTCCATTCTGCACACCTCTCCCCCACAATTCCCTCCTTTAGATTATGACCACATGTCTCAAGTTCTTTAGATTTTATATTTCCCCTACTATTCTTGCCCTCCCCCTATCTATTTTCTACCTACCATCTATGCTACTCTCCCCCCTTCTCCTTCTCCTACTCCCCTATTGCTAACCCTCCATGTGATCTCCATTTCTATGGTTCCACTCCTGATATAGCTATCCTCTTAGTTTGCTTTTGTTTTAGGTGCGGTTGTTAATAACTGAGTTTGCTGTCCTTTCACTGTCCATATTTTTTATCTTCTTTTTCTTAGATAAGTCTCTTTAACATTTCATAGAATAAGGGCTTGGTGATGATGAACTCCTTGAATTTGATCTTATCTGAGAAGCACTTCATCTGTCCCTCCATTCTAAATGAAAGTTTTGCTGGATAGAGCAATCTTGGTTGTAGATCTCTGGATTTCATGACTTGGAATATTTCTTTCCAGCCCCCTCTTGCCTGTAAGGTCTCTTTTGAGAAATCCGCTGACAGTCTGATGGGAACTCCTTTGTAGGTGACTGTCCCCTTATCTCTTGCTGCTTCTAGGAGTCTCTCCTTCATTTTAATCTTGGCTAATATAATGATGATGTGCCTTGGTGTGTTCCTTCTTGGGTCCAACTTCTTTGGAACTCTCTGAGCTTCCTGGATTTCCTGGAAGTCTATTTCCTTTGCCAGATTGGGGAAGTTCTCTTTTATTATTTGTTCAAATAAGTGATCCACTTGTGGCTGTTCCTCTTCCCCGTCTGATACCCGTATAATTCAGATGTTGGAACACTTAAAGATGTCCTGGAGGTTCCTAAGCCTCTTTTCATTTTTTTGAATTCGTGTTTCTTCATCCTTTTCTGTTTGGTCATTTTTTTTCTTCCTTCTGGTCCACTCCCTTGATTTGAGTCCCAGTTTCCTTTCCATTACTATTGATATCCTATGCATTTCCCTTCATTTCAATTAGTTTAGCCTTCATATGTTGCTCTGATTTGTGACTAAAATCAACCAGTTTTGTGAGCATCCTGATCACCAGTGTTTTGAACTGTGCATCTGAAAGTTTGGCTATTTCTTTGTCGCTTAGAGTTATTGGGCCTGGAGCTTTGAGCTGTTCTTCTTGAGTCATGATGTTTTGCTCTGTTGGTGACTGTTACGTATTAGGAGTGGAGCCTTAGGTGTTCACCAGGGCGGGGTCACCCAGGTCGCTGGTTTGTGATGCTGTATGTGGGGGCAGGGTCAGAGAGGGACAATAGTGGTCCCCTCTGCTGCTCTCCACTACTGGGGCCTGTGTGGTCTGTCTCACTGCTGGCTTATTCGCCAGTTATCTGTGCACAAATGTGTGACCACGGTAAACCCTCAGTGGGTCCACCTGCTGCTACTCCACACCTGGGATCCGCCCACTGCCTGCACACCTTGGTCGCGTGCCCTGGTCAGTCCAGTGGATCTTTCCTGCCCAACCCACTCTGCTGCTGGCTCTGCCCCTCTTACCGGTTTGGCTGAAGGGTTCGTTGTTGTCAGACTTCCATATAGTTCAATTTTTCTGTGGTTTGGCTGCATTTTTGTTGCTAAAACTTTGTTGTTTTTAAACTTGGTTTTGCAAGAAGGTAAAGTGTTTTCAACTATGCTTCCATCTTGGCAGAAGTCCTCTCTGTGAAACCATCTATTTTTTTTACCATTAGTATTGCATATGGGAAGACTGAGGAAAAATAAAAGAGAAGTTATTTGTCTAATGTTCCAGAATGAGTTAGTCATGCAGTCAAGAAAGGTATTTAAACATCCTGAATCCTGGTCCAATGTTTTTTTCATTGTACCATAGGCCCACTCTTGATGAATCCAAGTGGAGTAAGTACGTAATCAAGAAAGTAGAAAACTTCACTCTGTCTGTGCAATTCTTACAACTTTACAATATGATCTACTCTTATTTTCACAACTTATCTTTTGGTGAAATAATAATATCTACTTGAGAGTCATGGTCAGTATTAAATAACTTAATATTTGAAGTTCATTAGGCAGAGAGTCTGAATAATGATGTAATGAAAATGGTGTACTAGGAAGTTTCATGTTCTTGTTCCCTCTGATACCCGCCAGAGAAAAATTGAAAACCCCAACCAGAGCTGTCTGAATTAACTTTATAAAGAATCTGAAAAACAGCAAAATGTTTACACTAACCAAATAAACACTCAGTTAAGAAGAAAGCCATCCTCAACATAACAGGAAAGTTTAGTGGAGTTTTTACTTGCCCTTGACTTATTCACTCTAAAGCAGCAATTCTGATTTCTAGCAGGTAGCAGCTGGGTTGCAAGTTCCATCTCTGAAGGGTGAGGATACAGACTGAAGTTTCATATCATTTAATCATTTTGGATATAACAAAATGAATAAAGCAAGGTGCTTAACTTTGGTTTGGAATACTTAGAAAACTAGTTTAAAAGTTCAAATCACTGCTCATAAATGGTACAAGTCAGACTAAAAACCCACAAATGCTTGGGGCAAGATATTACAGGTGGAGACCTACAATGGACCACTTAACTCTCAAAGAAAAAACTGGGATGAAACTCTTTGGGTAATTAGGACATTTAAAAGGAACCATAATAAATGTAATACATCACATAAACAATGAAAGATGAAAATCATATGATAATATCAATACATAAAGAAAAAGCATTAGATAAAGTCCAGTATAATAAAAAACAGTCAGGGCAGTGAGAATAGAGGGAGCATACCTCAACATAATAAAGTCAATGTATGAGAAATCTACTACCAACATCATACTCAATGGGAAAAAAACTAAAATTTTTTCCCTTAAAATCAGGAAAAGACAAGGGTGTTCACTTACACCACTCTTATTCAACATAGTATTGGAAGTTCTAGCCACAGCGATCAGACAAGAAGAAGAAATAAAAGGCATCCAAATGGGAAAGGAGGAAGTAAAACTGTCATTATTTGCAGATGACAGGATAGTGTACATAGAAAATCCCATAGCCTACACCAAGAAATTACTTGACCTAATAAGTGAATTTGACAAAGTAGTGGAATACAAAGTTAATATTCAGAAATCAAAGGCATTTTTGTGCACTGATAATGAACTACAGAAATAGAACCAAGAAAAATATCCCATTTACTATAGTAAATAAATAAATAAATAAATAAATAAATAAATAAATAAATAAATAAATAAATAAAGTATCTAAGAATAGATTTAACCCAGGAGGTAAAAGACCTGTACAGGGACTTCCGCCAAGATGGAGGCATAGGTGGATGTGCCATGCCTTCTCACACAACCAAGTTTAGAGACAACAAAATATTAGCAACAGAAAACACAGCCAGAACACGGAAAATTGAACTTTTCGGAAGTCCGTTAACAACAAATTCTTCAGCCTGACCGGTAAGGGGCGAAACCAGTGGCTGATGAAGCGGGATTGCACAGGAGGTCTTGGTCATCCGGACACATGCGCGGAATCCAGTCGCAGGCGCGGAATCCAGAGGCGCGGAATCCAGGCGCAGGTTTGGACTTAGTGAGCAACCGAGCTAGCCACCAGGCGAGCGACTGCGAAGGAGACAGCAGGGAAGCGGTGCTGCGTGTTGACTGTGGTCGCCCATTTGTGCACGAGCGGAAAGGCAAGGGAGTGAGCGGTTGGACCAGGGCCGGCGGTCCCCGGGGAAAGCGGCAGTAGAGGGCGTCACCAGTTCCCCACTCTGACCACGCCCCCACATACAGCCTCACAACCCAGCGACCTGGGAGTCCAAGGCACCGCTTCTCACACTTAAAGGGCCAGAACAGACCAAAAATGTCGCAAGTTCTCAAAGCCCCAGAACCCATAGATCTAAGCGATGAAGAAATAGCAAAACTCTCAGATGCACAGTTTAAAACACTGGTCATCAGGATCCTCATAGAACTGGTTGATTATAGCCACAAATTAGACAAATATATGAAGGTGAAACTAATTGAAATGAATGGAATTGCACAGGACACCAATAGCAATGAAAAGGAAACTGGGACTCAAATCAATGGAGTGGACCAGAAGAAAGGAAATAATGGCCACACAGAAAAGAGTCAGGGAGCAAGAATTCAAAGAAATGAGGAGAGTCTTAGGAACCTCCAGGACAACTTTAAACGCTCCAACATCCGAATTATAGGGGTACCAGAAGGGGGAAAGGCACAGCCACCAGTGGAAAACTTATTTGAACAAATAATAAAGGAGAATTTCCCCAATCTGGCAAAGGAAATAGACTTCCAGGAAATCCAGGAAGCTCAGAGAGTCCCAAAGAAGTTGGACCCAAGAAGGAACACACCAAGGCACATCATAATTACATTAGCCAAAATTAAAATGAAGGAGAGAATCCTAGAAGCAGCAAGAGCTAAGGGGACAGTCACCTACAAAGGAGTCCCCATCAGACTGTCAGCAGATTTCTCAAAAGAGACCTTCCAGGCAAGAAGGGGCTGGAAAGAGGTATTCCAAGTCATGAAATCCAAAGACCTACAACCAAGATTGCTCTATGCAGCAAAACTTTCATTTAGAATGGAAGGACAGATAAGGTGCTTCTCAGATAAGATCAAATTCAAGGATTTCATCATCACCAAGCCCTTATTATATGAAATGTTAAAGGGACTTATCTAAGAAAAAGAAGTTAAAGAAACATGAACAGTGAAAGGACAACAAACCCACAGGTATTAACAACCACACCTAAAAAGAAAGCAAACTAAAAGGACAGCTAGATCAGGAGTGGAAACAGAAATAAAGATCTCAAGGAGGGTTAGCAACAGGGGAGTGGGAGGAGGAGATGGGGGGAGAAGGTACAGAAAATAAGTAGCATAGACAGTAGATAGAAAATAGATGGGGGGCAAGAATAGCATGGGAAATATAGAATCTAAAGGAATTGAGACACATGGTCATAAACTAAAGGGGGGGTAATTGTGGGGATGGGGAGGTAGGGTGGAGGGGAATCAAGGGGGGAATAGAACAACTGTAACAGCATAATCAATAAAAAAAATTTAAAAAAAAGACCTGTACATGGAAACTATAGAATACTGAAGAAAGAAATTAAGTAAGATAGAAGTAAATGGAAGCATATATCATGCTCATGGATTCGAAGAATTAACATGGTTAAAATTTCCGTACTACCCAAAGCAATCTATGGATAAAACACAGTTCCTATTAAGATACCAATGGCGGAGGATGCTGGGATGATGGCGACGGAGTAAGATGGAGCTGATACTAGCTCCTGTACTCATGGGTGAAAATCCTGGACGATCTATAGAGAAACAGCACAATAAACCATCAGTTACCCAGCATTTATGAAATTAAAAGACTAGAGATTGTGACCGACGCTGAAACACCAGACGGCGGCAGAGTCAGCTACTGGAGCTGGGTCTCACACGGCCCCTGTGCAGCTGCCAGAGCAACAGCCCTGGGAGCCGGGTAGTCAGGTATGGGAGCCGGACACTCCAAGCCCCTGTGACGGTCCTGGGAGACAGGAGTCAGGAACCGGAGCGGGGACACCCTTGTGCCGAAGCCATAGCTACCGGCCTGGGCAACGGAAGGGTCAGTTGCAGGAGCTGGGACACCAAAGGCCCATATGACGCCCCCATAGGGACAGGCCTGGGCCCTGAGGAGCCAGCTACGGGAGACGGGACATTCAAAGATACTGTGCCGCTGCCATAAAGACGAGACTGGACGCCGGGGAGTCAGGCACGGAAGCTGGGACTCTCCAAACCACTGTGACGCAGCAGAGGAGCCAGCTACGGGAGCTGGGAAGTTCTCAGATCCTGTGCCGCTGCCATAGCGATGGGACTGGACGCCTGGGAGTCAGGTATGGAAGCTGGGACACTCCAAACTCCTGAGACAGCCCTGGGTGGCAGAGGAGTCCTCTACGGGAACTGGGACGGTCTCAGCCCCTGTGCTGCTGCCATAGCGACGGGACTGGACACTGGGGAATCAGGTATGGGAGTTGGGACTTTCTAAGCCTCTGTGCCACTGCCATAGAGACAGGACTAGACGCCGGGGAGTCAGGTACAGAAACCAGGACACTCCAAACCCCTGTGACGGCCCTGGGCAGCAGAGAGAGCCAGATACGGGAGCCGGGACATTCCCAGCCTCTGTCCCACTGCCGTAGTAACGGACCTGGGTGCTTGAGGAGGCGGCTACTAGAGCCAGGACATTCACCAGTGGTAGGCGACCAACGCAGGGACCAGCGCGAGGACCAGCGTGAGTGTAGGTGGAGACGAAGAACATCAAGAAACTTCAAGCAGTCTGCACCACTGAACTTTACAAGGATCATACCACAGAAGTTTACACCATAAAACCAGTGTTTCAGAACAGATCAATTTTAGAAGCAGAGACTAACAAGAAGAGTCTCAAACAATGGGAAGACAAAGAAACAATCCCCAAATGAAAGAAAAAGCAGAAACTTCAGAAAGAATGGTAGATGAAATAGAGGCTGATCAACTATCAGACAGGGAATTCAAAGCACTGGTTATTACGAAGTTCAAAGAGCTCACAGTGAACTACCAGAAACTACAGGGGAACTATAATGATCTCTCTGCAAACTACAGCAACATCAAAAAGGAAATGGAAACTATCAGCAAGAGACAAGAGGAAATGAAGAACACAATTTCCGAATTGAAGTACACAGTAGAAAGTTTCCAAAGTAGGATAGATGAAGCAGAGGATAGGATTAGTGAGTTGGAGGACAAGGTAGAAAGCATCTCACAGAAAGAGCAAGAAAATGAAAAGAGGCTCAGAAAGAATGAAGAGGGATTAAGAGAAATGCAAGACAATATGAAACGTAATAATATCCGAATAATAGGAATACCAGAAGGAGAAGAGGAAGAACAAGGGATAGAAAACGTATTTGAACGAGTAATGAGAGAAAATTTTCCTAATTTGATAAGAGAAAAAGTCTCACAAATCCAGGAATCACAGAGAGTCCCAACCAAGAGGAACCCAAGTAGGCCCACTTCAAGACACATCATCATCAAAATGGCAAAATTCCATGACAAAGAGAGAATCTTAAAGGCAGCAAGGGAGAAAAAAAAGAAATAACATACAAGGGAGCCCCAATAAGGTTAGCTACTGACTTCTCAATGGAAACACTCCAAGCAAGAAGAGAATGGCAAGAAATATTTCAAGTAATGAGCACCAGAGGCCTACAACCAAGGCGACTTTACCCAGCAAGGCTCTCAATCAAAATAGATGGCCAAATAAAGAGCTTCCAAGACAAAAGAAGTC
Organism: Artibeus jamaicensis; assembly: GCF_021234435.1. Classification (NCBI taxonomy): domain Eukaryota; kingdom Metazoa; phylum Chordata; class Mammalia; order Chiroptera; family Phyllostomidae; genus Artibeus; species Artibeus jamaicensis. The sequence continues at coordinate 2,390,661 of NW_026521840.1, read as the reverse complement.
TAAAAGAATATGCCTCCACCAAACCAGCTCTACAAGAAATACTAAAAGGACTGCTTTAAGGGAAGGAAGGATAAGAGGGAGACAGAGAGGAACACAGGTACAAAAATGGCAATGAATAAGTACCTATCAATAATAACCTTAAACGTAAATGTATTAAATTCTCCAATCAAAAGGCACAGAATAGCTGAATGGATAAGAAAGCATGACCCACACATATGCTGCCTATAAGAGACCCACCTCAGGACAAAAGACCATCACAGACTAAAGTGAAAGGCTGGAAACAAGTTTTCCAAGCAAACAGACAAGAAAAAAAAGCTGGGGTAGCAATTCTCATATCAGACAAAATAGACTTCAAAAAAAAAAAGGCTATAAAGAGAGACCCAGAAGGTCACTTCATTATACTCAAGGGAAGAATCCACCAAGAAGACATTAACATTGTCAACATATATGCACCAAACATAGGGGCACCCAAATATATCAAGAAAATCTTAGAGGACTTCAAGAAAGATATTAACAGCAAGACAATTATAGTAGGGGATTTTAACACCCCACTATCAAATTTGGACAGATCTTCCAAACAAATTATCAACAAAGATATTGTGGCATTAAACAACACCCTAGATGAAATGGACGTAACATATATATATATATAGAGCCCTTCATCCCAAAGAAGCTAAATACACATTCTTTTCAAATGCACATGGAACATTTTCAAAGATAGACCACATGATAGGACACAAAACGAGACTCAACAAATTCAAGAAAATTGAAATCATACCAAGCATCTTCTCTGACCACAAGGGACTGAAATTAGAAACCGACCCCAAAGAAAAAAACCCAAAGCCCCCAAAAACATGGAGACTGAATGGTATGCTATTAAACAACGAATGGGGCAAGAATGAAATTAGGGAAGAAATAAAAACATTTTTGGAAACAAATGAAAATGATCTCACAACAACCCAAAACTTATGGGACACAGTGAAGGCAGTCTTGAGAGGGAAGTTTATAGCAATACAGGCCTACCTAAAGATGATAGAAACATTTCAAACAAACAACCTAACCCTACGCCTGTAGGAACTCAAGGAACAACAACAAAGACAGCCCAGAGAAAGCAGAAGGAAGGAAATAACCAAGATCTGAGCAGAGTTAAATGACATAGAAACTAAAAGCACAATTTTAAGGATCAATGAATTTAGGCGTTGGTTCTTTGAGAAGATAAACAAAATAGACAAGCCTTTAAGTAGGCTCGTCAAGAAAAGAAGAGAGAGGACACAAATAAACACAATCAGAAATGAAAAAGGAGAGATTACAACTGATACCACAGAAATAGAAGGGATTGTAAGAAATTACTATGAAGAACTGTATGCCAAGAAATTGGAAAACCTAGGGGAAATGGACACATTTCTAGAAAAATACAATCTTCCAAAACTCAGTGAAAAAGAAGCAGAAAATCTAAACACACCAATAACAGTAAAAGAAATTGAAGCAGTAATGAAAAAACTCCCATCACACAAAAGCCCCGGACCAGATGGTTTCACAAGAGAATTCTACAAAGCATTTAAGGAAGAGCTAACCCCTATTCTCCACAGACTATTCCAAAAAATCCAGAAGGATGGAAAACTCCCAAATTCTTTTTATGAATCCAGCATCATCTTAATTCCAAAACCAGATAGAGACACAACAAAGAAAGAAAACTTCAGGCCAATATCATTGATGAATATAGATGCTAAAATCCTCAACAAAATATTGGCAAATCGCATCCAACAATATATCAAAAAGATCATACACCATGATCAAGTGGGATTCATCCCAGGGATGCAAGGATGGTTCAATATTCGCAAATCAGTAAATGTAATACATCACATAAACAAAAGCAAAGACAAAAATCACATGATCATATCAATAGATGTGGAAAAAGCTTTCGATAAGGTACAACACCCATTTATGATAAAAACACTCAGCAAAGTGGGAATACAGGGAGAATTTCTCAAAATAATAAAGGCCATATATGAGAGACCTACAGCCAATATCATATTCAATGGGAAAAAACTAAAAGCTTTTCCACTAAGATCAGGAACAAGACAAGGTTGTCCACTTTCACCACTTCTATTCAATATAGTATTAGAAGTTATAGCCACAGCGCTCAGGCAAGAAAAGGAAATAAAAGGCATCCAAATAGGAAAGGAGGAAGCAAAACTGTCACTGTTTGCAGATGACATGATAGTGTACATGGAAAATCCTATAGACTCTACCAAAAAACTGCTCAAACTAATTAATGAGTTTGGCAAAACAGCTGGTTACAAAGTCAATATCCAGAAATCAAAGGCATTTTTGTATACCAACAGTGAATCAGCAGAAGCAGAAATAAAGAGAAAAATCCCATTTGGTATAGCAAAAAGAAAAATAAAATATCTGGGAATAAACCTAACTAAGGAGGGAAAAAACCTGTATGCAGAAAACTACACAGCCCTGAAGAACGAAATCAAGGAAGACACAAATGGAAACATATACCTTGTTCATGGATTGGAAGAATTAACATCATCAAAATGTCCATACTACCCAAAGCAATTTACAGATTCAATGCAATACCTATTAAAGTACCAATGGCATATTTCACACACATAGAACAAACACTTCGAAAATTTATATGGAACCATAAACGAGCCCAAATAGCAGCTGCTCTTTTGAGAAAGAAGATCAAAGTAGGGGGGATCATAATACCTGATATCAAACTGTATTACAATGCCACTGTAATCAAAACAGCCTGGTATTGGCATAAAAACAGGCACATAGACCAATGGAACAGAACAGAGAGCCCAGAAATCAACCCAACTCTCTACAGTCAATTAATATTCCTCAAAGGGGGAAGTAACATAAAATGGAGTAAAGATAGCCTCTTCAACAAATGTTGTTGGGAGAACTGGACAACTACATGAAAAAAAATGAAACTTGAGCACAGACTTACACCATACACCAAAATAAATTCAAGGTGGATAAAAGACTTAAATGTAAGTCATAACACCATTAAAGTCCTAGAGGAGAACATTGGCAAGAAAATCTCAGATATTTCACGCAGCAACTTCTTTACTGATATGTCCCCTAGAGTAAGGAATGTAAAGGAAAGAATAAACAAATGGGATCTCATCAAAATAAAAAGCTTCTGCATGGCTAAAGAAAACAGTATTAAATTATCAAGACATCCAACTGTATGGGAAAACATATTTGCCTATGATACCTCAGACAAAGGTTTAATCTCTAAAATATACAAAGAACTTACACAACTCCACTCTAAGAAGACACCCAACCCAATTAGAAAATGGGAAAAGGACTTGAACAAACACTTCTCTAAGGAGGACATACAGAACATTCAGACACATGAAGAGATGCTCAATATCATTAGCTATCAGAGAGATGCAAATTAAAACCACAGTGAGATACCACTTTACACCAGTCAGGATGGCTATCATAAACAAAGCAACAAACAATAAATGTTGTAGAGGTTGTGGGGAAAAGGGGTCCTTAGTTCACTGTTGGTGGGAGTGCAGACTGGTACAACCATTATGGAAAACAGTATGGAATTTTCTCAAAAAAATAAAAATTGACCTTCCTTTTGACCCAGCAATTCCACTGCTGGGATTATATCCTAAGAATCCTAAAACATCAATATCAAAGAACCTATGCACCACAATGTTCATAGCAGCACAATTTACAATAGCCAAGAGTTGGAAGCAACCTAGGTGCTTGTCGGTAAATGAATGGATCAAAATATTGTGGTACATATACACAATGGAATTCTATGCTGCAGAGAGAAAGAAGGAGCTACTACCATTTGCAACAACATGGATGAACTGGAAAGCATTATGCTGAGTGAAATAGGCCAGGTGCTGAAAGACAAATACCATATGATCTCACCTTTAACAGGATGCTAAACAACAAAACAAACATGCAAGCAGAAAAAAAAACAAAAAACAAAGACACTGAAATAGAGAACAAGGGGATAGTGACCAGAGGGGAGAAGGAAAGGAAGTTAAGGGGAAAAAGGGGGAGGGATTTGGAGGAACAAATAGGAAGGACACAGGGACGAGAACGAAGGTGGGTCGAAATGGGAGGAAGGTGGGGATCAAGGGGCGGGGGAGGCTGGGATGGGAAAAATAGAAAAAAAAACTGTACTTGAAAAATAACTAAATAAAATAAAAAAATAAAATTTAGAGATAAGAAAAAAATGATACCAATGGCATATTTCACAGATCTACAACCAATATTCCAAAAATTTATATGGAATGAAAAAAGACTCCAAATAGCCTCAGCAGTCTTGAGAAAGAAAAAAAAAGTTGAAGGGATCACAATATCTGGTATTAAACTATACTACAAAGCCACAGTAATGAAAACAGTCTGGTACTGGCATAAGAACCAACTCATAGATCAATGGAACAGAATAGAGAGCCTGGAAATAAACCCATGTGTCTATGGTCAATTAATATTTGACAAAGCGTAATGAGCATACAATGGAATAAAAAGAGTGTCTTCAATAAATAATATTGGGAAAACTGGACTGGTACATGCAAAAAATGAAACTAGACCACTAACTTACACCATATACCGGAATAAACTGATAAAATACTTAAGTATAAGTCATAATAGCATTAAAATTCTAGAAGAAAACATAGGCAGTAAAATTTCAAATATCTCATGTAGGAATATTTTTGCAATATATCTGCTAGGGTGAGGGAGTAAAGGCAAAAGTGAACAAAAGAAACATCAAATTAAAAAACCTCTGCACAGCTAAAGAAAACATTAGCAAAATGAAAAGGGAAGCAACTGTATGGGAGAGCTTATTCGCCAATGATACATTGGAGAACAGTTTAATCACCAAAAATATATAAAGAACTTATATTACTCAACACCAAAAAGGCAAACAATTCAATTAAAAATGGACAAAGGACCTGAATAGACACTTCTCCAAGGAGGACATACACATGGTCTGCAGACATATGAAAGGATGCTCAACATCATTAGCCATCAGACAGACACAAATTAAAATCATAATAAGATATCACCTCACACAAGTCAGAGTGGCTATCATTCATAAATCAACAAACAAGATGTCAGCATGATTGTGGAGAAAAGGGAACCCTAGTACACTGTTGGTGGGAATGCAGACTGGTGCAGCCACTGTGGAAAGCAATATGGAATTTTCTCAAAAAACTAAAAATGGAACTACCTTTTGACCTGGCAATTTCAGTGCTGGTATTATATGCTAATAATCTCAAATCACCAATTCAAAAGAACTTATGCAACCCTATGTTCATAATAGTGTTATTTACAAAAGTCAAGTGCCCATCAGGAAATGAGTGGGTTAAAAAACTATGCTACATGTACACAATGGAATATTATGCAGCAGAAAGGAAGAAGGAAGAATTTCTACCCTTTGCAAAAGCATGGTTGGAACTGGAGATTATTATGCTAAGTGAAATAAGCCAGTCAGTGAAAGACCAATGCCATATTGCCTTACTTTTAAGAGAAATCTAATGAAAAAAATAAACTTATGAGCAAAACAGAACCTCATACATGGAAACAGGTAACATAATGACAGCTACTAGAGAAAAGGGGGAAAAGGGGAATGGTGGAAATAAGGACAAGGAAGTAAAGAACATGCATGATTGACCCATGTACATGGACAATGGTGTAGGGATGGACTGTGGGAGCAGGGGGTGAGCAACTGTAACAGAATAAGTAAGGATAAAAAATAAATTAAGCTTTATTAAATTTAAAAACTTCTGAGCATTAAAAATCACTATTAAGAGTGAAAATGTACCTGTAGAAAAAAAAGGTTATTTAAACATCATATACCTGAATAGGGATCAGTATGTAGAATATATAAAGAACTCTACAATTCTACAACAAAGAAAAAACAACCCAACTTATAAATGGGAAAGATGCTTTGAATGGACATTTCTCCAAAAGAGATTTACAAATGGCCAAAAACTCATGAAAAGATGTTCAACATTACTAGTCGAATATAGAAAAACTGGAACCCTCATGCATTTCTAGTTTGAATGTATAATGGTTGCAGCCACTATGAAAAACAGTATATGGCAACTTCCCAAAAAGTTAAACATAGATATATGGTATAACCCAAGATTCCTGTTTTAATCTCTACATCCAAAAGTATTGTCTGTCTGTAGATAGAAAGCAGGATGGGCTGGGCAAAAAAGAAAAAGTAGTCACAGACATGTACAATAGTGTGGTGATTGTTGGGGGGGAGGGTAAAAGGGGACTAATTGGTAAGGAAAAAAATACAATAATTTTTTTTAAAGTATTGAAAATAAGGACTGGCTTATATTGCTGCACAACAACGCTCATAGCAGAGTTATTCACAATAGCCAAAATGTAGAAATGCTCCAAATGTCCATCAGCAGATAAATGAATAAACAAAATATGGTATATATGTACATACACCAATAGAATATTATTAAGCATTAAAAAAGGAAATTCTGACACATGCTACACAAATGTTTGAACCTCAAGGATATTATTCTAAATGCAAGAAGCCAGTTTCAAAGGGACAAATAATATCTGATTCTACCTATGTGTGGTACCTCAAATAGTCAGATTTATAGAGACAAAAAGTAGAATGGTGGTTGCCAGGAACTGAGGGCATGGGAGAATGGGGAGTTATTTTTCAATGGGTGCAGAGTTTGGGGGAGATGATTACATTTTTTCTGGAGATGAATGGTGGTAATGCTTGCACAACAGTGTAAATGTAGTTAATAACATTGAATTGTACACCTTAAAGTGGTTAAAATGGTAAAATTTTTACATATATTTATCACAATAAAAAACAACGTGAAAGCACTTTTTATGGAATGTTGCCATTTGAGTGAAAAGGAGTAAATTAAAAATGTTTTTAATGAATAACTTAAAACCTCAAAAATATTAAAATTACACAAATATTTAAAAAGAAGAACCAAAAATTACAAGTAGGTTTAGCAAAACTACAGGAAATTGCTAAAGCTACTTGTTAATTCCAGTAGGTATTTAATAGATTTCATCAGGTTTTTTATTTTTATTTTGGGGGGTAAATCTTTTTTTAAAGATTTTATTTATTTAATTTTAGAGAGGGAAGGGAGGAAGAGAGGAAGAAAAACATCAATGTGTGGTTGGTTCATGTGCATCCCGTACTAGGACCTGGCCCACAACCCAGGCATATGCCCGGGCTGAGAATTGAATCAGTGACCCTTTGGTTTGCAGGCCAGCATGCAGTTTACTGAGCCATACCAGCCAGGGCTCATCAGTTTTTTTTTTAATATAAATGATCATATTGCCTAAGAATAAAGACAAGTTTACTCCTTCCTTAAAAAAAAAACTACAAGTAATTCCTCACAAAGAAACAGTCACTCAAAATTTTAGTATATATGTACTTCTGGAATGCTTAAATGTACATACACATGTATGCAAGCTTGTACTGTGCACACAGAATTATAAATTGATTTTTATCATTAACCTGACATTAACATTTTCCATGTCAATATGCAAAGAGTCATACCATGATTTTAATGTCACCAAAATATTCCATTTAATGGATATGGCTTATTTATTTATTTATTTATTTTAAGATTTTATTTATTTATCTTTAGAAAGGAAGGGAAGGAGAGAAGGAGAGAAATATCAATGTGTGGTTGCCTCTCGTGAGTCCCCTGCCAGGAACTGGCCTGCAACCCAGGCATGTACCCTGACTGGGAATCGAACCACGATTGTGTGGTTCACAGGCCCGTGCTCAATCCACTGAGCTATGCCAGCCAGGGTGGATATGACATATTTATTAATCCCCTTACCTATATTTTAATAATAGATTCATTGAGATACAGTAAAAAATTTAGTCTTTTAAAGTGTACAGTTTTGTGGTTTTGACTATATTTACAGTTGTGCAACCATAGCCATAATCAACTTCAGAAAATATTGAGTCCTAAAAGAGACCCTATACTCATGAGCAATCAATTTCCGTTTCCAAATAACCACCCCTACACTAGGTGACCAGTAAGCTATTTTCTGTCTCTGTACATCAGCCCATTCTGGATAATTTATATAAATAGAATAATAAGCATGTGTTTTTTGTAACTAAGTTCTTTTGCTTAGCATATTACTAAGATACATGCAGTTTGTATCAGGTATCAGCACTTTCTTTCTTTTAATGGCTGAATAATATTCCATTATTTATTTTTATCCATTCACCATTGAAGAACATTTGAGTTGCTTCTACTTTCTATTATAAATAATCCTGCTATGAACATTTGTGTGTGAATTTTCTTGTGAGAATGTTTTTAGTTATCTTGAGTATATACTAGAAGTGGGATCATTGGGTCATATGGTAACTCTATGTTTAACTATTTGGGAACTGCCAACCAAACATTTTTCTAAAGTGGACAAAAATATCTCAAATCATTAGCCATTAGAAAACTGGACATTAAACCTACTGCGTGATACTTCACATTCATTAGGATGGCCGTAATGAAAAAGGTAGATAATAACAAGTGTTGGTGAGATTGGAGAGAAATAGAAACCCTCATATATTTCTGGTAAATATGTAAAACCTTCTACCCTCAGACTTTGTGTTTTATAGCTAAAAACAGTGAACCTACATGCTGGGAAATGAATGTGTGTTTAACCTGAGGCAGGTTGTGGAGGTGGGTGCGCCAGGTGCTGAGAGGCTCTGGCAACAAAGTTGGTTAAAGGGCAGATAACATCAAGGATGTGTCGCTCTAGAGACAGAGCACGGAGTATTTGTGTACATTCCCAGGGTGGTACTATTATTGCAGTTGATGAACCTACACTGACACGTTATTGCCCCAAATTCACATTTGACATTAGGAATTACTCTTGAGGTTATACAGTTTAGACAATTGTATAATGACATGTATCAACTACTGTGGTATTATACAGAGTAGATTCATTTATCTAGAATTCTCTGTGTTCCATCTATATTTTTTAAAATATAAAACATTTATTTTTATCATGTTATTTCACTATTAAATGTCTTTAGCAATTAAATAAATCAGATAAATGGTTACATTTTTTTACTGTTGTTCAATTACAGTTGTCTCCATTTTCCCCCCACCCCCTCTCCTGCCTCACCAACCCCCACCTCCCACTCTCAATCCTAACCCCCATTTGTTTTTGTCCATGTGTCCCTCATATATGTTCCTTGACTTGACCCTTCCCCTAGTTCCCCCCCATAATTTCCCTCCCAGTCCCTCTGGTTACTGTCAATTTGTTCTTAATTTCAATGTCTCTGGTTATATTTTACTTGCTTGTTTGTTTTGTTGATTAGGTTCCACTTATAGGTGAGATCATGTGGTATTTGTCTTTCACTACCTAGCTTATTTCACTTAGCATAATGCTTTTCAATTCCATCTATGTTGTCTTGAAGGGTAGGAGTATTTATGCCCCTAACTTCTGACAACCACTGATTTTTTTTACTGTCACCACAATTTTGCCTTTTCCAAATGTTATATAGTTGCAATCATACAGAATGTAGCCTTTTCTTTTTTATTTATTTTTATTTATAATTACAGTAGACATTTAATATTATATTAGCCTCTGGTGTACTGCATAGTGTTTATACATTTATATAATTTATGAAGTGTTCCCTCTGATAAGTCTAGTACCCCTGGCACCATACATAATTTATTGGCTATTTATAAGGCTGCATTGGAGTAATGTTTGTTAAGATGTTTTGCCCTTTTTTAAGTTAGGTTTATATCTTTTTATTATGAGATATAATACTACTTTATATATTCTAAATATGTTTCATATCTAATATATTATTTGTTACATTTTATACCATTTTGTGAAGTCTTTTTATTTTTTATGTATCTTTTGAAACAATGTTTTTCTACTCACATTCTGATGGTTCTAGTTTAAATATTTTTTTTTCTTTAGTTGTTTGAAATTTTGATGTCATAGCTAAGAAACCATTGCCTAGTCTTAGGTCACATATAATTATGTTGCCTTCTAAAAGTATTATATTTTTATGCTAATCCAGGTATTTGATGCATTTTTATCTATTTTGTATATGGGATGAGGTAAGGGTTCAACTTCATTTTTTTTTACACATGGTTACCCACTTGTCATAACCCTAATTGTTAAAAGATTATTTGCCCAATTTAATTTTGTTCACACAATCATGGAGAATCAATTGATTGTAAATGTTAGAATTCTTTTCTGACCTCTCAATTCTATTCCATTATTCTAGTTCAGGGGTGTCGAATTCATTTTCACTAGGGGCCATATCAGGCTTCTAGTTGCCTTCAAAGGGCCAACTATAATTTCAATTTCTTAACAGTTAAGAAGTAGTTACATTTATACAGTCCTAAAATTATTTCCACCCTTTCAAGGCAACCATGAGCCTGATGTGGCCCCTGGTGAAAATTAATTTGACACCCCTGCCATCAAGTAATTTGTCAAAAGAGACCTTGCAGGCAAGAAGGGGCTGGAAAGAAGTATTCCAAGTCATGAAAGGCAAGGACCTACAACCAAGATGACTCTATCCAGCAAATATTTCATTTAGAATGGAAGGGTTGATAAAGTGCTTTTCAGGTAAGGTCCAGTTGAAGGAGTTCATCATCACCACCAAGCCCTTATTATATGAAATGTTAAATGGACTTATCTAAGAAAAAGAAGATAAAACATATGTACAGTAAAATGATAGCAAACTCACAATTATTAACAAACACACCTAAAATAAAAGCAAACTAAGTGGACAGCTAGATCAGGAGCAGAACCACAGAAATGGAGATCACATGGAGGTTATCAGCGAGGAGTGGGGGGAAGGTACAGGGAATAAGGATAGATGGTAGGTACAAAATAGACAGGGGGAGGTTAAGAATAGTATGGGAAATGGAGAAACCAAACAACTTATATGTATGACCCATGGACACGAACTAAGATGGAGATGTGGGTGAAAGAGGGGGTGCAGGGTGGAGAGAAATAAAGGGGGTAAATGAGACAACTAATAGCATAATCAATAAAATATATTTAAAAATAATAAAGCAAATAAAAAATAAAGGAAGCCATCAATTATTTTTTTTATTTTGTTCTCAGGTGTATGATCCAAGCCCTGCTGTTACATTATGCATAACCTCCTTTCCTAGTTCTTGTCCCTAAAAATATGTCCACCTATTTACAGGTCCATGTCCCCAAACCTCTTATCAAGAAGGGGATTCTAACTACTACTGACTAATCTATTTTGACAAATGGGAAACCCTTATTATTTTGTTGGAGAAACATTAAGATGTTCCTCTTTTAAAAATTATTTTATTGTTCAATTATATTTACCTGCCACCACTGCCCCCACCCCAGCCATCCCAAACTCCCTCCCTTGCTTCCACCCCACCCTTGGTTTTGTCCATGTGTTTTTTACAGTTGTTCCTGAAAACCCTTCACTCCTTCCCCCATTAGCCCTCTCCCCTCCCCTCTGTTACTGTCAAATTGTTCTGAATTTCAATGTCTCTGGTTCTATTTTGCTTGCTTATTTGTTTTGTTGATTAGGTTCCACTTAAAGGTAACATCACATGGTATTTGTCCCTCACAGCCTAAACATTTCACTTAGCATAATGCTTTCCATTTCCATCTATGCTGTAGCAAAGGGTAGGAGCTCCTTCTTTCTGCTGTGTAGTATTCCACTGTGTGAATGTACTATATATTTTTGAACCATTCATTTACTGATGGACACGGGTTGCTTCTAGCACTTCACTATTGTAAATAGTATTGCTTAGGTTGCTTCTAGCACTTGGCTGTTATAAATAGCATTGGTATGCTATGAGAATAGGGATGCATAAGTTCTTTTGAACTGATGTTTTGGAATTATTTTTTTGAAAGACTTTCATTTATTTTTTTTCTAGAGAGAGGGAAAGGGAGGGAGAGAGGGAGACAGACATCATTGTGTGGTTGCCTCTCATGTGCCCCCCACTGGGGACCTGGCCCACAACTCAGGCATGTAACCGACCAGGAATCAAGGTAGCAACTCTTTGGTTTGCAGGCCAGCATTCAATTCACTAAGCCATACCAGGCAAGGTGTTTTTCAGGATTCTTAAGGTATTTTCCCAGCAGTAAAATTTGTAGGTCAAAAGTTTTCTGAGGAAATTCCATAACAGTGGCTGCACCAGTCTGCAGTCCCACCTACAGTCCACTAGGGTTCCCCTTTCTCCACATCTTCTCCAACACTTGTTAGTTGGTTTATTAATGATAACCATTCTGACACGTTTAAGGTGATAACTCATTGTGGTTTTTATTTGCATCTCTCTGATGACTAGTGATGTTGATCACTTTACTCAAAGGTCTCTTGGCCATCTCTATATAATCCTTAGAAAAGTGTCTGTTTAGGTACTTTGCCTACTTTTTAATTGGATTGTTTGTCTTCCTTGTGGGGAGTCATGTGAGTTCTTTATATATTTTGGAGATTAAATTTTTGTCCGATGTATGTTCTCCCATAGAGTTGGTTCACTTTTCCCACTTTGATAATGGTCTCTTTAGCCTTGCAGCTTTTTTTAATTGCATGTAGTCCAATTTGTTTACTTTTTCCTTTACATCCCTTGCCCTAGGAGATATATTGGCAAAATATTGCTATATGAGATACCTGAAATTTAACTATGTTTTCTAATATAACTTTTATGATGTCACAACTTATATTTAAGTCTTTTATCCATTTTGAGTTTATTCTGGTGTATGGTGTAAGTTGGTGGTCTAGTTTCATTTTTTTGTATATACCAGTCCAGTCTTCCCACACCATTTACTGAAAAGACTATTTTCACTTCATCATATGCTCATGCCCCCTCAGTCAATATTAATTGACCATAGAAACATGGGTTTATTTCCAGGATCTCTATTCTGTTCCATTGATCTGTGTATCTGTTCTTATTCCAGTACCAGACTGTTTTGATTACAGTGGCCTTGTAGCAAAGTTTTATATTAGGTATTGTGATCCCTCCATCCTTTTTTCTTCTTTGTCAATATCCCTGAGACTTTTGGGGGTACTTTTTGGTTCCATATACATTTTAAAAAATATTTGTTGTAGATCTGTGAAATATGCATTGGTATTTTAAAAGAAATTGTGTTGAATCTATAGACTGGTTTGGGTAGTATTGACATTTTAATGATGTTAATTCTTCCAATACATGAGCAAAATATATGCTTCCTTTTATTTATTTTTTATTTTAATTGTTTAAGTACAGTTTTCTGCCTTTTCCTTTCCTTTTATTTGTATCTTTCTCAATTTCTTTCATCAGTGTTGAAATTCTTACTCTTTTCTTCTGGAAACCCTACAATGTGAATGTTGGTATGCCTGAAGTTGTCCTAGAGGCTCCTTAAACTATCCTCATTTTTTTTCTTTTTTCTATTCTGTTTGGGTGTTTTTTTGCTTTCTTCTATTCCAAATTGATGATTTGGTTCTCAGCTTCATCTACCCTGCTGTTGATTTCTAACAAATAATTCTACATTTTAGTTCATGAATCCTTCATTTCTGACCGGTCTTTTTTATGCTGTTGACATTCTCACTGAGCATCCTTATGCTTCTATTGAGCATCCTTAAAATCAGTGTTATCAATTTTCTGTCTACTAGATTGCTTGCTTCCATTTTGCTTAGTTGTTTTCCCAGAGTTTTGTTCTATTCTTTTGTCTGGGGCATGTTTTTTTTTCTCTCCTCATTTTGGCACCCTCCTTGTGTTTGTTTCTATTTATTTTATAGAGCTGCTACATCTCCCAGGCTTGGTAGAGTAAGCAGCAAGAGAAAAGCAGTTAGTTACCTACAAGAAAGGTACCACAAGACAGTCAGCTAATTTCTGAACAGAAACTTTGCAGAAGTTTTTTACCAATACAGAAAAGATTGGTAAAAAATATTCAAAGTGATGAAAAGCAAAGACCTACAGCCAAAATTGTTCTATTTAGCAAAGCAATCATTTATTTATTTTATTTTATTTAGTTATTTTTCAAGTACAGTATTTGTCTATTTCTCCCATCCCAGCCCCTCCTGCCCCTTGCTCCCCACCTCCCTCCTATTTCCTCCCTCCCAGTCCTCATCCCTGTGTCTTTCATACTTGTTCCTCAAAATCTCTTCCCTTTTTTCCCTATAAATTCCCTTCCTTTTCCCCTCTGGTAACTTCCCACTTGTTCTCTATTTTGGTGTCTTTGTTTTTATTCTGTTTGGCAAAGCTATCATTTAGAACCAAAGGACAGATAAAGATCTTGCCAAACAAGAAAAGCTAAAGTTCATCACCACCAAACCAGAATTAGCCCTGGCTGGTGTGGCTCAGTGGATTGAGGGCTGGCATATGAACCAAAGGGTGCCAGATCAATTCTCAGTCAGAGCATATGCATGAGTTGTCGGCCAAATCCCCAGTCAGGTGTGCAAAAAAGGCAAGCACACATTGATGTTTCTCTCCCTCTCTTTCTCCCTCCCTTCTTCTTTCTAAAAATAAACTAATAAAATCTTTTAAAATATATTTTAAAACCAGAATTACATGAAATTTTAAAAATTTTTCTTTAAGAAAAAGAAAAAGGATAAAAATACAAAGAACAGAAGTCCAATAAATACATATGTATTAACACTGAATTAAAAAAAAACAAATTATGGGACTTCCGCCAAGATGGAGGTTTAGCTGGATGTGCCTGCCTCCTCACACAACCAAGTTTAGGGACAACTAAATATTAGCATCACAAAACACAACCAGAACACGGAAAACTGAACTTTTCGGAAGTCCGCTAACAACAAATTCTTCAGCCTGACCGGTAAGGGGCGAAACCGGCGTCGGGTGAGGACTTACAAAGGAGGGCTCGGTCGGACCGGGCCCCAAATCCAGACGCGCGAATCCAGTCGCGCGGGTTCCAAACCCAGGATTGGACCTAGTGAGCCACCGAGCAGCCCACCGGGGGAGCGACACAGTGGGGAGGCGGTGGCAGCGAGTTGACTGTGGTTGCCTGGTTGCGCGCGAGTGAGGGAGTGAGCAGTTGGACCGACGGCGATAGACGGCGGCTGCGGCGGCGATAGCGGGCGCTGCCATTTCCCTGCTCTGACCACGCCCCCACATACAGCGTCACAACCCAGCGACCTGGGACTCCAAGGCGCAGCTTGTCCCACTTAAAGGTCCAGAACAGACCAAAAATGTCGCAGGCAGAACTCAAAGCCCCAGAGATAAATCTAAATGACGAAGAAATAGCAAAACTCTCAGACGCACAGTTTAAAACACTGGTCATCACCTTCCTCACAGATCGGGTGGATTACAGCCACAAATTAGAGAAACATATGGAGGCTAAATTAAGGGAAATGAATGGAATTCCACAGGAATCCCATAGAGATGAAAAGGAAACTGGGACTCAAATCAATGCAGTGGACCAGAAGAAAGCAAATAATGGACAAACAGAAAAGAGTCAAGGAGCAAGAATTCAAAGAAATGAGGAGAGTCTTAGGAACCTCCAGGACATCTTTAAACGCTCCAATATCCGAATTATAGGGGTACCAGAAGGGGGGAAAGACACAACCACCAGTGGAAAAACTATTTGAACAAATAATAAAAGAAAATTTCCCCAATCTGGCAAAGGAAATAGACTTCCAAGAAATCCAAGAAGCCCAGAGAGTACCAAAAAAGTTGGACTCAAGAAGAAACACACCAAGGCATATCATAATTACATTAGCCAAAATTAAAATGAAGGAAAGAATCCTGGAAGCAGCAAGAGCTAAGGGGACAATCACCTACAAAGGAGTCCCCATCAGGCTGTCAGCAGATTTCTCAAAAGAGACCTTACAGGCAAGAAGGGGCTGGAAAGAAATATTCCAAGTCATGAAATCTAAAGACCTACAACCAAGATTGCTCTACCCAGCAAAACTTTCATTTAGAATGGAAGGACAGATAAGGTGCTTCTCAGATAAGACCAAATTCAAGGAGTTCATCATCACCAAGCCCTTATTATATGAAATGTTAAAGGGACTTATCTAAGAAAAAGAAGTTAAAGAAACATAAACAGTGAAAGGACAACAAACTCACAGTTATTAACAACCACACCTAAAACGAAAGCAAACTAAAAGGACAGCTAGAGCAGGAGTGGAAACATAGAAATGACGATCTCAAGGAGGGTTAGCAACAGGGGGAGGTGGGAGGAGGAGATGGGGGGAGAAGGTACAGAAAACAGGTAGCATAGACAGTAGATAGAAAATAGATGGGGGGGCGAGAATAGTTTGGGAAATATAGAACCTAAAGGACTTGAGACACATGGACATAAACTAAAGGGGGGTAATGGTGGGGTTGGGGGGGCAGGGTGGAGGGGAATGGAGGGGGGAATAGAACAACTGTAACAGCATAATCAATTCAAAAAAATAAATAAATTTAATAAAAAAACAAATTAAATCAACAAGAAAAACAGAAACAGACTCATAGATACATAGAATGTTTTGACAGTTGGCAAATGAGAGGAGTTGGGAGGGATAGGTGAAAGGGATGAAGGGATTATGAAGTACAAATTTGATGTTACAGAATAATCATAGGGATAAAAAGTACAGCATAAGGAATATAGTCAATAATATTCTATAACTAAGTATTATGTCAGATGAGTGTTAGATTTATTGGAATGGTCCCTTAAGAAGTTATGAAATAAGTAATCAGTGGAGTGTACACCTAAAACTAATATAACATGTATGTCAACTGTAATTGAAAATAAAAAAGAAAACTACAGAGGGGGATGCTGGGAAGATGGCGATGGAAGAGGAGGGAGCGGATTCTAGCTCCCGTACTCGTGGGTGAAGATCCTGGCAGATCTATAGAGAAACAGAACAATAAACCATCGGTTACCCAGCATTTATGAAATTAAAAGACCAGAGATTATGACCAACACTGAAACACCAGACAGCGGCAGAGTCAGCTACTGGAGCTAGGACACATGCGGCCCCTGTGCTGCTGCCATAGCAACGGGCCTGGGAGCCCGGAAGTCAGGAATGGGAGAGGGACACTCCAAGACCCTGTGACTGACCTGGGAGCCAGAGGAGTCAGCTACAGGAGCCGGGACATTCTCGGCCCCTGTGCCGCTGCCATAGCAATGGGACTGGACGCCGGGGAATGGGACTGGACGCCAGGGAGTCAGGTACAGGAGCTGAGACACTAGAGGCCCCTGTGCCACTGCCATAGCGATTGGAACTGGGAGCTGAGGAGTCAGCTACAGGAGCCAGTACACTCAGCAGTGGTAGGCGACCAGTGCCGGGACCAGCAAGAGGACCAGCGTGAGAGTAGGTGGAGACAGAGAACATTAAGATACCTGAAGGAGTGTGCACCACTGAACTTCATAGGTATCATAACACAGAAGTTCACACCATAAAACCAGGCTTTCAGAACAGATCAATTTTATTTTATTTTATTTATTTATTTTTGCCTTTTTATTTTTAATTTTATTTAGTTACTTTTCAAGTACATTTTTTTTCTCTTCCCCCCCCCGCCTGGTCTCCCCCCTCCCTCCCATTCCCCCCCCCCCCAGTCCTCATCTCTGTGTCTTTCATACTTGTTCCTCAAAATCCCTCCCCCTTTTTTCCCCTTAAGTTCCCTTCCCTCTCCCCTCGGGTCGCTGCCCACTTGTTCTCTATTTCAGCGTCTTTGTTTTTATTCTGTTTGCTTGTTTGTTTTATTCTTTAGCTTCCTGTCAAAGGTGAGATCATATGGTATTTGTCTTCAATGCCTGGCCTATTTCACTCAGCATAATGCTTTCCAGTTCCAGCCATGTTGTTGCAAAAGGTAGTAGCTCCTTCTTTCTC
The DNA here is from genome assembly GCF_021234435.1 of Artibeus jamaicensis. Classification (NCBI taxonomy): domain Eukaryota; kingdom Metazoa; phylum Chordata; class Mammalia; order Chiroptera; family Phyllostomidae; genus Artibeus; species Artibeus jamaicensis. Next base: position 2,372,876 of record NW_026521840.1, on the reverse strand, counting down.
TCTGCTGCATAAAATTCCATGGTGTATATGTACCACAATTTTTGGATCCATTCATTTACTGATGGGCACCTAGGTTGCTTCCAACTCTTGGCTATTGTAAATTGTGCTGCTATGAACATTGTGGTGCATAGGTTCTTTGAAATTGATGTTTTAGGATTCTTGGGGTATAATCCTAGCAGTGGAATTGCTGGGTCAAAAGGAAGGTCAATTTTTATTTTTCTGAGAAAATTCCATACTGTTTTCCATAATGGTTGTACCAGTCTACAATCCCACCAACAGTGAACTAAGGTCCCCTTTTCCCCACACCCTCTCCAACATTTGTTGTTTGTTGCTTTGTTTATGATAGCCATCCTGACTGGTGTAAAGTGGTATCTCATTGTGGTTTTAATTTGCATCTCTCTGATAGCTAACGATATTGAGCATCTCTTCATGTGTCTCTGAATGTTCTGTATGTCCTCTTTAGAGAAGTGTCTGTTCAAGTCCTTTTCCCATTTTTTAATTGGGTTCGATGTCTTCCTAGAGTGGAGTCGTGTAAGTTCTTTGTATATTTTGGAGATTAAACCTTTGTCTGAGGTATCATTGGCAAATATGTTTTCCCATACAGTTGGTTGTCTTTTTAATTTAATACTGTTTTCTTTAGCCATGCAGAAGCTTTTTATTTTGATGAGATCCCATTTGTTTATTCTTTCCATTATATTCCTTGCTCTAGGGCACATATCCGTAAAAATGTTGCTGCATGCAATATCTGAGATTTTCTTGCCAATGTTTTCCTCTAGGACTTTAATGGTGTCATGGCTTATATTTAAGTCTTTTATCCACCTTGAATTTATTTTGGTGTATGGTGTAAGTTGGTGCTCAAGTTTCATTTTTTTGCATGTAGCTGTCCAGTTCTCCCAACACCATTTGTTGAAGAGGCTATCTTTACTCCATTTTATGTTACTGCCCCCTTTGTCGAATATCAATTGACTGTAGAGGGTTGGGTTGATTTCTGGGATCTCTGTTCTGTTCCATTGGTCTGTGTGCCTGTTTTTATGCCAGTACCAGGCTGTTTTGATTACAGTGGCTTTGTAATACAGTTTGATATCAGGTATTGTGATCCCTCTTACTTTGTTCTTCTTTCTCAAAAGAGCAGCTGCTATTCGGGCTTGTTTATGATTCCATATAAATTTTTGAAGTGTTTGTTCTATGTCTGTGAAATACACCATGGGTACTTTAATAGGTATTGCATTGAATTTGTAAATTGCTTTGGGTAGTATGGACATTTTGATGATGTTAATTCTTCCAATCCATGAACAAGGTATATGTTTCCATTTGTTTGTGTCTTCCCTGATTTCTTTCTTCAGGGCTGTGTAGTTTTCGACCTATGGGTTTTTTAACTCCTTAGTTAGGTTTATTCCCAGATATTTTATTTTTCTTTTTGCTATATCGAATGGAATTTTTTCCTTGATTTCTGCTTCTGCTGATTCATTGTTTGTATACAAAAATGCATTTGATTTCTGCATATTGACTTTGTATCCTGTTGTTTTGCCAAATTCATTAATTAGTTTGAGCAGTTTTTGGGTAGAGTCTATAGGATTTTCCATGTACACTATCATGTCATCTGCAAACAGTGACAGTTTTGTTTCCTCCTTTCCTATTTGGATGCCTTTTATTTCCTATTCCTGCCTGATCGCTGTAGCAAAAACTTCTAATACTATATTGAATAGAAGTGGTGAAAGTGGACATCCTTGTCTTGTTCCTGATCTTAGTGGAAAAGCTTTTAGTTTTGTCCATTGAGTATGATATTCTCTGTAGGTCTCTCATAAATGGCCTTTATTATATTGAGGATGTTCTCTCTATTCCCATTTTGCTGAGTGTTTTTATCATAAATGGGTGTTGTACCTTATCAAAAGCTTTTTCTGCATCTATTGATATGATCATGTGGTTTTTGTCTTTGCTTTTGTTTATGTGATGAATTACATTTACTGTTTTGCGAATGTTGAACCATCCTTGCATCCCTGGGATGAATCCCACTTGGTCATGGTGTATAATCTTTTGGATGTATTGTTGGATGCGATTTGCCAATATTTTGCTGAGGATTTTAGTGTCTATGTTCATCAGTGATATTGGCCTGAAGTTTTCTTTCTTTGTTGTATCTCTATCTGGTTTTGGAATTAGGATGATGCTGGCTTCATAAAAGGAGTTTGGGAGTTTTCCATCCTTTTGGATTTTTTGGAATAGTCTGTGAAGAATGGGGGTTAGCTCTTCCTTAAATGCTTTGTAGAATTCTCCTGTGAATCCATCTGGTCCGGGGCTTTTGTGTGATGGGAGTTTTTTGATTACTGCTTCAATTTCTTTTGCTGTTATTGGTTTATTCAGGTGTTCTACTTCTTTTCATTGAGTTTTGGGAGATGATAGTTTTCTAGAAATGTGTCCATTTCCCATAGGTTCTCAAATTTCTTGGCATACAGTTCTTCATAGTAATTTCTTACAATCCTTTCTATTTCTGTGGTATCAGTTGTAATCTCTCCTCTTTCATTTCTGATTGTGTTTATTTGTGTCCGTTCCCTTCTTTTCTTGATGAGCCTACTTAAAGGCTTGTCTATTTTGTTTATCTTTTCAAAGAACCAACTCCTGGATTCGTTGATCTTTAGAATTGTACTTTTAGTCTCTATGTCATTCAGTTCTGCTCTGATCTTGGTTATTTCCTTCCTTCAACTTGCTTTGGGCTGTTTTTGTTGTTGTTCCTCGAGTTCTTGCAGGCGTGAGTAAGGTCATTTGTTTGAAATGTTTCTGTTTTTTTTTAGGTAGGCCTGTATTGCTATAAACTTCCCTCTCAGGACTGCCTTGGCTGTATCCCATAAGTTTTGGGTTGTTGTGAGATCATTTTCATTTGTTTCCAGAAACTTTTTGATTTCTTCCCTAATTTCATTCTTGACCCATTCATTGTTTAATAGCATACCATTCAGTCTCCATGATTTTTGGTGTTTTGGGTTTTTTCCTTTGGGGTTGGTTTCCAGTTTCAGTCCTTTATGGTCAGAGAAGATGCTTTGTATGATTTCAATATTCTTGAATTTGTTGAGGCTTGTTTTGTGCCCTATCATGTGGTCTATCTTTGAGAGTGTTCCATGTGCATTTGAAAAGAATGTGTATTTAAGCTTCTTTGGGGTGAAGAGCTCTGTATATATCAGTTAGATCCATTTCATCAAGGGTGTTGTTTAATGCCGCAATGTCTTTGTTGATATTTTGTTTGGAAGATCTGTCCATTTTTGATAGTGGGGTGTTAAAATCCCCCACTATAATTGTGTTGCTGTCTATATCTTTCTTGAATTCCTCTAAGATTTTCCTTATATATTTTGGTGCTCCTATGTTGGGTGCATATATATTTATGATGTTAATGTCTTCTTGGTGGATTCTGCCCTTGAGTATTATGAAGTGACCTTCTGGGTCACTCTTTATGGCTCTTTTTTTGAAGTCTATTTTGTCTGATATGAGAATTGCTACCCCAGCTTTTTTTCTTGTCCATTTGCTTGGAAAATTTGTTTCCAGCCTTTCACTTTTAGTCTGTGATGGTCTTTTGTCCTGAGGTTGGTCTCTTGTAGGCAGCATATGTGTGGGTCATGCTTTCTTATCCATTGAGCTATTCTGTGTCTTTTGATTGGAGCATTTAATCCATTTACATTTAAGGTTATTATTGATAGGTACTTATTCATTGCCATTTTTGTACCTGTGTTCCTCTCTGTCTGTCTCTTTTCCTTCCTTTCCTTAAAGCAGACCTTTTAGTATTTCTTGTAGAGCTGGCTTGGTGGCAACAAATTCTTTTAGACTTCTTTTGTCTTGGAAGCTCTTTATTTGGCCTTCTATCTTGATTGAGAGCCTTGCTGGGTAAAGTAGCCTTGGTTGTAGGCCTCTGTTTCTCATTACTTGGAATATTTCTTGCCAATCTCTTCTTGCTTGGAGTGTTTCCATTGAGAAGTCAGTGGCTAACCTTATTGGGACGCCCTTGTATGTTATTTCTTTTTTCTCCCTTGCTGCCTTTAAGATTCTCTCTTTGTCTTGGAATTTTGCCATTTGAATGATGATGTGTCTTGAAGTGGGCCTCTTTGGGTTCCTCTTGCATGGGACTCTGTGTGATTCCTGGATTTGTGTGACTTTTTCTTTTGTCAAATTAGGGAAATTTTCTCTCATTACTCTTTCAAATATGTTTTCTATCCCTTGTTCTCTTCTTCTCCTTCTGGTATTCCTATTATTCGGATATTATTACGTTTCATATTGTCGTGCATTTCTCTTAATCTCTCTTCATTCTTTCTGAGCCTCTTTTCCCTTTCCTACAGAACAGATCAATTTTAGAAGCTGAGACTAACAAGAAGAGTCTCAAATAATGGGAAGACAAAGAAACAATCCCCAAATGAAAGAAAACGCAGAAACTTCAGAAAGAATGGTAGATGAAATAGAGGCTGATCAACTATCAGATAGTGAATTCAAAGCACTGGTTATTATGAAGTACAAAGAGCTCACAATGAGCTATCAGAAACTACAGGGGAACTACAATAATCTCTCTGCAAAATACATCAACATGAAAAAGGAAATAGAAAATTTCATCAAGGGACAGGAGGAAATGAAGAATACAATTTCTGAATTGAAGAACACAGTAGAGAGTTTCAAAAGTAGGATAGATGAGGTGGAGGATGGGATTAGCGCATTGGCGGACAAAGTAGAAAGCATATCACAGAAAGAGCAAGATAATGAAAAAGGCTCAGAAAGAATGAAGAGGGACTAAGAGAAATGCAAGACAATATGAAACATAATAATATCTGAATAATAGGAATACGAGAAGGAGAAGAAGAAGAACAAGGGAAAGAAAATGTATTTGAAAGAGTAATGAGAAAATTTCCCTAACTGGATGAGAGAAAAAGTCACACAAATCCAGGAATCACAGAGAGTCCCAATCAAGACGAACCCAAGGAGGCCCACTTCAAGACATATCATCATCACAATGGCAAAATTCCAAGACAAAGAGAAACTTAAAGACAGCAAGGGAGAAAAAAGAAGTAACATACAAGGGAGCACCAATAAGCTTAGCTGCTGACTTCTCAGTGGGAAAACTGCAAGCAAGAAGAGAATGGCAAGAAATATTCCAAGTAATGAGAACGAGAGGCCTGCAACCAAGGCTACTTTACCCAACAAGGCTCTCAATCAAGACAAAAGGCCAAATGAGGAACTTCCAAGACAAAAGAAGTCTAAAAGAATACACCCCCACCAAACCAGCTCTGCAAGAGATGCTAAAAAGACTGCTTTAAGAAAAGGAAGGAGAAGAGGGAGACAGAGAGGAACACAGGTACAAAAATGGCAATGGATAAGTACCTACTAATAATAACCTTAAGCGTGAATGGATTAAATAATCCAATCAAAAGACACAGAATAGTTCAATGGATAAGAAAGCATGACCCACACATATGCTGCCTACAAGAGACCCACCTCAGGACAAAAGACCATCACAGACTAAAAGTGAAAGGCTGGAAACAAATTTTCCAAGCAAATGGACAAGAAAAAATAGCTGGGGTAGCAATTCTGATATCGGACAAAATAGACGTCAAAAAAAGGGCCATAAAGAGAGACCCAGAAGGTCACTTCATTATACTCAAGGGATTAATCCACCAAGAAGACATTAAAATTGTAAGCATATATGCACCTAGCATAGGAGCACCCAAATATATAAGGAGAATCTCAGAGGACTTCAGGAAAGATATTGACAGCAAAACAATTATAGTAGGGGATTTTAACACCCCACTATCAAAAATGGACAGATGTTCCAAACAAAATATCAACAAAGACATTGTGGCATTAAACAACACCCTAGATGAAATGGACTTAACTGATATATATAGAGCCCTTCATCCCAAAGAAGCTAAATACACATTCCTATCAAATGCACATGGAACATTCTCAAAGATAGACCACATGATAGGACACAAAACGAGACTCAACAAATTCAAGAAAACTGAAATCATACCAAGCATCTTCTCCGACCACAAGGGACTGAAATTGGAAACCAACTCCAAAGGAAAAAACCCAAAGCACCCAAAATCATGGAGACTGAATGGTATGCTATTAAACAATGAATGGGTTAAGAAGGAAATTAGGGAAGAAATAAAAACATTTCTGGAAACAAATTAAAATGATCTCACAACAACCCAAAACTTATGGGACACAGCGAAGGCAGTCCTGAGAGGGAAGTTTATAGCAATACAGGCCTACCTAAAGAAGATAGAAACATTTCAAACAAACAACCTAACCCTACGCCTGCAAGAACTTGAGGAACAACAACAAACACAGCCCAGAGCAAGCAGAAGGAAGGAAATAATCAAGATCTGAGCAGAATTAAATGACATAGAGACTAAAAGCATAATTCTAAGGATCAATGAATCCAGGAGCTGGTTTTTTAAAAGATAAACAAAATTGACAGACATTTAAGCAGGTTCATCAGGAAAAGAAGAGAGAGGACACAAATAAACACAATCAGAAATGAAAGAAGAGAGATTACAACTGATACCACAGAAATACAAAGGACTGTAAGATGTTATTATGAAGAACTGTATGCCAAGAAATTTGAAAACCTAGGGGAAATGGACACATTGCTAGAAAAATACAATCTTCCAAAACTCAGTGAAAAAGAAGCAGAAAATCTAAACACACCAATAACAGCAAAAGAAATTGAAGCAGTAATGAAAAAACTCCCATCACACAAAACCCCGGAACCAGATGGTTTCACAGGAGAATTCTACAAAGCATTTAAGGAAGAGCTAACCCCTATTCTCCACAGACTATTCCAAAAAATCCAGAAGGATGGAAAGCTCCCAAATTCTTTTTATGAAGCCACCATCACCCTAATTCCAAAACCAAATAAAGGCACAATAAAAAAAGAAAACTTCAGGCCAGTATCATTGATGAACATAGATGCTAAAATCCGCAACAAAATATTGGCAAATCGCATCCAACAATATATCAAAAAGATCATCCACCATGATCAAGTGGGATTCATCCCAGGGATGCAAGGTTCAATATTTGCAAATCAGTAAATGTAATACTTCACATAAACAAAATCAAAGACAAAAATCACATGATCATATGAATAGATGCGGAAAAAACTTTTGATAACGTACAACACCCATTTATGATAAAAACACTCAGCAAAGTGGGCATGGAGGGAGCATTCCTCAATATAATAAAGTCCATATATGAGAGACCTACACCCAACATCATACTCAATGGACAAAAACAAAAAGCTTTTCCACTAAGATCAGGAACAAGACAAGGATGTCTACTTTCACAACTTCTATTCAATATAGTTTTGGAAGTTTTGGCCACAGCGATCAGGCAAGAAAAGGAAATAAAAGACATCCAAATAGGAAAGGAGGAAGCAAAAGTGTCACTGTTTGCAGATGACATGATAGTGTACATAGAAAATCCTATGGACCCTACCCAAAAACCACTCGAACTAATTAATGAGTTTGGCAAAACAGCTGGTTACAAAGTTAATATCCAGAAATCAAAGGCATTTTTGTATACCAACAATGAATCAGCAGAAGCAGAAATCAAGGAAAACATCCCATTTGATATAGCAAAAAGAAAAATAAAATATCTGGGAATAAACCTAACTAAGGAGGTAAAAGACCTGTATGCAGAAAACTACAGAGCCCTGAAGAAAGAAATCAAGAAAGATACAAACAAATGGAAGCATATACCTTGTTCATGGATTGGAAGAATTAACATCATCAAAATTTCCATACTACCCAAAGGAATATACAGATTCAATGCAATACCTATTAAAGTACCAATGGCGTATTTCAAAGACATAGAACAAACACTTCGAAAATTTATATGGAACCGTAAATGACCCCAAATAGCAGCTGCTATTTTGAGAAAGAAGAACAAAGTAGAAGGGATCACAATTCCTGATATCAAACTGTATTACAATGCCACTGTAATCAAAACAGCCTGGTACTGGCATAAAAACAGGCACATAGACCAATGGAATAGAACAGAGAGCCCAGAAATCAACCCAACTCTCTACAGTCAATTAATATTCCTCAAACGGGGCAGTAACATAAAATGGAGTAAAGATAGCCTCTTCAACAAATGGTGTTGGGAGAACTGGACAGCTATGTGCAAAAAATGAAACTTGAGCACCAACTTACACCATACACCAAAATAAATTCAAGGTGGATAAAAGACTTAAATATAAGCCATGACACCATTAAAGTCCTAGAGGAGAACAATGGCAAGAAACTCTCAGATATTTCACGCAGCAACTTTTTTATGGATATGTCCCGTAGAGCAAGGAATGTAAAGGAAAGAATAAACAAATGGGATCTCATCAAAATAAAAAGCTTCTGCATGGCTAAAGAAAACAGTATTAAATTAGCAAGACAACCAACTGTATGGGAAAACATATTTGCCAATGATACCTCAGACACAGGTTTAATCTCCAAAATATACAAAGAACTTACACAACTCCACTCTAAGAAGACATCTAACCCAATTAAAAAATGGGAAAACAACTTGAACAAACACTTCTCCAAGGAGGACATACAGAACATTCAGAGACACATGAAGAGATGCTCAATATCGTTAGCTATCAGAGAGATGCAAATTAAAACCACAATGAGATACCACTTTACCAGTCAGGATGGCTATCATAAACAAAGCAAGCAACAACAAATGTTGGAGATGTTGTGGGGAAAAGGGGTCCTTAGTCCACTGTTGGTGGGATTGCAGACTGGTACAACCATTATGGAAAACAGTATGGAATTTTCTCAGAAAAAGAAAAATCGACCTGCCTTTTGACCTAGCAATTCCACTGCTGGGATTATATCCTCAGAATCCTAAAACATCAATTTCAAAGAACCTGTGCACCACAATGTTTATAGCAGCACAATTTACAATATGCCAGAGTTGGAAGCAAACTAGGTGCCTATCAGTAAATGAATGGATCAAAAATTGTGGTACATATACACCATGGAATTCTATGCAGCAGAGATAAAGAAGGAGCTACTATCCTTTGCAATAACATGGATGAAACTGGAAAGCATTATGCTGAGTGAAATAAGCCAGGTGTTGAAAGACAAATACCATATGATCTCACCTTTAACAGGAAGCTAAATAACAAAACAAACAAACAAGCAGAATAAAAACAAAGACACTGAAATGGAGAACAAGGGGACAGTGACCAGAGGGGAGAGGGAAGGGGATTTAAGGGGAAAAAGGGGGAGGGATTTGGAGGAACAAATAGGAAGGACACAGGGACAAGAACTAAGGGGGGTGGAAATGGGAGGGAGGTGGGGAACACAGGGCGGGGGGGCTGGGCTGGGAGAAATAGACAAAAAAACTGTACTTGAAAAATAACTGAATAAAATTTAAAAAAGACTTTATTCACATTGTAAAAACCCTGCTACTCCCCAAAATTGAACAGAAAGTATAAACAGACAAAGAAGAAGCATAACAAGTTTCAACATCAAGTTACCATCTGACCCAGCAAACCTACTACTAAGTATATGCCCAAGAGAATGAAAACACCTGTCCACAGGAATCTCATATGTGAATTATAGCAACATTTTACAACAGCCGAAGAATTAAAGGACAAAACAATTACTGGAGAAACACTGTGCAGTGTATCCATAAGGCAGTCAGTTATTTGACCATGAAAGAGCTGAAGGATGGTGTGTGGGGCAACAGGTTGAATCTCGAGACCCTGAGGCCAAGCCCGGAAGCCAGACTGGGGGGCGGGGGGCTGGCAGCTGTGCGGTTCTTTGTGTCTGACATGCCCTGAACACGCAAATCGATGGAGACGGGGGGACTGTAGGTGAGCGTGCACAGGGTCTCCTTTGGGGTGGCAAAAATGTCCTGGAATTAATATTGGCAATGGCTTCACAGCCCTGTGAATATATTAAAAACCACTGGAATGTACACTTTCAAAGGGTGAATTGTATGGTATGTAAATTATATCTTATAATGTTGTAATAAAAAGGGTAAAAGAGAACTAGTAAACAAATAGATTAAAAAAAACTATAGGTCATTCATGATGAGCATAGATGCAATTATTCTTAACAAAATATTAGCAAAGCAAGTTCACCAAAACATTTATTTTTTTAAATTAAATTTTATTTAGGTACTTTTTAAGTACATTTTTTTAATCTATTTCTCCCATCCCACCCCACCCCCACCAATACATTTAAAAAGTAATACAAGATGATCAAATGGGATTTATTCTAGAAATGCAAGTAAGTTCAACAGACACGAGTCAGTCATCATAGTACACTACATTAACAAAATGAAAAATAAAAATTATGTAATCATCTCAATAGATGCAAGCCTTTCTAAAACTTCAACATCAATTAATAGTAAAAATTCTCAACAAAGTAGACATAGATGTAAAGTACCTCAACATAATAAAAGCTATATACAACAAGCCCATAGCAAACATCCCTGTCAACAGTGACAAATGGAACATTTTTCCCTTAAAGTCAAGAACAAGACAAAAATGTTTACTTTTGCCATTTTTATTGAACCTAGTCTTGGGAATCTTAGCCAGAGAACTTAGCAGAAAATAGTTATAAAAAATGTCCAGACTGCAAAGAAAAACATAAAGTTATCACTATTTGCATATTACTAGATTGATGTATCAACAACCCTTAGAGCCTACCAAAAGTTGAAATAATAAACATATCCTATAATGTTGCAGGATACAAAAATAAATATACTTGTTCCCACAAACAATTTAAAGGACATATGGACAATAACAAGGGGGGTGTAGAAACAGAAGGGAGGTGGGAAGGGCTGGGGGCACTGGGATGGGGGTAAAAGGCAGAAAACTGTACTTGAATAACAATTAAAATAAAAATAAATAAAAAGTGAATATAAATATAAACTATCAGCTGCATTTTTATAAAATAAACACAAAATATCAGAATTACAAATTAAGAAAACTTTCCCAATTATAAATGCATCATAAAATAAAATACTTAAGGATAAATGTTTTTAAAGGTGAAAGGTCTATACACTGAAATTTAAGAAGATATAAATAAATGACAAGATATTTTATGCTCATAGATTGGAAGAATTAATATTATAAAAATGTCCATATTTTCCAAATCCAATCTATAGTTTCAATGCAATTCCTATCAAAATTCAAATGGCACTTTTCTTAAAAATAAATTCTAATGTTTTTGTTTTTTGTCTTTTTTTTTAATTCTTTTTCAAGTACAGTTGTCTCCATTTTCCCACTACCAGTCCCTTCACCCCACCCATTCCCACCTCCCACCCTCAATCTTAGTCCCTTTTGGCTTTGACCATGTGTCTTTAACGTATTACTTGACTACCCATCCCATTTTTCCCCCATTATCCCCTCCTGCCTTCCTTTTGGTTATTGTCAGTCTGTCCTTTATTTCAACTTATATACAGGACCCATGGTCAAAGACAGAGGGAGGGAGGATTGAATGTGGGAGAGTGTGGATGGGCAGGGCAGGGATGAACAATGGGGAAAAAGGTGGGACAACGGTAACTGAGCAACAATAAATAAAAAAAAGGAAAAGATAAAGTTTAAAACAACAGCAAAAAATAAATTTTGTCAATAAAAAGAGACTTTGATACTGACATAAACATAGACTAGATCAGGGGTGTCCAACTCAATTTCACTGGGGGCCACATCAGCCTTGTGTTTGCCTTCAAAGGGCCAAAATAAGTTTAGGATTGTATAAAAGTAACTACTCCTTTTAAGAAGTTGAAATTACCTTTTGTCCTTTGAATATAACTGCGAGGCTGATGTGGCCCTCAGTGAAAATGAGTTTGACACCCCTGGTCTAATGGGAACTCCATTGTAGGTAACTGTCTCCTTTTCTCTTCCTGCTTTTAAGAATCTCTCCTGATCTTTAATCTTGGGGAGTGTAATTATGATGTGCCTCGGTGTGTGCTTCCTTGCATCCAACTTCTTTGGGACTCTCTGAGCTTCCTGGATTTCTTGGAAGTCTATTTTTCTTTTTCCATATTTGGAAAGTTCTCCTTCATTATGTTTTCAAATAAGTTCTCAATTTCATGCTCTTCTTCTTCTTCTTCTTCTGGCACCCCTATAATTTGGATGTTGGAATGTTTAAAGTTGCCCTGGAGGTTTCTAAGCCTCTCCTCATTTTTTTTGAATTACTTTTTCTTCATTCTGTTCTGATTAACTGTTGATTTCTTCCTTCTGCTCCAAACTGTTGATTTGAGTCCTGATTTCCTTCCCATCACTGTTTGTTCCCTATACATTTTGCTTTATTTCACTTTTCACAGACTTCACTTTTTCCTCTATTTTGCAACCATACTCAACCATTTCTGTGAGCATCCTGATTATCAGTGTTTTGAGCTGTGCATCTGATAGATTGGCTATATCTTCATTGTTTAGTTATTTTTTTCTGGAGCTTTGATCTGTTGTTTCATTTGGGCCTTTTCTTGGGTCTCTGTGTGCCTGTTAAGTAATAAGGGGTGGAGCCTTAGGTATTGGCTAGGGTGAGGCAACTCCTGTCACTTCTTTGTGGCACTGTATGTGAGGGAGGGGTCTGAGAGGGAACAATGCTGCCTCCTCAGCTCTCAGCTGGCTTTCAGTCACTTTCTTTGCTACCCACAAGCAAATTGGGCTCTTCTGGTGCTGGTCCTCAGGTGGATGGACTTGTGTACATTCTAGGACCCTGTGGGTCTCTCCAGTGAACTCTCTTGTGAGACTAAGAGTTACTCCTGCAACCGCCACCCCATAGGTTTCTTCAGTCAGAGTTTTTGAGGCTTTATTTCCCCACGCTGCAACCCTAGGTTGTGCACTCTGTCTTGCTACCCAGTCTTTTTTTCCTGATTTATCCACATGAAAATGCAGCACTGTCTGGTCCACCACTTGCCACCTTACCTGCCATGGTCTTCCAGCCATCACCTTGCTGCACATCTCTGTCCCAGCTGCTGTCTCTGCCCCTCCTACAGGTCTGGATAAATGTTTCTTCTTTATCTCCTTGGTTGTTGGACTTCCATACAGTTCCTTTTTCTGGTTATTTCTTGTTTTTAAATTTGTTTTTGTCCTTCTTTTGGTTGTGTGAGGAGGCAAAGTGTATCTACCTGTTCCTCCATCTTGGCCAGAAGCCCCCAAAACAGAAAATTAATATTCAGAAAGTGGCAGCATTTTATATACCAATAATGTACTATAACAAAGAGAAATTTAAAAAATTTATTTACTACTGCAATAACAAAAATATAAGGGACCCAGGAATAAATTTAACCAAAGAGGTAGAACACATATACTGGAGAAATTACAAGACACTGAAGAAAGAAATTGAGGAAGATACAAATTGAAAGCATATACTGTGTTCATTGGTAGGAAAATCAACATGTTAAAATGTCTTTGGTACCCAAAGAATCTATGAATTCAATGCAATTACTATTAAAATACCAATGGCATATTTTGCAGATGTAGAACAAATATACCAAATATATATATAGAATGACAAAAGTCCATGTACAGCTTCAGCAATCTTGAGAAAGGATAACAAATGTAGAGGTATCATCTACTGATATTAAATTATGCTACAAAGCCATAGTAATCAGAACAGGATGATATTGGCACAAGAACAGTTATATAAATCAATGGAACATAACAGAGAGCCCATAAATATACCCATGCCTTTGTGGTCAATTAATACTTAACATGGGAATAAAGCCCATAAAATGGAGTAAAAACAATCTCTTCAATAAATGCTGTTGGAAAAATTTGATGGGTAAATGCAAAAATATGAAACTAGACCATCGATATATACCATACACAATAGTGTGTGGTGATTGTGAAGCTTAGAGAGGTGGGTGGAGGTGGAGGAAGGTATGGGGGAATAAATGGTGATGGGAAATAATAAAATAAATTAAACATTAAAAAAAAGAAAGTAAAAACACATTAAAGACTTAAATGTAAGTCACAAAACTATAAAAATTCTAGAAGAAAACATAGGTAGTAAAGTTTCAAACATTACTCCTGGCAATATTTTTGCCAATATATCTCCTTGGCAAGGGAAACAAATGAAAAAACTAATAAATGGGGCTACATCAAACTTAAAAACTTCTGCATGGCAAAAGAAACTACAAACAGAATGAAAAGGGAACCCACTGTATGGGAGAACATATTCATCAGTGATACATATGAAAAAGGTTTAATTTTCAAAATATATAAAAACTTATACACTTTAATCCTAAGAAGACAAAATAACACAATGAAGAAATGGGAAAAATACCTGAATAAACACTTCTCCAAGGAGGACATACAGATGGCCAAGAGTCATATGTAAAAATTCTCAACATCACTAATTATCAGAGAGATGCAGGGTCAAGGCACAGTGAGTTATCACCTCATACCTGCCAGAACAGCTATCATCAATAAATCAACAAAAACAAATGTGGTAGAGGATGTGGAGGAAAGGCAACCCTAGCACACTCTTTTTAGGAATGCAGACTGGTGCAGCCACTTGGAAAACAGTATGGAATTTCCTCAAAAATTAAAAATGGAACTGCCTTTTGATCCAGTAATTTCATGTCTAGGAATTTATCCAAAGAACTCCAAGACACTAATTTGAAGGAATATATGTACCCCTGTGTTCATTGCAGATTTATTTAAAGTAATTAATTAACTAATTAATTAATTATTTTAAATTGTTGTTCAAGTGGGAGGTGTTGTTCAAGACCATTGTCTCCATTTTCCTGCCACCACTTTTCCTCACTCCACCCACTCCCACCTCCCACCCTCTATCCTACCCCCCCTTTGGCTTTGTCTATGGGTCCTTTATACAGGTTCCTGGAAGACACTCCATTGCAGATTTATTTACCATAGCCAAGAATTGGAAGCAGCCCCAGTGCCATCAGTAGATGAGTGGATAAAAAAAGCTGTGATATATTTACACAATGGAATACTACTCCACTCTAAAAAGAAGACAATTTTTCTTTTGCAACAGCATGTATGGGCCTGGAGAGTATTATGCTAAGTGAAATAAGCCAGGCAGTAAAAGACAAGTACCATATGATCTCATTCACATGTGAAACGTAATGAACAAAATAAACTGACAAAATAGGAGGGGTATAAGAGCAGGAAGAAAGGGAAGGGACTAGTCAAGGAACATGCGTGAATTACCCATGGACTTGGACAACAAAGTGGGGATTAACTGTGGGAGTGGGGTTTGGACTGGGTGGAGGAGGGCAAAAGGGGAAAAATTGGGACCACTGTAATAGAATGGCAATAAAATATTTTTAAAAAAACAATGAAATCACTTGGAAATTGATCACATTTTGAAAAAAGTAAAAAAAACCCCAAATTAATTTTCACTATACTTGGGTTTTATAGCCAGTAGAAATCACAACATGCTCATATCATGTTGCCATTGTTGAGCATTTCTTAAAATACCATTTATTTCATTATTACCTGAATTATGGTAGTTATTAAACTTCCCAATAGATGTTGTTATTTAATACATTAATAAAGAATCACATATATTATATATCACAAATTTGTTTTTGTATCATTTTATAAATGCATTTAATACACTTGGTGTCCTTTGCAGTTCTCCATCCTTTATTTTATGCATTTAAAATATTATTCTCATAAGTGTCAGTGGGCTTCACTAGAGTTTTGAAAATGTCCATGGCACAAAATATCTTAGGAACTTACCTATCAGATTTATACTCAGCCATTCGTAAGAACAAAACAGATGATCAAGGGGAATGTTAGAAAATATATAGACCAATGTTCAAATTGATTTTAGTTCACCCTCCAAATTTTATCTCTTCTCCACCAATATATAATTGCCTTCATCATGCACACAAATGTCTTCACCCAGACAGGGTTTTGCATACTAGATATCTATGGAAGGAAAGAGAAAAGGGGAAAAAAATAATGAGCACTTACTGTGTTATAAACACTTTCACAAATGCTATGCCAATTAATCATCTTAACATCTCTGAGAGGAAATGTGATTTTCTCCATATCACAGTTAAAGAAACTGAGGCTGAGAAATGTTATGGATTGTGCATAATACCTAGCTACTAAAGGATTGTGTTGAGATGAGAAATTTATATCCTCCAAATCAAAAACCTCTTTCATGTATTCAGACTACAACCCATCCCTAAAAAATGTAACTATTTCCAAATTATCTTATAACCCACTGAATCCCAACATTGCCAAAAAGGCCAGCAACATTGTTTCCATTTCATTGATACACATGCTGAAACTTGGAGGTGACTTGTAATGCTTTTAGTACAACAAAGACTTGAAACATGATTTAAGGCAGTTTCTCTACTTCCCACCTTCCCATATATATTCTAGCCAGCAGGAGAGAGCATCACCTAGAAACTATTTATGTCATTTCTATTTATATTAATTTGCCACATATTAGTTATATTTCCATACCTGCATCCAAGAGAGGATGGAAAATCTAGAATTTAGCTGAGTAACTATGTACCTGTTAAAATTTCTACTACTATATAATTAAAGAAGATATTAGGAGACAATTAGTTGTGTCTAGTACAGGTAGATAACATTAGTGTGTTTTATACATGTGGAAACTAAAATTCAGAGAAATGAAGAAACTTTCCCAGGGTCTCCAAGTGGTTAGTAAGTGTCAAACCTGGAACTCCAACCCTGAATAGCTCTGAAGTTTCAGTCTTTCATCACTACTTCATACAAACTAAGGATAATGATTCAGGGGGATGGCTGAACTACCATGTAATTGTAGAAAAGGCTTGATCTAACTAGTCTTAGACCTGAATCTGGATGGAGGATATAGAAGGCCCCAGCCTTTGCTCCCTTCCCCTCATTTGTTAAGGATATGATTGTACTCATAAGCTTGGAGAAGATAAGACTAAAAGTAGGACTGGGTCTGTGTCTTTGGACTTCTGAAAGGCTTTTACAGAGAAGAGCAGCAAGAAAGTCCTATGTGGCCCTAGGAGGTAGAGCTGAGACCAATGGGTAGAAGCCAGAGGGAGACGAATTTCACCCAAAATATACAAAAAGAAGTTCTAAAGAATCAGTTCTCCCAATATGGTAGAAGTATCCTCAAGAAGAGGTAATACGAAAACCAAGACTAGTTGATCACTGGAAATGGCACTGTAGAAGGAATTCAAGCCTCAGATGGAGGTAGGTCCCTTCCAACCTTGATACCTTGTGAAAAAAAAGCACCCCATTTCTGTCCTAATGTGTATTATCCAGGACTTTCACTTCATTTCCATGGCCTAATTGTATCTAAACTTTTGTAGTCAAAGTAGGCCCAGATTGATGTGAGAGTGAAGTGAGTCTGTGAATGTAGATTAAGTATGTGTGCACTTAAAAATTTAATAGAAGGAACTTTTAAAATGTCTGGTTTTGAACAAATGGTACAATATAGCCCTGTGAATCCCTTTTTATGAAATCTAAAATGATAATATCTTAAGAGCAAAACCTTTTTAGAAAGATGTTTAAAATTCTAAGTATGAGGGATAACTAAAACTGTGGTAATACATTCAGCACATAGCACCTGCAAAGTTATAAATGACAAGTGAACATAATAGCAGAAAATCTGGCTTCCTAGACTACCTTAAGATCTTATTTGCTTTGAGAACATGAGCTGAACCAGTTTTATCATTGGTAAAATGGGAATAAGGTCAATGTTTATTTCACAAAGTTGCAATGAGTGTAAAGAAATACCAATGGTAGTGTACTTGACACAGTATAAGGTGTTGTATGGATATCAGTTTATTACATAGGAACCCTTGCTAAAATGGTTCTTCCCAAAATATTTTGTTGCAAGAAATTCTGTTTTCTAAGAACATTGAATAAATTACTGCATATGCAAATCTAAGAATCAGAAGCACTATACAAATGTTATCTTATTTACTTTATGCAACAATTCAACATGGGGATTTTAATTGCTGGAGCTCAGTTTACACACCTACTAAACAAAGACAATAATCCCCAACTAGCACAGCTGCCATGAGTACCAGGCGAGATAAAGAACATAAAGAGCCTAACATAGTTCTAGGGGAAAAATAGCCACTCAAGAAATGCTAGGTCTCATGATAGCTATTATTTTACCCATCCAGATTCATTCTCTATTCCTCTTCATACTCTTCTGTGCCCTGTAAAACTGACCCATGTGGACTAGACCAAGTAAGCTCTTTGGGCTTTTGTCTTTTTTTATGGTTCATTAATAAGACATAATAGTAGAAAGGGGGAAGGGGAGAGAAATCAAGTTTTTATTATTTCAACTCTTTCTCTGCCAGGCTGTTGCATGTTGGCAGTGACTATATTTCCCTAAGAAGCCCACAGCTATGGTGATATGGTTCTTTTCTAAACTCAGTCTTCCTCTCTTCCTCTCTCTCTGTCTTCCTCCCCTCCCTTTACTCCTATCCCATTCTCTCCCTCTTTCATTCTATGATGAAGACAACAAGCTGTATCTCCCTATTGATCCTCAATGAAAAGTCAAGGCTACATGCCTCGATATACAGCAAAGCACATAAAAATTTGGTATAAAGCAAAACTTCGTTCTTCAATGCCAATTGTTAAGAATAATGTTATAATTAATTTCATTTACTCAGTTTTTAGTAAGTACCAGGTAATTTTGTAAGCACTTTGCTTACATTCTGTTATCTAATCCTCACAAAGACTTTTCAATGTAATCATCATGATCCCCATTTGAAGAGAGAGAATGCTGGGTATAAGAGAGATTAAGTAATTTACCTGAGGTCATGTCACTTGTAAGTGGTATTAGATTGAGATGCAGTACTGCTTGGTACCAAAACTCATTCATGCAATCACTCCATTAGTATCAAATTACATAAAGAATCATGGGTGAGGAATTGGTTAGCTGATTTGTGCACTTGTATCGATAAAGACACAGTAGTGAGTTTTCCCACTCAACAAGACCTTTTACCCAGCGGCCCCCCAGCATATACCCCAGGAATGAAGATCTCTAGCTGTCAAGTCAACTTATTAGAGGTGTTAGCCATAAGATGGACTGAATAAAATTGTGAACTCAGTAAAATGCCCATTGTAAATAGGAAATCCAATGTGTACCATTCTGGTGACATTAGGAGATATTCTAGAGTGTACAGAAAAGAATACTTTTCCTTGGGTCTTCAAGCTAGTTTCTGTCTCCCTCATACTCAAATGACCCTGTCATCTTTTTAAATATTGTAGAGTAAGGGAGGTTGTGATTGGAGAGAATACTGCACTTTGGGCTGGAAGCTCTGGTTTAGCATCTCAGCTTAGCCACTTATTTATCTTTTTTCACATTTTAAAAATTAATTTTATTTAGTTATTTTTCAAGTACAGTTTTTTGTCTATTTCTCCCATCCCAGCCTCCCCCGCCCCTTGCTCCCCACCTCCCTCCCATTTCCACCCCCCTTAGTTCTCGTCCCTGTGTCCTTCCTATTTGTTCCTCCAAATCCCTCCCCCTTTTTCCCCTTAACTTCTCTTCCTTTTTCACATTTTTTAAGAAATTTTATTTCTTTATCTTTAGAGAGGAAGGGAAGGAGAGAAGGAGAGAAATATCAATGTATAGTTTCCTTTCATGAGTCCCCTGCTGGGAACTAGCCTGCAACTCAGGCATGTGCCTCGACTGGGAATCGAACTGCATCGTGTGGTTCACAGGCCCGTGCTCAATCCACTGAGCTATACCAGCCAGGGTTTTTTTTTTCATATTTTAAAATTTTTGTTCAAGTACAGTTATCTTCATTTCCCCCCTGCTACTCCCCTCACACCTCGGTTTGCCCACTTATTTCTAAGTCTCCTCCTTCTCCAGGCTTCAGTGAGGAGATTGAACTCAAGATCCTGTTAAATACCTTGCTGGTCTGACATTCTTGATTCTCTAATTGCCACTTGGGCATGTTAGTTACAGGATAAAAATACTAGAATTGTTTGCCATAGGGACAGCAGTAAGGCTCATCTATATCTCTCTCTTATATTTCTGCCTATCTCTGCACCTATGCCAATACCTGTACCTATATCTATGCCTACTCTATACTATCAGAATATCTATTGAACCCTGGCTGCGATTTACAAGCTGTGTGATTAGAATGAATTATTTATTTCTATATGCTTCCAATGACCACAGTAGGAGAAAGAAGAAGGTGTTATTAAGGCAAAGTAAACCTACATAAAGCACCCAGGGCAAAACTCAATACTTGTTAGCTTGTTTCCCTTAAGGCAATAGGGGAAATATTGAGAAGAGTTATCAGGGAGAGCTAAATCTATGTAAGTAAACCACCAACAGCACTTAGGTCCCTACAACCCAGTCTAAAATGGCACATCCTCCATGTACAGCAATGCAAAATCTAACAGCATGTTACATTTATTTTACTCTCATTTCAAAATTTTCTACTGTTCACATCAATATCTAACAAAAACAGAAAATTAACTATTAAACCAGCAATCATGTTAGGTACTATTGCCTACAATATCTTTTATTTAAAACTTATAATAATGCCATAAGATAGTACAGATAAGAAAATTCACTTTGCCAAAGAGGAAACTCAGATTCAGAAGGGTATGGCAAATTGGTCAAAGATTCAAGTCCATTTGATTCCAGAACTCAATCTTTTTGCACTATAAAATGCTGCTGACATTATTTGAATTATTTTAAGTTTGAAAAGAACTTAGATCCTACATAAAGCATAGAGAATATGATAAGTAATATTGTAATAATTGTGTATGATACCACTTGGGGTACTGGAAATATGAAGGGGAGCACTATGTAAAGTATATGATTGTCTGACCACTAATCTGTACACCTGAAACCAATAGAAAATAAAATTGAAAGAAAAAACTAAAGACCTCAGATGAAGACAAATCCATTCTGAGCTTAGAAAACAAAGACACTTTTACAAAGGAAATAGGATTTGATTTGGACATGAGAGGATGTGTAGGAAAATTAATTTTTGTTGCAAATGTTGTTTCTTCTTGCTTTTAAAGTGTTACATATACACAATGGAATTCTATGCAGCAGAAAGAAAGAAGGACCTCCTACCCTTTGCAACAGCTTGGATGGAACTGGAAAGCATTATGCTGAGTGAAATAAGCCAGGTGGTGAAAGACAAATACTATATGATCTCACCTTTAACAGGAAGCTAGCAACAAAACAAACAAGCAAGCAAAATAAAAACAATGACACTGAAATCGAGAACAGGGGGGCAGCGACCAGAGGGGAGAGGGGAGGGAATTTTAGGGGAAAAAGGGGAAGGATTTACAGGAACTAGCATAAAGGACACATGGACAACAACTAAGGGGGGTGGAAAGGAGAGGGAAGTGGGGGGCACGGTGAGTGGGCTGGGAAGGGAGTAAAAGAAAGAATACTGAAGTTGCAAAATAATTTAAAGAATAAATAAATTTTAAAAAAGTGTCACATGCATAGCTGTTTATTTATTTTCATTTATTCTACAAATGTTTACTGAGCACCTAAATTAAATAAAATGCTGGATATGATTCAGGATGCTCTCAAGTGATACTGCTCTTGCCAAACAATAACAACAAGATTCTAAATGCCCCTGGAACTCTGTTATTGATCATAGGCA
This sequence comes from Artibeus jamaicensis, assembly GCF_021234435.1. NCBI lineage: Eukaryota > Metazoa > Chordata > Mammalia > Chiroptera > Phyllostomidae > Artibeus > Artibeus jamaicensis. The sequence goes on along the minus strand of NW_026521840.1, from coordinate 2,351,309 downwards.
AATGCACTACTTTTTAAGATTTTGAGAACTCATGAGAAGATAAAATGGGCTCCCCAAAAGCAAAAACCTTGGAGTTGGAAATAAAAGTTATATTCATCAAGTGTGTAGAGAAAGGAGAACCCTCATGCACTGTTGGTGAGAATAAATACTGGTACAGTCACTGTGGGAAACAGTATGAAGTTTCCTCAAAAAATTAAAAATGGAACTGCTTTATGACCCAGTGATCCCACTTCTGGGAATATATTATAAGAATGCTGAAGGACTAGATAGAAAGAATATATGCACCCCTATGCTCATAGCAACATTATTTACATTAGCCAAGGTCTGGAAATGGCACAAGTGCCCATGAGTAGATGAGTAGATTTAAAAAGCTGTATACAATGGAATACTACATGACTATAATAAAGAACTCTTACTCTTTGCAACAGCATGATGGACCTGGAGATTATTGCATAGTGAAATTAGCCAGTAAGTGAAATACAAGTACCACATGAACTCACTCATATGGAATCTAATGAACAAAATAAACTGACAAACAAAATAAAACCAAAGGCATGGATATAAGGAACAGACTGACAGATCTCAGAGGGGAGGAGGGTGGGTGAGACTAGAAGAGATTAGCCAAAGAACATATATCCATATAGACAACAATGTGGTGAAGTGGGCATGGGGATGCAGTGGAGAGGGCAAAAGTAGGGGGACGCTTATAATAGTGTCAACAATAATTTTTTTAAAAATTATATTGGTCAACTGGTTTGCTTTTCTCATCTCCTGAATAATGATTTCTACTTCCTATGGTATATGAACTATAGATAAGGAAGTTCAACTGGTATAAAGGTGGAACTGTGAGAAGATTTTAAAATATGTAAACTAGATAAAAGCTTAAAAATGACTTACATATGCCTTCTGATGCATTTGGCATACCTTTATCTACAGTGTATCTTTTGAACTAGAATTGAAGTACCTAGGGGTTGTTGCTACAATTCTGGGAAGAATTATCTGGTCAAAAATAACCTAGAGAGTAGCTTCAGCAAAACAAGGTACTAAGACGCTCCAAGTTCTCATTCTCTCACAGAAACATTGAAGTTATAATAACAACAATCATCATAATAAAGAGGCATCTGGAATAGGAGAAGGAAGATGGCAACAAAGTAGGAGGGAGCAGATTCCACTTCCCCCTGCACGTGGGAGAAAAACCTAGCTGATCTATGGAGGAACAGAGCAAACAGCCAACAGTACCCCAGCATATATAAAAATAAGAGACCAAAAATTGTAGTGGACACTGAAAAACTAGACAGTAAGGAGACTACTGCAGGACAATAAGGTCCTAGGGACCAAGGCTGGTACCAGGGCAGCTGTAGCCCCAGGCTCTGTGCTGGCGCCCAGTGCCAGTGCTGGGTCTACCACAGACTCCCTGGGAGACAGCTGGGTCAACTTCTCCCTCCCTTCCTGGCCAAACAAAGTTTAAGCAGCACCAGGAGAGACTTGGTTGCTTGAAGTCACAGAGAGGGGAATAAGAACAAAGGCACAAACACACAGGGTCTATGATCACCCGCGGAGTTTGTGGGTGCCGGCTTGGGAGAGTTGAGAGTTGCACAGTGACACTCACTGAACCCAATAGTCACTGGTCTGGCTGGAGAATTGGGATGTACAGAGTGGCAGGCTTGAGTAGGAGGAATTTCTCAAAAACAAAAACTGTTTAGGGAATTCTCCTGCAACAGTACTTGGCCTACTCCTCTCCCAGCCAGGTAGTGATCCCAAGGTTGCAAGGAAGGTTGCACACAGAAGGCCCTGCATACCTGGATAGCACTGGGAAGAGACCGAGGCAGCCAAGGACACACACGTGTGGCCACACCCCAGCCCACAGTGGTAACTGTGAGGAAAGAGTCTCTGAGGAAGACCTGGATCCCACACTAAAGACAACCTAGAAGAAGTGCCAGACTAGCTCTACAGAGAGTGCATACAAGACTGGCTGAATACACATCAGGAAGGGAGAAAAGCCATACCAATCACCTCTCAGCCTGCTGCAGCCAGCAAGAGCAGAAAAACCGGTCTGGCCAGTTTGAAAACAAAAGGGTTTTGTTTGTTTGTTTGTTTTTGTTGGTTTGTTTGTTTGGTTGGTTTTTAAGTAAACTTTTATTTTTGTTTTATCTTTCAATGCCTTTTTGCTATCTTTTTTTCTTTCTTGGTTTATTACTTCTTTCTCTCTTTCCAACTTTATCTCTTCTTCCTCCATTTTCCTGCCTTTTTAATATATATACCCACAAGTGAGACATAAAAATTTGGAACTGTGAAAGGACCAGAGATGGACCCCAAAAGGGGACATCCCAACAGTTGAGACAGAGAGCCAAATTTCACTTTGCTATTTTGCTATTGCAGAGAAACTGAAAGGTACTGAAAGGTACTGTATATATATATATATATATATATATATATATATATATATATATATAGTGATTTTTTTCATTATCCTTACATCTTTTAATAGTATTTCTTGTGTTCCTATTCTTTCTGTATAGTCTTCTTTGCTTGGCTGGTTATATTATATAATTTGACAGGTTTCCCCTGTTCTCTCTTTCATGGTGTATTGCTGATTTACTGTCCTTCATGTCACTTGTGTTCCTTTAGCACACTACTCAAAGTCCTATACCCCCTATTCTTGTTATCCATATCACTTTAATTCTGTCATACAATTGATGCTCTAATATTATTGTAAAGAACAGATGTTCTATACAATTGTAAAAACTTAACAACACCCCTCCCGGATCTTAACCCACTTCACAGTTTCCTGAACTCTATTACTATAATGGTCAACTCTATTCTCTCACACACTAGAGCTATTTACTATCCTTTACTCTCACCTCACTTCAGAATCCGACCTCCCACAACCTCACAGCTTTCTAGATCCAACTCACAATCCTTCTCTCCCCAACAAGAGTCCTATCTTATTTCCATCCTTTCTTAAAAGTGGCTAGTTGAGTGGAATATCACAGTTAACACTATACATAGCCAAAGGATCTCCTATCTCTTCTCTACCGGCTGCTACCGTATATATCATAGAATACTCTCTTGCTATCTTAAACTCTTTTGCCTTCCCCTCCAACTGATCACAAGAAAAAAAAAGAGTAGGTGGAAGCAGTAAACATCAGGATATACACTGCAAGAGAAAACCCAACAACAAAGGAATCACCAAGAAATAATAATAGAAGAAGGTGAAGGAGGGAGTGGGAACCACACAAAACTCAATCCAGGACCTATGTGGAAATACAAATAAATAGTGGAGAAACTACCCAAAACAAACACTGAACAAGAGCAAGAGAGAATCCGCAAAACCTTGTACACACAGAACTACCTCCAACAAAACCTGCCCTCACCAGCACAACAAACTACAAGAGGTGGAAGACAGAGTGACCATCAATTAACCAACTGGTGGGAAGGTCCCACAGAAGAAAGACTCAAAAACCATCAAAACCCAAAGACAAACATAGAGCCAACTTAAAAAACAGCTCAATATCAGTGAGCTTGGGAGATCAAGGAGAACACACCACTAAATCTCACAGGTATTCTCCACAGAAGTTCACACCATAAACCCAGGAAGCCAGGAAAAATCAATGTAAAAAGCTGAAGCTAACAAGAGGAGTCTCGCAAACAATGGAAAGAGAAAGAAACAATCCCCAAATGAAAGGAAAGGAGGAAATCTCAGAAAGAATGCTAAATGAAATAGAGGCAAGTCAGCTATCAGATATTGAGTTCAAAGCACTGGTTATCAGGAAGGTCAATGAACTCACAATGAGCTACCAGAAACTACAGGGGAACTACAATAAACTCACTGCAAACTATACCAACATGAAAAAGGAAATAGAAACTATCAGCAAGGGACAAGAGGAAATGAAGAATACAATTTCTGAACTGAAGAACACAGTAGAAGGAATCAAAAGCAGGATCGATGAGGCAGAAGATTGGATAAGCAAGTTGGAGGGAAAAGTAGAAAAAAAACACACCCAGACACAGAAGAAAAAGGAAAAGAGGCTCAGAAAGAATGAAAAGGGATTAAGATAAATGCAAGACAATATGAAACATAATAATATCCGTATACTAAGGATACCAGAAGGAGAAGAAGAACAAAAGATAGAAAAACTATTTCAAAAAGTAATGATGGAAAACTTCCCTAATTTGATGAGAGAAAAAAATCACACAAATCCAGGAATCACACAGAGTCCCAATCAAGAGGAACCCAAGGAGGCCCACTTCAAGACATATCATCATTAAAATGGCAAAATTCCAAGACAAAAAAACTTAAAGGCAGCAAGGGAGAAAAAAGAAGTAACATACAAGGGAGCCCCAATAAGCTTAGCTGCTGACTTCTCAATGGAAACACTCCAGGCAGGAAGAGAATGGCAAGAAACATTCCAAGTAATGAGAACCAGAGGCCTGCAACCAAGGCTACTTTACCCAGCAAGGCTCTCAATCAAGACAGAAGGCCAAATGAGGAACTTCCAAGACAAAAGAAGTCTAAAAGAATACACCTCCACCAAACCAGCTCTGCAAGAGATGCTAAAGAGACTGCTCTAAGGAAACAAAGGAAAGGAAAGAGATGGAGAGAAACACAGGTACAAAAATGGCAATGAATAAGTACCTATCAATAATAACCTTAAATGTGAATGGATGAAATGCTCCAATCAAAAGACACAGAATAGCTGAATGGATAAGAAAGCATGACCCACACATATGCTGCCTACAAGAGACCCACCTCAGGACAAAAGACCTACACAGACTGCAAGCGAAGGGATGGAAACAAATTTTCCAAGCAAACAAACAGAAAAAGAAAAAAGCCAGAGCAGCAATACTCATATCAGACAAAATAGACTGCAAAAAAGGCCAAAAACCGAGACCCAGAAAGTCACTTCATAATACTAAAGGAAAGAATTCACTCAGAAGACTTAAACATTGTAAATATATATGCACCCAACATAGGAACACTCAAATATATAAAGAAAATCTTAGAGGACTTTAAGAAAGATATTGACAGCGACGCAATTATAGTAGGGGATTTTAAGACCCCACTGTCAAAAATGGACAGATCTTCCAGACAAAATATCAACAAAGATACTGTGGTATTGAACAATGCCCTAGGTGAAATGGACTTAACTGATATATATAGAGCCCTTCATCCCAAAGAAGCTAAATACACCTTCTTTTCAAATGCACATGAAACATTTTCAAATATAGACAACATGATATGACACAAAACAAGCCTCAATAAATTCAAGAAAATTGAAATCATACCAAACATTTTCTCTGACCACAAGGGACTGAAACTAGAAACCAACCCTAAGGGAAAAAACCCCAAATACTCAAAATCATGGAAATTGAAGAGCATGCTATCAAACAATGAATGGGTCAGGAATTAAACTGGGGAAGAAATCAAAAAGTTTCTGAACTGTGCATCTGAAAGTTTGGCTATTTCTTTGTCGCTTAGAGTTATGGGCACTGGGGATTTGAGCTGTTCTTGAGCCATAATGTTTTGCTCTGTTCGTGCCTGTTACATATGAAGAGTGGAGTCCTGAGTGTTCATCAGGGCGGGGCCACACAGTTGGCTGGTTTGTGACGCTATATGTGGGGGCGGGGTCAGAGAGGGACAAAGGCGGTCCCCTCTGCTGCTTGACCCTGCTGGGGCCTGCTTAGTCTGTCTCACTGCTCCCTCCTTCACTGGTTTATCTGCACGCAAATGTGTGACCTCAGTCAGCCCTCAGTGTGTCCGCTGCCTTGCGCCCTCAGTGGGTCCTCCCACTGCTACTCCTCATCTGGGATCCACCGTGGCAGCCTGTGTGCTGGGTCGCTTTCCTGGGTCAGTCCTGTGGATCTGTCCTGCCCAACCCCAATCTGCTGCTGGCTTCGCCCCTCTTACTGGTTTGGCTGGGTCTGGCTGAAAGGTTCGTTGTTCCCGTCAGACTGTCAGCTGATTTCTCAAAAGAGACCTTACAGGCAAGAAGGGGCTGGAAAGAAGTATTCCAAGCCATGAAATCCAAAGACCTACAACCAAGATTGCTCTATCCAACAAAACTTTCATTTAGAACGGAAGGACAGATAAGGTGCTTCTCAGATAAGACCAAATTCAAGGAGTTCATCATCACCAAGCCCTTATTATATGAAATGTTATAAAGGGACTTATCTAAGAAAAAGAAGATAAAAAATATGAGCAGTGAAAGGACAGCAAACTCACAGTTATTAACAGCCACACCTAAAACAAAGCAAACTAAGAGGACAGCTAGATCAGGGGTGGAAACAGAAATGAAGATCACATGGAGGGTTAGCTACAGGGGAGTGGGAGAAGTAGAAGGGGGGAGAAGGTACAGAAAATAAGTAGCATAGATGGTAGGTGGAAAAAATAGGGGGGAAGGAAAGAATTGTATGGGAAATATAGAATCAAAAGAACTTGAGACGTGTAGTTATAAACTAAAGAGGGGAATGGTGGGGGAGGGGGTGTGCAGGGTGGAGGAGAATGAAGGGGGAAATAGAACAACTGTAATGGCATAATCAATAAAATATATTAAAAAAACAAAAAGTTTCTGGAAACAAATTAAAATGAACTCACAACAACCCAAAACTTATGGGACACAGTGAAGGCAGTCCTGAGAGGGAAGTTCATAGCAATCCCGGCCTACCTAAGAAAGACAGACACATTTCAAACAAAGAACCTAACCGTATGCCTACAAGAACTCGAGGAACAACAATAAAGACAGCCCAGAGAAAGAAGGAAGTAAATAATCAAGCTCAGAGCAGAACTAAATGACATACATATGAAAATCACCATTCTACAAATAAATGAGTTCAGGAACTGTTATTTTGAAAAGATAAACAAAATTGACAGGCCTTTAAGCAGGCTCATCAAGAAAAGAAGACAGAAGACACAAATAAACACAATCAAATGAAAGAGGAGAGGTTACACCTGACACCACAGAAATACAAAGGACTGTAAGATGTTATTATGAAGAACTGTATGCCAAGAAATTTGAAAACCTAGGGGAAATGGACACATTTCTAGAAAAATACAATCTTCCAAAACTCAGTGAAAAAGAAGCAGAAAATCTAAACACATCAATAACAGCAAAAGAAATTGAAGCAGTAATCAAAAAACTCCCATCACACAAAAGCCCCGGACCAGATGGTTTCACAGGAGAATTCTACAAAGCAGTTAAGGAAGAGCTAACCTCTATTCTGCACAGACTATTCCAAAAAATCCAAAATGATGGAAGACTCTGAAACTCTTTTTATGAAGCCAGCATCATCCTAATTCCAAAACCAGATAGAGACACAACAAAGAAAGAAAACTTCAGGCCAATATCACTGATGAACATAGATGCTAAAATTCTCAAGAAAATATTGGCAAACCTCATCCAGCAATACATGTAAAAGATCACACACCATCACCAAGTGGGATTCATCCAGGGTTGCAAGGATGGTTCAATATTCACAAATCAGTAAATGTAACACCTCACATAAACAAAAGCAAAGACAAAAAACACATGATCATATCAATAAATGCGAAAAAAGCTTTTGATAAGGTACAACACCCATTTATGATAAAAACACTCAGCAAAGTGGGAATACAGGGAGCATTCCTCAATATAATAAAGGCCACATATGAGAGACCTACACCCAACATCATACTCAATGGGGAAAAACTAAAAGCTTTTCTACTAAGATCAGGAACAAGACAAGGATGTCTACTTTCACCACTTCCATTCAATATAGTATTGGAAGTTTTAGCCACAGCGCTCAGGCAAGAAAAGGAAATAAAAGGCATCCAAATAGGAAGGGAGGAAGCAAAACTGTTACTGTTTGCAGATGACATGATAGTGTACATGGAAAATCCTATAGACTCTACCAAAAAACTACTCGAACTAATTAATGAATTCGGCAAAACAGAAGGTTACAAAGTCAATATCCAGAAATCAAAGGCATTTTTGTATACCAACAATGAATCAGCAGAAGCAGAAATCACGGAAAAAATCTCATTTGATATAGCAATAACAAAAATAAAATATCTGGGAATAAACCTAACTAAGGAGGTTAAAGACCTATATGCAGAAAACTACACAGACCTGAAGAAAGAAATCAAGGAAGACACAAGCAAATAGAAACATATACCATGTTCATGGATTGGAAGAATTAACATCATCAAAATTTCCATCCTACCCAAAGGAATTTACAGATTCAATGCAATACCTATTAAAGTACCAATGGCATATTTCACAGACATAGAACAAATACTTCAAAAATTTATATGGAACCATAAACGACCCCGAATAGCAGCTGCTATTTTGAGAAAGAAGAACAAAGTAGGGGGGATCACAATACCTGATATCAACCTGTATTACAAGGCCTCTGTAATCAAAACAGCCTGTTACTGGCATAAAAACAGGCACATAAACCAATGGAACAGAACACAGAGCCCAGAAATCATCCCAACTCTCTACAGTCAATTAATATTCAACAAAGGGGGCAGTAACATAAAATGAAGTAAAGATAGTCTCTTCAACAAATGGTGTTGGGAGAACTGAACAGCTACGCGCAAAAAAAATGAAACTTGAGCACCAACTTACACCATACACCAAAATAAATTCAAGGTGTAATCTCAAATATATACAAAGAACTTACACGACTCCACTCTAGGAAGACTTCGAACCCAATTAAAAAATGGACAAAGGACTTGAACAGATGCTTCTCCAAAGAGGACATACGGAAGATCCAGAGATACATGAAGAGATGCTCAATAGCATAAGCTATCAGAGAGATGCAAATTAAAACCTCAATGAGATACCACTTTACACCAGTCAGGATGGCTGTCATAAACAAAGCAACAAACAACAAATGTTGGAGAGGTTGTGGGGAAAAGGGGTCCTTAGTTCATTGTTGGTGGGATTGCAGAGTGGTACAACCATTATGGAAAACAGTATGGAATTTTCTCAGAAAAATAAAAATCAACCTGCCTTTTGACCCAGCAATTCCACTGCTAGGATTATATCCCAAGAATCCTAAAACATCAATATCAAAGAACCTATGCACCACAATGTTCATAGCAGCACAATTTACAATAGCCAAGAGTTGGAAGCAACCTAGGTGTCCGTCAGTAAATGAATGGATCAAAAAATTGTGGTACATATACACAATGCAATTCTATGCAGCAGAGAGAAAGAAGGAGCTACTACCCTTTGCAACAACATGGATGGAACTGGAAAGCATTATGCTGAGTGAAATAGTCCAGGCATTGAAAGACAAATACCATATGATCTCACCTTTAACAGAAAACTAAATAACAAAATAAACAAGCAAATAGAATAAAAACAAAGACACTAAAATAGAGAACAAGTGGGCAGCGACCACAGGGGAGAGGTAAGGGAATTTAAGGGGAAAAACGGGGAGGGATTTTGAAGAACAAGTATGAAAGACACAGGGATGAGGACTGTGGGGGGGAGGGAATGGGAGGGAGGTGGGAGATGGGGCGGGGGGGGGGCTGGGATGGGAGAAATTGACAAAAAAACTGTACTTGAAAAATAACTAAATAAATTTAAAAATAAAATAATAAATAAATTCAAGGTGGATAAAAGACTTAAATATAAGCCTTGAAACCATTAAATTTCTAGAGGAGAACATTGGCAGGAAAATCTCAGATATTTCACACAGCAACATTTTTACTGATATGTTCCCTAGAACAAGGAATATAAAGGAAAGAATAAATAAATGGGATCTCATTGAAATAGAAAGTTTCTGCGTGGCTAAAGAAAACCATATTAAATTAAAAAGACAACCAACTGTATGGGCAAACATATTTGCCAATGATACCTCAGACAAAGTTTTAATTTCCAAAATATACAAAGAACTTACACAACTCCACTCTAAGAAGACAAGCAACCCAATTAAAAAATGGACAAAGGACTTGAACAGACACTTCTCCAAGGAGGACATACAGAAGATCCAGAGACACATGAAGATATGCTCAGTATCATTAGCTATCAGAGAGATGCAAATTAAAACCACAATGAGATACCACTTTACACTAGTCAGGATGGCTATTATAAACAAAGCAACAAACAACAAATGTTGGGGAGGTTGTGGGGAAAAGAGGACCCCAGTTCACTGTTTGTGGGATTGCACACTGGTGCAACCACTAGGGAAAACAGTATGGGATTTCCTCAGAAAACAAAAACTGAATCTGCCTTTTGACTCAGAAATTCCACTGCTAGGATTATATCATAAGAATTCCGAAACACCAATTCAAAACAACCTATGCTCCCCAATGTTCATAGCAGCACAATTTATAATAGTGAAGTGTTGGACACAACCTAGGTGCCCATCGGTAAATGAATGGATCCAAAAACTATGGTACATTTACACAATGGAATTCTATGCATCAGAAAGAATGACAGAGCTCCTACCCTTTCGAATAGCATAGATGGAACTGGTAAAGCATTATGCCGGGTGAAATAAGCCAGGCAATGAAAGGTATATACCATATGATCTCACCTTTAACAGGAACTTTAACAACAAAACAAACAAGGAAGCATAATATAACCAAAGACACTAAAATACAAAACAGGGGGACAGTGACTATAGGGGAGAGGGGAGGGAATTTTAGGGGAAAAGGGGAAGAAGGGTTTACAGGAACTAGTATAAAGGATACATGGACAAAAACTAAGGGGGATGGAAATGGGAGGGAAGTGGGGAGCACTGGGGGGTGAGGTGGGATGGGAGTAAAAGACAGAAAACTGTACTTCAACAACAATTAAAATAAATAAATTAAAAATAAATTAATTAAATTATACAATGTATCTATTTTAATCATAACAGTGTGATTCTAAAATCAATAACAAAAGGAAAGCTGGAAAATTTACAAGTATTTGAAAACTAAACCTCATCCTCTTATAAAAATATTGAGCCAAAAAAATGAAAAGGAGAATTAGAACATACCTTCAGAAATCCAAATGAAAAGACAGGATATTAAAATATAGCAAATAATAAAGTGAGAAGTTTACACAGTGGTAGATCATTACTAGACTTAGTCTGGTGATTACACTATAATATATATAAATGTGAAATCACTATATTTCACACCCAAAGGTAATATAATATTGTATACCACTGAGCTTAAATTTTAAAAAATTAAAAATAAACATTTCAAATGACAAACAAACAAACAAAAACACTAGGTATAGCAAAAGCTGAGGTGAGGAGGAAATATGTAGTTGTAAATGTAGACATTAGACATGTAAAAAAATATCAAATCAATACCTAAGTTCATTAACAAGGAACAAGATAAGATCTTCTGAGGGAGTTCTGGCCAAGATGGAGTTGTAGGCAGAAATGCTTCACTTCATTGCAAAATCAAAAGAAGGATAACAACAAATTTAAAAACAAAAAGCGATCAGAACTGCCAGAAAATCAAACTGTATGGATGTCCTATAACCAAGGAAGTAAAGAAACATTCATCCAGACTGACAGCATCACAACACAGGAAAGAAGATTGCTCTGCTCCAGCGAATACCTAAGGCTCTGCCCCTTACAATGTAACAGATGCACCAAGACAAAAATATGATCCAAATGAAAGAACAGATTAAAACTCCAGAAAAAGAACTAAGGGAAGAGGCGGTAGACAACATATAAGATGCAGAGTTCAAAACACTGGTAATCAGGGTGCTTACAGAAATGATTGAATTCATATGGTATTTGTCTTTCACTATCTGGCTCAGTCACAAAATGAAGGAAGAAATGAAGGCTATACAAAGTGAAATAAAGGAAAATACACAGGGAACCAACAGTGAAGGTTGGGATACCAGGACTCAAATCGATGATTGGAAATGACAGGAAGAAATAAATATCCAACTGGAACAGAGTGAAGAAACAAGAATTCAAAAAAATGAGGAGAGGCTGAGAAACCTCTGGGACAACTTTAAATGTTCCAACATCTAAATCATAGGGGTCCTCCAGCTGCTGTCTTGCTGCACATCTTTTCTGTCCTGGCTGCTTGTCTTCGCCCCTCTTACCAGTCTAAATAAATGTTACTTTTTTAATGCCTTGGTTGTCGGACTTCCATACAGTTTAATTTTCTGGCAATTGTGTGTGTGTGTGTGTGTGTGTGTGTGTGTGTGTGTGTGTATGTGTATGTGTGTGTTTTAAAAATTGGTTGTGTTCTTCTTTTGGTTATGCCAGGAGGAAAAGCATATCTACCTATGCCTCCACCTTGGCTGAAACCATGCCATGCTATCTTTGACTGATTTAATTCTTATTAGCAGAGTTACCCTGAAACACCAATCCAGAAGAACCTATGCACCCCAATGTTCATAGCAGCACAATTTACAATAGCCAAGAGTTGGAAGCAACCTAGGTGCACAGCAGTAAATGAATGGATCCCAAAACTATCGTACATTTACACAATGGAATTCTATGCAGCAGAAAGAAAGGAGCTCCTACCCTTTGCAACAGTATGGATGGAACTGGAAAGCATTATGCTGAGTGAAATAAGCCAAGTGGTGAAAGACAAATACCATATGATCTCACTTTTAACAGCAAAACAAACAAGCAAGCAAAATAAAAACAAAGACAGTGAAATAGAGAACAGGCTGACAGTGACCAGAGGGGAGAGGGGAGGGAATTTCAGGGGAAAAGGGGAAAGATTTACAGAAACTAGTATAAAGGCTACATGGACAAAACTAAGGGGGGTGGAAATGAAAGAGATGCGGGGAACACTGGGTGGGGGAGGGCTGGTATGGAAGTAAAAGAAAACTGTACTTCAACAACAATTAAATAAATAAATTTAAAAAATAAAAATAAAGAATTACCAAACTAAAAGTTTAATGTAATCATTTACCAGAAGGTATATTATTTTTGGAATTTGACAATGTGTCTAAGGATATTCTTTCAGATATGACTGAGAAATGAGTATACATGTTGACATTATGGTATTTGTGAATGACTTGAAACTTATAACCAAGGAGAGTCAATTGGTTCAACCAAGGTGGAATTCTATGGTGTACTGTCCCTAAGTCCTGACTCATTCAACATTTATATTAATGATTTTGATGAGGAATCTAATAGTTGACAAGAAGATGGGGTAGGAAGGGGCAAATAAATTAACTAGGAAATAAAATCAAAATCTCAGAAAACATCCACAGGTTGCAATGATGGGCTGAATAGAGACAGATGAAATTAAAGAAAGATTTAATTGAAGCTCTCAATTTGGTCTTGAAAATTACACAGGCACAGATTGGTAATCCTGACATATAAGGAAGAGTTATGAAAGGTGGTATTTCAAAGAGGCTGTGAATGACATTTCTTAAACCTCAGTCACTTAAGACAATGGATTTTTTCACTAACGGAGAGTTTAATAAGTGGTGCTAGAAAGAGGTACTGATTTATACACAGCCTTTTAAAAATTTAATTATTGTTCAAGTACAGTTTTCTATGTCTTACTCCCATTCCAGCCTACCCTCCCAGTGCTCCCCACCTCTCTCCCATTTCCACCCCCCCCCTTAGTTGTTGTCCATGTGTCCTTTATACTAGTTCCTGTAAATCTTTCCCCCTTTTCCCCTGAAATTCCCTCCCCTCTGGTCACTGTCAGCCTGTTATCTATTTCAGTGTCTTTGTTTTTATTTTGCTTGCTTGTTTGTTTTGTTGCTAGCTTCCTGTTAAAGGTGAGATCATATGGTATTTGTCTTTCACCACCTGGCTTATTTCACTCAGCATAATGCTTTCCAGTTCCATCCATGCTGTTGCAAAGGGTAGTAGCTCCTTTTTTTTTTTGCTGCATAGAATTCCATTGTACACACAGCCTTTGAGAGACTGAGGTTGATGGAGATTCTGTCATGCTCAAAGTGTGACTTTCAAGGTTTTCCTATAACTCAGTTATCAGGTGGCAGACAAAGGAAAATTGTGGAGATATTTATGTGCCAGGACTGGAAGTTGTACATATCACTTCCACCCATATTCCATTGGATATAATTACATCAAATGGTCATATACAGGAGCCAGGGAGGCTAGTAAATGTAATGTACTTGTTTGAAAAGTAAGAAAGCAAAACATGTTAAATGAACAGCTAGGCAGGCATTGCTTCACAGTGTTGCGAGTATGGAAGGAAGGTAAGTATAATAGTTTTTTTTTCTGCCCTAACTTCATAGTTGAAAGGACATAGAGACTAACTAGAGGGAAGCGAGTAGTTTGGGGATAAAACTGGATTTCAGGTCCATAAAAACTGGTTGAAGAAGCTGGAAATGGCCTGTAGAAGAGAAAGATTAGGCAAGTCATCTGTCCTCAAACTTTTGAAGAGCTGTCACAGGGAAGAGGAAGAAAATGGGGTCTGTGTGGTTCCAGGAGGTAGAGCTAGGACTTGGGGTGAACATCACAGGAAGGCCAGTTTCAACTTAATAAAATGAAGATCTGTATGTGAATGTAATGGCTGCTTTTAGAGATGCCGTGCTGTTCATCACTTGAGCTGCACAAAGGCTGGATGAACCATCTCTCAAGGATAATGTTGAAGTAATTCCTCCATTGTGTAAAAGTTTGCACTGCTTAGTATAATACTCTTTTCAAGTCTAAGATGTTGTAACTCTACATACTTTTCATGCTGTAGTCTTAGGATCCTTTCTCTGATTGTAGTCTTTGAAAGGGACTGAAAGTTGAAGAAATAAATCGAAGTGAACATTTATGAAAAATAACAAGCAGGAGAAAAAGCAGTATTAACTTACTATGAATCCGTGCAGAAATTACACTTACTGAAAAACTTCACACTAATCACTGAGTGTGTCTTTTTAACTTAGAACTTCATTGGAAGTTGTAAAAATACACAAGTGGCCCATCTTTGACAAATATGGCAATTTCAAGGGTATAACCATACTAAATAGCCACTGTAATGTGCAAATGGTTCTGGGTATTAGATATTTTGGATATTAATTAGATTCAGACTGACAATTTCTTATATAGATTATCCTGCAAAATTTAGTGACAGTGCAAACCTTATAGAAAACAGTAATTTTAGAGAAATTAGTCCTTACAATTTTACCAAAAATTTAGTATGTTTGCAGTGAAATGACACAAGTAAAATCCTCTGCATTTACAATTTTAACATGTCAGGATCTCTTAGGAACCTAGTTACCATGGAATACAACCTAACCATTGAGGCTACATCCTCCCTCATTAGCAGAGAAATGGGCAAGAAGTTAATTTACCATTTTGAGAGAGTCAAGTGCACAAGTTTGGGATTAGAACAGAATACTCTGCAATGTATGGGAGGTACTACTGGCTGTTTTATAGTGAACTCCTCTTTTTGACCAGTGCCAATTTTATCAAGAAAAATGGCACTAAAAAAAAAGCAAATGACATAAAAGATGCCTTATTTATTATATGAATAAAACCCAAAGGATGTCATGCATTGTTTTGTAGTTGGACACCAAATATTCAATGGGTGGGAAAAGATATGTCTCTTCTTTTTCAGCACTGGAGCTGTTAAAGTGGAAATTAAGACCTATGAAGTGGATGCAGAAAGAACATCTTGCCGTATTAAGTGGCTTCTTAGGGTACTGAAGTTTGTGCCAAGTTAGCAACCATAGCAGGCTGCTGGACATCTGGATGCCTGGAGGCTGTGTCAGAACCTAAAGAAAGAGATTATCTTGGGGACCATGTAACAGTCAAAGATGTTTTGACTTCAAGGAGGGGAAAACAGACTTAAGAAGGCTAAATGAAGTGCTTCTTTTGGTATTAAGGTTGGCTTCAGGATTGTCTTTATTTAGTCTTCAGTACTGCTCTTGTACAAATAAATTTATTTTGATAATAATAATTTATTTACATTTAACAAAGTCCAAATCCTATTAACCATCTTTCATCTAAATCTACTCCACTTTTTCCCTTTCTTGCCAGTAGCAGCACCAATAGCGTGATCACTTCACCTTGAAACTTTTCAGTTTTTTTGGAATCTTTTCTGGTTTTGTTTCTCCATATGTTCCTTAGCTTTATAACCTCTGTATGCTGACACTTTCTTTAATCTAGATTTTCTCATAGTAGCAAAATGATTGTAGTACTTTCAGGTACACACTGAGATGACCAAAAGAAGAGAGGTTATAATTATTGCGGAATTTTTTTTCCTTTCCTCAGCATCTCCAAGAAACTTCTCCTCATATCATATTGGCTTGAAATGGGTCACACATTCATTCCTGAGGCAACTACTGTGGGTAGGAAAATGGCCTGTGCTTATTGGCTTAGTACTGAGACTCTGAATCAACTACTGTGGCAAGGAGAATAATACTCATAGAATAGTCCATTCCAGGCCTGGAATTGAGTTTCGGGTTGGAGCTGAGGTTGGAATGGCTTCCTCTGATGCACAGGAGTGCTTGGAGGAGGAGATGGTTACTTAAGAAAAATCAGACATGTAGAAAGGAGAAAAAAGATGCTAGGAAGGTAACCAGTAGGATTTACTACAGGTACTTTAATCTAAAAGAAGGGTTTTAGGCAAAAATGAAAGATTAGTTATTTTATTATGGGTGTATATACATGTTTATATGTGATGATTTTGTATTCAAGGTTGGCAGTCTGGAAACTGTATTTCTTAATGATTGAAAATGATATTGCCAGTTTAGAGACTTTTTCATCAGATTGCATTTTTAAAAAGTCCCAGTTGTTCCCAGTGCTGACAGGATAATGTTCTAAATTAAATCTGGTTTTCACAGGTCCAGTCTATAATATGAAATATCTTTCACTGTTTGTTAGGCATATCACCACCATTTTATTCAACATCATTAACATTTAGTGTGCATAACTGTACTGTCTACATGAATTTTTCAATTTAACTTTAATCTTAATAATGCATATATAATACTTATTTTATAGATAAAAGAAATGAAGTTAAGACTTACATGATGTGTTCAGGGTTTTGATTTTTTGTGTGTTTAGTACTACTTTATTTGTTCTTTCTGCCTTATGCATATCACTGTCCCCTGAAACAAAGATGGATTTACATAATTCTTCAAACTTTCTAAATTTATTACTGCTCTAAAGCTTACTTATAACAATCCTTTCTTCTAGAATTTCCCCTTTACATCAATTAAAATTTTCACAATATCAAGGCACAATTCCTTCAGAAAATTCTCTCTGACCTACTTACACATGCACACACACACTTCCTTTGAAAGGCTTTGTTGCCACTCATCCTCCAAGACAAAGTCAGATTCTCAAAGTTATTTAATTATGTCACCCTGCACTTAACAGTGATTGCATTTGTAATTACTTGTTTAGTAGTTTTTCTCTCTTGCCAGATTATATCATGTACCAGGAATAATATCAAGTCTATCTTGTTGACTGCTGTGTCCATAATGTATACACATAGTATATGTGCATACTCAACAAATATTTATGGAATAAATAAATTTTAAGTATCAAGTGATGGGCCCAATGTGTTATGCCTTTAAAATTAGTAGAAAATGGCCTGAGGAGATATAGCTCCTGGTCTTCTAAAGACTTCTTGCAACTATAGAATACTTTAACTCCAAATACCAGGACTTTCTACCAAATTGTCTCTACCGGCATTAATCCTAGAATTTTCCTTTTGGAATCTGGTTTTGGTTTTCTCCAAATTCTTGCTCTGAATTGATGTTTGTGACTCTGTCAGTAATTCCTTCTCTTCTCTTGTTTCTCCTCTTAGCTGGCTAAGATTTGGCATCCCTTTTATCATTTCCTGGTATTTGACCAGTTCACTTAACTTCTTGTTTCCTGCCTTATTACTCTTATGAAGTCCTTGAGCTTCACAGAACCTCATTCTGCTATGTATCCTAAGAACAAACCTTGGCTTGGGTCAGTTCAAAGGGAGAAGACAATTCCTGAGGGCTCAATTACCATTCCTAAATAAGGAATAAGAGCTGCATCTTTCAGAAATGTGTATTTAAATGGCAAAACATGTTCACATCTAAATTTTCACAAAATCATCCCAGTGTATTATAGACCTTATATTATACTATAATTAAAATTTTTGGTGGAGAGCCAAGTGACATCAACAAGA
The DNA here is from genome assembly GCF_021234435.1 of Artibeus jamaicensis. Taxonomy (NCBI): domain Eukaryota; kingdom Metazoa; phylum Chordata; class Mammalia; order Chiroptera; family Phyllostomidae; genus Artibeus; species Artibeus jamaicensis. The sequence continues at coordinate 2,333,269 of NW_026521840.1, read as the reverse complement.
TAGTGGAATAGTTTTCTACCATCATTCTTTCACAGAATGTTGATTTTGACAATCTCTCATAGGTACCTGTGTGGCAGTTCAGAGTTTCACTGAAGAAGGTTTAGCACACAGTTAGAGCAAAAAATACAAAAATTAATGAATTAAAGAGGCTAACAATAACATTTTTTCTTTACCTACATTACTTTCCTTCAAAGGGGCACAGTACTATGCCAAGATAAACACTTTGGGCCCATAACTTCTACCACTGGGGAAATTTTAGCATTGTGAATGAGAGCTTTGCTTTCCCAACCATGTGAGATTTTGAAAAAGTGCCTACTTCTTTCTAATTTCATGAAGAATACTGAGCTGACTGACATAGCCAAGAGATTCAGATACAATGAGAGTATAGCCACCAGGGCTTAGAACTCATCAAAAGGTTGTGAATTCCACTAACTGCTGCACGAACTCCATCGTGGCCACCCATGTGTAGTTTGGGACAACTCACCTATGAATCCCTTCACCTAGATCACTTGAACTCCCAATGTTCTAGGCATCCCATCCTCTCCCTGTGGCTGGGTCCCTGTGTGCACCCTTACAGACTGCAAGTGTAAGATTTGCAGATGGCTTGCAAGCATGTACAGAAATCCAGCACAATCTTATGGGATAAGAGAAGGTACATAAATTTTAGCACTTTAGGGCACCATCCTAGAAAAAAAACAATTAAGAGACTTACAAGACTCAGATTGGCTTTTCAAGATCAAGAAAATATGCAATTTTAATAATTTCTCTCCAAGTGGGAATAAGCGATGTTAAGTAGACACATCTGAATAGTATGTGTGAGAAGCCTCGAAATCTCTAGTTAGATAGACAGGTGAAGCTATTACTTTCTTGAAGCCAGTTAGTAACAACTGGACTGCTTCGACAAATATGAAGGAAACAATGCAAGATTTTAAGGAACAGAAAAATTAAGGAAATAAGACTCCATTGAAGGAACATAATAAATTTCCAGTAACTGACCCCAAATAAATAGAGATATACAAATTGCCTGTTAAGGAATTAAAAATAGTTTTATGGAAGCTCAAAGAGCTAAAACAGAACACAGTTAGACGAAATCAGGAAAACAATACATGAACAATATGATAAATTCAGCAAACTAACACCATCAAAGAGAACCATACAGAACTGAGGACCTGAGGGATATATAATGAAGAAATGAAAAGCTCAATAACAGCATCAACAGCATACTTGATCAAGCAAAATTAAAAAAATCTGTGAACTCTAGCAGAATTCTTTTGAAATTATCCAGTAAGAGAAGAAAAAAATCACAAAAGAGAATGAAGAAAGCCTTTGGAATTTATGGGACACCATCAAAAGAACTAACACAAGCACTATGGGACTCCCAAAAGGAGAACAGACAGAGAGAATAATCATAAACTTTGTTTAAAAAATAATGGCTAAAAACTTCTGAAATCTGGGGAACTATATAGTCATATAGTTACATTAAACTCAATGATACCCAAAAAGATTTAACCCAAATATGACTTCTCTTGGGTACAATACAATAAAATTGTCAAAAATCAAAGAAAAGAGAATTTTTTAATTATCAAGAAAAAGGGGAATTGTCATATACAAAGAAAATTCAATAAGGTTATCTGTTTATTTCTCATATGAAAATTTGCAGGCTGGAAGAGAGGTAGATGATATATTCAAATGCTGAAAGATAGAGGAAAGCAAAATAAGAATATTTTATTTGGCAAAATTATCTTTCAAAAATGATAGATAAATAAAAACTTTCCAAGACAAATAACAGATGAGAGAGTTTAATGCCACTATACCTGCCTTATTAGAGATGCTAAAGGGTGTTGGTCAAGAGTGTTGAACAGATGCTAATTAGTAACATGAAAACATATGGCAGTATAAAATTCACTGATAAATGTAAGTATAGAGGGAGAGGCAAGAGGTTTACAGTCATGAGTGCACAAAACAGAGTATATTCTTGTATTAATTATTAATTATTATATTATATTCCATATGAACAACTGTAAACCTACTTTTGTCTCACCCTGTACAAATTCAGAGTATTGTAATACCATAATTGGTGGTATGTAAATCACTTCTTTTTTAAAGTAAATTTTATTGATTATGCTATTACAGTTGTCCCAATTTCCCCTTTTCTCCCCTTCTACCCAGTACTCCCATTCCCTCCAGGACCACCCACCTTAATTCATGTCTATGGGCTGTGCATGTAAGTTCTTTGGCTTCTCCATTTCCTATGCTTTCTTAACCTCCCCCTGTCTGTATGTAGGTCTTTGCTTTGCATGACTTTGAATACTTCTTGCCAGTGCCTTCTTTCCTACAATGTTTCTTTTGAGAAATCAGTTGATAGTCTTATGGAAACTCCTTTGTAGATAACTCTCTGCTTTTCCCTTGCTGCTTTTAAGAATATTTATTCATCTTTAACCTTTGACATTTTAACTATAATGTGTCTTGGTGTGGTCTTCTTTGGGTCCAGCCAAAATGGAAGCATAGATAGCTATGCTTGACCTCCTCGCAAAAACATAAGAAGGATAAGAACCAACCTAAAAACAAAAAACAGCCAGAACTGCCAGAAAATTTGACTGCATGGAAGTCTGACAACTAAGGAGTCAAAGAAGAAACACTAATCCAGATAGGTAGGAGGGCCAGGAACTGGAAGCCAGGGCATAGAGGACATGTGGCAAGGTGGCTGGTGGAACAGGCAGTCCCGTATTTGTGTGCAGATAAAAACCAGGAAGAACAACTGGAGAGTGAGCGATTCCAGCCCAGGAAAGACTGCAGGATTCCAGTGCTGGGAAATAAAGCCTTACAACCTCTGGCTGTAAAAACCTGTGGGGGTTGCAGTGGCAGAAGAACTTCCAGTCTCTTGGCAGAGTCTATTTGAGGGGTCCACAGGGTCCTAAAACATACACAAACCCACCCACTAGGGGAATCACCACCAAAGCAGCAGCTGGCAGGACACTAGTTACTTGTGAGAAGTAAGGAAAATGACTGAAAGTGGAGTTAGAGCTGTGCAAGTGCTGTTGTTCCCTCTCCGATCCCTCTCCCACATACAGCACCACAATGCAATGGAGCGGGTTGCCCTGCTCTGGTGAATACTTAAGGCTCCACCCCTTACAATATAGCAGGTTTTCTGACAAATTGAAGAGATGAAAAAGTATGGCCCCAATGAAAGAATAGATCAAAGCTTCAGAAAAAGAACTAAGTGATGAGGGTATAGCCCACCTATCAGATGCAGAGTTCAAAACAGTGGTAATCAGGATTCTCACAGAAATGATTATGGTTGCAAAATAAAGGAAGAACTGAAGGCTATACAAAGTGAAATAAAGAAAAATATACAGGGAATCAACAGGGAAGGAAAGGAAACTGGGACTCAAATCAATGATATGGAACAAAAGGAAGAAATAAACATTCACCTGGAACAGAAAGAAGAAACAAGAACTCAAAAAACTGAGGAGATGCTGAGGAACCTGTGGGACAACTTTAAACATTCCAACATCTGAATCATAGGGGTACCAGAAGGAGAAGAGAAAGAGCAAGAAACTGAAAACTTACTTGAAAAAATGATGCAAGAGCCCAGGCTAGTGTGGCTGAGTGGACTGAGTGCAGGCCTGTGAATGAAGGGGTCACCAGTTCAATTCCCAGTGAGGGCACATGACTTGTTTGCTGGCCAAGTCTCTAGTAGAGGGTGTGCAAGAGGCAACCACACTTTGTTGTTTCTTTCTCTTGCTTTCTTCTTACCTTCGCTTCTGTATAAAAATAAATTCTTAAAAGAAAAAATGAAAGAAAACTTCCCCGATCTGGCTAAGGAAATAGACATACAAGTCCTAAATTACTTCTAAATCTAGTATAAAAGTTAAAAAAGAGAACTATTAAAAATAACTAATATAAAAAATTTTGATAATGGATAAACAATATAAAAAGATAGAAATTTTGACACCAAAGTAAAATGTGGGTGAGGAAAAGTAAAAGCGTAGTTTTTGTATGTAATCTGTTAAGTTGTTATCAGCCCAGACTAGGCTGTTATATGTATAAGTTGTTTTATGTAAGCCTCATAATAATCAAGACCCAAAAAATATACATAAGATAAAGAACAGGGAAGAAAGTATACCATTAATAAAAAAAATTAAATCAGAAAGGAAGACATTAGAGAAGAAAGAAACAAAAGTCCAAAGTATCCAAAAGATGAAGGGATTAACCAAAGAACGTTCATGCATGACTGATGGTCATAAATGATGATGTGGGTATTGACTGAGGGAGTGGGTAAGGTGAGGCTAGGTAGAAGTGGCAAGGGAGAGAAAAGGCAGGAACAACTGTAATAGAATAAGAAAGAAAATAACAATAATAAGTTCTTATTATCAATAATTCCCTACTTTCAACAATGCATGGGTCATCCAGATAAAAATCAGTAAGAAACAATTGCATTGGACTTGAACTGAAATTTAGACAATATGAACTATATAGAAATGTACAGAATATTCCATTCAGTGGTGGCAGAATACACATTCTTCTCAAGTGCACACAGAACATTCTCCAGGATAGATCATATGTTAAATCTCAAAATACATGGTAATAAATTTATAAAAACTAAGATCATATCAAGTATTTTTTTCTGATCACAGTGGAATGAAAGTAAAAATCAGTAACATCATAAAAACTTAAACTATCACAAATATTTGAAACATAAGCAACACACTCCTAAAAACCTGTAGGTCAAAGAAGAAATTAAAAAAGAAGTAAAATATTTTGAGACAAAATAAATGGAAGCACACAACATACCAAAATTTATAGGATGGGATGAAGCAAAATCAGTTCTAATAGGGTATTTTGTCACAATGAATACTTTTATTGAAAAAAGTCAAATAAACAACCTAACGTTAAATATCTGAAGAAATTATAAAATAGAGAACAAAGTAAGCCCAAAGTTAGCAGAAAGAATAAAATCATAGCTTTGTGAAAATAAATAGCATAGAGGCTAGTAAAAATCAATAGGAAATATAAATTAAACTGACAGTAGACTTTTTGAAAGTTTAACAAAATTGACAAACCTTTATTTTAGCAAAAGAAGAAAAGACTTTAAATAAAATTATGAAATATAGAAAATATTACAACAGATAAAAATTACAAAAGATTGGAAGTGACTATTATAAACAATTACATGACAACATCTACCTAGAAGAAATGGATAAATTCCTAACAACATAAAACATATATAGGTTAAACTATGAAAAATAGAAAATATGAACAGGCTAATAACAAACAGATTGAATTTATAACCTAATACCTCCTAAAAAATCCCAGTAGCAGATCGTTTCAATAGAAAATTTTACCAAACATTTAAAGAAGAGATACTAATCCTTCTCAAAATCACAAAAACTGTAAAAGAAAGAAGACTTTCAAATTTATTTTACAAGTCTAATATTACCATCATACCAAAGTCACACAAAAACATTAATAGTAAGGGAAATTACAGGCCAATATTTCTGATGAATATAGATGCAAAAATCCTCAACCAAATACTAGCCAATCAAATTTAACAACACATTATAGTGATTATACATCATAATCAAGTGAAATTTATTATTGGTATTGTTCAACATAAACAAATTAATAAATGTGATATATATCACATTAACAGAATAAAATATCTAACTCATATAATCATCTTAATAGATACAGAAAAACTGCTACACAAAATTCAACATTCATTGTTTTGGTTTATTCTTTTTTAAATTTATCATTTAAAAATTTTTATTCTATTACAATTGTCCCATTTTTTCCCCTTTGCCTCTTCTGATCATCCCACCACCTGCTCCCACAGTCAATTCTCACACTGTTGTTCATGTACATGGGTCATTTACACATGTTCTTTGACTAGTGCCTTCTCCTTCTTCCTGCCATTATCCCCATCACCCCTCCTCTCTGGTCACTGTCAGTCTGTTCCATGTTTCCATGCCTGTAGTTCTGTTTTCTTCATTAATTAATTTTGTGCATTAAATTTCTTTTATAGGTGAGATCATATGGTATTTGTCTTTCACCAACTGGTTTATTTCACGTAGCAAAATTCAACATTCTTTCATGATAAAATCTTTCAACAAAGTTACAGCTGGAATATACTTCAATATAAAAAACCATATATGAAAAGCCTTAATCTAACATCATACTCAATGCTGACAAGTTGAAAGCTTTTCCTCTAAGAGCAGGAACAAGACAAGGATAACCACTTTTGCTACTCTTATTCGCCATGGTACTAGAACTTCTAGCCAGAGCAATGAAGACAAAAAAAGATATGAGGGAAGGAGTTGTGGGAAGGAAATTGAGACAACTGTGCTTGATAAATAAATACATAAATAAACAAACAAACAAACAAATAAATAAATAAATAAATGATATAAAATGCATCCACATCAAAAATGAAACAAAATTCTCTGTATTTGCAGATGACATGATCTTTTATTTATTATTTTATATTTTTAAAATTTTTATTTAGTTATTTTTCAAGTACAGTTTTCTATTTCTCCCATCTCAGCCCACCCCGTGCCATGCTCCCCACCTCCCTCCCATTTCCACCCCTCTTAGTTCTCGTCCCTGTGTCCTTCATACTTGTGCCTCCAAATCTCTCCCCTTTTTTTCCCCTTAAATTCCCTTCCCTCTCCCCTCTGGTCACTGTCCCCTTGTTCTCTATTTCAGTGTCTGTTTTTATTCTGCTTGCTTGTTTGTTTTGTTGTTTAGCTTCCTGTTAAAGGTGAGATCATATGGTATTTGTCTTTCAACACCTGGCCTATTTCACTCAGCATAATGCTTTCCAGTTCCATCCATGTTGTTGCAAAGGGAAGGAGCTCCTTCTTTCTCTCTGCTGCATAAAATTCCATTCTGCATATGTACCACAATTTTTTGATCCATTCATTGACTGATGGGCACCTAGGTTGCTTCCAACTCTTGCCTATTGTAAATTGTGCTGCTATGAACATTGTGGTGCATAGGTTCTTTGAAATTGATGTTTTGGGGTTCTTAGAATATAATCCTAGCAGTGGAATTGCTGGGTCAAAAGGCAGGTCGATTTTTATTTTTCTGAGAAAATTCCGTACTGTTTTCCATAATGGTTGTACCAGTCTGCAATCCCACCAACAGTGTACTAAGGTACCCTTTTCCCCACAACCTCTCCAACATTTGTTCTTTGTTGCTTTGTTTATGATAGCCATCCTGACTGGTGTAAAGTGGTATCTCATTGAGGTTTTAATTTGCATCTCTCTGATAGCTAATGATATTGAGCATCTCTTCATGTGTCTCTGGATCTTCTGTACAGATGACATGATCTTTTGCCTAGAATATCCTAAAGACTTCACCAGAAAAATGTTTTTATTTATTTATTTATTTATTTATTTATTTATTTATTTATTTATTTATTTATGTATTTAAAATGATTGTTTAAGTACAGTTTTCTATCATTTCATTGAAAAATGTTAAAACTAATAAACAAATTAAATAAGGTGCATGAGAAAAAATCTGCACTTGTATGAGAAAAATCAACATACAAAAATCAATTGCACCTCCACACATTATCAAAAAGAATAAAATATAAATAAATGTAATCAAGAAGGTAAAATAAATTAAAGACAAAATTGGAAAAATATCTTCTTTTTATTAGTTGAAAAAGTTAATATTGTTAAAGTGTGCATAATGATTAGAGCAATCTACAGATTCAATGCAATTTTTATCAAAATCCCAATGAAATTTTTAACAAAAATAGAAAAAAATTATAAAATTTGTATGGAATCACAAAAGTTCCTGAATAGCAAATGTTATCTTATGAAGGAATATCAAAACTGGATGCATAATATGTCCTGATTTTAAGCTATATTAGAAAGCTATAGTAATCAGAAGAGTATGGTACTGGCTTAAAAACAGACAGCTTACTGGAACAGAATAGAGAGCCCAGGAATAAACCCCAGGATATATGATGAACTAATATGCAACAAAGCACCAAAAATGCACAATGGACAAAGGAAATTCCCTTCATTAATGGTACTTGGAAAATGAGATATCCATAAGCAGAAGAATGAAATTGGACCCTTGTCCTACAGTATACACAAACATCAACTGAATATGTATTAAAAACTTAAAAATATGGCCTGAAACTATGGAACCATTTGAAGAAAATATAGAGTAAAAGTTTCTTGTTATTTGTCTTGGCAATAATTTTTTTCCATTTGGTTGCAAAAGCAAAAATAAACAAGTGGGAGAGAACTAAAGAAACTAAAAAGTTTCTTCACAGCAAAGAAAACAATCAATCAAACTAAAAGTCAATCTGTGGAAAGGAGATAATATTTATAAACCACATATATGATAAGGTGGTAATTTCTAAAATATACAAAAAACTTGTACAAATCAATATCAATATAATAAATAACCCATATTTAAAAAGTGGGAAAAGTACCAGAATAGACATTTGGCCAAAGAAGATACACAAATGGGTAACTAGTATATGAAAAGATGCTCAGCATCTCTAACCATCAGGGTAATGCAAATTATAACTACCAGCCAATGGCCTAGGGGTAAATACCAACCATTGACATACCAATGGCAATTAAGGCTCAACTACAATAGGAGGGTATACACAGCCCACAGAGGGGATACATCACGCGTGCCATCTTGGGTCATCAAGGAGGCTGTGCCAATGGACCCTACAGACACCTACTATATTAGGCCACTCTACTAAGCCCAGGAGACGTAGCAGCCCTAATACATAAAAGCAAACATAGGAAACAAAGAAATGAGAAGACATAGAAACATACATCAAATAAAAGAACTGAACAAAATTCCAGACAATCCACTCTATGCAGAGTTAAAAGTATGGATTTTCCTGGCCAGGTACCTCAGTTGGTTAGAGCATTGTCCCAATATGTAAAAGCTGTAGATTCAACCCCCAGTCAGGGCATATGCAAGAATCAACCAGAGGACTTCCGCCAAGATGGAGGCATAGGTGGATGTGCCGTGCCTTCTCACAGAACCAAGTTTAGAGACAACTAAATATTAGCAACAGAAAACACAGCCAGAACACGGAAAATTGAACTTTTGGGAAGTCCGTTAACAACAAATTCTTCAGCCTGACCGTTAAGGGGCGAAACCAGCGGCTGGTGAGGGGTTGCACAGGAGGACTCGGTCAGACGGACTCAGGCGCGGAATCCAGACGTGTGGAATCCAGGCGCAGGTTTGGACCTAGTGAGCGACCGAGCTAGCCACCAGGCGAGCAACCGCGAAGGCGACAGCGGGGAAGCGGTGCTGCGTGTTGACTGTGGTCGCCTATTTGTGTGCAAGCGGACAGGCTAGGGAGTGAGCGGTTGGACCAGGGCCCTGCAGTCCCTGGGGCAAGTGGCAGTAGAGGGCGTCGCCATTTCCCCACTCTGACCATGCCCCCACATGCAGCGTCACAACCCAGCGACTTGGGAGTCCAAGGCACTGCTTCTCACACTTAAAGGGCCAGAACAGACCAAAAATGTCACAAGAAGATCTCAAAGCCCCAGAGCCCATAGATCTAAGCGATGAAGAAATAGCAAAACTCTCAGACGCACAGTTTAAAACACTGGTCATCAGGATCCTCACAGAACTGGTTGATTATAGCCACAAATTAGACAAATATATGAAGGCAAAACTAATTGAAATGAATGGAATTGCACAGGACACCAATAGCAATGAAAAGGAAACTGGGACTCAAATCAATGGAGTGGACCAGAAGAAAGCAAATAATGGCCAAACAGAAAAGAGTCAAGAAACAAGAATTCAAAGAAATGAGGAGAGTCTTAGGAACCTCCAGGACATCTTTAAATGCTCCAACATCCGAATTATATGGGTACCAGAAGGGGGAAAGGCACAGCTACCAGTGGAAAACTTATTTGAACAAATAATAAAGGAGAATTTCCCCAATCTGGCAAAGAAAATAGACTTCCAGGAAATCCAGGAAGCTCAGAGAGTCCCAAAGAAGTTGGACCCAAGAAGGAACACACCAAGGCACATCATCATTACATTAGCCAAAATTAAATGAAGGAGAGAATCCTAGAAGCAGCAAGAGCTAAGGGGACAGTCACCTACAAAGGAGTCCCCATCAGACTGTCAGCGGATTTCTCAAAAGAGACCTTACAGGCAAGAAGGGGCTGGAAAGAGGTATTCCAAGTCATGAAATCCAAAGACCTACAACCAAGATTGCTCTATCCAGCAAAGTTTTTATTTAGAATGGAAGGGCAGATAAAGTGCTTAGATAAGACCAAATTCAAGGAGTTCATCATCACCAAGCCCTTATTATATGAAATGTTAAAGGGACTTATCTAAGAAAAAGAAGTTAAAGAAACATGAACAGTGAAAGGACAACAAACTCACAGTTATCAACAACCACACCTAAAAAGAAAGCAAACTAAAAGGACAGCTAGATCAGGAGTGGAAACATAGAAATGAAGATCTCAAGGAGGGTTAGCAACAGGGGAGTGGGAGGAGGAGATGGGGGGAGAAGGTACAGAAAATAAGTAGCATAGACAGTAGATAAAAAATAGATGGGGGGGCAAGAATAGCATGGGAAATATAGAATCTAAAGGACTTGAGACACATGGTCATAAACTAAACGGGGGGTAATGGTGGGGTTGGGGGGGTAGGGTGGAGGGGAATGAATGGGGGAATAGAACAACTGTAACAGCATAATCAATAAAAAAGTGTAAATATAAAAAAAAGAATCAACCAGTAAATGTGTAAATAAGTGGAACAACAAAAATAAAAATTTCTCTTTCTCTCTCCTTTCCTTCCTTGTTCTAAAATTAATTTTATTTATTTATTTTTAAAATATATTTTATCAATTATGCTATTACAGTTTACCCATTTTTGTTCCTTTATTCCCCTCCACTCTGCACCTCCCTACCAGCATTCCCCCACCATAGTTCATGTCCATGGGTCATACATATTAGTTCTTTAGCTTCTACATTTTCCATACTACACTTAATGTCCCCCTGTCTATTTTCTACCTACCATTTATGCTTTTTATTCCCTGTACCATTTTCCCCATCCTCCCTTCTTCCTCTCCCTGATGATAACACTCCATGTGATCTCTATTTCTGTGAATCTGTTCATGTTCTAGCTGTTTGTTTAATTCATTTTATTTTTGTTGTTTTAGGTTTGGTTGATTACAATTGTGAGTTTGTTGTCATTTTACTGCTCGTAGTTTTGATCTTCTTTTTCTTAGATAAGTCCCTTTAACATTTCATATAATAAGGGCTTGGTGATGATGAATTCTTTTAACTTGATCTTATCTGGGGAGTATTTTATCTGCCCTTTAATTCTAAATGATAGCTTTGCTGGATAGAGTAATCTTGAATGTTGGTCCTTGTCTTTTATGACTTTGAATGCTTCTTTCCAGCCCCTTCTTGTCTGCAAGGTTTCTTTCAAGAAATCAGCTGATAGTCTTATGTGAACTCCTTCATAGGTGACTGTGTCCTTTTCTCTTGCTGCTTTTAAGATTCTCTCCTTATCTATAATCTTGGGTAATGTAATTATGATGTGCCTTGGTGTGTGCTTCCTTGGGTCCAACATAGTAAAGAGTTATTACTAGGTATAAACTGTATAACTATTGTAATAGTTATCACAGTTATTACATTGTACTACATATTAAGTTAATTGCATGTTTATTTGCTTCGCCAGATTAGGAAAGTTTTGTGTCACTGTTTTTTCAAATAAGTTTTTAATTTCTTGCTCTCTATCTTCTCCTACCAGCATGCCCATAATGCAAGTGTTGGTATGCTTGAAGTCATCCCATAGGCACTTTAAAATATCCTCATTTTGTGGGGGTTCTTTTTTCTTTTGCTGTTCTTATTGGGTGTTTTTTTGCTACTGTATATCCCATATCACTGATTTGATTCTCAGTTTCGTCTACTGTACTTGTGATTCCCTGTAAATTTTTCTTCATTTCAGGTAGTGTATCCTTCATTTATGATGAGTTCTTGTCATATAGTTTCCATATCCTGATTTATGTTTTTGAAGTTCACACTAAGTTCATTGAGCATCCTTATGGCCAGTGTCTTTTTTAATTACTTTTCAGACTTCTGCCAAGATGGAGGGTTAGGTAGATATACTTGGTCTCCTTGCACAACCAAAAGAAGGACAAAAAATTAAAGACAAACAAACAAAATAACCAGAACTGCCCAAGATACAACTGTATGGAAGTCTGAAAATGAAGGAGTTAAAGAAGAAACATTCATTCAGACTGGTAGGAGGGGTGGGGATGGGCAGCCATGATGGAGAGGTCCCACAGCAAGGCAGCTGCTGGTGGACCTGGCAGTCCCACATTGGCATGTGGATAAACTAGGAGGAGCAACTGGGGAGCAAGATGGACTGTGCAACCCAGAGTTCCAATGCAGGGAAGGAAAGCCTCAAAGCTCCTGGCTGTAAAAGTCTGTGGGGATTGTGCTGGCAGGAGAAAGTCCTAGCCTCACAGGAGAGTTATTTGGAGAGACCCACAGTATCCTAGAATGTACTCAAGCCCACCCACACATAAATCAGTACTAGAAGGGTTCAATTTGCTTGTGGGAAGCAAGGGAAGTGACTGAAAGTGGGGCAAGAGCCAAGCAAGCTTTATTGTTCCCTCTTGGACCCCTCTCCCACATACAGTGCCACAACACAGCAAAGTGAGTTGACTGGCCTTGGCCAGTACCTAACACTCCACCAGTTCCAACTTAACAGGTGTGCCAAAACAACAACAAAAAATATGGCCCAAATGAAAGAACAGATCAATGCTCCAAAAATAAAACTAAGCAGTGAAGAGATAGCCAAACTATCAGACACAAGATTCAAAACATTGTTAACCACAAAAGTGGTTGAGTATGGTCGAAATATAGAGGAAAGAGAGGAGACTATGAAAAGTAAAATAAAGAAAAATGTACAGGAACCAACAGTGATGGGAAGGAAACTGGGACTCAAATCAATGGTTTGGAGCAGAAGGAAGAAATAAACATTCAACCAGAACAGAATGAAGAAATAAGAATTTTTAAAAAAATGAGGAGGGGCTTAGGAACCTCCAGGACAACTTCAAGCACTCCAATATCTGAATCATAGTGGTGCCAGAAGGAGATAAGGAAGAGCAAGAAATGGAAAACTTACTTGAAAATGTAATGAAGGAGAACCTCCCCAATCTGGCAAAGGAAATAGACTTCCAAGTCCAGTAAGCTCAGAGAGTCCCAAAGAAGTTGGACCCAAGGAAGCACACACCAAGGCACATCATAATTACGTTAACCAAGATGAAAGATAAGGAGAGAATATTAAAAGCAGCAAGAGAAAAGGAGACAGTTGCCTACAAAGGAGTACTCATAAGACTGTCAGCTGATTTCTCAAAAGAGACTTTGAAGGTAAGAAGGGGCTGGAAAGAAGTATTCCAAATCATGAAAGGCAAGGACCTACACCTAAGATTATTGTATCCAGCAAAGCTATCATTTATAACAGAAGGGCAGATAAAGTGCTTCCCAGATAAGGTCAAATTAAAGGAGTTCATCATTACCAAGCCCTTATTATATGAAATATTAGAGAGATTTATCTAAGAAAAAGAAGATAAAAAATATTCACAGCAAAATGACAACAAACTTACAACTATCAACAACTGAACCTAAAAATATAACAAAAACAAAAACGCACAAAGCAAACAGCTAGAACATGAACAGAATCACAGAAATGGAGACCACATGGAGGGTTATTAGTGGATGGGGGAGGGGATAATGGGGGGAAAGGTACAGATAATAAGAAGCATAAATGGTAGGTACAAAATAGGGGGAGATTTAAAATAGTGTCAGGAATGGAGAAGCCAAAGAACTTATATGTACGACCCGTACGCATGAACTAAGGGGGCAAATGCTGGTCGGAGGGGTGGTGCATGGCAGAAGGGAGTAGAGGGGAGAAAAAAGGACAACCGTAATAATATAATCCATAAAATATATTTCAAAAAAATCTTCCCTGGCTGATGTAACTTGGTGGATTGAGGGTGGGCCTGGGAACCAAAGGCTGGCTGTTTCCATTCCAAGTCAGGGGACATGTTTAGGTTGCAGGCCAGATCCTCAGTAGGGGGTTTCAAGAGACAACCACACATTGATGTTTCTCTCCCTTTTTTCTCCTTCCCTTCCCCTCTCTCTAAAAATAAATAAACAAAATCTTAAAAAAGAAAACCCATTGGCTTTTTTAGTTTCTTAGTTTTTAAGATAACAAGCATATAGTAATAAATATAAGCAGTAAAAAGAAAATCTACAGTAAATCTTTGACTTCCAAGTCTGCCAGTTCCCTTTCCATACTTGTGCAATAATGTATTTAATGTTATCTCTTGTTAAAATATAAATGGTTGCATACTGTATACTATGTAATGGTCATTTTATTATTTTATTATGTTACTATATTTTGAAGATCATTTCATAGTAGTACATATAACATTGTTTCCTTCATTTCTTGCTGCATGGCATTTTATTTTTATGGATATAGCATAATTTATTTAACCAGTAGTAGGGTGCTCTTGAAAGGTTTAAAGGGATGTCCGCCTGTGGTCCACAGGCTGTATATAGCCTAGGATGGCTGTGAATGTAGCCCAGCACAAAATCATAAATTTACTTAAAACATGCATTTTTTTTGTGATTACACATTGCAAAGTATTTAATGTCTGGCCCAAGATAACTCTTCTTTCAGTGCAGCCCAAGGTTGCAAAAAGGTTGGACACCCCTAATCTGATCAAGCCTTTGTTTTATGCAGTTTACTCTGGCTGACAGGATGAGAGTATTGAGAGACTGGAATAGAGAAACTAATTAAGAGGATCAATGGGAGATATATGTAAAAGTACTTTTTAGCTGCAATACAGTATATAAACCTGAATTATTATGGTTACAACTCATGTCAGAGTTAATGAGGCACTTGAGCTCACAATTTCTGACTCTAAATCCTGGTCCTTCCTTTCACATCATGTTATTTGGGCAACTCTGTCCAGTTTTGTTGTTTATACTTGTGGTAATGCTGACAATAAAGGCAGAGTACTTTACCATTTTGCCCAGGGTTGATATTCAGGATCTTTGGCTCCTCCTAACATGTCGGTGAGACAGGCCTCAGACCTTATTTATAACTGCTGAATTAACAGTTGAATCTGGAGGACAAAATTAGTTCTCTGAGGAAAGAAAAAAAGCATAAGTGTGAGAAAGAGGCATAATCATGGGGTCTAGAAGGAGGAAGTGGAAAATAATAAAACTAAAAGGGCAAAAAAGAAGTGATCTAACAGGTAGCAAGAAAAACAAGGAAAATTTGTTGGGGAATTATGGCCATGTGGTTACTCTTTTGGGTATAGCATCTTCTGGTTTATAAATAACTTTCTATTATAACTTCAAATTCACCCTTAAATACAGATAACTTTTGTTCATCCTCCTTCTCAAAATATAATAGTAATAAAGGGTTAGGAAAAGGAGGGGGGTCCAAGGGAATTATTGATAATGTCTTGTCCTGTTATAGCATCTATGTTAGATGATTTACAATTATAAGCTCTTTCAATCATTTTGTGAGGTAGATACTACACCTTAATTTTACAGAGAATAAGACCAACACTCAGTGTAGTTATGTGATATGCCCAAGGTCACACAGGTGATGAGTGGCAGAACTTGGAGTATGACCTTGTCTTCCTGAGTTTAGAGCCCATGCTCATTCCACTGTACCATAATGTCCTCAGTGGATGCACTGGAAAAGGATATCATAGAAAGTAAAAACACATCATCTTGTTTATGACAGTCCAAACGCAGTTTTGGAGAGAAAAAAGATGCCAAAACCACAGGAAAAATGAAAAATTCTGAAGGTTAACACGGATCACAGGTTGAATCTGACTTTGAACCTTACTATTTTTAAGGACTGCAGTACATCAAAGCATGACAGAAGGGGACACACGGTTCCACCCATGTCATCTGAGAAAAGCTCAAAGAAGATTCTACTAAACAACTTTAGGGAAGTAACTGTCTTTGCCAGCTTCATTCTCTTCAAAGTTCATAATGAAGTCCCCACCATATAGTAAGTGCTTAATATATATTCTTTAAATATGTAAAATATTTGGGTCAAACTGAAGGGTAGAAGAATTTAAGAATAAGAATTTTCCCTGGCTGGTGTAGCTCAGTGGATTGAGCGTGGGCCTGCAAACCAGAAGATCGCAGTTTGATTCCCAGTCAGGGCACATGTCTGGGTTGCAGGCCAGTTCCCAGCAGGGGACCCACAAGAGGCAACCATACATTGATATTTCTCTCCCTCCCTCCCTCCCTTCCCCTCTAAACATAAATAAATAAAATCTTTAAAAAAAGAATAAGAATTTGAGTGTTGTTTTTATCCAGATGCCTCTTTTCCACTAATTTTGTAGAGTCAGTCTTTCTCAACGCTGTCTCCATTCATATAATTTCTGTAATATTTCCAATTTTTATTTTACTAAAATCAATTAAGCATGTTCACACCAAGTACTTTGCATCTTGTACTACAATGGCCAGAGAAAAAGTGTATAGCTAGCTTTACCACTGTGAATGCACACTCCAGAGCGATAGGAAATCTTGCTAGCTAGAATGAAGCTTCCAAACCAGCCCTAAGTGCCTTGAATATTCTCTAGGAACACATCTTGCTCCAAACTCAGAAGATGCCAGTTTCCCTTGTGGAAAGCAAGGTAAATATATGTAGGAATGAGCTTGACTGTTTAAGCCCAAGCCATGCAAATATTTGAAGTAGGGGGAATCATGGGGTGTCTGTTTCTTAACTTGGGAACCATAAGAAATAATAATGGAGCTCCTTGGTTGAAGGGCAAGAAAGATGCTGCTTGTTTCAGTTAGACCATATCAGGTCATGAAGTGGTGGCATGGTGACATTTGGAAGGTTTTTCAGCGGTTCTTTTTAATAAATCCCTATTGAATGAGCTGGTCACCTGCCAGGCATTGTGGTAGTCTGTGTGACAGCGAAGTAGAAATGAAAAAGATACTAAACCTCAGGGAGATCACACTAGGAAATATGTAACTGATAGTCAAATTCTGGTTGAGTCTGGGAAAGAGGGTGTTCAGGGAGGACCTAAAGTTTTCCTACAGGAAGTGATTTTTGAGCTTGGTCTTGTAGGATGAGTTAGTGTTTAGAGATTTGAGGAGGTAACTGCAAGGACTGGTGGCAGCAGAGTTGCTGAAATGAGAGTGGGCATAGTTCACTCTAGATAATAGTGAGTAGACCTAAGTGACCTGCTGAGTATGGAAAGTAGTCATTTTCAGAAGGCTGGCCAGGTCTTAACTTCACTTCCTCCTTTGATCAAAGAGCACCCTTGACCAAAAGGTGAGATCCTAAGAGATCCCATAAGGGATTACAAACCAAATGAGCATAAACTCTGCAATCATGCTAAAGAGCCTAGAAAAGCTGAACCTATCTAGTCCACCCTCTTCATTTGGCAGGTGACAAAAATGAGACCCAGACAGGGAAAAGGGAATTACCCGAGGTAACAGAGCAACTCTGAAGCATACCTAACACTGGAGCCTAAGTCTTCTAAATATACTTTAAGGCTTAGAGAGTCTATAAATGAACAATTTGTGGGAAGTATAACATTGTTAAGAATTACTTATGGAAATCATCTAGCAGAGTGCTTGGCATGTAGTAGCCACTAAGTACACAGGTCCTGTGCCACAGTGGTTAAGAGCACAAATCCTAAAGCCCAACTGTGTGGATTTCAATCCTAGCTCTGCTACTTTTATTTGTATGATACTGGGCATTTGCTGCACCGCAGCTTTGAAAGTTATCATGGGGATTAAATTATTTAAAATCTTTAAGGCACTTAGAAAAGTGCCTGACATATAACATACTATGCAAATATTTGGTAAATAAACTTCTATAAGTTCATTTTCCCTTTTCACTATTGTTGCCACAGGTGATGAGTTTAGAGGAAAATCACAGAGCAGTTCTACCTCATCTCTTTGCAAATGACTACGCATTGATCCTCCTGTGCTTCTAAATACAGAAGCACAGAACCTCTGGATATTGAAGCTGGAGGGGCCCTAAGAGTCCTTTCAGATTCTCTTGGTCTAGAGAAGGGAGAGGTGGTATTACATAGGCTTCAGACAATATACTTTGTGTTAAATGTCCAACGTTCATATTCAAGCTGTTCTATGTGCTCTGAGACTTTTCTGTGCCGTGGTTTTCTCGTTTATAAAAGAGGGATAGAAATAGTCATTCTAATAGGGTGTCATGAAGATTAAATGATAGAATGTACATAATATAGCACTTAGCTCTTGCCTGAAGAAATGTTTGCTAAATAGGAGCTGCTATTATTTTTTAAATCGATATGTTCAAGCTTATAATAGTGACTTGGAAAAATATAAACAGACACATTGAAATAAAGAACAGACTGAAGGTAACCAGAGGGGAGAGGAGAGAGGGATAATGGGAAAAATAGGGGGAGGGTCATCAAGGAACATGTATAAAAGACACATGGAGAGAGCCAAAGTTGGCAGAATTGAGGATGGGAGGCGGGGATGGGTGGGCAGGGTGTGTGGAGGGAGGAAAATGGAGACAATTGTACTTGAAAAACAATTTAAAAAGTAAAATTAAATAAAAAATAGTGACTTGGCCAAAGAGCTGACTCTCCAACACACACCTTTTAAAATATTGGTACTAAGATATTTATCCCGAGGAATACCCCAGGATGCATAACCACAATTCCTGGTGACTCATATCCCAGCTGATTTAGGTGGGAAAAAAGTCTTCTCGGTATTCAGTTAGATGATTATTGTGATAGTGGGACTGGGAAGATCCAGGAAGTAGGGTTCCCAATCTACTTATTAGACTTCAACCTTCAGTAACTCCTATTTCAAAGTGTTACACTGTCTACAAAGTTTCTTCATCTGGGTTTGAAATCATGGCAGTTGGATGATGAGAGATAGGTACCCTAATTTACAAATAAAAAATTGAAGCTCAGAGCAATAAAGTGATGTGCCAAAGTCATACAACATGTTAGTAGCAGAGATAAATCTCAAATTCAACTTTCTGACTTCAGTTCAGTGTTCTTTTCTTACAGGATCCTGCCTAAATTTCTTAGTTTTAAATAAAGACTTACTTTTGTCCTCTAGTCTGTCAAGGGGGACAGGCAATGTGTGGGTGGGTATGGGGGGGGTGAAGTTTGATGGACATAGACATCAGAAACGTGGCCTAGACTTGGAAGCAACAAAGGTTTGAGCTTTGCTGTCTAGACATAAACCAAACAAAAAAAAAGTTACTTTTATTTTTTAATTTTTTATTTATTTATCTTTAGAGGGGAAGGGAAGGAGAGAAACATCAATGTATGGTTGCCTTTTGTGCGTCCCCTACTGGGAACTGGCCTGCAGGGAACTGGCCTGCAACCCTGGTATGTGCCCTGACTGGGATTCGAACTGCAATTGTTTGGTTCGCAGGCCCGCGCTCAATCCACTGAGCTACACCAGCCAGGGCCAAAAAAAAGTTACTTTTAAAATTTCTATTTTATGAAGAAGACAGAGTTAGAGATGAAAAGAAAGTGTGTAATGTGGTGCCTGGTTCTGCATTAGAAAATCCAAGGTATGAGTCAATATCCGGAAATCAAAGGAATTTTTATGTACTAACAATAAATCAGAAGAAGCAGAAATCAAGAAAAAAAACCATTCAATATAGCAAAAAGAAAAATAAAATACCTAGGAATAAACCTAACCAAGGAGATAAAAGTCCTGTATGCAGAAAACTACACAACACTGAAGAAAGGAATCAAGGAAGACACAAATGAATGGAAACATATACCGTATTCATGGATTGAAAGAATTAACATCATCAAAATGTCCATACTACCCAAACTAATTTGCAGATTCAGTGTAATAGCTGTTAAAGTACCAATGGCATATTTCACAGACGTAGAACAAACACTTCAAAAATTTATATGGAACCATAAATGACCCTGAATAGCAGCCACAATTTTGAGAAAGCAGAGCAAAGTAGGAGGGAGCACAATACCTGATATCAAACTGTATTACAAGGCCGCTGTAATAAAAACAGCCTGGTACTGGCATCAAAACAGACAGATAGACCAATCGAACAGAGCAGAGAGCCCAGAAACAAACCCAAGCCTCTGTGGTCAACTAGATTTCAACAAAAGGGGCAGCAGCATAAAATGGAGTAAAAATAGCCTCTTCAACAAATGGTATTGGGAGAACTGGATGGCTACATGCAAAAAAAAAAATGAGACTGAACCACCAACTTACACTATACACAAGAATGAATTAAAAGTGGATAAACGAATTAAGTATAACTTGTGACACCATTAAAGTCCTAGAGGAGAACATAGGCAGGAAAATCTCAGATATTCAATGCAGCAACATTTTCACTGATATGTCCCCTAGAGCAAGGGACATAAAGGAAATAATAAACAAATGGGACTCCATCAAATTAAAAAGCTTCTGCGTGGCTAAAGAAAACTGTTTAACATTAAAAACAGCATTAAAACAAAAACAGAGACAACCATATGGGAAAACATATTTGCCAATGATACCTCAGACAAGGGTTTGATCTCCAAAATATATAAAGAACCCACACAACTCCACTCTAAGAAGACAAGCAAACCAATTAAGAAATTGGGGGAACTTCCGCCAAGATGGAGGCATAGGTGGAGACACTGTGCTTTCTCTCACAACCAAGTTTAGAGACAATTAAATATTAGCAACAGAAAACACAGCCAGAACACGGAAAATTGAACTTTTCGGAAGTCTGATAACAACAAATTCTTCAGCCTGATCGGTAAGAGGGGCAAAACCAGCAGCTGGCGGAGTGGAGTTGCACAGGAAAACTCGTTCAGACGGACTCAGGCACGAGGAATCCAGGAGCAGGGTTGGACCTGGTGGGCAACTCAGTGAGTGACCGCGGGGAAACAGCGAGGGAGAAGGGCTGCTGGTTGACTGTAGTCGCGCATTCGTGCATGGATAGACAAGTGAGGGAGTGGGCGATTGGACGGGAGCCAGCAGGCCCCAGTGGCCAGCGGCAGTGGAGGGCGCCACCATTTCCCCGCTCTGACCACACCCCCACATATAGCGTCATAGCCCAGCGACCTAAGTGGCCCTACCTTGGTGAACCACCTAAGGCTCCGTTCCTCACCCAGCAGTGCAAAACAGCAGAGGGGGCCGCCATTTCCCCACTCTGACCACGCCCCCACATACAGAGTCACAACCCAGAGACCTGGGAGTCCAAGGCTTTGCTCCTCATACTTAACCAGCACGAACGGACCAAAAATGGCTCAAGATCTGAAAGTCCCAGAGCCTATAAATCTAAGCGATGAAGAAATAGCACAACTCTCAGACGCAGAGTTTAAAACACTGGTCATCAGGATCCTCACAGAACTGGTTGATTATAGCCACAAATTAGACAAACATATGAAGGCAAAACTAATTGAAATGAATGGAATTGCACAGGAAACCAACAGCGATGAAAAGGGAACTGGGACTCAACTCAATGGAGTGGACCAGAAGAAAGCAAATAATTGCCAAACAGACAAGAGTCAAGAAGCAAGAATTCAAAGAAATGAGGAGAGTCTTAGGAACTTCCAGGACATATTTAAACACTCCAACATCCGAATTATATGGGTACCAGAAGGGGGAAAGTAACAGCCACCAGTGGAAAACTTATTTGAACAAATAATAAAGGAGAATTTCCCCAATCTGGCAAAGGAAATAGACTTCCAGGAAATCCAGGAAGCTCAGAGAGTCCCAAAGAAGTTGGACCCAAGAAGGAACACACCAAGGCACATCATCACTACATCAGCCAAGATTCAAATGAAGGAGAGAATCCTAGAAGCAGCAAGAGCTAAGGGGACAGTCACCTACAAAGGAGTCCCCATCAGACTGTCAGCAGATTTCTCAAAAGAGACCCTACAGGCAAGAAGGGGCTGGAAAGAGGTATTCCAAGTCATGAAATCCAAAGACCTACATCCAAGATTGCTCTATCCAGCAAAGCTTTCATTTAGAATGGAAGGACAGATAAAGTGCTTCTCAGATAAGATCAAGTTCAAGGAGTTCATCATCACCAAGCCCTTATTATATAAAATGTTAAAGGAACTTAACTAAGAAAAAGAAGTTAAAGAAACATGAACAGTGAAAGGATAACAAACTCACAGTTATTAACAACCACACCTAAAACAAAAGCAAACTAAAAGGACAGCTAGATCAGGAGTGGAAACATAGAAATGAAGATCTCAAGAAGGGTTAGCAACAGGGGAGTGGGAGGAGGAGAAGGGGAGAGAAGATACAGAAAATAAGTAGCATAGACAGTAGATAGAAAATAGATGGGGAGGGCAAGAATAGTATGGGAAATATAGAATCTAAAGAACTTGAGATACATGGTTATAAACTAAAGGGGGGTAATGGTGGGGATGGGGGTAGGGTGGAGGGGAATGAAGAGGGGAATAAAACAACTGTAATGACATAATCAATAAAAAAAGAAATTGGGTAAAGGACTTGAACAGTCACTTCTCCAGGGAGGATATACAGTGTGTTCCGAGACATGAAAAGATGCTCAGTATACTAGCCATCAGGGAGATACAAATTAAAACCACAGTGAGATGCCACTTCACACTGGTCAGAATGACATCATTAAAAAGTAGCAAACAAGTGTTGGGGAGGTTGTGGAGAAAAGGAAACCCTAGTGCACTGTTGGTGGGATTGCAGACTGGTACAACTATTATGGAAAACAGTATGGAATTTCCTCAGAAAACTAAAAATGGAACTACCTTTTTACCCAGCAATTCCACTGCTAGGATTATACCCTAAGAACCCTGAAACACTAATCCAAAAGAACCTATGCATCCCAATATTCATAGCAGCACAATTTACAATAGCCAGTACTGGAATCAACCTAAGTGCCCATCAGTAAATGAATGGATCAAAAAACTATGGTTCATTTACACAATGGAATTCTATGCAGCAGAAAGAAACAAAGAGCTCTTACCCTTCATTACAGCATGGATGAAACTGGAAATCATCGTGCTAAGCAAAATAAGCCAGGCGGTGAAGTACAAATACCATATGATCTTAACTGTAACAGTAACCTGATCAACAAAAGAAACACGGAAGCAAAATAATCAAAGACACTGAAATTAAGAACAGGATGACAGTGACCAGAGGGAAGAGGGGAGGGGATTATAGGGGACTAGGGTGCAGGGTTTGCAGGAACAATTACAAAGGACACATGGACAATAACAAGGCAGGGGCTGGAAACATGGGAGGGAGGTAGGGAGGGCTGGGATGTTGGGCTGGGGTTGGGGGAAAAGGCAGAAAACTGTACTTGAACAACAATTTTAAAAAATAAGTAACTTCATAAAAAAAAAGAAAACCCAAGCTATGAAATACACCAAATATTAGAGTAGCTACAACAGATCTTTGTCATTTGGAAGAGGTTACGGATCGTTATTTGGGAATCTTTGGTGAGGCACAGTGAAAGCCTAATCCCCTCTGTCTTCTGCTGTACATTCAACAACTTCATATTATATCCAGCTCTATACCATTCTCCCAAGTGTATTGCATTGGTACTATAAGCTCAGGCATCATGACCTGTAAAACTGGTGGGACTCAGCTAGTGCTTCCATACAATCTTAATATTGTGGTACATAGGCAGATTAAAGACATAAGGAAGTCCCTCCATATCATTTAGATGGATACTCCAAGGCAGGAATAAGTCACAGTTTTCTCTCACTTTCAGCTTCACACCAGGTGTCAGATGGTCCCTTCTCTTCAAGGTCAAGCAAACAAGCAAAGAAACAAGTATGGCACATCAAGGGATGCTTCCTTTCTTATGATCTGACTCTTGTATAGAATCGCTTCTGCATCTGAGGAGCCTTGTGGGTGAGCCAGGGAATTATCTGCTGGCAGTCCACTTTGCTTCTGGCCACAGATATACTTCTAAAGCTCCATGAAAATGAAAGAAAGAGCTGTGTACTAGCTTTTGCCTGAAGGCAGGCAAAGAATTTAGGAAGTTCCCAGTTTTCTTGTGATGGTTATGCACAACAAAGCCAATGTTGCAGGACACATTTGGTGGCTCCATGAAAATTAATGATGTATAATGAATATACACATGGTTCTTGTAGACAAATCACATTGGCCCAAATTCCTCAGAAGGGTATCAATTCATTGGCTTTTATTTAATGTAATGAGATAAGTTCTGATTGATCATGATTCTGACTTTAAATTCCAGTATCATTCACTCCTACAGTGATACTACCTGGAGAAGTCTTGGACCCCTGTTCCCAGAACAGGAATCTCATGGTCCACCTTGGGCATGAGGGAGTAAGTGGAATAAACCTTAACTTTCCACATCCTAAAATGCCATTAGGTCCCATTCTCATAAAAATACACCATTAGTTGCCCTGCCCCTGCAGTGACTAGGAAATAATTTTGTAGAGGGTTATTTAGGTGGGAAAGGACTGTTGTTCCATCATGTTAAACAGTGCCTTGTGGGGAGTTGGCTCTTTCCTTTTAGTTATTTGTTGTGAGCTCTTCTCAGCTGAAACCTGAAAGATGTTCAGGTTTTTATCCTTTAGAAAGATAGTTTTCTTTTTTTAGGAAAAAGTAGTCAGGATGGGTAGTAGAGAATCCCATCAAGAAAGAAGAGTAGAGAAATCAAGAACTGGAGATACATCTTTTGGCTTTTTAAGAATCAGTCATTTAAGATCAAGGAGATGGGACAGGTCCTTCACATGGGTCTTGTGTATTGCTGGTACACAGCTGATGCGTTCCAGTTGTTCCCTTTGGGTTCTAGACTTTTTGTGCCAATTGATAGCATACAAGAAGTAGCTAAAAAAACTGTCTTCACCACTTCTCTGTCTTCTTCTTGAAGGTCAAAATCTTGGCTAACACCAGATTTTTGGCCATAACTGACATGAGCTGTGTAACCTAGGACAGGAGAACAGGAAGGTTATATGATTGCTCTGAATCATTACATACCTCATTTGTCTCTGCATTTCTGTACCTAGAACAGTCCTGGCATACAGTAGTTGCTCAGGAAATGTTTACCAAGCAAATAAATACTTAAATAAATATTTCTCAGCACTGCCCCTGCCAAGGACAAAAGATTAATCTTTTCTAAGAGTAACTTTCCACTGTTCACCTCAAACTTTCATGTGCCAAATTCTTCCCATTTACTCCAAAGGAGAGAAGATTCATGAGTAGAAATGTAGGAAGACTTGGATGGGTCATAGTAGAGTTTATCTCAGAATAATTCAGGTAAATAATTAGATCATTTGCAGTGTTCAAGTCTCCTGCCAGTGATTAAAAAACCCTTATAATTTCTAATTCAATTTTTACTTTGTTCTTTCTTAAAACATTGAACAGGAAGAAAATACCTTTAGAAACAAACCAGTCTTCAAGTTTTGCCTAACAGACCACATTCCTCAGATATCCTGCCCAAAGCTCTACAACCCAGGATGCATTCACTAATCAAGTCTTGCAGGCATTCCAAGAATTCTGTAAAGACTTAATTGCATAGAATGATAAACTGTCAAAGCTGAAAAATACCTTAGAAATGATAGAGCCCAACACCTTCCTTGTATAGGTAGGGAAAGTGAGATCCAAAGGGTGGAAGATATTGAAAATTTGGTGTGCTAACCTCCAGCCTAGTGTTTTTCACATGATATCACACAAATTTTTTCACTTTCCAGTATTGTCAATCTTATCTAGAACTTCCACTACCAGTGCTGAATGGTTATAGAATGCAAATCACTGTATCAGAACCACATGGACAGAGAAAAGAAGGGTCTCTTCCACTTTTGAGAACTATGTCAACTAAATTGTAGTTTCATTTTGGCCCAGAATGTGCTGCTATGGCACTCCCACAGAATGGCCAAAACCCTTATGTTTTTTCCCTCCCCCACTAGGCTGAGCCATGTGTGCTGGGGTATGCTTGCACAGAATCCTCTACAACGAATTTTGTTGAAACAGATGCCACAGGCCAAGCACATATTAGTGAAGCTGTGCAGCGTATCTAGGGCTCAGAAGTCCTGGACTGGAAAGAAATGAGACCAGGCTGAATAAAAAACAAACTGTAGGGGAAGAAGAATTGTAATTAAAAATAGGGGGGAAAAGCCTTAGAGAATTTTTTTAAAAGCACTGGGCTTCCAGAATCAACATTTAAAATTTTGGTTTTCTCTTTTTTTTTGTCCTTTGTCAAGTCACTTAACCTCTCAGACTTTGGTATTCTCATGTATAAAATGAGAATAATTAGATCAGATTCAACTATTTTAATGGAACTATGAAAGTTATTTGAAAAATAATATTAATATTCAAAAGTTCTTTGTGACCAGACCTGGACTTTTTCAATTCCTTGCATTAAGTAACTCCAGTAGATGATACCATTACCTTTATTAAGATACGTGTAAGAAAGCATAAAATGGTTAAAGAGTGATAGTAGGCTTCCTTTACTCTTACATATACTCTGAAACAGTGATTTTCAAGCACACCGTTCATCAGATTGGTTGATCAGATTCACCAGGGAAGTGCTTTTGAAAAATTTAGATGCTTGCACTCCATCTTCGATATGCAGTTAGGATTTAAGAGGAGGGTTTATGAGTTAAGCAGGGCATCCGTGTTTTTAAAAAGAAATTCTTAGACATTCTCATAATCAACCAAATTTGAAAAGTACTGATCTAGTACACTGATCAAGACAATGAGGTATAATATATAGAGCCTAGACACTGACTTCACACAGACCAATATCAAGTATTGACCTGGAGCAAATCACTTCCCTTCTCGGAATCTTCCTTTTCTTATCTGTAAAACAGAGATATTTATCTCTTAAAGATACTTGGGGATTAAAAGAGATGAGGCAGAAAATGTAGCAGGTACAGTTCATCACATGTAGTAGGCACTTTTGAGTGTTCTTTAGCCTGTTTTTTGTAGGCTCCTAGTTTGTGTGAACCATACCTGTTCATCTCATTCTGCATGATTCACAGGACTATGGGTTGAAAGCAGGGAGAGCTGTGAAAAATGAGCAGCTTAATAACTGTTTTGTGATTGTTTTAGTCAGAAGCAGAGACCTTTTAGTAAAAGAGTTTATTGCAAGGCTATAAGGATCTGACAGAGAAAAAGTGAACCTAGGAAGCTAAAGAGACCTCAACAACCGAAGTTCATAAATGGACCATAATTAGTGTGATTTGGCTACCTTCTACTTCTTTCAGTTCCCTTATCAACTGATTTCTCCATAACTGCAGATTTAACACAGTATACTGTAACCTTTCCTGTTACAACTCAACCTGGTGACTTTCAGTTATAGCTGCTCCTACTAGTTGGTCATTTCTTTTTCATATCTCCTAGTTCAAATATGAGAGTCACAGAGAAAATCTGATTGGCTCAGTTTTATTTATTTATTTTTAATTTTTGTATGCATGTATGTATGTATTTTTGTGACAAGCTGGACAGGTAATAGGTTCTAGGCCAGCCTAAAGATTTGCTGTTCTTGGGTCAGATGCAGTCAGGATAGGGTCATTAACTTGGCTTTAGAAACAGTTTATCTTGGAAGGAGATAAGGTTTAGTCATGGACCATAACATAGCACTGGCATAGCATTTTGCTCTGGGGTTGAACAATTGAGCAGATATTGACAGGGACATGGCAGTGCATTGTGTACTAATCAGTACACATTTAGGTAATGTTGTGGAATCTCTGCTTTGGACAGTAGTATAGGTAACCATCTTATAGGAAGTAGAAAGGGCTACCTATTTCATTTTCTGGGCTTTGGTTCTCAACCAGTGGCAATAATGACATAATAGAATCTGATTTCCTGACTACACTGAATGATGACCCCTAATATTTTCTAAAAATTCACTGCCATTTTCTTCTTTCAGTTTCAAACAGTCTCACAAGAGAGATGAATCCTTCCTTTTGCAGGTGATGAAACTGAGGTAAGAAAAGAAACATCTCAGCTAAAAAGTAAAAGTCAAATCTGATCTTTCTGCCTCTGCATTTTATGCTTGCACCATTACACTCAAGCTTTAGTTTTCCTCATTATAGATCTAAGAAACTACAATGAAATATGCCACTTTCTATTTTACAGAAGGAGAAACTGGGCCATAACTGGTTACCTGGACTAGATCTACACTGACAAAGTGAGGCAGACAATTGAATGCTTTTTCAAGAAAGTTCAAGTAAAGTTACCACTTTCATTAGATTTATCCTAAGATGCACTAGAATCCCCTGGTGGCTTGTTAAACATAGATTCAGTAGGTCTGGGGTAGGGGTTAGAAATTTGCATTTCAACAAGCTCCCAGAATGGTGCTGGTTCAGGGGTCTACACTTTGAGAACAACTATTACAAACAAAATGTTGGTTTAAAAATTGTCTTCTGTAATCAAGCTTTCAATCCACTAAAATGAAGCAGTTAAAAAATACCCTGCATATTTGAGGACTTAGGTGGTCTCTGTGAAAATTATCTGATGCTACACACTAGCTTCATCTCTTCCATAGGCCCTAGCAAAGACAGTGATGATGGCATAGACCTCAGAGTCAGACTGATTGAGTACAGTTTCCGAGCTTTGTGACTTCAAGAAAGTCATTTGGATTATCTGAGCCTAGTTTCTTATTTTTAAAATGGGGTAATGAAGGAGCTTCATATGGCTGTTGTGAAGCTTATGTAAGCCAACACATGCAAAAGCCCTCTGAAGACTAGGAGGCTTTGTATCAGTGGAAAAATATTTTTAAAAAGAGCAGCAAAGTTCTTCTGTATCAACTCTCCCTTTTGGCATTTTAATTTATGGTGTTTTCCTTAATTTATGGTGTTTTGTTGCAAATTGTAGCAGACAGGCAGACCTCAAATGGCTATAGAAAAGCCAACCTGGACTCTGCAGGTATTTATTCACCCCTATTGACAATGGCTAAAATTCGAGTCCCCAAGTTCTTAGCATTGGTCCTTTCTAATTTGATACCTCCAACAGCCAAGCTGCTGTCATTTACAGAACCTGAAAAGTGCAGATGGCCCAGCAGTTTTCACCACCAATCTTTATCTTTAGATGGTGGAGCCCTTGAAGTATATTAGCATTTCCTTAAAAGGCAGGCAGCAGATATAGCCTTTTACAACTGTGCAAGATTTTAGTCTGCTAGAAAGTGGAATGGAGAGGATACCAAACTTGGAGTCAGGAAAGCTGTATCATATACCATATTCTGCAACTGACTCACTGTGTAACCTTGAATAAATACCTTCTGCTCTCTGGGCCTCAATGTTTTGTCTGTAACAGCAGCTACTAAGATTCATTGGTCTCGAAGTGTCCTTCAACATATGACTTCTAAGACCACCAAAACAGTAGACTTGCTCTTAGCCTTGGCTATATGTATGCACTTATTATGTGAACTTGGGATATCAGTACTCATGTCCTCATCTATAACCTTGATAATAATAACAAATCATGCCCGAACTCACTTCCAATATTTATGTCAAGGATCAAATATGTAGCATTCAAAATTTATTTGAATATCTGATAAATGAGTAATATCCAGAGTATATAAAGAACTCCTAGAACCCAACAATAAACAAACTGATTAAAGTGGGCAAAAGATTTGAACAGACATTTCCACAAATATATACTAATGGCTAATAAGCATATGACTAGATGCTTAATATCACTAATCATTAATCATAAGGAAAATGCAAGTCAAAAAGAAAATGTGATACTGTCTCATACCAACTAGGATGTTTACTTAAAAAAATCAGAAAATAACAAGTATTGGCAAAAATGTGGAGAAATTGGACCCATTTTGTGCTTTTGGTGAGATTGTAAAATGGTTCAGTCACTATGGAAACAGTATGGTCACTCCTAAAAAATTTTCAAAAATGGAGTTATCATATGATACAGCAATTCTACTTCTGGATATATATCCCAAAGAATTAAAAGGAGGGTCTTGAAGAGATATTTGTACACAGACGTTTATACTGACATTATTTATAGTAGCCAAAAGGTGGAAGCAAAACAAGTACCATGTGATGAATGAGTGAATCAATAGATGCATAAACCAAACGTGGTATATACATACAATGAAATATTATTCAGTCTTAAAAAGGAAGAAAATTTTGACACAGCATGAATTAACCTTAAAGACATTATGCTAGGCAAAATAAGTAAAAAAAGACAGATACATTAAAATTCCACTTAAATGAGATACTTAGAGCAGTCAAATCCATAGAAGCAGAAAGTAGAATAGAGATTACTGGGGAGAATAGAGAATAGAGAACTGGGGGGGAGGAAACAGGGAGTTATTTTTTATGGCTACAGACTTTTAGCTTTGCAAGATAAAAATATATGGAGATGATTGGTAGTGATGGTTACACAATAATGTGAATGTACTTAATGTAATTGAAATATGCAATACAAATGTTAAGATGGTAAATTTCTTATTATGTGTATCTCATTACAAATAAAACAGTAAAAAAATTCCTTTGAAAACTGATAGTCAGTTACTTTATAAATTTGGAACTCTGATTTAAATTTCAAGTACAGCAGTCTTCTTTAGAATTTGGCTCCATAGATGTATATTTAGAAACATGGCTCCATATTCATTAATTGTATGACAAAACCAGTTAAGGTTTTTAAAAAACCCATGCCTTCCCATCCTTGGGATTATTTCTCCACCTCAATATATATATATTTTAAAAATCCCTTCAGCATATACAAAATGGCAGAATGATATATTGAGCTGGGAACCAAGGAACTAAATTGCCAAATTGGAAATGGAGGCTAGAGTTTTTAGTTCTGAAAAATGCCGTGGTCTTGTTTAAAGATACCCTACACAAAGAATTAAATTTAACATTGTTGTAATCGACAGCTTGGCTATGACAGAATGCTGTAGTAGCCAAGTCACACCATATGACTTAATAATGATGTACCTTGGTGTGGGCTTCCTTGGTTCCAACCTCTTTGGGACTCTCTGGGCTTCCTGGACTTCCTGGATGTCTATTTCCTTGGCCAGATTGAGAAAGTTTGCCTTCATATTTTTACAAATAAGTTTTCATTTTTTGTTCTTCCTCTTCTCCTTCTGGCATCTATATAATTTCGATATAGGAACATTTAAAGTTGTCCAGAGGTTTGTAAGCCTCTCCTCATTTTTTTTTTGAATTCTAGTTTCTTCATTCTGCTCTGGTTGAATGTTTAATTCTTCCTTCTGCTCCAAATCATTGATTTGAGTCCTAGTTTCCTCCCCTTCATCGTTGGTTCCCAATATATTTTTCTTTATTTCACTTTGCATAACATTCACTTTTTCCTCTATTTTGCAACCATACTCAACCAATTCTGTGAACATCCTGATTACCAATGTTTTGAACTCTGTGTCTGATAGGTTGGCTATCTCTTCATCACTTAGTTCTATTTTTGAAGCTTTGATCTGTTCTTTCATTTGGGCCATATTTTTTTGTCTTGGCTCACCTTATACATAGTGAGGGGTGGAGCCTTAATTATTTTCCAAGGCAGGGCAACCCACTTCACTGTGCTGTGGAGCCGTATGTGGGGGAGGGGTCCAAGAGGGCACGAGGGGTCCAAGAGGGCACAATGCCTCTTGCTTGGCTCTCATCCCACATTGAGTCATTTCCTCTTCCACCCACAGGCAAATTGGGCCTTTCTGGTGCTGATCCTGGATGGGTGGGCTTGTGTACATTCTAGGACCCTGTGGGTCTCTCCAACAAACTCTCCTGTGAGGCTGGGAGTTTCTCTTGCTGCCACAACCACCACAAGTTTTCACAGCCAGAGATTTTGAGGCTTTATTTTCCTGTACTGGAACACTGGGTTGTCTAGTCTGTCTCGCTCCCCATTTGTTCCTTCCAATGTATCTGCACAAAAGTGTGGGACTGCCTGGTCTGCTAACTGCCGCCTTGCCTGACTTATCCTGCAGCCACCACCTTGTTGTGCACCCTTTCCTCCTTGGCTACCTGTGTGTGCTCTTCTTACTATTCTGGGTGAATGTTTCTTAAACTCCTTCATAGTCAGACTTCCATACACCTCACTTTTCTAGCAAATCTGTTTTTTTAATTTTTATTTTTTGTTGTCTTTCTTTTGGTTGTGTGAAGAGGCAAAGTGTATTTTCCTATGCCTCCAACTTGGCCAGAGAAATTAAGGATTTTTATATCTTCTTGAAGAACTGAACCCTCTATTGTCATCTTATATCTCCCTTTATCCCCCCAAATTTCCCTTGCTCTGAAGTCTGGTTCATCTGAAATTAATATAGCTACTCTGACTTTCTTTTAGTTAGTGTTATTATGCTATACCTTCCTCCATCGATTTATTATATCTGTGTCTTTATATTTCAAGTGGACTTCTTATAGAGATATGTACTTGAGTCTTCTTTATTTTATGCACTGTGACAGTCCTGCTTTTATAATGGTGTATTTAGACTACTGGCATTTAAAGTGATTATTGGTATTTTTATATTAATATCTACCATAGTTCTTATTTCTCTATTCATTGCGCTACATTTTCTTGTTTTGATGTTCAATTTTTTCTGCCTTCTGTGAATTTAATTAAACATTTTATTTATTTTGTAAATTAAATTTATTGGGGTAACATTGGTTAATAACAGTACATAAATTTTAGTTGTACAATTTTATAATACAACATCTGTGTCCTGTATTGTGTCCTTACTATTTCAAACCCTAGTCTCTTTCTCCTTTCTTCACCATGTATTTGACTCCCTTTACCCTTTTCATTTACTCCCCATGACCCTTACCTTCTGCCAGCACCATTTCGTTCTCTGTATTTATGAGTTGGTTTGATTTGTTTGTTTGCTGTTTCTTGTTTAATATCTAACATGTGATTAAAACAATACTGTTCTTGCCTATTTCTATTTAACCTATTCTACTTAGCATAATACTCTCAAGACCCATACATGTCACAAAGGGCAATATTTCATCTTTTTTGGCTGAGTAGTATTCCATTGTGTACATGTACCATTTCTTATTTTCTTTTCATTTTTCAATTGCAGTAGACATTTTTTAGTTTTATTTTTTACTATATTTTTCCCATTACCATTTAGTCCCCTTATCCTCCCACCTCCACAATTACCACACCGTTGTCCATGTCCATAAGACCTTTTTCCTTTTTGCTCAATCCTTCCACCTTATCCATCATCTTGCTCTCTATGTATGAGTCTGTCTTATTTTCCTTGTTATTTCAATTTGTTCACTTTTGAATGTTTGGTAAAATTCACCAGTAAAGTCATCCAGTCCAGGACGTTGGTTTGTTGGAAGATTTTTGGTTAATACTACAACTTCATTAGTTACAACTGGTCTGTACAGACTTACAGTTTCTTCTTCATTAAGTTTTGGGAGATTATATGTTTCTAGAAATTTATATATTTCTTCCAGGTTGTCTCATTTGTTAGCATAAACATGTTCATAATATATTATTCTAATCCTTTTAATTTGTTTTTTAATATATTTTATTGATTATGACATTACATTTGCTCTATTCCCCCCCTTCATTCCCCTCCACCCTGCACACCCCCTCCCCCACCATTCCCCCCTTTAGTTTATGATCACGTGTCTCAAGTTCTTTAGATTCTATGTCTCCCCTATTATTCTTGCCCTCCCCCAAACTATTTTCTACCTACCATCTATGCTACTTATTTTCTGTAACTTCTCCCCCCTTCTCCTTCTCCCACTCCCCTGTTGCTAATCCTCCATGTGATCTTCATTTCTATGGTTCTGCTCCTGATCTAGATGTCCTTTTAGCTTGCTTTTGTTTTAGATGTGGTTCTTAATAACTGTGAGTTTGCTGTCCTTTCACTGTTCATCTTTTTTATCTTCTTTTTCTTAGATAAGTCCCTTTAACATTTCCTATAATAAGGGCTTGGTGATGATGAACTCCTTGAACTTGATCTTATCTGAGAAACACTTTATCTGTCCTTCCATTCTAAATGAAAGCTTTGCTGGATAGAGCAATCTTGGATGTAGGTCTTTGGATTTTATGACTTGGAATACTTCTTTCCAGCCCCTTCTTGCCTGTAAGGTCTCTTTTGAGAAATCTGCTGACAGTCTGATGGGAACTCCTTTGTAGGTGACTGTCCCCTTATCTCTTGCTGCTTCTAGAACTCTCTCCTTCATTTTAATCTTGGCTAAAATAATTATGGTGTGCCTTGTTGTGTTCCTTCTTGGGTCCAACTTCTTTGGGACTCTCTGAGCTTCCTGGATTTCCTGGAAGTCTATTTCCTTTGCCAGATTGGGAAAATTCTCCCTTATTACTTTTTCAAATAAGTTTTTCACTTGTGGCTGTTCCTCTTCCCCTTCTGGCATCCCTATAATTATCATGTTGGAATGTTCGAAGATGTCCTGGAGGTTCCTAAGACTCTCCTCATTTTTTTTGAATTCTTGTTTCTACATTCTTTTCTGTTTTTGCTCATTTTTTTTCCTTTTTCTGGTCAACTCCTTTGATTCGAGTCCCAGTTTCCTTTCCATTACTATTGGTTTCCTGTGCATCTCTATTCATTTCAATTAGTTTAGCCTTCATATGTTCCTCCAATTTGGGACTAAAATCAACCAGTTCTGTGAGAATCCTGATCACCACTGTTTTGAACTGTGCATCTGAAAGTTTGGCTATTTCTTCACCATTTAGATTTATCGGCTCTGGGGCTCTAAGTTCTTCTTGAGCCATGTTTTAATCTGTTTGTGCCTGTTAGGTATGAGGAGCAGAGCCTTAGTTGTTTATCAGGGCAGGGCCACACAGGTTGCTGGTTTGTGACACTGTATGTGGGGGCAGGGTCGGAGTAGCTATTCTGATCAGTGTAAAGTGGTATCTCATTGCGGTTTAAATTTGAATCTCTTTGATAGCTAGTGAAATTGAGCATCTCTTCCTGTGTCTCTGGATCCTCTGTATGTCTTCCTTGGAGAAGTGTCTGTTCAAGACCTTTTCCCATTTTTTAATTGGGTTAGATGTCTTCTTAGAGTGGAGCCGTGTAAAATCTTTGCGTATTTTGGAGATATTAAACCTTTGTCTGAGGTATCATTGGCAAATATGTTTTCCCATACAGTTGGTTGTCTCTTTAATTGAATACTGTTCTCTTTAGTCATGCAGAAGCTTTTTATTTTGATGAGATCCCATTTGTTTATTCTTTCCTTTATATCCCCTGCTCTAGGGGACATATCAGTAAAAAAGTTGCTGTATAAAATATCTGAGATTTTCTACCCAATGATCTCTTCTAGGACTTTAATGGTATCACAGCTTATATTTAAGTCTTTTATCCACCTTGAATTTATTTTGGTGTATGGTGTAAGTTGGTGCTCAAGTTTCATTTTTTTTTTAACATAGCTGTCCAGTTTTCCCAACACCATTTGTTGAGGAGGCTATTTTTAGTCCTTTTTATGTTATTGCCCCCTTTGTCAAATATTAATTGACTGTAGAGAGTTGGGTTGATTTCTGGGCTCTCTGTTCTGTTCCATTGATCTATGTGCCTCTTTTTATGCCAGTACCAGGCTGTTTTGATTACAGTGGCCTTGTAATACAGGTTGACATCAGGTAATGTGATCCCTCCTACTTTGTTCTTCTTTCTCAAAATAGCAGCTGCTATTCGGGGTCATTTATGGTTCCATATAAATTTTTGAAGTGTTTGTTCTATGTTGGTGAAATATGCCACTGGTACTTTAATAGGTATTGCATTGAATCTGTATATTGCTTTGGGTAGTATGGACATTTTGATGATGTTAATTCTTCCAATCCATGAATACAGTATATGTTTCCATTTGTTTGTGTCTTCCCTGATTTCTTTTTTCAGGGCTGTGTAGTTTTCTGCATACAGGTCTTTTAGCTCCTTAGGTTTATTCCCAGATATTTTCTTTTTCTTTTTGCTATATCAAATGCGATTTTTTCCGTGATTTCTGCTTCTGCTGATTCACTGTTGGTATACAAAAATGCCTTTGATTTCTGGATATTGAGTTTGTAACCCGCTGTTTTACTAAATTCATTAATTAGTTCGAGCAGCTTTTGGGTAGAGTCTATAGGATTTTCCATATACACTATCATGTCATCTGCAAACAGTGACTGTTTTGTTTCCTCCTTTCCTATTTGGATGCCTTTATTTCCTTTTCTTGTCTGATGGCTGTGGCTAAATCTTCCAGTACTATATTGAATAGAAGTGGAGAAAATGGACATCCTTGTCTTGTCCCTTATCTTAATGGAAAACATTTTGGTTTTTGCCTATTGAGTATGATGTTAGCTTTACATCTCTCATATGTGGCTTTTATTATATTGAGGAATGCTCCCTCCATTCCTACTTTGCTGAGTGTTTTTTTATCATAAATGGGTGTTGTACCTTATTAAAAGAATTTTTCTGCATCTATTGATATGATCATGTGGATTTTGTCTTTGCTTTTGTTTATGTGATGTATTACATTTACTGATTTGTGAATATTGAACCATCTTTCCATGACTGGGATGAATCCAACTTGGTCATGGTGTATGATCTTTTGGATATATTGTTGGATGCTATTTGCCAATATTTTGTTGAGGATTTTAGCATCTATGTTCATCAGCGATATTGGCCTGAAGTTTTCTTTCTTTGTTGTTTCTCTGTGTGGTTTTGGAATTAGGATGATGCTGGCTTCATAAAAAGAGTTTGGGAGTCCTTCATCATTTTGGATTTTTTGGAATAGTCTCTGAAATATACAGGTTATCTCTTCCTTAAATGCTTTGTAGAATTCTTTGATACCATCTGGTCCAGGGCTTTTGTGTGACAGAAGTTTTTTGCTTACTGCTTCAATTTCATTTTCTGTTATTGGTCTGTTCAGGTTTTCTGCTTCTTTTTCATTGAGTTTTGAAAGATTATATTTTTCTAGAAATGTGTCCATTTCCCTTAGGTTTTCAAATTTCTTGGCATACAGTTCATAGTAATTTCTTTTTTTTAAAATTTATTTTTTATTGATTATGCCATTACATTTGCTCTATTCCCCCCTCCCCTTCCCCTCCACCCTGCATACCCCCTCCCCCCACCATTTCCCCCCTTTAGTTCATGAACATGTGTCTCAAATTCTTTAGATTCTGTATTTCCCCCTACTATTCTTACCCTCCCCCTATCTATTTTCTATCTACTGTCTATACTACTTATTTTCTGTACCTTCTCCCCCTTCCCCTCCTCCCACTCCCCTGTTGCTAACCCTCCCTGTGATCTTCATTTCTATGGTTCTGCTCCTGATCTAGCTATCCTCTTAGTTTGCTTTTGTTTTAGGTGTGGTTCTTAATAACTGTGAGTTTGCTGTCCTTTCACTGTTCATCTTTTTTTATCTTCTTTTTCTTAGATAAGTCCCTTTAACATTTCATATAGTAAGGGCTTGGTGATGATGAACTCCCTGAATTTGACCTTATCTGAGAAGCACTTTATCTGTCCTTCCATTCTAAATGAAAGTTTTGCTGGGTAGAGCAATCTTGGTTGTAGATCTTTGGTTTTCATGACTTGGAATACCTCTGTCCAGCCCCTTCTTGCCTGTAAGGTCTCTTTTGAGAAATCAGCTGACAGTCTGATGGGAACTCCTTTGTAGGTGACTGTCCCCTTAGCTCTTGCTGCTTCTAGGATTCTCTCCTTCATTTTAATCTTGGCTAATGTAATTATGATGTGCCTTGGTGTGTTCCTTCCCGGGTCCAACTTCCTCGGGACTCTCCGAGCTTCCTGGATCTCTCGGAAGTCTATTTCCTTTTGCCATCTTGGGGAAATTCTCCTTTATTATTTGTTCAAATAATTTTTCAACTGGTGGTTGTGCCTTTCCCCCTTCTGGTACCCCTATAATTCGGATGTTGGAACGTTTAATGATGTCCTGGAGGTTCCCAAGCCTCTCCTCATGTTTCTGAATTCTTATTTCTTCATTCCTTTCTGCTTGATCATCTTTTTCTTCTGTCTGCTCCTCTCCCTTGATTTGAGTCCCAATTTTCTTTCCATCACTATTGGTATCTTTTGTATCAGCATTCATTTCAATTAATTTAGCTTCCATATGTTTCTCTAATTTGTGACTAAAATCCACCAGTTCTGTAAGGATCTTTATAACCAGTGTTTTGAACTGTGCATCTGAAAGACTGGCTATTTCTTCATCACTTAGGTCTATCGGTTCTGGGGCTCTGAGTTGTTCTAGAGCCATTTTTGGTGTATTCGTGCTGTTTAGTGAGCGGAGCGAAGCCTTAGTTGTTTACCAGGACGGGGCGACTCAGGTCGCTGGTTTGTGACGCTGTGTGTGGGGGCGGGGTCAGAGAGGGAGCGATGGCGTTCCTCTCCGCTAGCGCAGCGCATCCAGTCACTCAAACGCCTCGGGCTTGCTTATCCGATCCTAATTTTGCGAGCCTGCTGCACCGCGAGGGTTTCCCTTCTCACTGGTTTCTCCGCACGTAAATGCGCGCGACTGAGCGACCCACCGCACCTATTCCCTGTGCGCTCCGGCAGCCAGCTCGCTGGCGATCAGCCCTCGGTTGCCTGCGCGCCCCGCGCACCACCCCGGGAATTTTTTCTTGCTAACCTGCTCTGCTTCTGGCCTCGCTCCTCGTACCGGTCCAGCCGAGTATCTAGTTGTCCTTTGGACTCCGTATTGTCGATTTTTCGTGTGGCTTGGTTGTGACTGCTGTTAAAAATAGTTGTTCTTAAATTTGGTTGTGCACAGAGGCGAGGTGGACCCTCCACCTACTTCTCCATCTTGGCGGAAGTCCGATCCATAGTAATTTCTTACAATCTGTTCTATTTCTGTGGTATCAGTTTTAATCTCTCCTCTTTCATTTCTGATTGTGTTTACTTGAGTCCTCTCTCTTCTTTTCTTCATGAGCCTACTTAAAGGCTTGTCTATTTTATCTTATCAAAGAACCAACTCCTGGATTCATTGATTCTTAGCATTGTGCTTTCAGTCTCTATGTCATTCAGTTTTGCTCTGACCTGGATTATTTCCTTCCTTCTACTTTCTCTGGGCTGTCTTTTTTGTTGTTCCTCAACTTCTTGCAGGTGTAGGGGTTAGGTTGTTTTTTTGAAATGTTTATGTCTTCTTTAGGTAGGCCTGTATTGCTATAAACTTTCCTCTCAGGACTGCCTTCGCTGTCTCCCATAAGTTTTGGGTTGTTGTGAGTTCATTTTCATTTGTTTCCAGATACTTTTTGATTTCTTCCCTAATTTCATTCTTGACCCCTTCATTGTTTAATATCATACCATTCAGTCTCCATGATTTTGGGTGCTTTCGGTTTTTTCCTTTAGGATTGGTTTCCAATTTCAGTCCCTTGTGGTGGGAGAGAATGCTTGGTATGATTTCAATTTTATTGAATTTGTTGAGGCTCATTTTGTGTCCAATCAAGTGGTCTATCTTTGAAAATGTTCCATGTGCATTTCAAAAGAATGTGTATTTAGCTTCTTTGGGAAGAAGGGCTCTATATATATCAGTTAAGTGGATTTCATCTAGGACATTGTTCAATGCCACAATATCTTTGTTGGTATTTTGTTTAGATGATCTCTCCATTTTTAACAGTGGGGTCCTAAAATCCCCTACTATAATTGTGTTGCTGCCAATACCTTTCTTGAAGTCCTCTAAGATTTTCTTGATATATTTGGGTGCGCCTATGTTGGGTGCATATATATCTACGATGTTAATGTCTTCTTGGATTCTTCCCTTGAGTGTTATGAAGTGACCTTCTGGGTCTCTCTTTATGGCCCCTTTTTTGAAGTCCATTTTGTCTGATATGAGTATTGCTACCCCGGCTTTTTTTCTTGTCCGTTTGCTTGGAAAATTTGTTTCCAGCCTTTCACTTTTAGTCCGTGATGGTCTTTTGTCCTGAGGTGGGTCTCTTGTAGGCAGCATATGTGTGGCTCATGCTTTCTTATGCATTGAGCTATTCTGTGTCTTATGATTGGAGCATTTAATCCATTTACATTTAATGTTATTATTGATAGGTACTTATTCATTGCCATATTTGTACCTGTGTTCCTCTCTGTCTGTCTCTTTTCCTTCCTTTCCTCAAAGCAGTCCTTTTAGTATTTCTTGTAGGGCTGGTTTGGTGGAAGCATATTCTTTTAGACTTCTTTTGTCTTGGAAGCTCTTTATTTGGCCTTCTATTTTGATTGAGAGCCTTGCTGGGTAAAGTCGCCTTGGTTGTAGGCCTCTGGTTCTCATTACTTGGAATATTTCTTGCCATTCTCTTCTTGCTTGGAGTGCTTCCATTGAGAAGCGAGTAGCTATCCTTATTGGGGCTCCCTTATATATTACTTTCTTTTTCTTTCTTGCTGCCTTTAAGATTCTCTCTTTGTCTTGGAATTTTGCCATTTTTATGATTATATGACTTGAAGTGGGCTTCTTTGGGTTCCTCTTGATTGGGACTCTCGGTGATTCCTGTATTTGTGTGACTTTTTCTCTCATCAGATTAGGGAAGTTTTCCATCACTACTCTCTCAACTAGGTTTTCTATCCCTTGTTCTTTTTCTTCTCCTTGTGGTATCCCTATTATTCAGATATTATTATGTTTCAAAATGTCTTGCATTTATCTTAATCCCTCTTCATTCTTTCTGAGCCTCTTTTCCTTTTCTTGCTCTTTCTGGGAGTTTTTTTTCTACTTTGTCCTGCAGGAGGCTGATCTGATCTTCTGCTTCATTGATTCTGCTTTTGATTCCTTCTACTGTGTTCTTCAATCAGAAATTGTATTCTTCATTTCCTCTTGTCCCTTGCTGATAGTTTCTATTTCTTTTTTCATGTTGATATAATTTGCGGGTGAGTTCATTGTAGCTCCCCTGTAGTTTCTGGTAGCTCATTGTGAGCTCTTTGAACTTCCTGATATCCAGTGCTTTGAATTCAGTATCTGATAGTTGACTTGCCTCTATTTCATCTAACATTCTTCCTGAGGTTTCCTCCTTTTTTTTCATTTGGGGACTGTTTCTTTGTCTTCCCATTGTTTGTGAGACTCTTTTTGTCAGCCTCAGCTTTTTAGATTGATCTGTTCTGACCCCCTGGGTTTATGGTGTGAACTTCTGTGGTGGAATGCCTGTGAATTTGAGTGGTGCAATCTCTTTCAGTCATCCTGTCGTTCTTTGCTTCCACCTACTCAAATATGCAGCAACTTGTGGCTTCTCTCCTACAGTAAGTGAAATTTGTTTCTCTGACTCTACTGTTAGGAAGCCTCTTCTTTGGGTCCAGCTCTAGTCTTTTCGCATTATCAAGTTGTTTTTGTCTCTTTTGGGTAAATGAAAAAAAAAAGAAAAGGAAATAAATGAAAGAAAAAAAGGCAGGGAAATGGAGGAAAGAGTGATAAGTTTGGAAAGAAAGGAAGAAGGAATAAAACAGAAAATACAAAAATAAGAGGACAAAAGTATTGAAAGATAAAACCATAGTAGAATTTAAAAAATAACAGATTACTTAAAAAGAGAAAAAAGAAAAAGAAAAGGGAAGGAAAAAGAAGAAAAAGAAGCAGAAGAAAGAAAAAAGGAAGAAAAAAAGAAAAAAGAAAAATAAGAAATGTCGCTTGTTGGTTTCAAACTGGCCAAATCGGTTTTCCTGGCTGCAGCTGGCTTAGGGTAGATTAGTTTGTTCTTTCTGCAATCCCTCTCTCAGGAGCCAAACTGTCGGCGCCTCTCCCCAGCTCCCTATGATGGGGATCTAGGACTTCCTCACAGTGCTCTTTTCCCAGGGGTTACTACTGTGGGTTGGGTTGCAGGGCATGCAGGTGCCTGCACTGGCCAGGCTTCCTGGTTCCCACGGGATCAAGCACAGACCTGCCCCAGTTCTGTGGGGGATCTCCAGGCCCTCTGCCGAACCACAGGTTCACTGCCAGGCTGGATGAGGAGCAAAATAGGCGGCTGTGTCTATCCGAGTCAGAGCCCCACACTGAGCCTATCAGTTGTCCAGGGCTGGCAACCACAGAGTCTGCATTCCAGGCCCTTTTTCCTCAGCATGCTCTCTGCCAACTCTAGCGAACAAGTCTCTCGCGGCACCCAACCTTGCTTGGCAAGAAAGGGAGGGAGTGGAGGGTCCCAGCTCCCTCCCGAGGACCCCTTGGCAGGCCCAGGACACCCAAAGTGTCCGAGAAAGATGAACTGGAAGCTGGAAGCTGATCTGAGGGCTGGGCGCCAACCTAGACAGGGTGCATGTGCGTCAAGGCACACTGCGTGCTGTGCACTAGTCCCATAACTGTGCACCAGCTGAAAACCCTTCTGCTTCTGTCTTGGTTCTGGTCCCTTCAGCAGGCCCAGGCCTCCTAACAAATCTGAGGGAGGGAGATCACGATTTCTGGTCCCTTATTTTCATATATGCTGAGCAACTGCTGGCTTCCTGGCTTCTCCTTCGCCGATCTGACAGGATTCTCTCCCTTGTGTACAAAGAACTGGAATCTGGTCCATCCTACTCCGTTGCCATCTTGTCTCCCCAACCTGAAAAGAAGATTTTTTTAAAGCAAAACCTTGAAAGAGGTATAAATGCTGATTTCTAGAGGAAGGGAATTCCAGGAAGAAGAATATCATGTGCAGAGGTCCTGAGTCAGGAAAAAGTCCCTTGTTTTTTAGGAACACTGAGGAGGTCAATGTGGTTGGAGAAGTGTTAAGAAAGATTGGAGAGGTCAAGATAAAGGGCAGATTTGTAGGTCATAGTAAAAACTGCCATTGCTCTAAGTGAGATGGGAAAT
Source organism: Artibeus jamaicensis (assembly GCF_021234435.1). Lineage (NCBI taxonomy): Eukaryota > Metazoa > Chordata > Mammalia > Chiroptera > Phyllostomidae > Artibeus > Artibeus jamaicensis. The sequence continues at coordinate 2,290,650 of NW_026521840.1, read as the reverse complement.
CTTTGGATGGCTTTGAATGGAAAACTGATATGATTGGACTCATATATAAAATATAATTTACTTATAAAATCAGTCAAAGTAAATAATAAAACCATTTTAACAAGCAGACATTTTAAAATTAGCTTAGTGATAACAGTTTCAGCACCCAACTTTGGTTTTACAATTTTATAAAAATCTTCATTTGTACTGATAAAAAGAGGGTAAATTATTTGTTTAGACTTTGATATGAGCAGACATACACAAGTCTGAACTGAAGAAGAGCAAGTGTTGAACACCAACTTTCTGAATCAATGCTGTACTTGCAAGGAGTTTGAAATATGTAGAGGCTGTTGGTTATTATGAGATCTGCACAAAAATAAGGTTACACAGAAAACCAACCTCATATGTTAGCATCTCAAATGTATTAAAACTTGGCATAAAACACACTAAAAAAACACATTTTAGTTAGTATATGTATTGCATTTATAAAATATTTGAGATGTAGTTTTGAAATTTCAATCTAATTTTGAGGAAGCTGCTCTGGGAATCAGGAACCCAGTTTAAAAACTTCAGATCGAGAAGATCCAGCCAAGATGGAGGCATAGGTAGAAACCCTTCACTTCCTTGCATAACCACAAGGAGGATAACAACCAATCTAAAATCAATAAACAACCAAAAATGCCAAAAAAATCAAACTTCATGGAACTCCAAAAACCAGGGAATTAAAGAAAAAGTCTACCAGAACAACCAGACTGGTATGCCAAGACATATGGCCCAAATGAAAGAACAGAGCAAAACTTCAGAAAGAGAGCTAGATGATAAATAGATAGCCAACCTATCTGATGGAGAATTTAAAGCCCTGGTAATCAAAATGCTCACAGAACTGATTGAGCTTGGTCAAAAAATAAAAAAACAAATGAAAGATACCCCAAATGAAATAAAGCAGAATATTCATGGAACCAGCAGTGACAGGAAGGACACCAGGACTCAAAGCAACAAGTTGGAGCAAAAGGGAAAAATAAACATCCAACCAGAATAGAATGAAGAAACGAGAATTCAAAAAAGTGAAGAGAGACGTACAAATCTCTGGGACAACCTGAAACTTTCTAATATCTGAATTATAGGCATGCCAGAAGGAGAAAAACAACAGCAAGAAATTGAAAACTTATTCAAACAAATAATGAAGCAAAAGTTCCCCAATCTGGCAAAAGAAATAGACATTCAGGAAGTGCCCGAAGCCCAGAGAGTCCCAAAGAAGCTGGACCCAAAGAGGGACACACCAAGGCACATCATCATTAAGTTACCCAAGATTAAAGATAAAGAGAGAATTTTAGAAGCAGCAAGAGAAAAGGAGACAGTTACCTATAAAAGAGTTCACATAAGGTTATCAACTGATTTCTCAAAAGAAATCTTGCAGGCAAGAAGGGGCTGGAAAGAAGGGGCTGAAGTCATGAAAGGCAAGGACCTACATTCAAGATGACCCTATCCAGCAAAGCTTTCATTTGGAATGGAAGGGCAGATAAACTGCTTCCCAGATAAGGTCAAGTTAAAGAAGTTCATCATCACCAAGCAATTATTATATAAAATGTTAAAGGGACTTATCTAAAAAAAAGGTAAAAATATGAACTGTGAAAGGACAGCAAACTCACAACTATCAACAAATGAACCTAAAAGAAAAGAGAAACAATGGAAACAAAAACTAAGTAAACAACTGGAACAGGAACAAAATCAGAGAAATGGACATCACATGGAGGGATTTCAGTGGGGATGGGGAAGAGAGGAATAGGTGGGGACTTCCGCCAAGATAGAGGCATAGGTGGATGTGCCGTGCTTTCTCACACAACCAAGATTAGAGAAAACTAAATATTAGCAACAGAAAACACAGCCAGAACACGGAAAATTGAACTTTTTGGAAGTCCGTTAACAACAAATTCTTCAGCCTGACCGGTAAGGGGCGAAACCAACGGCTGGCAGAACAGGGTTGCACAGGAGGACTCGGCCAGATGGACTCAGGCCCCCGGAATCCAGGTGCAGGGTCGGACCTAGTGAGCGACCGAGCGAGCAACCAGGCGAGCGACCGCGGGGGAGACAGTGGGGCAGCAGGACTGCGTGTTGACTGAGGTCGTGCATTTATGCGCAGGTTGACAGGCGAGGGAGAGGGCGGTTGGACCGGGCCGGCAGGTCCCCATGGCAAGCGGCAGTGGAGGGCGCCGCAATTTCCCTGTTCTGACCCCACCTCCACATACAGCGTCATAACCCAGTGACTCTGAGTGGCCTGGCCCAGGTGAACCACCTAAGGCACAGCTCCTCCGCACTCAGCTGTGAGAAGCGGCAGAGGGGGTCACCATTTCCCCACTCTGGCCACACCCCCACATACAGCGTCACAACCCAGTGACCTGGGAGTCCAAGGTGCCGCTTCTCACAATTAAAGGGCCCAAACAAACCAAGAATGGCGCAGGAGGATCTCAGAGCCCCAGAGCCAATAGATCTAAGCGATGAAGAAATAGCAAAACTCACAGATGCACAGTTTAAAACATTGGTGATCAGGATCCTCACAGAACTGGTTGATTATACCGACAAATTAGACAAATATATGAAGGCAAAACTAATTGAAATGAATGGAATTGCACAGGACACCAATAGCAATGAAAAGGAAACTGGGACTCAACTCAATGGAGTGGACCAGAAGAAAGCAAATAATGGCCAAACAGAAAAGAGTCAAGAAGCAAGAATTCAAAGAAATGAGGAGAGTCTTAGGAACCTCCAGGACATCTTTAAATGCTCCAACATCCGAATTATAGGGGTACCAGAAGGGGGAAAGGCACAGCCACCAGTGGAAAACTTATTTGAACAAATAATAAAGGAGAACTTCCCCATTCTGGCACAGGAAATAGACATCCAGGAAATCCAGGAAGCTCAGAGAGTCCCAAAGAAGTTGGAACCAAGAAGGAACACACCAAGGCACATCATAATTACATTAGCCAAAATTAAAATGAAGGAGAGAATCCTAGAAGCAGCAAGAGCTAAGGGGACAGTCACCTATAAAGGAGTCCCCATCAGACTGTCAGCGGATTTCTCAAAAGAGACCTTCCAGGCAAGAAGGGGCTGGAAAGAGGTATTCCAAGTCATGAAATCCAAAGACCTACAACCAAGATTGCTGTATCCAGCAAAGTTTTCATTTAGAATGGAAGGGCAGATAAAGTGCTTCTCAGATAAGACCAAATTCAAGGAGTTCATCATCACCAAGCCCTTATTATATGAAATGTTAAAGGGACTTACCTAAGAAAAAGAAGTTAAAGAAACATGAACAGTGAAAGGACAACAAACTCACAGTTATTAACAACCACACCTAAAAAGAAAGCAAACTAAAAGGACAGCTAGATCAGGAGTGGAAACATAGAAATGAAGATCTCAAGGAGGGTTAGCAACAGGGGGAGTGGGAGGGAGGAGAAGGGGAGAGAAGGTACAGAAAATAAGTAGCATAGACAGTAGATAGAAAATAGATGGGGGGGCAAGAATAGCATGGGAAATATAGAATCTAAAGAACTTAAGACACATGGTCATAAACTAAAGGGGGGGTAATGGTGGGGATGAGGTGTAGGGTGGAGGGGAATAAAGGGGGAATAGAACAACTGTAACAGCATAATCAATAAAAAAATAAAAAATAAATAAATTAGAAGAATAGGTGGGAAGGTACAAGGAAGAAGAAGCCTAATTAGTAGGCATAAAATAGATGGGGAGAGATAAAAATGGTATAGGAAATAGTGTACTCAAAGAACTTGTATGTACAACCCATAGAGATGAATTAAGGGGGGAATGCTGGAGGGTTGGGGGTGCAGGAAGGAGGGGGGATAAAAGGAGAAAATTGTAATAGCATAATCAATAAAATACTTTTAAAATAATAAATAAATAAGCTTCAGATCTAGATTATTCTTGGGCACTACAAGCTATGGAATTATATGAATCTAAGTCATATTATCTCTGCAAATCTCAGTTTTCTTATTTGTAAATTGAAAACATTAATTTCAGCTTATTTCAGGGACTTCTTTTACATTGTGAGCACTAGCAAAACACAAGGCATTATTGGTCAGACTGGTATAAGAAGTTCCAGTTATGAATAGGTTTCAAGTGTGTAAAGCACATTACAGTTTAAAAAGAAGTTTTTCATGTAGGAACTTACTTGAAAGTTACAACCATTCTGTAGGATAGGCCAAACATCACTAATCTTCATGTTGCAGGTGAGAATCTGAGGCTCAGTGTAGTGAAATTATTTGTACAAGCTCACACAGCTAGAAAGTGGGGCTAATCATACATCAAGTGTTTGGTTATAGTAAATGGAAATGCTAGGGCTTGAATTGGGTCTAACTCAAGTATGTTTTAAATTTTAAAAAGTTTAATAATTTCTCTCTTCCTCTGCCACTATGTTAGAGTTGTGGTTTCATCTGTCCTTCTCTCATAAAACGTTATGATACAGTGGAAAGAATGGAGAAGTCTGGAATTCAGATAGGCCTATGTTTAAACTTTGGCCCTGTCACTGACTTGCTCTGTATCATTAAATAAGTCACTTCATCATCATAGCTTGTTTTTCTCCCTTAAATGAGGATATATACATCTACCTCGCAGGGTGGAAGTATGAATTTCATAAAGTAATAGACATTAGAAAATGTTTATAGCCTTTAATTTGACCAATCAATCTCACTTTTGGAACTTGTCTGTAGAAATTAGAAAGGCAAATACATAAAGATAACTGCACAAATATATAGTACATATGATGATAATAAATGTTATAGTAGTGAAATAGGATATGGAGGAGGGCTTCTTTCACCATTTATTTAATTTTTAATTTGAGGGATTATGGCTAATTTTTAATTTTTGTCTTTTTCAAATTAAATATATAACATGTTGTAGTATTTATTAGCTAGTAGTTTTTTTAATTAGATCAGTGTTCTCTTTTTTTCTATTTATTTCTAGCCTAGAAGGATTAGAGGTTAAATCTTTCAATGGTGGAAAAAGAGCATTGTTCAGAGGCACAAACTTTTTTGTGTTTTGACAAAAAAGCTCCCAACCTCCTACCCTTGACCACAGAGTTTCAAGCTCCACACCACCTACAAGAAAGACAATTCTTTGTTCACAAATGAAATATGTGTAATTAAAAATTGAGAGTACATTATATCCTTTGGCTTGCCTTAAGTATCTTTTTTAAAAAAAAACTTTACTGTGAAAAAATAAAATAAAATTTTAATTGTATTTTTTCATTATCATTTAACTCCTATATATCCCTCTCTCCCCTTCAATCACCACACTGTCGTACATGTCCATGAGTCTTTGAACTTTTCAATTCTGGCCTTCATTTACCCATTTTATTCAGAAAGAAGACTTTACTTGTCCAAGGCTTCATAGATGCAATAACAGAACTGAGACTGTAATTTAGTCTTGTCAAGCTTGTTCATAGCCCATGTTCTTCACACTATGCTGTGTTGCCTCCACGCATAAAGAGCTCTCCCCCTATGTTATTCCAACAACTTAGCAGGTTAAGAAGATGGCAAGAAAGAATCTAGCGATAAACTCTGGAACCATGGCTAATAAACACTATCAGAGGGTATCAAAAAATCAATTATGAGTTTGCTTTAAATCAATTAGAAGTTGAGATGGCAAAGTCTTTTGAGCTAATATTGTTATGCACACCCAATTAGCAGCAAAGAGAAAGAACTTGTTTAATTGGAAGAACTAAAACTTAGGTTTCCTAGGGTTTTTTTTTAAGATTTTATTTATTTATCTTTAGAGGGGAAGGGAAGGAGAGAGGGAGAGAAACATCAATGTATGGTTGCCTTTCGTGCATCCCCTGCTGGGAACTGGCCTGCAGGGAACCTGCCTGCAACCCTGGCATGTGCCCTGACTGGGAATCGAACCGCAATTGTCTGGTTCGCAGGCTCGCGCTCAATCCACTGAGCTACACCAGCCAGGGCCCTAGTTTTTTTGTCTTTCTTTTCTGAGCATGCCATTCACTCACCCATTCACCATCCATCTATTTATCCATATATCTTTCTATCTATTGATCTATCCTTCCATCTATCTTTCATCTACTCAATGAATATTTAGTGTTCCTTTATGAAAGACATAGAACAAGACAAACACGATCCTTGCATTCAAGGGGTTCCCAATGTAGTGATTGGTTGAATCACTATACTTAGTAGCTTGATGACAAATGAGTAGGCTGGTCACTATCCAATTTCATTTTCTGTTCTCTTCAGTCCATGATGGTTCAATCTAGGGTAAACAGCGAGAGAGAGAGAGAGAGAGAGAGAGAGAGAGAGAGAGAGAGAGAGAGAGAGAAAGTGCAATATGGCTTCATTATATTTAGGATCTAATGGTGCTATAGAGGGTGTGGGAACTGGTGCCTTGGTAGCCTAGTCAAGCACTCATTTTCCCAGGTGTTCTTTGGTAGTTGAAGAATACTTGGTTTATAGTTTTATAATACTGCATTGCTAGCTCCTGAAACATCTCCTTGTTGGGTTGTTTATTTCCTGGATACTAAACATCTCTTGCTAAACTCCCAGAAACATAATGATCTTCAACCAGTGGTGGCTTGTGGATTCCTTCTGGTAACACAATCTTTGGGCATCAGGAACCAAATCTCTAGCCTCTAAGATGAAGTAGAATCAGAGAAAGAAATTCAAGGAGTCACTAACCCTCCTGGGTTTCTTACAGAGACCATATCCAAGGACTTACTCAGAATAGTTCATGTATTGCTAACCCTGGAGGAGAGAGACATGACACCAATCCAGACTCCTGGGAAGTTTCTTAATTGTAAACCTCGAGAGTTTTCTCACTAGCTGTTCTGGCTTTTCCCTAATGAAGGTTTGCATTCCATGATGAAGGTATAAATGAGGATAAATTTGGTGCTCCTTTTCTGTGTGACCTTCTGATTTCCTCTGCTGACAGACCTCCTGGGGGCAAACTGAAGTTCTAGTGTTCTCCAAACCACTCCACCCCCTACATGAAAGGCACAAAGATAAACACCTCATTTACCTATGATATTCCAGTCAAGGTACCACCATTACCTAGTTGAAAATCCCACAAAGTACAAAAATGATATGATTTTGATCACTATTTGACAGGTGAAGTTCAAAGATGTAAACGAAACTTCCTAAAGTCATACAGCGAGAATGTAGCAGAATCAGAATTTGGATCGAGATCTGTCTGGCACTAAGATTCACAAAGTATCCAGACATTTTCTTATATTAGGGACTGGACTGATCAGTTGTCTGGGAATCCTTGATTCTGAAGAATTCCACCAAGAGAGGAGGTGAAAGCATCAAGATAATTTTCCTTACAAGATGGAGACTAGAGCTGGTAATTATGCATGTATTCATCTAACACTCTGCCCAACCACTTCATTGTCATCCACATGATGTCCTACTGAGCCTTGTCTGGGGCTGTTAGTGTAACTGCTCAGTAAGACCAAAAGAGAATCAGATAATAAAATTATACTGTCTTAGATATATAACAGATTGAGTTTAACTTCTCATAGTACAAAAGAAGGAAATGGGGCCTAGAAAAATTTTTTTCTGAAGGTAAATACAGCTCATTGGTGAGATTGCTGAGACTTGAATGCAGGTTTTCTGATTCTAGTGCAGTGTCCTTTTTGTCATATTCTCTATGAAAGACATAGAACAAGACAAACATGATCCTTGCATTCAAGGGGTTCCCAATGTAGTGATTGGTTGAATAGTAATTCAACAAATCAGTTTATAGCAATTTGGCAGTAAAATCACATTTTCTGATTTCCATATAAAAGTTATCTTTACTGCATTTCATTACACCTCCTACCTTCTAGATTTTTTGGTCTATAAGCATCCATGAGCAGGACCAGCTTAATAGCAAGATGCAATAGACAGCTGTCCATGAGTGCTTTTAGATAGTTAGTTTGTCCCTTTGCCTCACCCACCCGCAGGTTAACATAGTTCTCAAATACCAATATCAGTGCTTCATTTAAAAAAAATTTTGTAATAGTATGATGTCTTATGTGAAAAGGCAGGACACATGAAATAATTTTATTTCAGCTACCAAAACCTACACAGGAAAGGAATTAGCCAAAGAACACATAAGAAGGACCCATGGACATGGACAATAGTGTGGGGATTGACTATGGAAGTGGGGGAGTGGGCTGGGTGGAGGAGGGTGAAGGGGGAAATATTGGGACAACTGTAATAGCACAAAGAATAAAACATTAAAATCTACAAAAAGTAAAATAAAAGACATAAAACAGAAAAATGCCCCCAGGCAGTTCTATAGGTTTTCCTTTAAGTGTATGAGTAAGACTGAAGTAGGAGCAAGGGTGAACAATTTACAAAAACCTCAAAAAGAACACACCAGAAATCTTTTCATGAAGCCTTTAAGTCTTCTTGCAAAGGCACAAAAGAAGTCACTAGGAAAAAGACTGGAAAGTTGCTATTACGATTTGGGGAAAAAACTTCACATCAAGAGTTTACCCCCAAGGTCTGAGGCAAGGATTTTTAATTTTTTTAATTATTGTAAATGAAATTGATTTCTTAATTTTATTTTAAAATTGTTCATTGCTATGAGTAGAAACACAATTGATTATTTTATATTGCTCTTACATTCTGAAACCTTGCTGAAATCATTTAATATTACTGGTTTTTTTTTTGTATATTCTTTAGAAATTTCAACATACAAAATTATGTCACCTGTAATTAGGGATTGTTTTACACATTTTTTTCAATATTGATGACTTTAAAAAGTTGTTTTGCCTGACTGCTAGAATCATTAGTGTATTGTTGAATAGAAGTGACTTAGAATGAACATCTTTGTCTTTCCCCTAATAATAGGGGCAAAGCTTCCAGTCTTTCACCATTAAAAGTAGTTATATTTATCTTTCGTTGACTGGCTTATTTCACTTAGCATAATAGTATCCATTTCCATCCATGCTGTTGCAAAAAGTAAGAATTCCTTCTTTTTACTGCTGCATAATATTCCAAGGTATAAATGTACCATGGCTTTTCTGGTCCACTCATTTGTTTATGGGCACCTAGGCTGTTTTGAGCAGTTGGCTGTTATAAATAGTGCTGTTATGAATGTAGGGGTGCACATATTATTTGAATTATTGTTTTGGTATTCTATGGATGTATTTACAAGTGGAATTGCTGGGTCAAAAGGCAGTTCCATTTTTAATTTTTTTGAAGAAATTCCATAATGTTTTCTAAGTGGCTGTACTCGTGTGTATTACCACCAACAGTGTACTAGGGTTCCCTTTCCTCTATATCCTCTCCAGTATTTGTTGTTTATTGATTTATTAGTGATAGTGATTTTGGCATGTGTGAAGTGGTATATCATTGTGATTTTAATCTGCATCTCTTGGGTGGCTAGTGATGTTGAGCATTTTTTCATATGTCTATGGGCCATCTTTATAAAATATGATCTCACTTATAACTGAAATCTAATAAACAAATAAACTAAGGAGCAAAATAGAATCAGTGGCACAAAAACATAGAACAGTCTGACACCTGTTGCAGGGAGGTGGAGACTGGTTGAAAGAAGGGGAAAGGATTAGACAAAGAACATAAATGCATGACCCACACACATGGACAATGATGTGGGGATTGACTATGGGAATAAGGGGTGGGCTGGGGGAAGGGAAGAAAGGGGGAAAACTAGGACCACTGTAGTAGCATAAACAATAAAAACTGTTCAACTTTCAAAAATGAAAAGGGAAATAACCCTATGGGAAAACATATTTGCCAACAATACATCAGGGAAAGGTTTGATCTCCAAAATATATAAAGAACTCATAAGACTCAATACCAGGAAGACAAACAATCCCATTTAAAAATAGGCAAAGGGAGAACTAAGGCCTGAGGACACTGACTCGGTAAATCCTGAGGGCTGTGAAGAAGCTGGACGCCCATTTGGTCCCCCGCCTGGGTTTGGGGATACGCTGTCAGCCACTCGCCAGTTTGTCAGTCCACTTTGCCTTGGGCATAGTCCCCTCAGCACCGCTCCCTGACCTGGACGAGAGGTTGTTTGCTGCACTGACCTGGCCTCACACCTGAAGAAGTGTAGCAAGCCAGGAAGGATAAACCAAGAATTCCCCATGGAGTCTTCCCTGTCAGTATGTTATGTGGAGGAGCTGAACATATTCTGAAGCTAGACGAGTTCAAAAAGAGAAAAAAAACAGAAAGCAATAAGTCACTATATTCCCAAACTCACAAGTCAGATTAAAATAAGATATACCAAGGAGAGAGGCAAGATGGTGATGAAGTAGGATGGAGTGGATTTCATTTCCTTGTACACATGGGAGAGGATCCTGGACGATCTGCAGAGGAGTAGTGCAGGCAACTAGCAGTTCCCCAGCATATATGAAAATAAGGGACCAGAAATTGTGATGGTCACAGAGGATCCAGACATGACACAAACAACTTGGAACTGTGAAGAGACCAGAGCTAGACCCAAAGAAGAGGCTTCCCAACAGTAGAGTCAGAGAGACAAATTTCACTTTGCTATAGCAGAGAAGCCACAAGTTGCTGCATATTTGTATTATTATTTTTATTATTATCACTTCTTTTATATTTTAATACTATCTTTGTATTGCTCCTCTTTCTGTATAGGCTTCTTAGTCTTGACTGGTTGTATTGCATTATTTGACAAGTTTCCCCTGTTCTCTCCTCCACAGTGTATTGCTAATTTTCTATACTTCACGCCACTTGTTTTCGTTTAGCACACTACCCAAAGTTCTATACCCCCATTAAGACAGATCACATAGAGTCTGTCATATGATTGTTGCTCTAAATAATAGCTGTTCTACACAACAGTAAATACTTCACAACACATTTCCCAGATTTTAGTCCACTTCACAGTTTCCTGAATTCTATTACTGGAGTAATTAACTCTATTTGCTCACACACTACAGCTATTTACCATCCTTTCTTCTCACCTTACCCCAGAATCTGACCGACTGTAACCTCACTACTTTCTAGACCCAACTCACTAGCTTTCCCTCTCCAATGAGAGACTTATCTTGTGTCCATCCTCTCTTAAAAGTGGCAAGTTGGGTTGAAGATTACAGTTAACACTACATATAGCCTAAAGATCTTCTATCTCTTCTTTACTAGCTGTGACTGTAAATATCATAAAACAGTCTCTTGCTGTCATAAACCATTTTGCGTCCCCCTCCAACTGATCACACACACACACACACACACACGAGCAGGTAGAAGGGGAGAATGCCAGGATAACTGAAAGAAATTGCACCACTCAATTTCACAGGCATTCCACCACAGAAGTTCACACCATAAACCCAGGGAGTCAGAACAGATCAATCTAAGAAGCTGAGGATAACAAAAAGAGTCTCACAAACAATGGGAAGACAAAGAAACAGTCCCCAAATGAAAAAAAAAAGGAGGAAACCTCAGGAAGAATGTTAGATGAAATAGAGGCAAGTCAACTATCAGATACTGAATTCAAAGCACTGGATATCAGGAAGTTCAAAGAGCTCACAATGAGCTACCAGAAACTACAGGGGAGCTACAATGAACTCACCGCAAATTATATCAACATGAAAAAAGAAATAGAAACTATCAGCAAGGGACAAGAGGAAATGAAGAATACAATTTCTGATTGAAGAACACAGTAGAAGGAATCAAAAGCAGAATCAATGAAGCAGAAGATCAGATCAGCCTCCTGCAGGACAAAGTAGAAAAAAACTCCCAGAAAGAGCAAGAAAAGGAAAAGAGGCTCAGAAAGAATGAAGAGGGATTAAGATAAATGCAAGACATTTTGAAACATAATAATATCTGAATAATAGGGATACCACAAGGAGAAGAAAAAGAACAAGGGATAGAAAACCTAGTTGAGAGAGTAGTGATGGAAAAACTTCCCTAATCTGATGAGAGAAAAAGTCACACAAATACAGGAATCACCGAGAGTCCCAATCAAGAGGAACCCAAAGAAGCCCACTTCAAGTCATATAATCATAAAAATGGCAAAATTCCAAGACAAAGAGAGAATCTTAAAGGCAGCAAGAAAGAAAAAGAAAGTAATATATAAGGGAGCCCCAATAAGGATAGCTACTCGCTTCTCAATGGAAGCACTCCAAGCAAGAAGAGAATGGCAAGAAATATTCCAAGTAATGAGAACCAGAGGCCTACAACCAAGGCGACTTTACCCAGCAAGGCTCTCAATCAAAATAGAAGGCCAAATAAAGAGCTTCCAAGACAAAAGAAGTCTAAAAGAATATGCTTCCACCAAACCAGCCCTACAAGAAATACTAAAAGGACTGCTTTGAGGAAAGGAAGGAAAAGAGACAGACAGAGAGGAACACAGGTACAAATATGGCAATGAATAAGTACCTATCAATAATAACATTAAATGTAAATGGATTAAATGCTCCAATCATAAGACACAGAATAGCTCAATGCATAAGAAAGCATGAGCCACACATATGCTGCCTACAAGAGATCCACCTCAGGACAAAAGACCATCACGGACTAAAAGTGAAAGGCTGGAAACAAATTTTCCAAGCAAACGGACAAGAAAAAAAGCCGGGGTAGCAATACTCATATCAGACAAAATGGACTTCAAAAAAGGGGCCATAAAGAGAGACCCAGAAGGTCACTTCATAACACTCAAGGGAAGAATCCACCAAGAAGACATTAACATCGTAGATATATATGCACCCAACATAGGCGCACCCAAATATATCAAGAAAATCTTAGAGGACTTCAAGAAAGGTATTGGCAGCAACACAATTATAGTAGGGGATTTTAGGACCCCACTGTTAAAAATGGAGAGATCATCTAAACAAAATACCAACAAAGATATTGTGGCATTGAACAATGTCCTAGATGAAATCCACTTAACTGATATATATAGAGCCCTTCATCCCAAAGAAGCTAAATACACATTCTTTTGAAATGCACATGGAACATTTTCAAAGATAGACCACTTGATCGGACACAAAATGAGCCTCAACAAATTCAATAAAATTGAAATCATACCAAGCATTTTCTCCCACCACAAGTGACTGAAATGAGAAACCAACCCCAAAGGAAAAAACCAAAAACACTCAAAATCATGGAGGTTGAATGGCATGCTATTAATCAACAAATGGATCAGAAATGAAATTAGAAGTCAAAAAGCTTCTGAAAACAAAAGAAAATGAACTGAGAACAACCCCAAATTTATGGGACACGGCGAAGGCAGTCCTGAGAGGGAAGTTCATAACAATACAGGCCTACCTAAAAAAGATAGAAACATTTCAAACAAACAACCTAACCCTAAGCCTGCAAGAGCTCGAGAAACAACAAAAAAGACAGCCCAGAGAAAGTAGAAGGAAGGAAAGAACCAAGATCAGAGTAGAATTAAATGACACAGAGACTAAAAGCACAATTCTAAGGATCAATGTATCCTGAAGCTGATTTTTTGAAAAGATAAAGAAGATAGGAAAGCCTTTAAGCAGGCTCATCAAGAAAAGAGAGAGAGGACCCAAATAAACACAATCAGAAATTAAAGAGGACAGATTAGTACCGACACCACCGAAATAGAAGAGATTGTAAGAAATTACTATGAAGAACTGTATGCCAAGAAATATGAAAACTTAGGGGAAATGGACAAATTTCTAGAAAAATATAATCTTCCAAAACTCAATGAAGAAGAGGCAGAAAGCCTGAATAGACCAATAACAGCAGATGAAATTGAAGCAGTAATCAAAAAACTCTTGACACACAAAAGCCGTGGACCACATGGTTTCACAGGAGAATTCTACAAAGCATTTAAGGAAGAGATAACCTGTATACTTCAGAGACTATTCCAAAAAATCCAAAATGATGAAGGACTCCCAAACTTTTTTTATGAAGCCAGCATCATCCTAATTCCAAAACCACATAGAGAAACAACAAAGAAAGAAAACTTCAGGCCAATATCGCTGATGAACATAGATGCTAAAATCCTCAACAAAATATTGGCAAATTGCATCCAACAATATATCCAAAATATTATACACCATGCCCATGTGGGATTCATCCCAGGGATGCAAGGATGGTTAAGTATTTGTAAATCAGTAAATGTAAAATATCACATAAACAAAAGCAAAGACAAAAACCACATGATCATATCAATAGACGCAGAAAAAATGCTTTTGATAAGGTACAACACCCATTTATGATAAAAAACACTCAGCAAAGTAGGAATGGAGGGAGCATTCCTCAATATAACAAAGGCCATATATGAGGGACCTACAGCCAACATCACACTCAATATGCAAAAACTAAAATATATTCCACTAAGATCAGGAACAAGAAAAGGTTGTCCACTTTCACCACTTCTATTCAATATGATATTGGAGGTTTTAGCCACAGCGATCAGACAAGCAAAGGAAATAAAAGGCATCCAAATAGGAAAGGAGGAAACAAAACTGTCACTGTTTGTAGATGACATGATAGTGTGTATGGAAAATCCTATAGACTCTACCCAAAAACTGCTCTACGTAAGAAATTAATTTGGCAAAACAGCAGGTTACAAAGTCAATATCCAGAAATCAAAGGCATTTTTTTTACTAACAGTGAATCAGCAGAAGCAGAAATCAAGAAAAAGAATCCCATTAGATATAGCATAAAGAAAAATTAAATATCTGAAAATACACCTAACCAAGGAGGTAAAAGACCTATATGCAGAAAACTACACAACACTGAAGAAAGAAATCAAGGAAGACACAAACAAATGGAAACAGATACCATGTTCATGGATTGGAAGAATTAATATCATCAAAATGCCCATATTACCCAAAGAAATTTACAGATTCTATGCAATACCTATTAAAGTACCAATGGCATATTTCACAGACAGAAAAAACACTTCAAAAATGTATATGGAACCATAAACTACCCCGAATAGCAGCTGCAATTTTGAGAAAGAGGAACAAAGTAGGAGGGATCACAATACCAGATATCAACCTGTATTACAAGGCCACTGTAATCAAAAAAGCCTGGTACTGGCATAAAAACAGGCACACAGACCAATGGAACAGAACAGAGATCCCAGAAATCAACCCAACTCTCTACAGTCAAAAAATATTCAACAAAGGGGGCAGTAACATAAAATGGAGTAAAGGTAGCCTCTTCAACAAATGGTGTTGGGAAAACTGTACAGCTACCTGCAAAAATATGAAACTTGAGCACGGACTTACATGGCACACCAAAATAAATTTAAGGTGGATAAAAGCTGATATTTCATGCAGCAACATTCTTACTGATATGTCCCCTAGATCAAGGAATATAAAGGAAAGAATAAACAAATGGGATCTCATCAAAATAAAAAGCTTCTGTGTGGCTAAAAAAGAACAGCATTAAAATAAAAAGACTACCAACTGTATGGGAAAACAGATTTGCTAATGATACCTCAAACAAAGGTTTAATATCCAAAATATACAAAGAACCTTCACGACTCCACTCTAGGAAGACAAGCAACCCAATGAAAAAGTGGGCAAAGGACTTGAACAGACACTTCTCCAGGGAGGACATACAGAACATCCAGAGACACATGAAGAGATGCTCAATATCGCTAGCTATCAGAGAGATGCAAATTGAAACCACAATGAGATACCACTTTACACCAGTCAGGATGGCTACCATAAACAATGCAAGAAACAGCAAATGTGGAGAGGTTGTGGGGAAAAGGGGTCCTTAGTTCACTGTTGGTGTGATTGCAGACTGGTACAACCATTATGGAAAACAGTATGGAATTTTCTCAGAAAAATAAAAATCGACCTGCCTTTTGACCCAGCAATTCCACTGCTAGGATTATATCCTAAGAAACCCAAAACATCAATTTCAAAGAACCTATGCACCACAATGTTTATAGCAGCACAATTTACAATAACCAAGAGCTGGAAGCAACCTAGGTGCCTGTCAGTAAATGAATGGATCAAAATATCATGGTACATATACACAATGGAATTCTATGAAGCAGAGAGAAAGAAGGAGCTACTACCCTTTGCAACAGCATGGATGGAACTGGAAAGCATTATGCTGAGTGAAATAAGCCAGGTGTTGAAAGAGAAATATCATATGATCTCACCTTTAACAGGAAGCTAAACAACAAAGCAAACAAGCAAGCAAAATAAAAACAAAGACACTGAAATAGAGAACAGGGGGACAGTGATCAGAGGGAAGAGTGGAGGGAATTTCAGGGGAAAAGGGAAGGATTTACAGGAACTAGTATATAGGACATATGGACAAACCTAAGAGGAGCGGAAATGGAGGGAGGTGGGCAGCACAGGGTGGTGGGCTGGGATGGGAGTAAAAGAGAGAAACTGTGGTTGAACAATAATTAAATTAAATTAAATTAAATTAAAAAATAAGATACACACGAAAAATATAAGCAAAGTACCTGAACAGACAATTGTCTACGGAGGACTTACAGAGGGCCCAGAGACATATGAAAGGATGCTCAGTATCACTAGCCAGCAGACAGATGGAAATTAAACCCTCAATTAGATACAACATCACACCAGTCAGAATGGCCATCATAAAAAAATCAACAAACAACAAGTGCTGTCAAGGTTGTAGAGAAAAAGAAACGTCAGTGCACTGTTTGCGGGAACGCAGACTGGTACAGCCACTGTGGAAAACAGTACAGAATATAGTAAAAAAAATAAATAAAGATAGGTCCTGGCTGGTGTAGCTCAGTGGATTGAGCTCGGGCCTGTGAACCAAAAGATAGTGGTTCAATTTCCAGTCAGGGCACATGCTTGGGTTGCAGGTCAGTTCCCAGCAGGGGCCAGTTCCCAGCAGGAGCTAATTCTCAGCAGGGGATGCAGGAGAAGCAACCATACATTGTTATTCCTCTCCCTCTCTTCTTCCCTTCCCTTCTAAAGATAAATAAATTTAATTTAAAAAATAAATTAAAATATTAAAAAATAAAGATGGAACTTCCTTTTTTCCAATGTATTTATTTCTTTATTTCTTTTCATTTTAATTGGTGTTCAAGTACAGTAGACCTTCCTTTCAATACAGTAATCTAAGTATTGGGAATCCTGAAACATCAATTCAAAAGAACCTATGCACCCTGATGTTCATAGAGGCATTGTTTACAATAGCCAAATGATGGAAACAGCCTAAGTATCCATCAATAAATGAGTGGATCAAAAAAGCTGTGGTACATATACACAGTTGAATACCATGCAGCAGTAACAAAGAAGGAATTCTTACTTTTGTGATAGCATATATGGAACTGGAGAGTATTATGAAAAGTGAAATAAGCCAGGTGGCAAAAAGCAAATACTATATGATCTCACCTATAAATGGAACGTAGTCAACAAAACAAACAGATGAGCAAATTAATACTCTGTTAAGTATTATCAACAGCATGATGTGGAACATGAATGTATGTACAGCTTTTGTACATTTGTTTTATTGTCAGTATGGATTTATTAAGGTGGAATTATAGGGTGTAAAGTATACCTATTTTTAAAACATTTGGTACCTATAGCTAAACTCTGACCAGGATGAAGAAGCTACTAGTTCTTGGTGATAAGTCTCAGAAATGAGTAGACCCATGTACAAAACTGGGCCCCGGCATGGTCTCTACTATGCAGATGCCATTGAAGTAATTATCTAAACTGAGAGCATGGGGTATTACACACACACACACACACACACACACACACACAAAGAGGTCTGTCCTGAAAGTATCCATCCATGTAATATGAAAAATGGTGCCATTTATTGAAGAAGATACAAGAAAAATTATACATAAGACAATGATGACTCAGTCCCCTTCAAAGTAGGCACCTTGGGACCTCACACAGTTCTCCCAGTCACTATCAGCTGCCTCATCGTAGTTTCCTGAATCTCATCAACAGTCTGAAATCTCTTCCTTTCCAAAGGTGATTTTAGTTTTGGGAAAAGTCAGAAGTCATGGGGCACCAAATCTGGGCTGTAGGGGGCTGAATGGCCTGGGTAATTCGATGTTTCACCAAAAACTCTGCATGAGACATGATGCATGAGTGGGCGCATTGTCTTAATGAAGCTGCCAATCAACAGTTGCCCATAGCTGCAGCCTTCTGAATCATCTGAATAGTTTGTGGGTGGAACATTCAAGTTAATGCACAATTACGTAGAGATTTGTTGCTCTCCTCATTCAGTCATTTTGAATGTGACAGCCACACAGTACACATGCTCACTCAATGGCATCTACCACCCCCACTGACTAGTACAGTGAAGTCATCATTGTTCATATATGCACATTCCAGTCCACTCTCCTTGGCTGCCAGGTCACATCTATGTCATGCAAACCATTCTTATGATATTAACAATGGCTGGGTTTTTCCAGACAGACCTCATAGATAGGTAAAGTTCAAAGAGTTCATCATCACAAAGCCCTTATTATATGAAATGTTATAAAGGGACTTATCTAATAAAAAGAAGATAAAAAATATGAACAGTGAAAGGACAGCAAACTCACAGTTATTAACAACCACACCTAAAACAAAAGCAAATTAAGTGGACAGCTACATTAGGAGCAAAGCCACAGAAATGGAGATCACATGGAGGGTTAGCAACAGGGGAGTGGGAGGAGGAGAAGGGGGAAGAAGGTACAGAGAATAAGTAGCATAGACAGTAGGTATTTTTTTCATCTATTTGTTGATAAGACTGAGCTGAGGCCAAGAGAAACCAAGGTATTTGTCTGAGATCACATAGCTAGTGATTGGCAGGGCTAGAATTTGAAGCCTAACTGTGGCCTGTCAAACTGGCCTTTATGTTATCTTAGTGTCTTCAGCTTCTTTTTTTTTCTTTAAGAAATTTCTTACACTCCTACCCTTAAGCCCTCAACACACAAGCACATGTATATACAGCCTACTCAATAGAGGCGGGTGAAGAGTCTGTTTGTTCCTCCAATATTTTATCTAAAAATTATTCTGCTTGGGGCATGTGTTGGGTTGTGCAGTGTCATTGTAAGGTAGGGCCTGGGAATGCGTAAAAATAAGCATTATTTGAATGCCAGCTATGCCACTTACTTTCTGTGTGACTCCTCATAAATGGAATTTAGAACCTAACACTTCTGTGTTTAAAACCTTACAGTCTCTTCTCTGCATCTATTTGTAATAAAATCCATGGTTTTTATATTAGCCCACAAATGTCTGTATGGTCTAGACCTGTTTGACTTCATTTCATAAAACCCTTTCCTTTGCTGATAGCTCTCCAGACACACCAGTGTTCTTTCTGTTCCTTAAATACAATGGGCTCATTCCAACCTTAGCATCTTTGCATTTAAAGTTCACCCTTTCTGGTACACTTAACATGACTCATTTTGTTCTTTATTTTCAGGCCTCAGCTTTAACATACTCTCCTTCTATATGTCTTTCTCAACCAAACTGTCTAATTTATCCCTGTCCTGTATCCCATTACTTCATGTTCATTACTTCATTGTTTTCTCTACAGCTTTTATTTTTATTAGATATTTTATTTGCTTATGTATTTAGTTATTTATTTTGTTTCTGTTATATACTTATGACCGCAGGGTCTTTTCTGAATCACTCATTGTTACATATTCAGTGACTGGCACATAGCAGATGTTGAATAAATATCTGTTGAAAAAATTAATAGATAAATCTCTCCTAAGTCTGGTCTACGAAAAGGGATAGTCACACCTGATTTTCTGTGAAGAACTTAGGACAGAGTGAAGATCAAATATGCAGCGATTTTCTTTTTTTTAAGATTTTTAATTTATTAATCTTTAGAGGGGAAGGGAAGGAGAGAGGGAGAGAAATATCAGTGTATGGTTGCCTCTTGTGTGTTCCCTGCTGGGAACTGGCCTGCAACCCAGGCATGTGCCCTGACTGGGAATCAAACCTCAATCCTTTTTGGTTCACAGGCCTGCACTCAATCCAATGAGCTACACCACCAGGGCAAATATGCAGTAATTTTCATTCTTCTGTGCTCTTGTATTTCTGGTATGCACACTCACTATCACTGAACTAATTTGTCCTAAATGCAACAGCCCTTTTAGGTTTTGTGCTAGGCCCAAGCAGCTGAGTTCTGAAGGAATGGAAGCTGAAGAACCTGTCCAGAGACAGGCCCCCTATCTTCTTCCCCTCTTGCTCCCTTATAAGGTATAAATTAGGAGGACCACCTTGGGGATGGAGTTTTATGAAACAGATCCTTAGATTAACCACTACCGGGCAAAAATTTCTCATACTTCCAATCTATCATTTATTATTAGAGGACAGAGTGGAAGAATAGGTTCATCAACTTCAGAAAATTGCTTTACATCCCCATGACAATTCTGTAACTACCAATCTGTAGGTCTTAATAATTTTACCTTTTTCATGCAGTCCTCCCAAGCTCACTCTCATCTGGCAACCATCAGCCTTCTAACAATAATTTTTACTTGTATAGTGATGAATTCTGGAGGATTTTTATAACCAATTTTTCATTTGGTCAAACCAGTGCCATATATTTTTGTAACCTCCTTTTTTAAAAGAAGAATTATCACACTTTGTTCATGTAACTTGTCTGTCTTCACTGCCACTGGTCCTTATTGTTTTTCATTGTCTCTCCAGCACCTAGCACAGTGCCTACCAGGTAATAAGTGATTAATACATATTTGCTGAATTAAGGAATGAAATAATAGTGTCTTAAAGTTGTGCATACCAAGGACCAAAAAGAAAACAAATGTGTTGGCCAATGTCAAATATTATCAAAGTAGCAGAACCAAAACTCCAACCTATGTCTTCTGATTTCTTGCCAGGCCACTGCTCTTTCTTCCACTGGCTTATATGGTAATAGTTGGACCAATAGTAATACTTGCTACCAGCTTTTGTTGATGTTACTGGCATAGTACACTATCTTATCAGATTAAGTAACATTTCTAGAACTTCACAGCTGATTCCTCTGCCTAGAGCAACTTTTGTCTTGCACCACTCCTGCTCATTCTTTAAAGACATCTTAGGCTTCTTACTCCAGGAAGCATGTTATTAACCCCATTTATGTAGAGTTAGATCATTTTTGTCTTTATGCAAACCTCTGTCTTAGCACTTGTCCCACTATATTACTATTATCTGTCTAACTCTCCTAGACCGTGTGCTTCTTGGGAGTAGAGACCATGTCTACTTTTTCTCACAGAGCCTAATTTATGTTATCAGTAAATATTCCATACAATAAATGATGAATTTACATTTGGTATTCACTGTCACTCTGTGGGAAAAGTGGCACTCCTTGGGAAGGGAAATTAAGATTTGGTAAATCAGTGGTGTGGACAAGAATTTACATGTAATATAAGACTCCCAGGTGATTCGGATTCAGGTGGTTCTTGGAACATACCTTCAAAGTTCTTGAACTAAGGTGTAAGACTGAGCTGTGCTACCCATAGAAACAATTCTGGCAGTCTTCTGGACCTGCATAGATGAAGAAGAGTTCAGTAGCAACCATGGTCAGTGGTGTGGTTCACAGCTGTGAATTTCAGGCTCTCATAAAAGAGGCTCCCCTGGTAACTTCCTTCAATAGTCTTTCCTACTTGAGATATCATGGTGTGGTGGAAAGCATATTGCTCTAGAAGTGATGATATCTGGGTGATGATTGGGTGACCTGAGTCATGTCTATCACCATGTTTGTCTCAATTGTTGTTCTATAAAATGAGAATCTATAGATTTTAGTACCTAACTAACAAAGCTCTCTTGAAAATTAAATGAAATAAAGTAGATCATGAAGCTAACACAGCATGGGTACTCAGTAGATGATTATCAAATAATGCAAAGAAGCATTTGCAGGATTATTTCCAAGGTGTATTATGTTTGTTCTGTGTTGTGGGCTGTGGTACAGAGTTCAGTGGTAGGCTTGATGCTGTTTTTTGATGTGGATTTTGTGCAGTGTTGCCAATCGGCCCTAGTTTGATGCATTACCCTTCACTTTTTGTGTCTTCTTGATTTTTTACCTTGCTCCCCATTCTGTCCAAGGATGACACATTTTTTTAGAGCAGGCAGAACAAAGGAGTTTTGCAAGTCAGAAGAATGAGAATGGAATTGGAACATATGTAATATTCTCTTTATTGCATTTTGGATAACTTCTTGTAAAAGAGGGGGCTGATTAGTGTTTCAAAGCCTCCCATTAGGTTTGCTTTGATAGTTATATTAGATACTAACTTTGATATTAATTCAGGAAATGGGAGAAAGAGGAAGTTCAGGGAAGAGTGGGTAGTTTGTAAAAATGTTTGATAGCTGCAATCAAAACAGTGGCATAGAAACTCATTGCAGAGTTGAAGGACTTGAACTTTGTGGAGCAGACCTCATTAAAAGGGCTTCCAAGGGGTTAGAGAAGCAGAAGCTAAGACAAGGGTCAGAATTCCTGTGATTCCTTGATGTATTTCAGTATCTTAACTGTTTCAAACCTCATAAGAACATATGGGGTAAGTACTATTATTGTCACTTGCACTTTCAGATTGAACAAACAAATAAACAAAACTGTAAGACACAGAGAAGTCAAGTGACTTGGCCAATGTTACACATGAGGTATGTGACAGGATTAGATTTTAACTTAGAATGTCTGGCTCCAGAATGTTATTGCCACTGTGCTATACTGACTGTAAAGTTTGTGTAAAATCCCTCAAGATACAGGAGAATGGCCTGTCTCTGTTTTGGGATACTGTTTGTGCCTGATAAAGTTCAGGTCTCTTCCATCACCTTGTGAATGAAATTGATGAACGAAGAATTTCAGATTATCATTGATTAGCTTTTCTTGGTCATCCCTCCCTACTCTCTCTCCCTATAATCACAGTTAAGCCAGTAGATCTAAAGTTTATACTATTCTTTGGGAAATTTCTTTGACCTAGACTCTTTAAATGGTATAATAATTACTTCTAACAGGTACTCAGCACTTCCATGTACATTTACTCATGTGGTCTTCGACAGTTTTGTAGTGTATGTTTGTCTTGGATTATTGTCATAATTTTGCAGATAGGAAAACTGAGGACCAGAGAGAACAAGTGACTTGCTTAAGGTCACATAATAAGTTAACAGCAAAACCTAGATCAGTCAGCCAACATATACTTAGTGAACATCTATTAGGTATCAGATATTTTTCTAGTCATGATTCTGAGACTGACTCCAGCTCAATGCTCTAGTACTTTCTCTGTGTTCTTGGAAGCTATGAGGAATGTATGCCTAAGTTCCATGAATAGGGAAGAGAATAAGTATTTATTCAGCTCCCATCATGTACCAGGTTAGGACCTCTATTTATATTTGTCGTCTTAGTGAATTCTTCTTCCAATGCTGAAAGTTTGGAGTTTGTATCTACATTAAAATGAGAAAGCAGAGGAGTAAGACAGACCCCAGTTGCATTGCCTCCCTTTTTCCTTTCATGTCAGTCTTGGGCTTCAGCACTGAAATGTTCTTCTGGCAGACACTACTGAAAGCTTTCCCAGAATCTGAGACCAACATGAACACATCTTTTTATTTATCTATTGCTGCTACCTTGGGTCTCTCCACAGAACCATAAATAAGCAAGCAGAAAAGCATTCAGGTCAGTGAGAGAGGAAGGAAATGAGGCTTAGATCTTGGGTCATACTTTGGGTCCCCAGTTCCACTAATACCCAAGGTTCCTTCCAAGTCCAAGTCACAGATGGGTAGAAAGGGTATCCTGCTGCAGTCCTGTGAGACATGGCCTAGTTCTGATGCTTGAGACTCGTTGGCTGCTCCAGCTGATGCTCCTCATTCATTTCTTAGGCCTGGCCAGCATCATAGAAGGAAAGGTTGAGAAAGACATGAGGGTGTGTGAGGGGAAACACTCAGAAACAGATCATGACTCTAAAGGGAATAAAATTTGGTTCATTATAATATCTCCTCCTTTTTGTTTGTGGGGAAGGTCTGCGGGAGAGTCTTCTGCTGAAATTTTCTCTGGTGGTGGTAGGCCTCAATGGAAAACAGTATTTAGGAAAATGACATGTGTCAGGTCAGCCTGCTTATGTGCTTTAACTCATAGGCAAGAGGAATTTTCACCCTGGCCCATCTCCTAAGGCCTTATCACCCTAATCTTTGGGGAGAATTATGGAATCATGGAGTCCTTTGGTAAAAAGAATCTGCTAGAGTCATTTTGTCTACCTCTTGTCCCACAGCCTGATTCCCTTTGAGTATTTAGACTTACACATCTATTATCTGTTCATGAAAAATCCTTTGGGCTCTGGCTGGCATAGCTCAGTGGATTGAGTGCTGGCCTGCAAACCAAATGGCTGCTGGTTTGATTCCCAGTGAGGGCACATGCCTGGGTTGCAGGCCAGGTCCCCAGTAAGGAGGCATGTGAGAGGCAACCACACATTGATATTTCTCTCCCTCTCTCTCTCCTTTCTCCTCTCTAAAATTAAATAAATAAATAAAAATGTTAAATTCTTTGGAAAGAGGATTTCACAACTCCTTCTGATTAAATAAATAACCTCCAAAGTTTGAATGCTTTCTTTTCATGCGTCTTGTTTCCTCATTTAGTGTCATTTCTTTTTTAAGCTTATGGAAAGAACTAGGAGACGTTAGTATTACATGAGAAGCTTTGCAATAAAGTACTGCTCATATGTAATTGAATATTATTGTCAAACTTCCACACTTGAAAAATGAGTAAACTAAGGTCCTTCAGGATAAAGTGATTTGCTAAAAATTATGCAGGTCACAAGTGACAGCTTGACTCAAACCTAGATTTTCTGGACCAATTGATTAGCATGTTCTTTTCATTATGCTCACTGACTCTTTCCCTGTCTCAGCTCACTTGATGAAAAGTATGTCACTGCCTCCTCAATATTTATACCCATGTGCTGTTACAATGCCACTCTTTCACCTTCTCTTCTTCAGTCTAAATCAAGAGATTAAAAGTTTTTTTTTATGATCTCACCTATATGTGGAACCTAATCAACAAAACAAACAAACAAGCAAAATACAACCAGATACATTGAAATGAACAAACTGACAGTAACCAGAGGGGGGATGATAATAGGGGAAGGGCCATCAAGGAACATGTATAATGAACACATAGACAAAGCCAAAAGGATAGGTTCGAGAGTAGGAGGTGGGGATGGGTAGGGTAGGGTGGGTGCGGTGGGGTGAAAATGGAGACAAGTGTACTTGAACAAGAATAAAACAATAATAATAATAAAATAAAAGCGTTTTTGTTCCAGAGACTTATTTCCAACTTTTCAGTCCTTCTAGTTTTCTGAGGAGGAGTTTTTTTTTCTTCAGTAGGAGAAAAGATACACATTAGCCTAGGAAAGACTTGGTATGTTTTCCTTTTCCTAAGCAGAATACAATGATGGTGAGATAAGTAGGAGTTGTCATCTTACTCCAGGCACCAGGATTCCAGTATGCTGAAACTGCTATTTGATTTGGGTAGGTACAATAAACCACTGTCTGTGATATAACAATATTAGCTACCATTTATTGAGTGCTTAAAATGAACAAAAAATTATGCTAGGTGCTTTGCAAACATCATCTTATTTATCCTTACAATGACTCTGAGAAGGAGCTACTATTAGCACCAGTTGGTAAATGAAGAAACTAAGGTTCAGAGAGGTTAAGTACCATGTCTACATTCATGTAGCTATTAAGTAGTTGAAAAGAAATTTGAACGTGGGTTGCTCTGACCAATGCTCAGACTATATCCACTACAGTAAGCAGCTTCTGTAAGGAATGGCCTTCTTCCTTTGAAATGTGGTCTGAGAGGTGTCAGAAAGTATCCCCTACCTGTCATCTTAAAAGGTTTCTCATGTCATGCTGTTATAATGACAGAGAATTTACAATTAGAAGCTTGTCATTTTCTATTGAAAATTATACTGGCATAGGAGTTAGTAATACTGTTTTTTAGTAGCAGCCTTACCATTGGTTCATTGTGTAAACTTAGGTAAAATTACTCTCTTGCTTGGTGCCTCAATGGAAAATATTGGCGAGGTCTCTTTGTCCTCTAAAATCTCACAATTTTCTGGAAGTTATTAACTAATTCTCCCAGGCTGTCTTGTAATAATAGAATATAGGTTTGGAGTATGAGAAATTTTTGCCACATAGCAGTTAATCAAAGGACTTGTACTGATAATGAGCCCATCCCCAAGTGGTTCTCCTCATTTATACCTTATGAGGGTTTGGGAATTGCTTCATATTATTCTGAATGGAATGATGACTGGCAATGAGCTGTGGTTTCATTTGATGCTAGGAGTTAACATATCTCAGATTGAAGTCCTCCTGATCCAGTTGAAAAAGGCCCAGAAATCCAAGTGTTTAATAAGTACCCTCAGGTGCTGGGCTGCCTCATGATGTTTGAGAATCACTATCCTACCAAAATATAAATTGTTATTTTTCTCAAAAAGTGGGTATAAATATAAAATAAAGCACTATCTATCTGTCTCTCCCCTTCCCTCTTTTTTCTTTTCCTTTCCTTTCCTTTCCTTTCCCTTCCCTTCCCTTCCCTTCCCTTCCCTTCCCTTCCCTTCCCTTCCCTTCCCTTCCTTTCCCTTCCTTTCCTTTCCTTTCCTTTCCTTTCCTTTCCTTTCCTTTCCTTTCCTTTCCTTTCCTTTCCTTTCCTTTCCTTTCCTTTCCTTCCACTCAATGACATAACAAATATTTACTCTTATGTCTATGCCAGGCTCTTTGAAATAAATAAGACATTCTCTATAATAAACACAAGATCTAGTCAGTGAGACAGACAAAGCAATGATAAGACATGAGGGTTAGTGCTATAACAGAGATTTGTAAAAAGGCTAGAGGGGTTCTCATCAACAAAAGTGGGATTAAGGAAGGCTTCACCGAGGTGGCGATAAAGATAAATTATATAGGGTGAGGAGACAGCACTAGGTGTAGAAGGTATTCCAGGCAGATGGTTCATCTGTAAGTTTAAAAAGAAAATGTTATTTAGTCTCATCTTAGTACATAGAAAACCACTGACAGCAATCATCATTATAGCAAGATTTTTTGCTTCTGTGAAATCTGCTAGCCAAACACATTATCTAAGAGACCCTAATCTTAAGGAATTCAGTAAGTTCAGTCATAAAACTTAGTAGAGAACAGGAGGTATTTTCCATCCCACACAATTTAAATCAACCCAAGGGTTCACCATGAAATCTCACATCTTAAAGATCATCTGATCAACTTCTCAGTGGAGTTACTCATTCCCAAAATACATGACAAAGTTCTATGTATCTTAGTTTTTTTTTATTGTTTATTATTGTAAACTTTGGTCTTCCGGGTTCCTTTGCTCTTTCAGGTCAACAACTACATGCATATAAGAGCTGTATGGCCTTTATAAAATACCTATTCCAATTTTACATGCTATAGATAAAAAGGGAGAGAAAGAAATTTGATAAACCACCATTGGTTTGAGACTCCAAAGATCTGGGAATGATTACACAGGTTATCTAGTTAATCATATTAATCAAAACCACATAAACTGATTATTATCTGCCTTATTCTTCAAGATACTCAGAAATAGTACGTTTTTTACTTTTTTTACTGGCTATTCTGGTATTTCTTCTTACTTGTGATCATTGTCATCAAGTGCCTAATAGAATTCACAGCATATAGTAGATGTGCAATAAATAATTAATGAATACATTTTTTGGAGAAGGTTCTTATCTCCTTGTCTTTTCCATTTGTAAATTCAGCAGGTATCTATTATTACAATAATATAAGAGCAATTTTAAATTGGATCAATAGAGAAAAATAAAATTAACCCACAACTCCAGTACCTTAACATTAACATTGCTGGGATTTTCACTTAGGATTTGAAACACATTTTTATGTGTAAATTTAAAAATTAGGACTTCCGCCAAGATGGAGGCATAGGGGTAGATGCCGTGCTTCCTCACATAACCAAGTTTAGAGACAACTAAATAATAGCAACAGAAAACATAGCCAGAACACAGAAAATTGAACTTTTCGGAAGTCTGATAACAACAAATTCTTCAGCCTGATCGGTAAGAGGGGCAAAACCAGCAGCTGGCAGAGTGGGGTAGCACAGGAAAACTCGGTCAGACAGACTCAGGAGCGAGGAATCCAGGCGCAGGGTTGGACCTGGTGGGCAACTCAGCAAGCAATGGCGGGGAAACAGTGAGGGAGCAGGGCTGCTGGTTGACTGTGGTCTCGCATTCATGTACGGAAAGACAAGCAAGGGAGTGGGCAATTGGACGAGAGCCAGCAGCCCCAGCCGCCAGCTGGGGCAGAGGGCGCCGCCATTTCCCCTCTCTAACCCCGCCTCCACATACAGCATCATAATCCAGTGACCTAAGTGGCCCTGCCCTGGTGAACAACCTAAGGCTCTGCTCTTCACCCAGCTGCGAGAAACAGCAGAGTGGACCACCATTTCCCTGCTCTGACCCCGCCTCCACATACAGAGTCACAACCCAGCAACCTGGGAGTCCAACGCTCCGCTCCTCAGACTTAAGGGGCACAAACAGACCAAAAATGGCTCAAGAAGATCTCAAAGCCCCAGAGCCTATAAATCTAAGTGATGAAGAAATAGCACAACTCTCAGATGCACAGTTTAAAACACTGGTGATCAGGATCCTCATAGAACTGGTTGATTATAGCCACAAATTAGACAAATATGTGAAGGCAAAACTAATTGAAATGAATGGAATTGCACAGGAAACCAATAGCGATGAAAAGGAAACTGGGACTCAACTCAATGGAGTGGACCAGAAGAAAGCAAATAATGGCCAAACAGAAAAGAGTGAAGAAGCAAGAATTCAAAAAAATGAGGAGAGTCGTAGGAACCTCCAGGACATCTTTAAACACTCCAACATCCGAATTATATGGGTACCAGAAGGGGGAAAGGAACAGCCACCAGTGGAAAACTTATTTGAACAAATAATAAAGGAGAATTTCCCCAATCTGGCAAAGGAAATAGACTTCCAGGAAATCCAGGAAGCTCAGAGAGTCCCAAAGAAGTTGGACCCAAGAAGAAACACACCAAGGCACATCATCATTACATTAGCCAAAATTAAAATGAAGGAGAGAATCCTAGAAGCAGCAAGAGCTAAGGGGACAGTCACCTACAAAGGAGTTCCCATCAGACTGTCAGCTGATTTCTCAAAAGAGACCCTACAGGCAAGAAGGGGCTGGAAAGAGGTATTCCAAGTCATGAAAACCAAAGACCTACATCCAAGATTGCTCTATCCAGCAAAGCTTTCATTTAGAATGGAAGGACAGATAAGGTGCTTCTCAGATAAGATCAAGTTCAAGGAGTTCATCATCACCAAGCCCTTATTATATGAAATGTTAAAGGAACTTACCTAAGAAAAAGAAGTTAAACAAAACATGAACAGTGAAAGGACAACAAACTCACAGTTATTAACAACCACACCTAAAACAAAAGCAAACTAAAAGGACAGCTAGATCAGGAGAAGAAACAGAAATGAAGATCTCAAGGAGGGTTAGCAACAGGGGAGTGGGAGGAGCGGGGGAGAAGGTACAGAAAATAAGTAGCATAGACAGTAGATAGAAAATAGATGGGGAGGGCAAGAATAGTATGGGAAATGTAGAATCTAAAGAACTTGAGACACATGGTCATAAACTAAAGGGGGGGTAATGGTGGGGACGGAGGGTAGGGTGGAGGGGAATGAAGGGGGGGAATAGAACAACTGTAACAGCATAATCAATAAAAATAAATTAAAAAAATTAATAAAAGGCTTTGCATATACCTTTCTATTCTATTTTCTCACATATCATTATCTCATAGCATGTAGCATGTTTCTGTTATTATGTAATTTCCTTACCCAACCTTTTTTATGGAGGTATTATACTATTAATGTCTCATTATTTGGAGACATTACCATGAAATTATTATATTCTACATTTTGTTGCTCTTTATCCTTTAGTCTCACAAACAAGCATCAAAGAATACCAGGCCATCAGCTAATTTTGATGGTAGCAACCTCACCCTTCCTAACTTTTTTCCAACTATATGTATGATGTAGAATATCAGTGAAGCTGTACTTTCTTCTCTCTTATTTTTAAAGATTCATATGAATCTTTGCTCATGCAAATTATGAGCAAAGTAAGTTCTTACTGTTGTTCTACCAAGACTTGTATACATGATACATCCCTGTCCTTATACTTTAAGTGAAAATGCGACTACTTAGGCAACTTACAACATGAGGAAAATTCCTGAACCCAGAAGTATTTATATCATGAACAATTATTAAGAAACACATCCTAGGGTGTGGCTGTGTGTGTGTGTGTGTGTGTGTGTGTGTGTGTGTATGGGAAAGAGAGAGAGAGAGTGGTGGGGGCTAGAAAATAAACGGAAAGCTGAGGACAAAAGCTAATTGCAGTTCATTTCTAGGCAGGGTAATATAAGGAGAAGTAGTCAACTCTTTTCTGGTCAGTTTGGGAATACTTCCTGGAAATGTTACCACTGTCCACCAACATATATTAGTTTTGACCTCAGACATGTGAACATGTTGTACTCTGTGGGGTTAGGTAACATAGTATGTGTGAAGATGAGCTTTTCTCATGTTAGATATGGTTTTGCAATATGATAAGGTAACTGAAAATGGCCAGTGTTATTTCCAAGAGTGTTCTGAGAGAAACTGTGTCATAGAACTACATGACTTTAATGAGATGGCACCTAGGATATTAGTGTAGGGCCTTCATAGGCTCCAAATCATGATGACAAAAGGAGGGAAGTCAGAGAAAAGCTGTAGACGTGATTGATGAAGTGGAAAAGTATGATTGACATGAAAAGATTAAAGGAGCTATGTTTTTCTAGGCACCTGATGATGGCATGCAGAAAATAGGCCACATGGTCCTCTATAAATATCTGGAAAGCATTGACACTCATAGAAGGGAAGAATATTTTTGGAATGGTGTAGGGTAGAAGAGCTAGAATTCATAGATGGAGATAAAGAAAGATATTTAAAATTGTTTTTTGAAGATGTTAAAAAATATTGACAACCTATATAGCAAAGAGAATGATAAATCAGAATGGACACTAGACTATGATACTGGAGAAATGTCCTAGAGGTCCATTACTGTTTCAGGCAATATTTCATGATTAGGAGAGTTTGGAGGCATGTAAGATGTATGATGTATGATGTAGATGTGTTTGTTTCTAATTGTTCATGATATAAATACTTCTGGGTTCAGGAATTTTCTTCATGTTGTAAGGTGCCAAAGTTAGCTCGCAGTTTCACTTAAAGTATAAGGACAGAGATGTATCATGTATACAAGATACATGTAGAGTAAGATACATGTAGAGTAAGTTTCTTTACTCTACATCAGTAAAGGAAGCTTTACTGATAACAGATACAGTTGATTAACACATATTTTGTATGTTATCTGCATTATATATTGTATTCTTACAATAAACTAGAGAAAAGCAAATGTTATTAAGAGAACTATAAGGAAAATACATTTAGAGTACTGTTCATATTTATTGAAAAAGTCCATGTATACATGGACTCACACAGTTCAAACCCATGCTGTACAAGGGTCAACTGTATTTTATCAACCATTATAGATCTATTCTTTCATACTGGCTGAATATCAGCATTGGATCCAAACTTCATCCCTGTTCCTCCCTTTATTTATTTCTCTAAACACCATTTTTTCTTTATAGGTTATCACTTTTATTTTACTATATATCCTTCCAGAATTTCTTTATAAATGTTTTTACAAACACTACACACACACACACACACACACACGCACACACACGGTCTATCCAGAAAAAGTCCAGCCATTGTTAATACAATGAGAACAGTTTGTGCAACATCAATGTAACCTGGCAGCTAAGAAAAGTGGACTGGCATGCAGGTGCATGAACAATGACGACCTCACTGTACTAGTCAGTGGGGGTGGTAGATGTCTTTGAGTGAGAGTGTGTACTGTGGGGCCGTTGCATTCAAAATGACTGACCAAGTAGAGCAACAAGTCTGCATAAGGTTTTGTGTTAAACTTGAGCATTCCTCCATGGAAACTATTCAGATGATTCAGGAGGCCACAGATATGTGCAGCTGGTGATTGGCAGCTTCATCACAACAATGCGTCCACTCATGCATCATGTCTCATGCAGAGTTTTTTGGTGAAACATCAAATCACCCAGGTGACTCAGCCCCCCTAAAGCTCAGATTTGGCACCCTGTGTATTCTGGCTTTTCCCAGAACTAAAATTACCTTTGAAAGGGAAAAGACTTCAGACTGTTGATGAAATTCAGGAAAATACAACAGGGCTGATGATGGCAATTGGGAAAACTTGTGTGAGGTCCCAAGGTGCCTACTTTGAAGGAGACTGAGACATCATTGAGTTACATACAATGTTTCTTGTATCTTGTATCTTGTCCAATAAATCTATGTTTTTCATATTACATGGCTAGATATCTTCTGGAGAGAATCTATTTTTTTAAGTTAAAAATATGTATAATATAATATGTATTTATGTATAGGAAATATATTATGTATAATACATAATACATAATATACAACAGATATTATGTATAATACATATTTTCTTTCATCCTTTTAAAAATTATTACAGCTCAGCCATGGCTGGTGTGGCTCAGTGGACTGAGCTCTGGTCTGAGAACCAAAGGGTCACCGGTTCCATTCCCAGTTCGATTGCCTGGGTTGCTGGCCAGGTCCCCAGGAGGGGGCATGCAAAAAGCAACCACATATTGCTGTTTCTCTCCCTCTCTTTCTCCCTCCCTTCCCCTCTGTCTAAAAATATGCTGAGTGAAATAAGTCAGGTGTTCAAAGACAAATACCATATGATCTCACCTTTAACAGGAAGCTAAACAACAAAACAAACGAGCAAGAAAATTAAAAACAAAGACACTGAAATAGAGAACAAGGGGAGAGCGACCAGAGGGAAGAGGGGAGGGAATTTCAGGGGAAAAATGGGAAGAATTTACAGGAACCAGTATAAAGGACACATGGACAACAACTAAGGGGAGTGGAAATGGGAGGGAGGGGGGAGTACTGGGGGGGTGGGCTGGGATGGGAGTAAAAGACAGAAAACTGTACTTGAACAAGAATGAAATGAATTAAAAAAATTAATCTGGCCAAAGTTCAAGAAATAAAATAAAAAATAAAATCTTTAAAATAAAATATAAAAAGAACCTATTATTTGATCATAAAATCTTAAAAAATATTACAGCTTATAGAGCATATAGACTCTTCAGTACCTTGATGTATTTCACTTAAATTTAAATTAGAGATTTTTCTATCTCACCACATAGAGAGTTTCTGTATTTCTTTTCACACTTACATTACATTTCATTGTGGAGAATTACTATTATATTTTCAATCAATCACTTATTGGTAAGTAGTTGGATTATTTCTAAACTTTTTTATTTATAATGTTACAATTAAAAACACTTGTAGCTTAAGGCATATGTAAATAATCAAATGGGTTGGGAAAATGACACCTTTTTAAGAGTTGGATCTGAAATGTCATTTCTGAGGACACATGGAAGTGAAGATTATAACAAAAAGGTAGAAAGCAGACTGGGTGAAGTTAAAGATGTCTCCATATTTATATCAAACTTCATCTGCAAATATATCACTGTTATAGATTAAATATTTATGCTCCCTAAAATTCATGTTAAAATTCTAATGCCCAGTGTGTTGGTATTAGGAAGGGGACTAATGCCCCAAAGGTAGGACCTTTGGGAAGTGCTTTGAGAGGGTGGAGCCCTCATGAATTGCATTACTGTTTCCATAAAGTAAACTCCACAAAGCCTACTAGTCCCCTTCCACCATGTGATAACACAGTGAAAAGGACTGTCTATGAACCAGAAAGTAGGCTCTTAACAGACATTAAATCTCCTGGCACCTTGATCTTAGACTCCCCAGCCTTCAGAATGATGTGAAATAAATTTCTGTTTTTATATGTTATCCAGTTTGTAGTACTGAGACAATAATCTATCATCTATCTACCTATCTATCCATCTATTATTATTTTTTAAAGCTTTTATTTATTTATATTTAGAGAGGGAGGGAAGGAGAGAGGGAGAGAAACATCAATGTATGGTTGCCTTTCTTGCGTCCCCTGCTGGGAACTGGCCTGCAGGGAACCAGCAACCCTGGCATGTGCGCTGACTGGGAATCGAACCACAATTGTCTGGTTTGCAGGCCTGCACTCAGTCCACTGTGCTATACCAGCCAGGGCTTATCTATCTATTATTTATCTTTCCTTCCATACCCCTTTCATAATCTCAGGAAAGACTATGACAAACATAATCACAAAAAGATGTAAAATAATTGACAAATATATGTTTTTATTCTAGGGATACTTTCAGTTTATTAAATAAACTAATAAACCAAAGGGAAATTTGTCTAAATGTAAATGACTACATTGAGAACTCTGTATGTAGAACTATGCACTATATACATAGAATTCTATTTTTTAGGGATGTGAAAGATTTGTTTACTTACTTCCATTGTATTTATTCTTTCTTAATGATAAAAAAGAGAAATTCAACACAATAAGTGCATCTAAAGGAAGATCACTAAGTTTTAATCTAAACTCAGAAAGAGCTTCCAAACTCAAGGTTCAGAACATGGGGTAAAATGCTGCAGTATTTTGGTTCAGACATTTAATAAATAAAGCACACACTTCTATAAAGCACCTCTCTAAATTACATGCAAAAAATCAGATCCTGGTACTCACAGAAGACTTGTTTTTATTTATTACAGTCCCACAGAAGTAGAAACGCTCATCTGAGAGTAACTGGAGTTTACTGTGGTAAGGTCATTCTGTGAAATGAAGCACTCAATTGTTCCAGAGCAGCTTTTGAGTCCACTTTGATTCAGGCTGAGATATGAAAAGGGAAGGGAAGGGAAGGGAAGGGAAGGGAAGGGAAGGGAAGGGAAGGGAAGGGAAGGGAAGGGAAGGGAAGGGAAGGGAAGGGAAGGGAAGGGAAGGGAAGGGAAGGGAAGGGAAGGGAAGGGAAGGGAAGGGAAGGAAAGGGAAGGGAAGGGAAGGGAAGGGAAGGGAAGGGAAGGGAAGGGAAGGGAAGGGAAGGGAAGGGAAGGGAAGGGAAGGGAAGGGAAGGGGTAGCTTACTTGTTATCAGGGAAGTAAGGAGTAGATTTGTGAGACAGGAGGAATAATTAGAGTGTTTTAATATTTTAATGATTGATATGGGTACAACAGTGGTTCTTAATTGGGATTAATTCTGTTTCTCTGGTGTATCTGTCAATGTCTAGATATATTTTTGTTTATTATGACTGAAGAAGTGCTACTGGTATCTAGGGGGCAGAAGTCAGGGGTGCTGCTAAACAACTTATAGTGCACAAGATAACCCCCACTCCAACACACAAGATAACAAATTATCTGTCTCAAAATGTCAATATTGTTGAGGTTGAGAAGTCTTTGCCATATAGGTACAGACCAAATGAATATCAATCTTGAGTATGCCTCCATCATTAACAAAGCTAAGTTGGTACAAAAATTTCACAATATCAGGAACATGTATAAGGGACACATGGACAAAGCCAAAGGGGGTAGGATGGAGGGTGGGAGGTGGGGATAGCTGGGGTGGGGGAGAGTGGTGGGGGGAAAATGAAGACAACTGTACTTGAACAATAAAAATTAAAAAAAGTTTAAAAAAAGAGTTTCACAATGAAAATGACTGATGTTCATCTTTGTCCTTGACTCCCCTGGCACATTTGCTTTTCCAGGATGCTCAAGTAGACCCTTTCTTTCCATCTTCCTAACTCCTTATTTTCTCAATCTTCCCACATGCAATAGTTCATCTGGTTTTCTGAATGGATTCTCTGGTTCTCTTTCTAATTCAGACTCTCCTCTCCATCCCCATTTCTACTACCTTATTTTAGGCCTGTATCATCATCTCATTTTCTACCCAGTATCTATATATAGGATGATTTAAATTATCTCTAAATTAACTTTTCAGACTCCACTCTTACCCACTTTCAATTCATTCTACATACTATTTATGTTTTTTTACTATTATATATAGGGAACCACTTCTCGAGATGTGGAAATGTGGCCTAGCACTCATGTGGAAAACAAGAGGGAGGTGAGTCGGCACACAGGACCACACCCATGAAGAAGTTCTCCTGTGAAAAATCAGGCCTGGGTTATACCTAGGCTGCTTTGTCACTTGCTCTTTTTTTTTTAACGCTTTTTTTTTTAAATTTGGTTACTTTTCAAGTACATTTTTTTTTCTCTTCCCCCCCCCCGCCCGGTCTCCCCCCTCCCTCCCGTCCCCCCCCCCAGTCCTCATCTCTGTGTCATTCATACTTGTTCCTCAAAATCCCTCCCCTTTTTTCCCCTTATGTTCCCTTCCCTCTCCCCTCTGGTCGCTGCCCACTTGTTCTCTATTTCATCGTCTTTGTTTTTATTCTGTTTGCTTGTTTGTTTTATTCTTTAGCTTCCTGTCACTTGCTCTTGCTATAACTCTCTCACCCTGAGTTCAGGCAGAAAGCACTTGCTGCATATCTTTAAAGTAACTTCCTGAAGTCTGTGCTAATTCTCCCAATGATTGAAGTATAACCAAACCTGTTACTCATGTTCCCTTCCATTTGCAACATTTTTTAATGGACTGAACTTAGGACTCTGGGGCATGGCAGCCCTTGGGTTCCTCCTTGTTTTAATCCTTATTTGTGCTTTACGATGTATATGGAGGTTGTTTTCTCATGATCACACTTGAAAACAGCCAATAATATATTACACATGCTTAATAACTACAACTGATTTTACAAACAAAAAAGGGAAATATTGGGAACCACCCTGCTTGGTTTCAGAAGCCATAACCCCCCCCCCCATGGCTAAAGTCAAGTGAGCGACCTTTGAACCATAAGCCACTAAGGAGACAAAGCTTATCTCCCTGGGAAAAGTGCCACTTCTGCTCCTTTTACTTCATCCATAACGGGCCCCCAATGCTTGGTTGTTTAGCCAATGATGGGTAAGATTCCCCGAGAGGGGAATGACCTAAGACAGGCATGATCACATGGAGGCCCCAGGGAGTGACTTGGGAGGCTACAGCAAAAGTGGGTGATGGATCCTCACCCCTTGGCTTTGACATAGCCTGAGTTCTCATTCTGTCTGCAAGAAGTCTCCTAATCTCTTGGCTGCCTTACACCCCCCCACCTGACTTAAGCCTGAAACAATGACAGAGGGCAGTGCAGTCCTGTGCTGGAAAGGGCGGGTTCCCTGGATGATCAGGCCTAAGAAAGAATATGTAAACTTCTGTGAAACCTGCTTTGCTAAGAATGATCTCAAATAAATGATAAAGGTCCGAGAAGGAAATGAGTTTGTTTCCCAAAGTTTTATAGCCCTTTAACTAACAGACCCTGACTCAGAATAGGCCCTTGTAGTTCTTTGTATGCAATCTACTGTTTGATCCTTACTGCCCAACAATGATTAATGAGCTGTACCTGTATTCCTGCGCAAATTGAAACCCAATAAAAAACTAACAAGGCAAGGGTTGGTGCTCTCTCCCCTTGAGAGAGTGGCCAGGCCACTCTGAGGCGTTCCCCCCTTGAGAGAGTAGCCGTGCTGTCCCTTTATGTTCACCGGACTCTGTAGTCCATGTGAATGTCTCGTATCTCACCCACAACACTATGGACACTATGGGCCAGTGTCCACATCCATCAATTATAGCCATGTGTATAGCACACATTGTCATATCCTGAGTAAGCACTGAGTAAATATTGAAAGCTGTCAGAGTGGAGGGGGAGGAGGGAATGGATGAAAGAAAGTAAAGGGATTAGCCAAAGAATGTATATGCATAAGCCATAGACAGACAACAGTGTGGTCATGGCCAGAGCAAAGTGGGGCAGGGACTGGGTGGAGGTGGGAAAGTGGGGTGAATTGAGGACATTTGTAAAAGTGTCAATACTAAAAATAAAACATGAGTTTCAAATGGCAATTTTTACTGAAATAGGAAAATAATTCTAAAATTCATATGGAAGTATAAATGACCCCAAATAGTCAAAACAATCCTAAGAAAGAAAAACAAAGTGGAAAGCATCACACTTCCTGATTTCAAGCGGTATTATGAATTTATAGTACTCAAAACAGTATGGTACTTTTCATATACCTGTTGAACATTTGTATTTTTTTTTGGAGAAGTGTTTCTTCAGGTACTCTGGTCATTTTTAAATTAGATTGTTTTGGGGGGGTGCTGTATGATTTTTTATTTTTTAAAAATGTTTTAAAGATTTTATTTATTTATATTTAGAGAGGAAGGGAAGGAAAGAAGGAGAGAAATATCAATGTATGGTTGCCTCTCATTAGTCCCCTGCTGGGAACTGGCCCGCAACCCAGGCATGTGCCCTGATTGGGAATCGAGTGGGATTCGAACCATGACTGTATGGTTCACAGGCCCGCACTCAATCCACTGAGCTACAACAGCCAGGGCTTATTTTTTATATATATATTTGGATAGTAACCCTTTGTCAAGCTGTTGTTTCCAGATATTTCATTTTGCTGGTTGCCTTTCTGTTTTGTTGATGATATTATTTTGCCGTGCAGAAGTTTTTTTGTTTGATATAGTCTCATACATTTATTTTTGCTATTACTTCTCTTGCTCAACTTCCTTGCTATTATGAAAATGAAAATCAAAACAATAATGAATTACCTCCTCACACCTGTTAGAGTGGCTATTATCAACATGACTAGTAATAACAAGTGTTAGAAAGGTTGTAGGAAAAAAGAAACACTCATTCACTGCTGGTGGGAATGTAAACTGGTACAGCCACTGTGGAAAATAGTATGGGGAGGTTCTTCAAAAAATTAAGAGTAGGGTTACTGTATGACCTAGCAATCCCTCTACTGGGTATCGACCAAAATTTTTGAAAACATTTATTCACGAATATATTTGCACCCCTAAATCTATTGCAGCATGATTCACTGTGGTCAAGACATCAAAAAAATCATGACATTCTTTGGTAGGTGACTGGATAAACAAAATGTGTTACATATATAACATGTAGTACTACTTAGCCATAAGAAAAGATGAAATACTTCCATTTGCAACAACATGGATCTTGAAAATACCATGCTAAGAGAAATAAGTCAAGCAGAAAACATTAAGAACCATATGATTTCACTCATGTGTGGGACATAAAACTGAAAGCAACAAATGAACAAACAAGAAAACAAACAAACAAAAATTCATAGACACAGCATTTGGCTGGTGTAGTTCAGCAAATTGAGTGGGCCTGCAAACCAAAGGGTCACCTTTGGATTCCCAGTCAGGGCACATGCCTGGGTTGTGGGCCAAGTCCCCAGCAAGGGGGCACACAAGAGGCAGTCACACATTGATGTTCCTCTCCCTTTCTCCTTCCCTGCCCCACTCTAAAAATAAATAAATAAAATCTTTTAATTTTTTTTCTTTTTTTCCCTTTTATTTTATTTATTTTATTTTTTAAATTAATTTTATTTAGTTATTTTTCAAGTACAGTTTTTTTGTCTATTTGGATGCCTTTTATTTCCTTTTCTTGCCTAATCGCTGTTGCCAAAACTTCCAAAACTATATTGAATAGAAGTGGTGAAAGTTGACATCCTTGTCTTGTTCCTGATCTTAGTGGAAAAGCCTTTAATTTTTGCCCATTGTGTATGATATTGGCTTTAGGTCTCTGATATTATGGCCTTTATTATATTGAGGAATGCTCCCTCTATGCCCACTTTGCTGAGTGTTTTTATCATAAATTGGTGTTGTACCTTATCAAAATCTTTTTCCACGTCTATTGATGTGATCATGTGGTTTTTGTCTTTGCTTTTTTTTTTAAATTTATTTAGTTATTTTTCAAGTACAGTTTTTTGTCTATTTTTCCCATCCCAGCCTCCCCTGCCCCTTGTTCCCCACCTCCCTCTCATTTCCTCCCCCCCCTTAGTTCTCGTCCCTGTGTCCTTCCTATTTGTTCCTCCAAATCCCTCCCCCTTTTTCCCCTTAACTTCCCTTCCTTCTCCCCTCTTGTCACTATCCCCTTGTTCTCTATTTCAGTGTCTTTGTTTTTTGGGGTTTTTTTTTCCTGCTTACTTGTTTGTTTTGTTGTTTAGCTTCCTGTTAAAGGTGAGATCATATGGTATTTGTCTTTCAGCACCTGGCCTATTTCACTCAGCATAATGCTTTCCAGTTCCATCCATGTTGTTGCAAAGGGTAGTAGCTCCTTCTTTCTCTCTGCAGCATAGAATTCCATTGTGTATATGTACCACAATTTTTGGATCCATTCATTTACTTATGGAAAACAGTATGGATTTGTCTTTGCTTTTGTTTATGTGAGGTATTACATTTACTGATTTGCAAATATTGAACCATCCTTGCATCCTTGGGATGAATCCCACTTGGTCATGGTGGATGATCTTTTTGATATATTGTTGGATGCAATTTGCCAATATTTTATTGAGGATTTTGGCATCTATGTTCATCAGTAATATTGGCCTGAAGTTCTCTTTCTTTGTAGTGTCTCTATCTGGGTTTGGAATTAGGATGACGCTGGCTTCATAAAAAGAATTTGGGAGTTTTTCATCC
Organism: Artibeus jamaicensis; assembly: GCF_021234435.1. Lineage (NCBI taxonomy): Eukaryota > Metazoa > Chordata > Mammalia > Chiroptera > Phyllostomidae > Artibeus > Artibeus jamaicensis. Next base: position 2,250,200 of record NW_026521840.1, on the reverse strand, counting down.
TTCTGGATTTTTTGGAATAGTCTGTGGAGAATAGGGGTTAGATCTTCCTTAAATGCTTTGTAGAATTCTCCTGTGAAACCATCTGGTCCAGGGCTTTTGTATGTTGGGAGTTTTTTGATTACTGCTTCAATTTCTTTTGCTGTTATTGATGTTTAGATTTTCTGCTTCTTTTTCATTGAGTTTTGGAAGATTGTATTTTTCTAGAAATGTGTCCACTTCCCCTAGGTTTTCAAATTCCTTGGCATACAGTTCTTCATAGTAATTTCTTACAATCCTTTCTATTTCTGTGGTACCAGTTGTAATCTCTCCTCTTTCATTTGATTGTGTTTATTTGTGTCCGTTCCCTTCTTTTCTTGATGAGCCTACTTGAAGGCTTATCTATTTCGTTTATCTTCTCAAAGAACCAACTTCTAGATTCATTGATCCTTAGAATTGTGCTTTTAGTTTCCATGTCATTGAATTCTCTTCTAATCTTGGTTACTTCCTTCCTTCTGCTTGCTCTGGGCTGTCTTTGTTGTTGTTCCTCGAGTTCTTGCAGGCGTAGGGTTAGGTTGTTTGTTTGAAATGTTTCTATCTTCTTTAGGTAGGCCTGTATTGCTATAAACTTCCCTCTCAGGACTGCCTTGGCTGTGTCCCATAAGTTTGGGTTGTTGTGAGATCATTTTCATTTGTTTCCAGAAACATTTTGATTTCTTCCCTAATTTCATTCTTGACCCATTCGTTGTTTAATAGCATACCATTCAGTCTCCATGATTTTGGTGCTTTAGGTTTTTTTCCTTTGGGGTTGGTGTCCAATTTCAGTCCCTTGTGGTCAGAGAAAATGCTGGGTATGATTTCAATTTTCTTGAATTTGTTGAGTCTCGTTTTGTGTCCTATCATGTGGTCTATCTTTGAAAATGTTCCATGTGCATTTGAAAAGAATGTGTATTTAGCGTCTTTAGGATGAAGGGCTCTATATATACCAGTTAAGTCCATTTCCTCTAGGGTCTTGTTTAATGCCGCAATATCTTTGTTGATATTTTGTTTGGAAGATTTGTCCATTTTTGGTAGTGGGGTTAAAATCCCCTACTATAATTGTGTTGCTGTCAACATCTTTCTTGAAGTCCTCTAAGATTTTCTTGATATATTTGGGTGCCCCTATGTTTGGTGTATATATGTTTACAATGTTAATGTCTTCTTGGTGGATTCCTTCCTTGAGTATAATGAAGTGACCTTCTCGGTCTCTCTTTGTGGCCCTTTTTTTGAAGTCTATTTTGTCTGATATAAGAATTGCTACCCCAGCTTTTTTTTCTCGTCCATTTGCTTGGAAAACTTGTTTCCAGCCTTTCACTTTTAGTCTTTGATGGTCTTTTGTCCTGAGGTGGGTCTCTTGTAGGCAGCATATGTGTGGGTCATGCTTTCTTATCCATTGAGCTATTCTGTGTCTTTTGACTGGAGCATTTAATCCATTTACATTTAAGGTTATTATTGATAGGTACTTATTCATTGCCATTTTTGTACCTGTGTTCCTCTCTGTCTCCCTCTTTTCCTTCCTTTTCTTAAAGCAGTTCTTTTAGTACTTCTTGTAGAGCTGGTTTGGTGGAGGCGTATTCTTTTAGACTTCTTTTGTCTTGGAAGCTCTTTATTTGGCCTTTTATCTTGATTGAGAGCCTTGCTGGGTAAAGTAGCCTTGGTTGCAGGCCTCTGTTTCTCATTACTTGGAATATTTCTTGCCATTCTCTTCTTGCTTGGAGTGTTTCCATTGAGAAGTCAGTAGCTAACCTTATTGGGGCTCCCTTATGTGTTACTTCTTTTTTCTCCCTTGCTGCCTTTAGGATTCTGTCTTTGTCTTGCAATTTTGCCAATTTGATGATGATGTGTCTTTAATTAGGCCTCCTTGGGTTCCTCTTGAATGGGACTCTGTGTGATTCCTGGATTGTATGACTTTTTCTCTCATCCAATTAGGAAATTTTCTCTCATTACTCGTTCAAATATGTTTTCTATCCCTTGTTCTTCTTCTCCATCTGGTATTCCTATTATTTGGATATTATTACGTTTCATAGTGTCTTATATTTGTCTTAATCCCTCTTCATTCTTTCTGGACCTCTTGTCATTTTCCTGATATTTTTGTGAGAGGCTTTCTACTTTGTCCTCCAACTCGCTAATCCCATTCTCCACCTCATCTATTCTACTTTTGAAACTATCTACTGTGTTCTTCAATTCGGAAATTGTATTCTTCATTTCTTCTTGTCCCTTGCTGATATTTTCTATTTACTTTTTCATGTCGATGTAGTTTGCAGAGAGCTCATTGTAGTTCCCCTGTAATTTCTGATAGCTCATTGTGAGCTATTTTAACTTTGTAATAACCAGTGCTTTGAATTCACTATCTGATAGTTGATTAGCCTGTATTTCATCTAACATTCTTTCTGAAGTTTCTGCTTTTTCTTTCAAGAAGAAAGAAATTTCTTGGGGATTGTTTCTTTGTCTTCCCATTGTTTGAGACTCTTCTTGTTAGTCTCAGCTTCTAAAACTGATCTGTTTTGACTCCCTGGGTTTATGGTGTGAACTTCTGTGTCATGATACCTGTGAAGTTCAGTGGTGCAGACTCCTTCACGTATCTTGATGTTCTCCATTTCCACCTACTCTCACGCTGGTCCTCTCACTGGTCCTTGCACTGGTCACCTACCACGGCTGAGTGTCCCGGCACCTGCAGCTGACTCCCCGGAGCCCAGTCCCATTGCTTTGGCAGTGGCACAGGGACCGAGAATATCCCGGCTCCCGTAGCTGACTCCCTGGCGCACAGGCCCGTCTCTATGGTGGCAGCACAGGGGCCTCCAGTGTCCCGGCACCTGTAACTGACTCCCCAGTGCCCAGGCCCATTGCTATGGTGGAGGCACAGGAGCCAAGTGTGTCCTAGGTCCCGTAGCTGACTCTGCCACTATCTGGTGTTTCAGCATCGGTCACAATCTCTGGTCTTTTAATTTCATAAATGCTGGGTAACTGATGGTTTATTGTGCTGTTTCTCTATAGATCTGCCAGGATTTTCACCCATGAGTATGGGAGCTAGAATCCGCTTCATCCTACTCCATTGCCATCTTCCCAGCATCCGTAGTCCTATTATTTTCTTAAAATGAGTAATTATGTTCCATTTTTCTAGGTCAGTGATTTTCAGCCTTTTTCATCTCATGGCACACATAAACTAATCACTAAAATTCTGTGATACTACAAGTATATATATATATATATATTTTTTGCCGATATGACAAAATAGGTATAATATTGATTTTAAAATGTAACAATAGAGCCAGGCATTAAATGAAAGACAAATACCATATGATTTCACCTTTAACAGGAACCTAAACAATAAAACAAACAATCAAGCAAAATATAAGCGAAGACACAGAAAAAGAACAGGCTGATAGGGACCAGAGGGGAGAGGGAAAGGAATTTCAGGGGAAAAGGGGACGGATTCACAGGAACAAGTATAAAGGACACATGGACAAAAACTAACAGTGGTGGAAATGGGAGGGAGGTGGGGAGCACTGGGAGGGCTGGGATGGGAGTAAAAGTAAACTGTACTTGATCAATAATTAAATTTTTAAAAATGTAACAATAGTAGTAATTTTCTACCCTTTATGCTCCAAGGTGACTTTTTAAAAACTCAGGTGCCTATCCTTGTATACAAATATTTCTGCTGCCAATAATTAAGCAATTAGATGCAATCTTATACATGTGATTGATAAGATGTTGCTCTTTTATATGACCCATATATTTATGGTTCAAGTCAAGGCATTCATGCTATTGGCTGTTGTTGTGTTGGCTATTGTCATTTTTATATTTGACAATCTGAGGGAAAAGAGGTCAGTGCCTTGACTAAATGGTGAAGTACTGCATGTTTTAAAAATTCTTGAGGCACACCAGCATGCCATGGCTCATCAGCTGAAAAATCGCTGTTTTTTAAAATTATTTTGGGGGTGATATTGGTTTCATAGGAAATCTCTATAATTTTATTAACTAATATTACCCAATAAATTTAATTAAAAACAGTATAGTACTGGCATAAAAATAGACACCTAGAAGAAAGGAACAGAATTGAGGGCATGGAAATAAACCTATGCATATATGGCCAGTTTATATCTGACAGAGGAACCAAGATTAGTCAGTGGAAAAAGGATAGTCTCATCAATAAATAGTAGTGGGAAAATTTTATATTCACATGTAAAAGAATTAAAATAATCCTCTATCTTACACCAATCATAAAAAGTAATTCAAAATGGGTTAAAAAATTAACTATGCAACCATAGGTGGATATCCGTGCCTTCTCACACAACCAAGTTTAGAGACAACTAAATATTAGCAATAGAAAACACAACCAGAACACAGAAAATTGAACTTTTCGGAAGTCTGTTAACAAGAAATTCTTCAGTCTGACCAGTAAGGGGTGAAACCAGCAGCTGGTGGAGCGGGGTTGCACAGGAAAACTCAGTCAGAGGGACTCAGGTGCACGGAATCCAGGCGCAGGGTTGGACCTAGTGAGCAACCCAGTGAGCGACCAAGCGAGAGACCACGGGGAAACAGCAAGGGAGCTGGGCTGCGGGTTGACTGCGGTCACGCATTTGTGCACAGATGGACAAGCTAGGGAGTGGGCGATTGGACCGGAACCCAGTGGGTTCCCACGGCTAGTGGCAGGGAGGGTGCCGCCATTTCCCTGCTCTGACCCCACCTCCACACACAGCTTCATAACTCAGCGACTCTGAGTGGCCCGGCCCTGGTTAACCACCTAAGGCTCTGCTCCTACCCAGCGGTGCAAAACAGCAGAGGGTGCCTCCATTTCCCCGCTCTGACCATGCCCCCCATATACAGCATCACAACCCAGCGACCTGGGAGTCCAAGGCTCCGTTCCTCACACTTAAAGGGCACACACAGACCAGAAATGGCTCAAGAAGATCTCAAAGCCCCAGAGCCTATAAATCTAAGTGATGAAGAAATAGCAAAACTCTCAGATGCACAGTTTAAAACACTGGTGATCAGGATCCTCACAGAACTGGTTCATTATAGCCACAAATTAGACAAATATGTGAAGGCAAAACTAATTGAAATGAATGGAATTGCACAGGAAACCAATAGCGATGAAAAGGAAACTGGGACTCAAATCAATGGAGTGGACCAGAAGAAAGCAAATAATGGCCAAACAGAAAAGAGTGAAGAAGCAAGAATTCAAAGAAATGAGGAGAGCCTTAGGAACCTCCAGGACATCTTTAAACACTCCAACATCCGAATTATAGGGGTGCCAGAAGAAGGAAAGGCACAGCCACCAGTGGAAAATTTATTTGAACAAATAATAAAGGAGAATTTCCCCAATCTGGCAAAGGAAATAGACATCCAGGAAATCCAGGAAGCTCAGAGAGTACCAAAGAAGTTGGACCCAAGAAGGAACACACGAAGGCACATCATAATTACACTAGCCAAGATTAAAAGGAAGGAGAGAATCCTAGAAGCAGTAAGAGATAAGGGGACTGTCACCCACAAAGGAGTCCCCATCAGACTGTCAGTGGATTTCTCAAAAGAGACCCTACAGGCAAGAATGGGCTGGAAAAAGGTATTCCAAGTCATGAAAACCAAAGACCTACATCCAAGATTGCTCTATCCAGCAAAGCTTTCATTGAGAATGGAAGGACAGATAAAGTGCTTCTCAGATAAGATCAAGTTCAAGGAGTTCATCATCACCAAGCCCTTATTATAGGAAATGTTAAAGGAACTTACCTAAGAAAAAGAAGTTGAACAAAACATGAACAGTGAAAGGACAACAAACTCACAGTTATTAACAACCACACCTAAAACAAAAGCAAACTAAAGGGACAGCTGGATCAGGAGTGGAAACATAGAAATGAAGATCTCAAGGAGGGTTAGCAACAGGGGAGTGGGAGGAGGAGAAGGGGGAGAAGGTACAGAAAATAAGTAGCATAGACAGTAGATAGAAAATAGATGGGGAGGACAAGAATAGTATGGGATATATAGAATCTAAAGAACTTGAGACACATGGTCATAAACTAAAGAGGGGGTAATGGTGGGGACGGGGGGGTAGGGTGGAGGGGAATGAAGGGGGGAATAGAACAACTGTAACAGCATAATCAATAAAAAATTTTAAAAAATTAACTATGCAACCAAAAACCATAAAATTCTTACAAGAAAATAAAGGAATAAATCTCCTAGACATGGGTTTTGGAAATTATTTTTCTGATATGCCACTTGAAGCACACGCAACAAAATAAAAAATAAGTGGAGTACATCAAACCAAGAAGCTTCTGCACAGCAGAACAATGAACAAATTGAAAAGACAACCTACAGAATGGAAAATATTTCCAAACCACATATATATTTATATGCATGCTATTATAATACATATTTTATGTACTGTATACAGGGTGGAGCAAAAGCAGATTTACAGTTTTGAGTATACAAAACATAGTTTCTTCTTGTATTATTGCTTATTCATTATTGTATTATTTTCCATAAGAACAACTGTAATCTTACTGTAGTATACTATGTATACTATTATTATAATGTATATATTTATATAATATATATCTCCATCAAAAGGGAATCCTGTCATCTGCAATAACAGAAATGGAACTTGATGACATCATGCTAAGTGACATATATCAGAACAAGAAAAACAAATACTATATGATCCCACTTAATGTAAAATCTAAAAACAAATGAACATAAAAATACAATAAAAACACTAACCTCATAGACAAAGAGATCAGATTTGGGGTTACCTGAGGCATGGTATATGGGTAGAAGTAATTGATGGAAGGTGGTAAAAAGGCACCAACTTCCAGTTACAAGATAAATAAGTACTGGGGATGTAATTTATAATATGATGGTTATACTTTACACTGTTGCACGTTATATTTGAAAGTTGTTGAGAGTGGATCCCATGTGTTCTCATCACAAGGAAAAAAACGCTTTTTGATTTTTTTGTTATCTATATAAAATAATGGATGTCAACTGAGCTTTTGTCTTGATTATTTTACTATATATGTAAGTCAAATCATTAGGCTGTATAGCTTAAACTTATACAGTGCTGTATGTCAGTTGTATCTCAATAAAACTGGGACAGAGGCAGTGCTTGATATATCATTATTCAATAAATGTTAATCTATTAGAGTTACTCATTGCTCTTATAAATTAATAGTTTTTTTAAATATCTCCTTCTAGTAATTGATTCTCTATATTACTTTTCAAATTCTATAGCTGCAATTATTTTACTGATTTTTGTGGGCATCTTCTTCAGCTATTCTCTTTTTCCTGAAGGATAACATCTAGTTTCATGTTCACTTTTGGTGCATATTTTCTTGCACTTGGATAGGGTACTGTTTTTGTTTCCAATACCTTGGCCACAGGCCCTCACTGAGACAATCTCTTCCAAGACTGCTCTGTAGTTATTTTAAAATCCTTTCTTGAGCTGTAACTGGGAGCTCACAATCCATACTCTAATATGCATGGATTAGTTTAACTACTTGTGTTTTTCACCTGATGTGTCAGACCCTCTCTCCAAACATGTGAACAAGAACAGATTCACAGAAATAGAGATCACATGGAGGGTTATCAGTTGGGAGGGGTATGGAGAGAATGGGTGGAAAAGGTACAGGGAGTAAGAGGCATAAATGGTAGGTTCAAAACAGACAAGGAGGTTAAGAATAGTATGAGAAATGGAGAGGACTTCCGCCAAGATGGAGGTATAGGTGGATGTGCCGTACCTTCTCACACAACCAAGTTTAGGGACAACTAAATATTAGCATCAGAAAACACAACCAGAACACGGAAAATTGAACTTTTCGGAAGTCCATTAACAACAAATGCTTCAGCCCGACCGGTAAGGGGCGAAACCAGCGTCTCGTGAGGGGTTGCACAGGAGGGCTCCGGTCGGACGGACCCAGGCGCGGAATCCAGACGCAGGGGTTCCAAACCCAGGATTGGGCCTAGTGAGCGACCGAGCAACCCACCGGGTGAGCGACTGCTGAGGAGACAGTGGGGAGGCGGTGCTGCGTGTTGACTGCGGTTGCCTATCTGTGGGCGAGCGGACAGGCGAGGGAGTGGGCGGTTGGACCGGGTCGGCGGTCCCCGTGGCTTGCGGCACTAGAGGGCGCCGCCATTTCCCCGCTCTGACCACGCCCCCACATACAGCGTCACAACCCAGCGACCTGGGAGTCCAAGGCGCCGCTTCTCCCGCTTAAAGGGCCAGAACAGACCAAAAATGTCGCAGGAAGACCTCAAAGCCCCAGAGATAAATCTAAGCGACGAAGAAATAGCAAAACTCTCAGACGCACAGTTTAAAACACTGGTCATCAGGATCCTAACAGATCTGGTTGATTATAGCCACAAATTAGAGAAACATATGAAGGCTAAACTAAGGGAAATTAATGGAATTCCACAGGAAACCCATAGAGATGAAAAGGAAACTGGGACTCAAATCAATGGAGTGGACCAGAAGAAAGCAAATAATGGCCAAACAGAAAAGAGTCAAGGAGCAAGAATTCAAAGAAATGAGGAGAGTCTTAGGAACCTCCAGGACATCTTTAAACGCTCCAATATCCGAATTATAGGGGTACCAGAAGGGGGGAAAGACACAACCACCAGTGGAAAAATTATTTGAACAAATAATAAAAGAAAATTTCCCCAATCTGGCAAAGGAAATAGACTTCCAAGAAATCCAAGAAGCTCAGAGAGTACCAAAAAAGTTGGACTCAAGAAGAAACACACCAAGGCATATCATAATTACATTAGCCAAAATTAAAATGAAGGAGAGAATCCTAGAAGCAGCAAGAGCTAAGGGGACAATCACCTACAAAGGAGTCCCCATCAGACTGTCAGCTGATTTCTCAAAAGAGACCTTACAGGCAAGAAGGGGCTGGAAAGAGGTATTCCAAGTCATGAAATCTAAAGACCTACAACCAAGATTGCTCTATCCAGCAAAACTTTCATTTAGAATGGAAGGACAGATAAGGTGCTTCTCAGATAAGACCAAATTCAAGGAGTTCATCATCACCAAGCCCTTATTATATGAAATGTTAAAGGGACTTATCTAAGAAAAAGAAGTTAAAGAAACATGAACAGTGAAAGAACAACAAGCTCACAGTTATTAACAACCACACCTAAAACGAAAGCAAACTAAAAGAACAGCTAGATCAGGAGTGGAAACATAGAAATGAAGATCTCAAGGAGGGTTAGCAACAGGGGACTGGGAGGAGGAGATGGGGGGAGAAGGTACAGAAAATAAGTAGCATAGACAGTAGATAGAAAATAGATGGGGGGGGGGGCAAGAATAGCATGGGAAATATAGAACCTAAAGGACTTGAGACACATGGACATAAACTAAAGGGGGTAATGGTGGGGATGGGGGGGGCAGGGTGGAGGGGAATGAAGGGGGGAATAGAACAACTGTAACAGCATAATCAATTAAAAAAATAAATTAAAAAAAATTAACTGTGAAAAAAAAAAAAAAGAAATGGAGAAGCCAAAGAGTTTACATGTATGACCCATGGACATGAACTAAGATGGTAGAAGGAGGCTACGGGGACAAGGAAAATAAAGGGGAGTAAAAATGGGACAACTGTAGTAGCATAATCAATAATCTATGTTAAAATTGAGATATAATTGAAATGTAATATATTAATTCTAGGTGTATGCCATAATAATTTAATATATGTATACACTGAGAAATGATTACCACAATAAAGTTAGTTAACATTCATTACCACACATAGTTACAAATTTTATTTTTGTGATGTGAACATTCAAGATCTACTCTTTTTTTTTAAAGATTTTATTTATTTATCTTTAGAGGGGAAGGGAAGGAGAGAGGGAGAGAAACATCAATGTATGGCTGCCTCCCGTGCATCCCCTGCTGGGAACTGGCCTGCAGGGAACCGGCCTGCAACCCAGGCATGTGCCCCAACTGGGAATCGAACTGCGATTGTCTGGTTCGCAGGCCCGCACTCAACCCACTGAGCTACACCAGCCAGGGCAAGATCTACTCTTTTAGCAACTTTCATATATACATGTTTTTAACTATAGTCACCATGCTTTACATTATATCCCTAGGACTTATTTATCATGTAACTGGAAGTTTATACCTTTTGACTACCCTCATCCATTTCGCATGCCCCTGACCACTGGCAACCACCAATCTATTCTCTATATCTAGGAATTAATTTTTGTTTTATTTTATTTTCTTAGATTCCACATGTAAGTGATATCACACAGTATTTATTTCTGTCTGACTTATGTCACTCAACATAATTGTCTCCAGGATCATCCATGTTGTCACAAATGGTAAATTTTTCTTTTATATGACTGAAAAATATTCTAGTGTGTGTGTGTGTGTGCGTGTATTTTTTTCATATATTTTCTTTCAGGAATTATTATTTTTCTTTTTTTAATTGTTGTTCAAGTGAAGTTGTCTCCATTATCCCCTCACTACTTCCTCCACCCCACCAGTCCCCACGTCCCACCCTTGATCCTACTCTCCTTTGACTTTGTCCATGCGACCTTTATATGTTCCTTGATGATCCTTCCCCTTTTCCCTCCGTTATCAATCTCCCCCATCCCCTCTGGTTACTGTCGGTTTGTTCTTTATTTCAATGTTTCTGGCTATATTTTGCTTGCTTGTTTGTTTTGCTGATTAGCATTATAGGTGAGATCATATGGTACTTGTCTCTCATCACCTAGCTTATTTCACTTAGCATAATGCTCTTGAGATCCATCCATGCAGTCATGAAGGGTGGGATGACATATTATTTATTTAATCACCTGTTGATTGACCAGTTTTAATTCCTGAGACTTGTTTACATCTTTGTCTTTGTGTATGCCATTTCTTCTGCCTAATAAAATTCTAACATTTCCAGTTGAAATAGTAGTACCTCTATGAACTCTTTCACAATCTGTGTTGGTTAGTCACTCTTTCCTCCAAATTTCCATAGCACTTTATTATAATTCTGTTGCAGGACTTAGTACATTGTATTTATAATTGGTTCCCAGGTATTACAAAACTATGGATTATATGGGGCCAGTAACATACAATGTACTGCTCTTGCCCCTCCTGCCACACTCAGGACCTCAAATCCCTTCAGAATATGCTTCCTTCACATAAATGTCACCAGTATTTCTGTGTACCTTCAAGGTGTGGCTCAGAGGGTTTTTCAAGTTTGCTCCTGCCAGGTCCCATTGCAGGTCTGTCACTCAATACAGTTCTGCTGGCTGTTGTCACTTTCTTGTGAACTACAGTCTCCCATTTGGTACACTCCAGTGCTCTGCTCACACCTAAGTCACTCACTGGGCTGCTGCTCTATTGTCACCAGTCTCAATATGGATTCCAGCTGAGTAGCAGTTCATAGACCAAAAAAGGTTTAAATTTTGAAAAAAAAATGTACTTGAAAAGTAACTAAATAAAATTTAAAAAAAAAATTTTGGACAATACTGTTCTTTCAGGGAGGCAACCCCTTAAATTTTTTTTAAAACTCTGAAATGAACATAAGGGTGCTTATGTTCTTTCAAATTAGTGTTTTGGGATCCTTTGGACATATTCCAGTAAAGTGGGATTGCTGAGATGGAAGCAGCCCAAGTGTCCATCAGCAGATGACTGGATAAAACAACTATGGGATAGTTACGCAATGGAATACTAGTCAGCCATAAAAACAGAACGTTTTACCCATTGTGACAGTATGGATGGACCTAGAGAACATTAGAATAAGTGAAGTAAGCCAGTCAGAGAAAGAAAAATACCATATGATTTCACTCATATGTGGAATCTAATGAAAAAAATGAACTAACAAGGAAAATGGGGACAGACTCAGAGATGGAGAGCAGGCTGATGGCTGAGTGGGGGAGATGATGGGATGGAGGGATTGAGCAAAAATGAAAAAGGACTCATGGACATGGACCACAGTGTGGTGATTGCAAGGAGTGGAGGGTATAAGGGAACTAAATGATAATGGGAAAACACAATAAACATGAATAAAAACATTTCCGAGAACCTATTCTTTTTTGTTTCTTTGGGGTAAATGAAAAGAGTTCAAACAGGACCACTCATTCTGAAATGCTAAATCACTTTACATTCAGGTAATCTTTTTTTAAATTTTATTTAGTTATTTTTTAAGTACAGTTTTTTTGTCTATTTCTCCCATCCCAGCCTCCCCTGCCCCTTGCTCCCCACCTCCCTCCCATTTCTACCTGCCTTAGTCCTTGTCCCCGTGTCCTTCCTATTTGTTCCTCCAAATCCCTCCCCCTTTTTCCTCTTAACTTCCCTTCCCTCACCCCTCTGGTCACTGTCCCCTTGTTCTCTATTTCAGTGTCTTTGCTTTTATTCTGCTTGCTTGTTCATTTTGTTGTTTAGCTTCCTGTTAAAGGTGAGATCATATGGTATTTGTCTTTCAACACCTGACCTATTTCACTCAGCATAATGCTTTCCAGTTCCATCCATGTTGTTGCAAAGGGTAGGAACTCCTTCTTTCTCTCTGCTGCATAGAATTCCATTGTGCATATGTACCACAATTTTTGATCCATTCATTTACTGATGAAAGCCTCCTCAACAAATGGTGCTGGGAGAACTGGACAGCTACGTGCAAAAAATCAAATTTGAGCACCAACTTACACCATATACTAAAATAAATTCAAAATGGATAAAAGACTTAAATGTAAGCCGTGACACCATTAAAGTCCTAGAGGAGAACAGCGGCAAGAAAATCTCAGATATGTCACGCAGCAACTTTTTTACTGATATGTCCCCTAGAGCAAGGAATGTAAAGGAAAGAATGTTAAATAGGATCTCATCAAAATAAAAAGCTTCTGTGTGGCTAAAGAAAACAGTATTAAATTAGCAAGACAACCAACTGTATGGGAAAACATATTTGCCAATGATACATCAGACAAAGGTTTAATCTCCAAAATATACAAAGAACTTACACGACTCCACTCTAAGAAGACACCCAACCCAATTAAAAATGGGAAAAGGACTTGAACAGACACTTCTCCAAGGAGGACATACAGAATATCCAGAGACACATGAAGAGATGCTCAATATCATTAGCTATCAGAGAGATGCAAATTAAAACCACAATGAGATACCACTTTACACCTTTCAGGATGGCTATCATAAACAAAGAACAAACAACAAATGTTGGAGAGGTCGTGGGGAAAAGGGGTCCTTAGTTCACTGTTGGTGGGATTGCAGACTGGTACAACCATTATGGAAAACAGTATGGAATTTTCTCAGAAAAATAAAAATCGACCTGCCTTTTGACCTAGCAATTCCACTGCTGGGATTGTATCCTAAGAATCCTAAAACATCAATTTCCAAGAACCTATGCACCACAATGTTCATAGCAGCACAATTTACAATAGCCAAGAGTTGGATACACTCAGGTAATCTTGAACATATTGTCCCTTTCCGAACACAGGAACTTTCCTGAGCCCCCTTTGCATATGGAATAACTCCTATCCCCCTCATCAAATATGAGAATAACTCTGAAGAAATGCAACTCAACCCCTCCACCATGATGGCAACTCTTAACATAATTATGCCAAACAATTTACTTTCTCAATGCTTTAGAATGCTCAATGGTTCCTCCACTTCTCCACTTTAGAACAGGATTTGAACTTTCTTCTCTACATATTAAAAAAGATTCATTTTGAACTGCAACTTAAACCTCAATCTGATACAAACAATAATTCATAATGGGTCATAGTTTTTTAAAAAATGTAAAACTATAAATATTTAAGACTAAAATATAGAAAAAAGCCATTGGATTCTGAGAAGTCTTGGTTTGAATTCTGGTTCTGTTCCTTGCCATCTGATCTATTGCCAATCATTTCACCTCTCTTAATCACAATCTTTTTTAAAAATCTGTCATACAGGGTTGTCTCAATGATTAAATAGGATAAAAAATGTAAAAAGTACCTTGTACAAGACTTGGTATATAGTGAACATTGAGGTAATATTGCATATTTTCCCATATATTATGTGCTAAAACATGCCTTCCTGTGACTTCCACTCATTGGACTAATTTCTATCACTGAAATCTACTCTTGATAAAGCCAATCCATCTTCCAAGTAATAAAGGCTAATCTAAATCTTAGAAAGTACAGTTACATGGCGCAATATAAAGTATACCCATGGAATGAGGTTGGTGATTTTCTTGGGGTTTTCGAAGTTCAACCTTGTAAAACCTTTAGACAGGGAAAATGGGAGAAGCAGGAAGGAGAGAGACCGCAGGTATGTTGCGGGGCCTGTTGAGGACAGATGTTCTGTGGTTACAAGCCATCTTTCCTAAAAGGAACAAACATGGCTGCTTTGTTGACTGTTGCTGTTTGGAATAAGAATCCTTTTTATACAGTAAATCCTGATTCCCCTTATTAGGTGTGTGCAGTGAAGTCATCCTAATCCTCAGGCTGAGCTATAGCAGGGGTTTCCATAGAGACAAACCGTGCTGGCTAGAACACTCTGGACAAGAGCAGCATTATATGAGAAGGCTTGGGTCTATTATTCTCACACAGAGTCTATGCACCAACTGAGCTTGATTTGAAGAACACTTCAGGGGGGTTGGAGTGGAAAATGCTACCGGACAACCTTAGAATGTATGGTGGTCAGAGTCTCTAGGAGCCTCATGCAGATCCCTTATCATTTAGGAGCTCAAACTGTGACAGTTGAACTAGTTTGATTTAGGCCTTGTTTCTATCTTATCATGTGACCCTCATCCAAGTCCTTTTACATAGCTTTAAAATGTTATGCATTCTTTTACTTCTACATAAGTGGGATATTGAATATTACTCAAACAGAAAGACTTTATTGGAGAAGGGCCCTAAACAATATATATCCTTATTTTTATTACCTATCTGGACCTGCATTTCATTCTTGACTTTTATGGATCTTCTTTGTGTCCAAGTCACTATCCTCATCATCAGCTAGGGTTTTTAGAACTCTGACCAATTTCAATGAATTGAGTAATGTGTCTGAAGCTCTTAGTAAAGTAAATGGACAAGTTGCATTTCAACATTTCTTCAGAAAATATCAATTTCTTAATTGTTAGGTATGTACAGACCTTTACAAAGCATTGAGCTCAGTGGTACTCATGAGAATCACCTGAGCAGCTTGTTAAACATTTAACTCCCAGAGGTATACCTCAGGCCTATTAAATCAGAATCAATGTGGTTGATGCTTAGGTATGTGTATTTTTGAACATGCTCCTCCAGTGTTTCTGATGTACCACAAAGTTTCAGAACCATCGATATAATCCACCTTTTTCTTCTCCCATTTTATATAAAGAACTAAAACATACAAAGGAAATATGACTTCTTCGAGTTCACAAATATAACTGAAAGCATGTTTAGAAAGAGAGTTGTGGACATATTTGTAACTTTTAAAAGTTCTTTTTGTCTAAAACTACATTTCAATATACAACAGTTAGATTTGAATTATAGTAGCCAGTTCAATTAGGTCACACCTCTGAGACTCTGGGCCTCATGTAAATCAAGGAAACGATCCACAAAAGGGAAAAGGAACTGATTAGATAGGAGACCATATTTGACAATGATACATGTAATCAGGAGTTACTTTCTAAAATATATAAAGAACATACACAACTCAACACCAAAAACAAAAAATGGGCAAAGAACCTGAATAGACACTTCTCCAAAGAGGACATACAGATGGCCAATAGACATGTGAAAAGATGAGCAATGACACTAATAATCAGAGATACAAATTAAAACCAGAATGAGATACCACTCCACACCTACCAGAATGGCCATCATTAATAAATCAACAAACAGCAAGTGCTGGCGAGGATGTGAAGAAAGGGGAACCCTTGTGCACTGTTGGTGGAAAAGCAGACTGGTGCAAACACTGTGGGAAGCAGCTTGCAATTTCCTCAGAAAACTAAAAATGGAACTGCTGTTTTACCCAGTAATTCCAGTTCTGGATATTTATCCTAAGAATTCCAAAGCAATCAGAGAGAATATATATATGCACCCCTATGTTCATTGCAGTGTTATTTACAAAAGCTATGGAAACAGCCCAAGTGCCTACCAGTAAATGATTGGATTAAAAAAGTTGTAATACATTTACACAATGGAATACTATGTAGCAGTAGAAAAGAAGAAACACCCAGCCTTTGTGACAGCATGGATGGACCTGGAGAATATTATGCTAAGTGAAATAAGCCAGTCAGAGAAAGACAAATACCATATGATCTCACTCATATGTGCAATCTAATGAACAAAATAAACTGATGAACAAAATAGAAACAGAGGCATGGATATGTGGAATACACTGAGAGCTGTCAGTGGAAAGAGGAGGACAGGACTGGATGGAAGAATATGAAGAGATGAGTGAAAGAACATATTTGCATGATTCTTTGACAGACAACAGTGTGGTGATGGCCAGAGGGAAGGAGGGGTGGTGCCTAGGTGGGGGCAGGCAAAGGGGGGGATGGGGACAAAGGAGGGGTAAATGGTGACATCTGTAATAGTGGTAGAAATGGGAGGGAGGTGGGGAGCAAGTGGCGGGGGAGGCTTGGAAGGGAAAAATAGACAAAAAACTGTACTTGAAAAATAACTAAATAAAATTAATTTAAAAAAATAAAAAATAAAAAATAAAAAAACAAATTAAAAAAAAACAATAAAATGAAAGAAAAAAAAACAAAGACTGATGCCAAAGAAATCAGGCTTTGGTAAACCCGTGCATTAAAATTTTTTTTAAAAATTAGGACCCTGGGGTTTATGTCTTGAAACTCAAGCCCTAAACTCTTTCAGTACTGGAGGAAGATAGGGAATTTTGTAAGAGGAGGCTTAAAGGCCTCTGAGCTTTGCTCCAGGGAAGCCCTGAAGCCACAGCAAAGTTAATGGCTCTGAGAGTTAATTAGGCTAAAAATAAAACATAAATTGATTTGAGGTGCTTTTCCCCTTTTTATATTTACACAGAATTTTATTAGGCATTCATTTCTTGAAAGATGAGATTAGATCTGCGTGGGATTAGATGAAAATGTACAAAAAATTTTGCATTCTCCCTGTAGCATTTCAGCTGCCTCTGCAGAAGACATCTCCCAAGGCTTAGGTCCTGGGTCATGTTCTTTTGAAATTTTGAGTGGGTTCAGATATTTTTCAGATGTGCCCTTTCATCCGTGTCAGAAGAACAGCTTGGTTCTTTGGTTCCTTTCCAATTTAAGGACAGATTCTATGAGGCTATTTTTATTTGTTTATTCTAAAACTTCAATCAGTAGTTTAAGAAAGATATTTTTAGTCAATCAGTAGCCAAACACACACACAAGCTTTATAGTTAAGACAAAATCTCATGGTGTTGCACCCCAAACTCTACTGATTTATTAGTGACTATGGTTTACTAACAACTAGGGCATCAGTGAATGACCTTCTGGCAATTTGGAGACTAGGAGGAGGAAAAAAACAAGAAGAGAGAAAGTAGCACTAGGCAGCTGAGACTGAAAAGCAAGAGAGGCAATGAGCAAAAATGATTACTGTAGCTTCAAGAGTGCAACCACAGACAAAGAAGCTTCCCTCATTTTTCAAACCAATACTTATTTCAAAAGCCATCAAAGTAAAATGTAGCCTTATAAAAAGAGGATAAAATTTTCTGATTCGATGTCTTATTATAGTTGACACCAAGTCTGCCTATTTCTCCTGGGTCTCATTTCTTTGGAGAGTTCCCTAGTCCGTTTTGAATCTGAAGACTGTTGAAGGTGGATTCAGGCCGTAAGAAACCTAGTATTGTATATCATTCTGAGGAAGAGATGGGAAAGTGATGCTGATCCACAACTTCTAAATCCCTCCAAATAAGGACAGATTTAGGTTACTGACCAAGTCATTTGAAAAAGCTTGGTAGTGAAAACAATCTCTACACATATCCTGGTCTTTAGTAAATATCAGTGGTTAATATTGTCCCTAAAGAAAGCAATACTGTAGAACCTGAATTTGTTTGGAAAGGACATTGGGTGAAGAGATATAAGAAGTCAAGTTCAAATCTTAGATCTGCCATGGGTCCATGATAAGATAGATATGTGATGTTTGGCAATTCACATGATCTTTTATTGGTCCACATGGCCTTCCTCACAGGATAATTGAATACTGTGGTCTCATGGTAGGTAGACAACCTGTCAATCTAGGCCTTCCAAATTTATTTACCTAAATATTTGAATGTTTCCCTACCAAATAATCTAGCCCCAACTGAATCTATTTATTCATTCCTTAAGCATGCCTTGAGCATCCTCTCCCTCTTCACTGCACGTCATGCTTTCCGTTTGGAAGGGTTGCCCCCTTCTTTGTCTTATCCCAGTCAAAGCGTCCTTGAAACCCAATGCAAATCATCTCTTTAGAGTATACAATAGAGTAAAGACAGTCTCTTCAATAAATGGTGTTGGGAGAACAGGACTAGTACATGCAAAAAAATAAAAATAAAACTAGACCACCAACTTACATCATACAGCAGAATAAACTCAAAATGCATAAAATGCTTTGGAAGTCATGATAATATAAAAATCCTAGAAGAAAAGATAGGCAGTAAAATCTCAGCAATCTCACATAGTAATATTTCCTCTGGGCAAGGGAAATAAAGGAAAAAATAAACAAACGAGACTGCATCAAAGTAAAAGAAAACTTCTACAAGACTAAAGAAACCATCATCAAAATGAAAAGGAAACAAAGTGTATGGGAAAATATATTTGCTAAAAATATAACAGACAAGGGTTTAATCTCCAAAATATATAAAGAACTTATACAGACACATTGAAATAAAGACAAACGGGCAGTAACCAGAGAGGAGGGAGGAGAGGGATAATAGGAGATAATAGAGGAAGGGCCATCAAGAAACACGTATAAAGGACATATGGACAAAGACAAAGGGGGTAGGTTCCAGGGGGGAGGTGGAAATGGGTGGGGTAGGAGGGATGAAGACAACTGTACTTGAACAAGAACAAAAAAGAACTTAACACCAGAAAGATAAACAATCTGATTAAAACATGGACAAAGAACCTGAAAAGACATTTCTTCAAGAAGGACATACAGAGAGCCCATAGATATGAAAAACTGCGCAATATCACTAGCCATCAGAGATCTGCAAGTTAAAACGACTATGAGATATCACCTCACATCTGTAAAAATGGCTATTATCAATAAACAAACAAATAACAAGTGATAGCAAGGATGTAGAATAAAGGTAAACTTAGTGCACCGTTGGTGGGAAGGCAGACTGGTGCAGCCACTGTGGAAAACACATGTCTTTCATTAAAAAATTACTTGATTGATCTGTTGATAACTTAGCAAAATACAGAGATACACAAAAGTAGGTTTACAGTTGTGGTTACACAAAGCACGGTGTTAATAAACCTATTGTAATAATCATAACGTGCATGTCTTTTTCCACATGAACAACTAATTTGTAATCTGTTGCCCAACCCTGAACTTAATATCTCAAATTCTCAAACCTAAAGTTCTTTAATTTATTTTTTATTGATTATGCTGTTACAGTTGTTCTATTCCCCCCTTCATTCCCCTCCACCCTACCCCCCCATCCCCACCATTAACCCCCTTTAGTTTATGACCATGTGTCTCTAGTCCTTTAGATTCTATATTTCCCATACTATTCTTGCCCTCCCCATCTATTTTCTATCTACTGTCTATGCTACTTATTTTCTGTACCTTCTTCCCCCTTCTCCTCCTCCCACTCCCCTGTTGCTAACCCTCCTTGAGATCTTCATTTCTATGTTTTCACTCCTGATCTAGCTGTCCTCTTAGTTTGCTTTTGTTTTAGGTGTGGTTGTTAATAACTGTGAGTTTGTTGTCCTTTCACTGTTCATGTTTCTTTAACTTCTTTTTCTTAGGTAAGTTCCTTTAACATTTCATATAATAAGGGCTTGGTAATGATGAACTCCTTGAACTTGATCTTATCTGAGAAGCACTTTATCTGTCCTTCCATTCTAAATGAAAGTTTTGCTGGATAGAGCAATCTTGGTTGTAGGTCTTTGGATTTCATGACTTGGAATACCTCTTTCCAGCCCCTTCTTGCCTGTAAGGTCTCTTTTGAGAAATCCGCTGACAGTCTGATGGGGACTCCTTTGTAGGTGACTGTCCCCTTAGCTCTTGCTGCTTCTAGGATTCTCTCCTTCATTTTAATCTTGGCTAATATAATGATGATGTGCCTTGGTGTGTTTCTTCTTGGGTCCAACTTCTTTGGGACTCTCTGAGCTTCCTGGATTTTCTGGATGTCTATTTCCTTTGCCAGATTGGGGAAATTCTCCTTTATTATTCGTTCAAATAAGTTTTCCACTGGTGGCTGTTCCTTTCCCCCTTCTGGTACCCCTATAATTTGGATGTTGGAGTGTTTAAAGATGTCCTGGAGGTTCCTAAGACTCTTCTCATTTCTTTGAATTCTTGCTTCTTGACTGTTTTCTGTTTGGCCATTATTTGCTTTCTTCTGGTCCATTCCATTGATTTGAGTCCCAGTTTCCTTTTCATCACTATTGGTTTCCTGTGCAATTCCATTCATTTCAATTAGTTTTGCCTTCACATATTTGTCTAATTTGTGGCTATAATCAACCAGTTCTGTGAGGATCCTGATCACCAGTGTTTTAAACTGTGCATCTGAGAGTTGTGCTATTTCTTCATCGCTTAGATTTATAGGCTCTGGGGCTTTGAGATCTTCTTGAGCCATTTTTGGTCTGTTTGCGCTCATTAAAGTATGAGGAGCGAAGCCTTGGACTCCCAGGTTGCTGGGCTGTGACTCTGTATGTGGAGGCGGGGTCAGAGCGGGGAAATGGCGGTCCCCTCTGCTGTTTCTTGCAGCTGGGTGAAGAGCAGAGCCTTAGGTTGTTCACCGGGACAGGGCCACTTAGGTCACTGGATTATGATGCTGTATGTGGAGGTGGGGTTAGAGCAGGGAAATGGCGGCTTGTGGCTGGGGCTGCTGGCTCTCGTCCAATCGCCCACTCCCTCACTTGTCTATCCACACACGAATGCTCAACCACAGTCAACCTGCAGCCCTGCTCCTTCGCTGTTTCCCCGAGATTGCTTGCTGATTTGCCCACCAGGTCCAACCCTGCGCTTGGATTCCACACACCTGAGTCCGTCTGACTGAGCTTTCCTGTGCTACTCCGCTCTACCAGCTGCTGGTTTCGCCCCTCTTACAGGTCAGGCTGAAGAATTTGTCGTTCAATCAGACTTCCGAAAAGTTCAATTTTCTGTGTTCTGGCTGTGTTTTCTGTTGCTATTATTTAGTTGTCTCTAAACTTGGTTGCATGAGGAAGCACAGAGTCTCCACCTATGCCTCCATCTTGGCGGAAGTCCCCTCTCAAACCTAAAGTTATTTAAATGGGGATAATAATAGTCCCAGCTTCATAAGTTTATTATAAGGACAGAATAAATGAAATAATATATGTAAAATATTTAGAATAGTAACTAACACATAGCAAACCTTAAAAATGTTAGCTGTTTGTATTGTTTCTATACAAGCTAAAAAGTCATATGATTTATAAGAAAAGTACAAATAAATTACTATGGCTAAGTAGAGATTGTCAGACTGAATTTAAAAAAATAAATTAAACACAAGTATATGCTGCCTATAAGAGAAACATTTTTACGCAAACACAGGTATGTTGAAATAAAACAACTTTTAAAATATACATCTTGAGACCACAATGGAACAGAATAGAGATCCCAGAAATAAACCGAAGTCTCTATGGTCAGTTAATTTTTTCACAAAGTGGGCAGAAGCATAAAAAAGAGTAAAAATATCCTCTCAAAAAATGGTGTTGGGAGATCTGGTCAGTTATATGCAAAAAATGGAAACTGATCACCAACTCAAACCATACACAAAAATAAATTTTAGGTGGATACAAGACTTAAATATAAGTCATGACACAGGAAAAGTCTCAGAGGAGAACACAGGCAGAAAAATCTCAGATATTCCATGCAGCAATATTTTCACCAATATATCCCTTAGAGCAAGGGACACAAAGGAATAAACAAATGGCTCCTCATCAAAATAAAAAGCTTCTGCACAGCTAAAGAAAACATCAGCAAAATGAAAAGGGAAACAAATGTATGGGAAAATATATTTTCCAGTTATACTTGAGACAAGGGTTTGGTCTCTAAAATATATAAAGCACTTACACAATTCCACTCTGGGAAGATAAAGAATCCAATTACAAAATGGGTAAAAGACTTGAGCAGACATTTCTCCAAGGAGAACATGAAGAGGGACCTGAGACAGATGGGAGGATGCTTAGCATCACTAGCCATCAGACAGATGCACATTAAAACCACAATGAGATACCACTTCACACCGGTCAGAATGGCTATCATAAACAAATCAACAATGCCTGGCCTATTTCATTCAGCATAATGCTTTCCAGTTCCATCCATGTTGTTGCAAAGGGTAGTAGCTTATTCTTTCTCTCTGCTGCATAGAATTCCATCGTGTATATGTGCCACAATTTTTTAATCCATTCATTTACTGATGGGCACCTAGGTTGCTTCCAACTCTTGGCTATTGTAAATTGTGCTGCTAGGAACATTGTGTGCATAGGTTCTTTGAAATTGATGTTTTAGGATTCTTGGGGTATAATCCTAGCAGTGGAATTGCTGGGTCAAAAGGCAGGTCAATTTTTATTTTTCTGAGAAAATTCCATACTGTTTTCCATAATGGTTGTACCAGTCTGCAATCCCACCAACAGTGAACTAAGGTCCCCTTTTCCCCACACCCTCTCCAACATTTGTTGTTTGTTGCTTTGTCTATTATAGCCATCCTGACTGGTGTAAAGTGGTATCTCATTGTGGTTTTAATTTGCATCTCTCTGATAGCTAATGATATTGAGCATCTCTTCATGTGTCTCTAAATGTTCTGTATGTCCTCCTTGGAGAAGTGTTTGTTCAAGTCCTTTTCCCATTTTTTAATTGGGTTGGGTGTCTTCTTAGAGTGGAGTCGTGTAAGTTCTTTGTATATTTTGGAGATTAAACCTTTGTCTGAGGTATCATTGGCAAATATGTTTTCCCATACATTTGGTTGTCTTTTTAATTTAATACTGTTTTCTTTAGCCATGCAGAAGCTTTTTATTTTGATGAGATCCCATTTGTTTATTCTTTCCCTTTATATTCCTTGCTCTAGGGGACATATCCGTAAAAATGTTGCTGCATGCAATATCTGAGATTTTCTTGCCAATGTTTTCCTCTAGGACTTTAATGGTGTCATGGCTTATATTTAAGTCTTTTATCCACCTTGAATTTATTTTGGTGTATGGTGTAAGTTGGTGCTCAAGTTTCATTTTTTTGCATGTAGCTGTCCAGTTCTCCCAACACCATTTGTTGAAGAGGCTATCTTTACTCCATTTTATGTTACTGCCCCCCTTTGTCGAATATCAATTGACTGTAGAGGGTTGGGTTGATTTCTGGGATCTCTGTTCTGTTCCATTGGTCTGTGTGCCTGTTTTTATGCCAGTACCAGGCTGTTTTGATTACAGTGGCTTTGTAATACAGTTTGATATCAGGTATTGTGATCCCTCTTACTTTGTTCTTCTTTCTCAAAAGAGCAGCTGCTATTCGGGCTTGTTTATGATTCCATATAAATTTTTGAAGTGTTTGTTCTATGTCTGTGAAATACACCATGGGTACTTTAATAGGTATTGCATTGAATGTGTAAATTGCTTTGGGTAGTATGGACATTTTGATGATGTTAATTCTTCCAATCCATGAACAAGGTATATGTTTCCATTTGTTTGTGTCTTCCCTGATTTCTTTCTTCAGGGCTGTGTAGTTTTCGACCTATGGGTTTTTTAACTCCTTAGTTAGGTTTATTCCCAGATATTTTATTTTTCTTTTTGCTATATCGAATGGAATTTTTTCCTTGATTTCTGCTTCTGCTGATTCATTGTTTGTATACAAAAATGCATTTGATTTCTGCATATTGACTTTGTATCCTGTTGTTTTGCCAAATTCATTAATTAGTTTGAGCAGTTTTTGGGTAGAGTCTATAGGATTTTCCATGTACACTATCATGTCATCTGCAAACAGTGACAGTTTTGTTTCCTCCTTTCCTATTTGGATGCCTTTTATTTCCTATTCCTGCCTGATCGCTGTAGCAAAAACTTCTAATACTATATTGAATAGAAGTGGTGAAAGTGGACATCCTTTTCTTGTTCCTGATCTTAGTGGAAAAGCTTTTAGTTTTTGTCCATTGAGTATGATATTCTCTGTAGGTCTCTCATAAATGGCCTTTATTATATTGAGGAATGTTCTCTCTATTCCCATTTTGCTGAGTGTTTTTATCATAAATGGGTGTTGTACCTTATCAAAAGCTTTTTCTGCATCTATTGATATGATCATGTGGTTTTTGTCTTTGCTTTTGTTTATGTGATGAATTACATTTACTGTTTTGCGAATGTTGAACCATCCTTGCATCCCTGGGATGAATCCCACTTGGTCATGGTGTATAATCTTTTGGATGTATTGTTGGATGCGATTTGCCAATATTTTGCTGAGGATTTTAGTGTCTATGTTCATCAGTGATATTGGCCTGAAGTTTTCTTTCTTTGTTGTATCTCTATCTGGTTTTGGAATTAGGATGATGCTGGCTTCATAAAAAGGAGTTTGGGAGTTTTCCATCCTTTTGGATTTTTTTGGAATAGTCTGTGAAGAATGGGGGTTAGCTCTTCCTTAAATGCTTTGTAGAATTCTCCTGTGAATCCATCTGGTCCGGGGCTTTTGTGTGATGGGAGTTTTTTGATTACTGCTTCAATTTCTTTTGCTGTTATTGGTTTATTCAGGTGTTCTACTTCTTTTTCATTGAGTTTTGGGAGATGATAGTTTTCTAGAAATGTGTCCATTTCCCATAGGTTCTCAAATTTCTTGGCATACAGTTCTTCATAGTAATTTCTTACAATCCTTTCTATTTCTGTGGTATCAGTTGTAATCTCTCCTCTTTCATTTCTGATTGTGTTTATTTGTGTCCGTTCCCTTCTTTTCTTGATGAGCCTACTTAAAGGCTTGTCTATTTTGTTTATCTTTTCAAAGAACCAACTCCTGGATTCGTTGATCTTTAGAATTGTACTTTTAGTCTCTATGTCATTTAGTTCTGCTCTGATCTTGGTTATTTCCTTCCTTCAACTTGCTTTGGGCTGTTTTTGTTGTTGTTCCTCGAGTTCTTGCAGGCGTAGAGTAAGGTCATTTGTTTGAAATGTTTCTGTTTTTTTTTTAGGTAGGCCTGTATTGCTATAAACTTCCCTCTCAGGACTGCCTTGGCTGTATCCCATAAGTTTTGGGTTGTTGTGAGATCATTTTCATTTGTTTCCAGAAACTTTTTGATTTCTTCCCTAATTTCATTCTTGACCCATTCATTGTTTAATAGCATACCATTCAGTCTCCATGATTTTTGGTGTTTTGGGTTTTTTCCTTTGGGGTTGGTTTCCAGTTTCAGTCCTTTATGGTCAGAGAAGATGCTTTGTATGATTTCAATATTCTTGAATTTGTTGAGGCTTGTTTTGTGCCCTATCATGTGGTCTATCTTTGAGAGTGTTCCATGTGCATTTGAAAAGAATGTGTATTTAAGCTTCTTTGGGGTGAAGAGCTCTGTATATATCAGTTAGATCCATTTCATCAAGGGTGTTGTTTAATGCCGCAATGTCTTTGTTGATATTTTGTTTGGAAGATCTGTCCATTTTTGATAGTGGGGTGTTAAAATCCCCCACTATAATTGTGTTGCTGTCTATATCTTTCTTGAATTCCTCTAAGATTTTCCTTATATATTTTGGTGCTCCTATGTTGGGTGCATATATATTTATGATGTTAATGTCTTCTTGGTGGATTCTGCCCTTGAGTATTATGAAGTGACCTTCTGGGTCACTCTTTATGGCTCTTTTTTTGAAGTCTATTTTGTCTGATATGAGAATTGCTACCCCAGCTTTTTTTTCTTGTCCATTTGCTTGGAAAATTTGTTTCCAGCCTTTCACTTTTAGTCTGTGATGGTCTTTTGTCCTGAGGTTGGTCTCTTGTAGGCAGCATATGTGTGGGTCATGCTTTCTTATCCATTGAGCTATTCTGTGTCTTTTGATTGGAGCATTTAATCCATTTACATTTAAGGTTATTATTGATAGGTACTTATTCATTGCCATTTTTGTACCTGTGTTCCTCTCTGTCTGTCTCTTTTCCTTCCTTTCCTTAAAGTAGTTCTTTTAGTATTTCTTATAGAGCTGGCTTGGTGGCAACAAATTCTTTTAGACTTCTTTTGTCTTGGAAGCTCTTTATTTGGCCTTCTATCTTGATTGAGAGCCTTGCTGGGTAAAGTAGCCTTGGTTGTAGGCCTCTGTTTCTCATTACTTGGAATATTTCTTGCCAATCTCTTCTTGCTTGGAGTGTTTCCATTGAGAAGTCAGTGGCTAACCTTATTGGGACGCCCTTGTATGTTATTTCTTTTTTCTCCCTTGCTGCCTTTAAGATTCTCTCTTTGTCTTGGAATTTTGCCATTTGAATGATGATGTGTCTTGAAGTGGGCCTCTTTGGGTTCCTCTTGCATGGGACTCTGTGTGATTCCTGGATTTGTGTGACTTTTTCTTTTGTCAAATTAGGAAAATTTTCTCTCATTACTCTTTCAAATATGTTTTCTATCCCTTGTTCTCTTCTTCTCCTTCTGGTATTCCTATTATTCGGATATTATTACGTTTCATATTGTCGTGCATTTCTCTTAATCTCTCTTCATTCTTTCTGAGCCTCTTTCCCCTTTCCTGTTCTTTCTGTGAGATGCTTTCTACTTTGTCCTCCAACTCACTAATCCGATCTTCTGTTTCATCCACCCTATTTTTAATGCTTTCCACTGTGTTCTTCAATTCAGAAATTGTATTCTTCATTTCCTCTTGGCCCTTGCTAATAATTTCCATTTCCTTTTTCATGTTGATATAGTTCACAGTGAGATCATTGTAGCTTCCCTGTAGTTTCTGGTAGCTGATTGTGAGCTCTTTGAACTTCCTGATAACCAGTGCTTTGAATTCAGTATCTGATAGTTGACTTGCCTCTATTTCATCTAACATTCTTTCTGAGGATTCCTCCTTTCCTTTCATTTGGGGGGTTGTTTCTTTGTCTTCCCATTGTTTGTGAGACTCTTCTTGTTAGCCTCAGCTTCTTAGATTAATCTGTTTTGACACCCTGGGTTTATGGTATGAACTTTTGTGGTGGAATGCCTGTGAATTTCAATGGTGCAGCCTCTATTGGTTATCCTGTTGTTCTCTGCTTCCACCTACTCAAATATGCAGCAACTTGTGGCTTCTCTCCTACAACAATGTGCAATTTGTCTCTCTGACTCTACTATTGGGAGGCCTCTTCTATGAGTCCAGCTCTGGTCTTTTCATATTTTCAAGTTGATTGTGACTCTTGTGGGTAAAAGAAAAAAATGATAAGGAAAGAAATAAAAGGAAGAAAGAAAAAAATGGTAGGGGAATGGAAGAAAGAGCAATAAGTTTAGAAAGAAAAGAAAAAGAAATAAAACCGAAAATCCGGGAAAAGAAGACAAAAGTATGGAAAGATGAAACAGTAATAAAGTTTAAAAGAAATAACAGATTACTTTAAAAAAGCAAAAAGATAAAGAAAAGGAATGGAGAAGGAAGAAAGGTAAATAAAAAAAGAAAGAATAAAAATAAAATAAAGTAAAAAAAAACAAAAAACGCACAAACAAAAATAATCTCTCAAAAACAACCTCACAAAAGGAAATGTCACTTGTTCGCTTCAAACTAGCCGAACCGGTTTTTCTGGTTGCAGTTGGCTGAGGGTCGATTGTTGTGATTTTTTCAGCCAGCCCCTCTCAGGATCCAGACACTTGGCGCCTCTCCCCCAGCTCCCTACAATGGGGAACTAGGACTTTCTCGCAGCGCTCCCCTCCCAGGGGTTACTGCCATAGTCTGGTTTGCTGTGTTTGCAGGCACCTGCACCGGCCTAGTTGCCTGGTTCCCTCGGGATTGAGCACAGGCCTGCCCCCGTTCAGTTGGGAAGCCCCAGACCCTCTGCCCAATCCTGGGCTTGCTGCCAAGCTGGGTGTGAAGCAGACCAGGCTGCCGTGTCTACTGGATTCAGAGCCCCAGGCTGCACCTTTGAGTTCTCCTGGGCTGGCAACCACAGAGT
Organism: Artibeus jamaicensis; assembly: GCF_021234435.1. Taxonomy (NCBI): domain Eukaryota; kingdom Metazoa; phylum Chordata; class Mammalia; order Chiroptera; family Phyllostomidae; genus Artibeus; species Artibeus jamaicensis. The sequence goes on along the minus strand of NW_026521840.1, from coordinate 2,222,054 downwards.
CTTTGGTTGGGGCCCTTTGTCCTCCGCACCCTCTCTGTAAACTCTATCAAACAAGTCTCTCCTGGCCCCCCACCTTGCTTGGCTAGAAAGGGAGGGGGTTGAGGGTCTCAGCTCTTTTCCCAGGACCCCTCAGCGTCCCGGGCTTCCAGATAGTCTGAGGGGGGGTAGACTGGAAGCCAGGAGCCGATCTGAGGACTGGGCGCAGACCTAGAAACTCTGTGTGCTCGTCATGGCACGCTGCGTGGTGTGTATCCCTTCTGCTCCTGTGTTTGTCTGGGTCCCCTGGCCAACCTCTGGCAAAAAAAAAAAACCCAAAACAACAACAAAAAAAACAAAAAAAAACCCTAGGGATGTAGCAGCACCACGCCGGGTGCTGGACCCAGAACTGTGTGCAGGCTGAAATCTCCTCTGCTCCCCTCTGGTTGGGTCTCTTGGCCGGTCCGGGCCCAAAAATCCTAGGGAGGGGAGCTTTCTGGGCACTGAAAGTTGGCCTAGGCGCCCTCAGGCACTCTCCCAGACACAGTTCCCACCAGGCACTGGACCTCCGAGCTATGCACAGACTGAACTCACCTCTGCTCCCCTCTGGTTGGGCCACTTGGCAGGTCCCCGGCCCAAAAATCCTAGGGAGGGAGCTTTCTGGGCGCTGAACGTTGGCCTAGGCGCCCTCAGGCACTTGCCCAGACACACTGCGTGTGGAGTGACTAGTTCCCCAACTTGCGCGCAGGCTGAAATTTCTTCCACACCTCTTTGCCTGGGCCACTCGGCCTGCCCGGCAGAAAAATCCCAGGGAGGGAGCCGTCCGGGCACTGAAGGCTGCCCCAGGAGCCGTTTGGCTCTTGCCACAGGGCGCTGGTTCCCCTACCCTGCACCGGCTGTTTCTTGTTTTTCTTCTTTATTATAGTTTTGTACATCATTTTAAGTATCTTTAATTAATGGTACATTTTTTGGACTTCTGCCCCGAAGCTTTTAAGGCAAAGGATATGTTTCTAAAAATCTATGAACTAAATAATAAATAAAGGGACAAGCAGTGAAGTGCTTCTCTAAAGAAGTCATATAAATTGAAATCCAAAGCAGAAAATGGTGCAGCTCATTGTGGTTACTGACATCCAGGGAGGGCCTCTTGCATAGATGGCTTCATCTCAATTACTTTTATTCATTTTCAGGAGCTGTAAGGTACAATCTTTCCAGTCCACCTTGTGGCGTTAAATCCAAGGCAGCCTGAGAAGTAGTTGACTTGGGTACATCCAATGATCCAAACACTTTAATGATTTGAACAAAGTTCTGTTTTCAACTCACCTAAATCCATAAAGTGAATTTTCAGCCTTTTAACTTATGAGAGTCAGAGAAAGCTGAGGAATAGAAAGGACTTAGTGAAAGAGCTCAGAATATTTGGCACAGTTGACAAACTACTGCCTGAGCACCCATTCTGTGCCAGGCCCTGTGCTGGGCCCTGGGAAGATGATAACACAAATAGATTTCCTGTCCACTAGCAGTTTCTAACCTACTAGGGTATACTATAGGAAAGGAGACAATTTTAGAAGAAAAATTTAATATGTTTTCTTTCTTTTTTTATTCTTGTACAAGTACAGTTGTCTCCATTTCCCAGCTACAACTTTACCCCACCCAACCCATCTCCATCTCCCACCCTCAATCCTAATCCCCTTTAGTTTTGTCTACAGGACCTGTATACATGTTTTTGATGACCATTTCTCTTCTTTCCCCCATTATCTTCCTCTACCCTTTCCTCTGGTTAGTGTCACTTTGTTCTTAATTTCAACGTCTGTGGTTATATTTTGTTTGCTTATTTGTTTTGTTGATTAGGTTCCCCTTACAGGTGTGAGATCATATGGTATTTGCCACTCACCACCTGGCTTATTTCACTTATGCTCTCCAGTTCCATCCATGCTGTCACAAAGGGTAGGAGCTCCTTTTTTTCTTTCTGCTGCGTGGAATTCCATTGTGTAAATGTACCATAGTGGGTTTTTTTTTGATCCATTCATTTATCGATGGGAACTTAGGTTGCTACTAGCACTTGACCATTGTAAATTGTGCTGCTATGGACATTGGGGTTCATAGGCTCTTTCAAATTGGTGTTTCAGGATTCTTAGGATATAAACTCCATAGTGGAATTGCCATGTCAAAAGGCAGTTCCATTTTTCACTTTCTAAGGAAACTCCATACTGTTTTACACAGTGGCTGCACCAGTCTGCCTTCCCACCAGCAATGTATTATGGTTTCCTTTTCTCCACAACCTTGCCAGCACTTGTTTGTTGATTTGCTTATGATGGCCATTCTGACCAGTGTGAAGTGGTATTTCATTGTGGTTTTAATTTGCATCTCTCTGATGGCTAGTGATGCTGAGCATCCTTCCATCTGTCTCAAGGTCCTCTGTGTGTCCTCTTTGAAGACAAAGATCCTTTGCCCATTTCTTAATTGGACTGTTTGTCTTCCTGTAGTATAGTCAAGTGACTTCTGTATATATTTTGGAAATCAAACCCTTGTCCAAGGTGTAATTTGCAAATATATTTTCCCATATGGTTGGTTCCCTTTTCATTTTGCTGATGTTTTCTTTAACCATGAAGAAGATTTTTATTTTGATGTAGTCCCATTTGTTTATTCTTTCATGTCCCAGGCTCTAGGGAATTTATCGGTGAAAATATTGCTGCATGGAATATCTGAGAGTTTCCTGCCTATGACCTCCTTTAAGACTTTTATAGTATCACAACTTATGTTTAAGTCCTTTGTCCATCTTGAGTTTATTTTTGTGTATGGTTTAAGTTGGTGATCGAGTTTCATTTTTTTGCATGTAGCTGTCCAGATCTTCCAACACCATTTGTTGAAAGGGCTATTTTTACTCTATTTTGTGTTTTTGTGCCCTTTGTTGAATGTTAATTGACTGTAAAGACATGAATTTATTTCTGGGTTCTGTATTTTGTTCCATTGATCAATGTGCCTGTTCTTATGCCAGTAACAAACTGTTTTGATTACTGTGGGCTTGTAATATAGTTTGATACCAGGTATTGTGATCCATCCTACTTTGTTCTTCTTTCTCAAAATTACTGCAGCTATTTGGGTCACTTATGGTTCCATACAAATTTTTGAAATGCTTCTTCTACATATGTGATATATATCAATGATATTTTAATAGGGATTGTGTTGACTCATAAATTGTTTTGGGTAGTATAGACATTTTGATGATATTAGTTCTTCCAATCCATGAACACAGTATGTGCTCCCATTTGTTTGTGGCTTCCACAATTTCTTTGTCCAGCATTGTGTAGTTTTCTGAGTACAGGTCTTTTACCTCCTTGGTTAGGTATTCCTAGGTACTTTATTTTTCTTGTTGCTATAGCAAATGAAGTCTCCCCCCTGATTTCTGTTTCTGATATTTCATAGATGGTATACAAAAAAAGCCTTCTATTTTTGAATATTTTTAAAATATATTTTATTAATTATGCCATTACAGTGGTTCTATTTCCCCCCTCTGTTCCCCTCCACCCTGCACACCCTCTCCCCCACCATTCCACCCCTTTAGTTTATCACCACATGTCTCAAGTTCTTTAGAGTCTATATTTCCCCTACTATTCTTGCCCTCCCCCTATCTATTTTCTACCTACCATCTATGCTACTTATATTCTGTACCTTCTCCCCCCTTCTCCTCCTCCCACTCCCCTGTTGCTAACCCTCCATGTGATCTCCATTTCTATAATTCTGCTCCTTACCTAGCTGTCCTTTTAGTTTGCTTTTGTTTTAGGTGGGGTTGTTAATAACTGTGAGTTTGCTGTCCTTTCACTGTTCATGTTTCTGTAACTTCTTTTTCTTAGGTAAGTCCCTTTAACATTTCATATAATAAGGGCTTGGTGATGATGAAATTCTTGCATATTTTTGAATGTTGACTTTGTATACCACTGCTTTGCCAAATTCACTTATTAGGTCAAGCAGATTTTTGGTGGATTTTATAGGATCTTCCATGTACACTATCATGTCATCTGCAAACAGTGACAGTTTTCTTTCCTCTTTTCCAATTCGGATGCCTTTTATTTCTTTTTCCTGTCTGATTGCTGTTGGTAGAACTTCCAGTACTTTGTTGAACAGAAGTGGTGAAAGTGGACATCCTTTTCTTGTTCCTGTTCTTAGTGGGAAAGCTTTTAATTTTTGCCCATTGAGTATGATGTTGGCTGTAAGTTTCTCATATTGAGTTCTATTATGTTGAGGTATGCTCTCTCTACTCCCACTTTGTTGAGGGTTTTTATCATAAATGAGTACTGTACCTTATCAAATGCTTTTTCTGCATCTATTGATGATTATGTAATTTTTGTCTTTTCTTTTGGTTATGTGATATATTACATTTATTGATTTGCAAATATTGTACCATCCTTTGATCCCTGGGATAAACCCCACTTAATCATAATATATGATTTTTTAATGTATTGCTGGATGTGGTTTGCTAATATTTTTAAAATTATTTTAGCATCCATATTCATCAACAATGTTTACCTGTAGTTTTATTTTCTTTTGTGTCTATATATGGTTTTGGGATTAGGATGGTGCTGGCTTCATAGAAAGTTTGTGAGTCTTCCCTGTTTTTGGATTTTTTGGAATAATCTGAGAAGGATAGGGGTTAGTTCCTGAAATATTTTATAAAATTCTCCTGTGAAACTTTCTGGTCCTGGGTTTTTGTATGCTGGAAGATTTTTTATGACTGCTTTGATATCTCCATCTGTTATTGGTCTGCTCAGGCTTTCTGCTTCTTTTTGATTCAGTTTTGGAAAATTATATATTTTTAGAAATTGTCCATTTTACCCAGGTAGAAAAGCAGACAATTATAAGACTTGTTGAACAGGTAGGGGCACTCATTCAAGAATAATGATAAGAACCATTGTTCAGGAGGTAGAATTTTAAGGACCTAGGAGCAGTAAGAGATATATTGCCACTGGCAAGGTGAGAATCAATAAAGGTCTATGTACTGATAGAAATATACTCCATTCTATGTCCAGCTATCTGTGATCCCCAACATATGGCTACCTCTACTAGGGGCATCTTTTATGTAATTTGCACAAACTTTCTAAATTGTGAGATTAGAAATCAACTCACACAAGCCCTATAGATGTTTATGGCTGCTCTGAGCATTTAATGGTGTGAGGAGGGGGAATAGGGAGGCAATGGCGAAAAGGAGGGGTTGGAAATAGCTGAACAGGAGTTTAATCTTGAAGGACATTGTATTATACTGAGCTACTAATCATCAAAGGGTTTTGAAAATATAAATGACAAGCTCTTATCTTTTCTTGGTAATTAAAATTTTATTTTATGATAATTGTGAATTCACATGAAATTATAACAAATCATACAGACTGATTCTCTGTACCCTTTACCAAGTTTCCCCAATAATAAAAACTTTCAAAACTGGAATGCATCATAAATAAATATTGACTTTAATGTAGTCGAGATAAAGTATATTTCCACAAGGATCCCTCATGTGCTTTTTGTTAACACATTCACTTCCCTCTGGCCCCCACCCCCTACCTAAAACCTGTTCTTCATTCCTATAATTTTGTAATTTCAAGAATATTATATAATGGAAATAGACATTATGTAATCCTTGGAGATTTTTTTTTTACTCAGCATACTTCTCTGAAGATTCATCTAGGTTTTTTCATGTATCAGTAGTGTATTACTTCTAATTGCCAAGTAGTAGTTTGTGATATGGATATGCCACAGTTTGCTTAGCATTCAAAAGTTGACAACCATTTAGATTGTATACGTTTTTTACCATTTTGAGTAATACTTTTATAAAAATTTGTGTACAAATAAATCCCCATTTGTACACAAGTTGAGCTTGAATTCCCACTTCCCTGAGACGAATGTCCAAGAGTATAATTGCTGGGTCATTTGGTGGTTGTGATTCTACCATTTTATTATTTTTATTTCTTTGTCATTGTTGCTATTGTTCTGCGATTACAGTTGTCTCCATTTTCCCCTCATTACTCTCCCCTGCCCTACTCACACTGTTACCGAACAAGAGGTCCGAGGGAGGGGGGGCAGTATTTGGCTCACCTAGGGATGCCAAAAACTGCTACACAACAGGGGCCCCTACCAAGGGTAAAATACTAATATTTACTGGGCTCTTCTGTCCACCGCCAATTGGAAAGACATCTCTCAATGCCAGAGATTTGTGAAAAGGAAACAAAATGTTTATTTAATGCTACAGGCCTAAGGCCTCCACTAAAATATCAAAGTCCTTTAGGGTATACACCTACACCCACATAGCACTCCCTTCTCCCACTGTCCCAACTCCGGGTACCGTAAATCAGGAAAGGAGCACACATCTGTGTTTCAGGCCGCTGGCACCATCAGCTGTGTCACTGTGCAGGCTTTCGAGTTAATCCAAAGTACTGTGGCACCTTCTCATGGTCCACTGGCAAGAGTTCTTTTGCACCCAGTTCCAGTCAAAGTCTCTCTTGCTTTCCAGGCCACGCGGCCAAAGGGGGCACCCCAAAGCCAGTTGGACCTCTTCTACCAAAGCTGCAGGGGATCGCACTCCACCAAAAGCATGTGGCTTTCTTCTTCACCTGGCTGCAGGGATCTCCATTCTGCCCTAAACGGCGTGGCCCTCTCCTCACCTGGGCAGTTATCCCCTCATGTCCCAGAGCCAGTCTTTTTCCAAGCTCTCACACCGGGGTTCACTCAGGGGCGCAGCCCCTAGTTACATCTTGGGTCCCAGCCACTCCCTTCTCCCTTGCTCCAAACTTGGCCACAGCTATTTAACATATCTATGAAACCAGTTAAAGGTTATAGATATGTTAAATAATCATTCTAGATGTTAGCTGCAAAACTGTTGCTATGCAAAACAGCTCTCAATGGCCTGGCTCCATTCGTTTCTTACCCCTGGGGGGGCGGTGAGGACATCTTATATGTCTCTCCAATATTCCCATACACTTTGATTTCTGGACACCATTCCAAATCTTTTTTTGGCCCCCCCTGGCTGCTGCACCCTGTATCAACCCCTACCTCCCTTCTTACTCCTTTCCCCCTTTGGCTTTGTTCATGGGTTCTTTATATGTGTTCCTTAATGACCCTTCCCCTTCATTCCCCCATTATTCCCCTCTCCCCTCCCATCTGGTTACTGTCAGTTTGTTCTTAATTTCAATATCTCTGACTATATTTTGCTCACTTGTTTGTTCTGTTGATTAGCTTCCATTCACAGGTGAGTGATTCTAACATTTTAAATTAACACCAGCATAATACTCTCCAGTTAGGAAAGTATTAGGCTAAGTGAAATAAGCCAGGTAGTGAAAGATAGATAACATATGACCTCACCTATAAGTGGAGCTTAATGAAACAAACAAACAAACAAACAAAGTAGGGAAATAGAACAAGAAACATGGAAATAAGGAACAAACTGACAGTGATCAGAGGGGAGGGGGCAGGGAGGTAATGGGGACAGTAGGGCAAGGGTCTAGTTAAGAAACATGTATAAAGGACCCATAGACATGGAAAACAAGGTGGGAACTGACGAAGGAGGGGACAGGGGAGAGCAGCGGGGGGGGGGGGAAATTGGGACAACTGTGTTTGAACAACGTTAAACTTTTAAAAAATTCCAAAAATAAGTTAATTAATACCAGCAATGTATGAGTGATCCAGTTTTTTGCATCCTCGCTAATATTTGGTGCTGTCACTATTTTTTATTTTAGTCATTCTGATAGCTCTGTATTGGTAGCTGATGGTAATTTGAATTCGCATTTCCCTAGTGAATACAAATGTTGAAAATCTTGTCATGAATTTTACATATTGGGTGAAATATCTGGTAATGATTTTGCATATCTTCTTTTTTTTTTACACTTAAAAAATTTTTATTTAATTATTGTTCAAGTACAGTTTTCTGTTTTTTACTCCCATCCCAGCTCAACCCTCCCAGTACTCCCTACCTTCCTCCCATTTCCACCCCCCTTATTTGTTGTCCATGTGTCTTTTATACTAGTTCCTGTAAATCCTTCCCCTTTTCCCCCTGAAATTCCCTTCCGTCTCCCTTCTGGTCACTTTCCCCCTGTTCTCTAGTTTAGTGTCTTTGTTTTTATTTTGCTTGCTTGTTTGTTTCATTATTTAGCTTCCTGTTAAAGGTGAGATCATATGGTATTTGTCTTTCAACACCTGGCTTATTTCACTCAGCATAATGCTTTCCAGTTCCATCCATGCTGTTGCAAAGGTTAAGAGCTCCTTCTTTCTTTCTGCTGCATAGAATTCCATTGTGTATATGTACCAAAATTTTTTGATCCATTCATTTACTGATGGGCACCTAGGTTGCTTCCAGCTCTTGGCTATTGTAAATTGTGCTGCTATGAACATTGGGGTACATAGGTTGTTTTGAATTGGTGTTTTAGGGTTCTTAGGATATAATCCCAGCAGTGGAATTGCTGGATCAAAAGGCAGGTCTGTTTTTAGTTTTTTTAGAAAATTCCATACTATTTTCCACAATGGTTGTACCAGTCTGCAATCCCACCAACAATGGATTAGGGTCCCCTCTTCTCCACAACCTCTCCAACACTTGTTGTTTGTTGCTTTGTTTATGATGGCCATTAAGAAATTATTATGAAGAACCGTATGCCAAGAAATTTGAAAGCTTAGGTGAAATGGACAAATTTCTAGAAAAATATAATCTTTCAAAACTCAACAAAGAAGAAGCAGAAAGCCTAAATAGATAAATAACAGCAAATGAAATTGAAGCAGTAATCAAAAATCTCCCATCACACAAAAGCCCTGGACCAGATGGTTTCACAGGAGAATTTTACAAATCATTTAAGGAAGAGCTAACTCCTATTCTTCACAGGCTATTCCAAAAATCCAAAATAATGGAAGAATCCCAAACTCTTTTTATGAAGCCAGCATCATCCTAATTCCAAAACCAGATAGAGACACAACCAAGAAAGTAAACTTCAGGCCAATATCGCTGATGAACATAGATGCTAAAATCCTCAACAAAATATTGGCAAATTGCATCCAAAAATATATCAAAAACATCATCCACCATGACCAAGTGAGATTCATCCCAGGGATGCAAGGATGGTTCAATATTCACAAATCAGTAAATATAATACATTATATAAACAAAAGCAAGAACAAAAATCACAGGATCATATCAATAGATGCAGAAAAAGCTTTTAATGAGGTACAACACCCATTTATGATGAAAACACTCAGCAAAGTGGAAATAGAGGGAGCATTCCTCAACACAATAAAGACCATATATGATAGACCTACAGCCAACATCATACTCAATGGGCAAAAACTAAAAGCTTTTCCACTACAATCAGGAACAAGAAAAGGTTGTCCACTTTCACCACTTCTCCTCAATATAGTATTGGAAGTTTTAGCCACAGCAATCAGACAAGCAAAGAAAATAAAAGGCATCCAAATAGGAAAGGAGCAAACAAAACTGTCACTGTTTGCAGATGACATGATAGTGTACATGGAAGATCCTATAGACTCTACCAAAAAAACTACTTGAACTAATTAATGAATTTGGCAGAATAGCAGGTCACAAAGTCAATATCCAGAAATCAAAGACATTTTTGTATACAAACAATGAATCAGCAGAAGCAGAAATCAAGAAAAAAATCCTATTCGATATAGCAAAAAGAAAAATAAAATATCTAGGAATAAACCTAACCAAGGACGTAAAAGACCTCTATGCAGAAAACTACATAACACTGAAGAAAGAAATCAAGGAAGACCCAAACAAATGGAAACATATACCTTGTTCATGGATTGGAAGAATTAACATTATCAAAATGTCCATACTACCCAAAGCAATTTACAGATTCAATGCATATCTTCTAATTAAAGTGTTTGTTGCCCTGGCTGGTGTAGCTCAGTGGACTGAACACGGTCCTGTGAAGCAAAGGGTCACTGGTTCGATTCCCAGTCAGGGCACATGCCTGGATCGCAGGCCAGGTCTCCAGTAGGGGACACATGAGAGGCAACCACACATTGATGTTTCTTTCCCACTCTTTCTCCTTCCTGTTCCCTCTCTCTAAAAATAAATAACTAAAACATTAAAAAATAAAGTGTTTGTTTTGTTACTCAAGAGTTTTGAAACATTTAACACATATTATAGATATGAGAAGTTTGTCAGATATGTGGTTTACAAGTGTTTTCTCTTAGCCCATAGACTGATTTTATATATTCTGAATAGGATCCTTCAAGGCTTGTAATTTTTTAAAAAATTATAAAATCCCATTTATTGATTTTTTAATGGAGTATGATTCAGTGTCACATCTAAGACTTCAGCAAGCCCTGGCTTGCAAGGATTTGCTCTTATGTTACTTTCTAAATGTTGTATAATTTTACATTTTACATTTAAGTCTGTGATTCATTTTGAAATTTTTGTATAAGTCACAAGATTTTGTTCAAGGTTCTTATGTCTATTAGTATCCAATTTTTTCAACACCATGATTTAAAATGATTATACTTTCTTCATTGAATTGCTTTTGCACCTCTGTAAAAAAAATCACTTGGCTTCACTTGTGTGAGGTTATTTCTATTTTATCTGTTATGTTTCATTAATCTTTGCATCTGTCCCTCCACCAGTATGACAGTCTTGATTACTGTTGCTATATATAAGTTTTAAAATTGTATTAACTAGTTCCTCTTACTTTATCTCCTTTAAATCATTCTACTATTCTACTTTATTTTAGGTTTACATATTAATTTTGGAATTACCTTGTTTTTATTTATAAAAATCTTCCTGCGATTTTTGCATTTTTATAGGAATTGTGGTAACTTTATAGATCAATTTGGTGAAAATTTTCTTCTTAATATATTAAATTTTCTATTACGTGAACATGGTATGTCTCTACATTTATTTAAATCATCTTTGATTTCTGTTATCAGGAATTTGTAATTTTCAATGCATGTTTTGTTGGCTTTATACTTCAGTATTATAATTTTTGTGTAACTCTAAAGGGCATTATACTTTTAATTTTAGTAGCCCATGCACCTATAATTAGTATATAAGAATGCAATGGATTTTTTAATATTGTTCTTGTATTCTGAGGTCATGCTAAACTTAGTTATTCGTTCTAAGATTTTTTGTAGATGCCTTGCAATTTTTAGGTAAACATTTATGTCATCTGCAAATAAGACAATTTAAATTTTTCTTTTCAATCTGCATTCCATTTATATTATTTCCTTGCCCCATTGCACTGACTAGGATTTCCAGCATTATGTTAAAGAAGAGTGGAAAGAACAGACATCCTTGCTTTGTTTCAGATCTTAACGAGAAAGTGTTGTCTTTCATTATTAAGTATGATATTAGCTGTAGATTTTTTGTAGATGCTTAATATTAATTTGAGGAAACTCCCTGTGTTTCTACTTTCTGAAAGTTTTTATTATGAATGAGTGTTGAATTTTGTCAAGTGCTCTCTCTCTGTCATTTAATGTGATCGTATTATTTTTCTTCTGTTAATATCGTAGATTACACTGATTAAAGTTTTGTAATATCAAACCATTTTTTAAAATATTTTTTATTTACTATTCATTTGTTTATTTACTTTTCAGGGAGAGGGAAACAAGGGAGAGAGAGAAACATCAGTATGAGAGAGATACAGCGATTGATTGCCTCTCACCTGGGGAACCTGGGCTACAACCCAGGCATGTGTCCTGACTGGGAATCAAACCTATGACCTTCTGGTTTGCAAGCCAGTGCTCAATCCACTGAGCCACACCCTCCAGGGCTGAACTACTTTCAATTCCTAGAATAAACTTTGCTTGATCATGTAGTATAATTATTTGTATATTTTGATGAATTTTATTTATTAACATTTTGTTCATTTTTAAACGTTTTTGTTAATGATTTTTCTGAATAAATTTTTCAGATACTTTGGTTGGTAGCTTTCTTTTTTGTAACTGTTTTTGTCTGGTTTTGGTATTATAGTAATATTAACTTCATAAAAAAGTTGGAAAATGTTCTCTCTGCTTCTATTTTTTGGAAAGGATTGTGTAGGATTACTATTTATTCTTCTTTAAACATTTGGAAGAGTTCTTCAGTGAAACCATCTTGTCCTTAGTTTTTTTATTGCTATTCTATTACAGTTGTTCCAACTTTCCCCCCTTTACCCTCTTCCACCCATCCCCATATTGTTGTCCATGTCCGTGGACTAGGCATTCATACATGTTTTTAGCCTAGTCTCTTCCCCTTCTTTCCAATATGATCCCTCTCCCCTATCCCTTCAGGTCACTGTCAGTCTGTTCTACATTTCCATGCCTGTGGGTTCTGTTTTGTTCATTAGATTATTTTGTTCACTAGATTCCTCTTAAGGTTGAGATCGTATGGTATTTGTCTTTCACCAACTGGTTTACTTCACTTAGTGTAATATTATCCAGTTCTCAGTTTTTAAACTACTAATTCAATTTCTAAGAAGTTATGGAGCTATTTGAATTATCTATGACATACCAAGAGAATTAGAATGGTTTGTGGGTTTTTTTTACTTGATCCACTACATCAAAGTTCTGAAATTTGTGTGTACAGATATGTTCATAATATTTACATATTGTCTTTTTAATGTCTGTAGAAAAGTGGTTGTATTTTCTTTTAATTCCTGATATGGTCATTTCTGTCTTCTCTCTTTTTTGTCAGTCTTGCTAGATATTTGTCCATTTTATTCACCTTTTGGAAGAACCGGCTTTTTGTCATTTATTTTTTCCCTGTTTCTCTGCTTACAGTTTCATGAACTTCACTCCCATGTTCATTATTTTCTATTTTCTGCTGGCTTTGTGTTCATATTTTTCTTTTCTATTACTAGATTACTGACGTGGGGGTATAAATTATTGATTTGAGATTTTCCTCTTTTCCAATATATAAATTTGGCACAGTAAAGTTTCCTTTCAGCACTGTTTTGATGTTTTTCACAAATTTTGATGTATTAAATTTTAATTTTTATTTAGTTCAATGTATTATTTAATTTCCCATGAGACTTCTTATTTGACTCATGTACTATTTAGTAGTGTGTTGCTTAGTATCCAAATATTTGGATACTTTGCTGTTATCTTTGTTATTGACTATTAGATTGATTCTGTTGTGATCACAGAATATAATCTGTATGACTTAAATTCTTTTAAGTTTATTTAGGATTTTACTGGGTCCAAAAGTATGGTCTATCTTGTTATACATTCTTGGGCACTCACAAAGAATATGTATTCTGTTATTAAGAGGAGTTTTAGATAAATGGATGGGTGATAGATAGATAGATAGATAGATAGATAGATAGATAGATAGATAGATGATAGATTATGTCAACCTGTTGTTTGGTATTGCTGTTCAATTTTCTAGACCTTACTGATTTCCTGTCTAGTTGTATTGCCAATTGCTGAGAAAGGAGCATTGAAATCTCCAACTGTAATTTTGATTTGTCTATTTCTCTTTCAGTTCTGTCAATTTTTGCTTTACATGTTTTGTGGTTCTGTTGTTTATTGCATGCATATAATTGCTGTGTTTTCTTTGGGTATCATGCCTTTTACCATTATACAATGTCCTTTTCTCTCTTAATTTTATTTGCTCTTAGTGAACTTCAGCTGATATTGACATAGTAACTCTTGATTTTTTCCTTAATATTCTCATGGCATATATTTTTTCATCCTTTTACTCATACTGTCTCTATTATTATATTTGAAGTATGAAGTGATTATTTTATAGACAGAAATTAATTCGTGTTTTTAAATGTATTTTATCAACCTCTGTCTTTTAACTTTAAACTATGTGTTTTGAACATTGCATTTAATTTAATTATTAATATTAGAGCTCAAACCTTCCATTTTACTTTTGGTTTTCTCTTTGTTCTTTCTGTTTTTATCTTTCTTTGTTTTATTTTTTCTTTATATTATGTGAGTATTCTTTAAAGTTTTGTTGATTTATACATAGAGTTTTGAGTTTATCTCTTTGCATAGCTTTATAGTGGTTAAATATTACTTTATTTTACTTTTTATATTTTTTAGTTTACTTTATTGTTTGTATTATTTTAAATATATAAAACTTATCAATCTACTGTTGTTGTCACACTACCAGTTTATTTTACCTAATTTAAGGTATAGTTGTCTTAAGTATTTCTTGTACACACATTGAAAACCACATCAGAACATCAGATAATGTAATTTTTGTTTAAAATATCAAATAAGAGGTCTGTCTGGAAAAAGTCCAGCCATTGTTAATATAATGAGAAAAGTTTGCATGGTATTGACATAAACTGGCAGACCAAGGAGAGTGCACTGGAATGCACAAGTGTGAACAATGATGACCACTCTGTACTAGTCTATGGGAGTGGTAGACACCATAGAGTGAGCATGTGTACTGTGTGGCCACCACATTCAAAATGACTAAGCAAGTAGAGAAATCAATCTACATCAAATTTTGCATTAAGCTTGAACATTCCTTCTCAGAAACAATTTGGATGTTTCAAAAAGCTTTTGGGGACAATATAATGAGTGCAGTGCAAATAAAAGTTTGGCACAAACACTTCAAAGATGGTCAAAAATCTGTTGAAAGTAATACACATTCTGGAAGGCCTACAAGCAGAACACATGAGAATGTTGAACATATATAGACTGCAATCAATAAAGATCAGCAACTGACATTGCAAGAACTAGAAGCTGATCTGGGATTCCAAAAACTACTGTGTCCAAGATTTTGATGAAGGATCACAGCATGAAGTGTGTTGTGACAAAACTTATTCCACAGCTTCTGCTACCAGAGCAGAAGGAACTTCGTTCTGCGATTGTAATGACTTGATTCAAACCACTACCCGTGAACCAGATTTTCTCAAGAAGGCCATCACCAGAGATGAATTGAGAGTCTATAGCTATGATCTGCAAATGAAGGCCCAGTCATCCCAATGGAAGTCACCTGGTTCTCTATGCCCAAAGATGGCACAGCAAAGTTGCAGCAAGATCAAGACCATGTTAACTGTGGGTTTTTTTTTTGAAGATTTTATTTATTCATGTCCAGAGAGAAGGGAAGGGAGGGCAAAAGAGAGGGGAACATCAATGTGTGGTTGCCTCTTGCACCCCCACTACTGGGGACCTGGCCTACAACCCAGGCATATGCCCAGACTGGGAATTGAACTAGCAACCCTTTCGTTTGCAGGCCAGTGCTCAATCCACCGAGCCACACCAGCCAGGGTGTTAACTGTGTTTTTGATTGGGAAGGTGTTGTCAATCATGAGTATGCCCCTCCAGGCCAAACAATTAATAAGGAGTACTACCTCAATGTTCTTCATCAATTGAGAGATACAATACAATGAAAATGGCTACAACTATAGGCAACTTCATCTATGACTGATTAGTAGCTTTATCACGACAACGCACCTGTTCATGCATCATGTCTGATGCAGAGTTTTTTGTGAAACATCAAATCACCCAGGAAACTGGGCCCCCCAGTAGCCCAGGTTGGTGCACTGCAACTTCCGGCTTTTCCTAAAACTGACATCACCTTTGAAAGAGAAGAGATTTCAGTGAGATTCAGAAAAATATGATGGGACAGCTGATGGCAATTGGAAGAACTGTGTAAGGTCCCAAGGTGCCTACTTTGAAGTGGACTGAGACATCATTTTCGTATGTACAATGTTGCTTGTATCTTGTATTTTCTTCAGTAAATGTCCCGATTTTTCATAGTACATGGGTGGATACTTTCTGGGCAGACCTCGTATAATTTTAAAATATCAGGAGAAAATAGACATTCTAACTTATACATATTTTTGAGTACCATTTCTTCTTCCTAATGTTTTAGATTTTTTCTTTTCTTTGCTTTCAGTAATTACTTTTAAAATTATATATATATATATATATATATATATATATATATATATATATATATATATATATATATAGCCCTGGCTGGTGTAGTTCAGTGGATTGAGCGCGGGCCTGCAAGCCAGAAAATCGCGGTTCGATTCCCAGTCAGGGCACATACCTGGGTTGCAAGCCGGTTTCCTGCAGGCCAATTCCCAGCAGGGGATGCACAAAAGGCAACCATACATTGATGTTTCTCTCCCTCTCTCTCCTTCCCTTCCCCTCTAAAGATAAATAAATAAAATGTTAAAAAAATGAATTTAAAAATTATATATTTATTTATTTATTTATTTATTTATTTATTGTTCAAGTACAGTTGTCTCCATTTTCAACCTCCCATGCCTCCACCACCCATCACGGCCTCCCGCCATCAAACTTACCCCCTCTGGCTTGTCCATGTGTCCTTTATACATGTTCCTTGATGGCCCTTCTCCTATTTTCCTCCATTATCCATCTCCCCCATCCCCTCTGGTTACTGTCAGTCTGTTCTCTTTTTCAGTGTCTCTGGTTGTATTTGGCTTGCTTGTTTCTTTTGTTGATTAGGTTCCACTTATAGGTGAGATCATATAGTATTTGTCTTTCACCATCTGGCTTATTTCTTTCTCTGCTTAGAAATTCCTTGCTAGGAACATATATAAAGCACCCATGGACAAAGACAAGAGAATGGGGAATTGAATGTAGAAGAAGGGTAGTGGATAAGGCAGGGCAGAGCAGTGGGGGAAAATGAAGATAACTGTAATTGAATAACAATACATTTTTTAAACATTACTTTAGCTACTCTCATAGAGTTGGCCTGATATCAAACTTTTTTAGTTGTCCTTATCTCAGAATGTCCTGATTTTCCTCCTGTTCCTGAAGGATATTTTCATACTGAATATAGAATTCTGAGTTTTTTCCCCAGCACTTGAAAAATGCTATGCCATTGCCTTTTGATAGTCTTGGTTTCTAATGAGAAATCCACTATCATTTGAACTATTTTGACTTACAATTAATTTGCAATTTGTCTTTTTCTGTTTCAAGATTTTTTCTTTGTTTTTAATTTTAAGAATTGTGACTGAGTCTTGGTGTGGATTTCTTTGATTTATTCTATTTAAAATTTTTTTATTCTACTATTTTGCAGGTTTATATCTTTTGTGTGATTTGAAAAGTTTTCGATAATTATTTTTAAGCTTTATTTTTTATTGTTATTTAATTACAGTTGTCCTAATTTCCCCCTGTTGGTCTCCCCTGCCCTGTTCCCTGCTCCTTCACCCTGTTGTCCTCATCCTGTTGTCCATTGCCATGGGTACTTTATATATGTTCCTTGACTAGACCCTTTCCCTTCTTTCCCCCACTTTACTTCTCCCCCATCCCCTCTAGTCACTAATTATTTTTAAATTATTTTTCAACCTAGATCTCCTTTGCCCATCCTTTGCAATTCTGATTGCATGGATGTTAGACCTATTGTTATCGTCCCAGAAGTTCTTGAAGTTCTGTTCATTTTTTTAAGTTTATTTTCTTACTGCTCTTCTGATTGGGTAATTTTTATTTTTCTATCTTCCATTTCATTGATTCTTCCCTTTGTCTCCTCCAGTCTGCCTATCCATTGACTTTTTAAAAAATTTTGGTTATTGTATTTTTCGGTGATAAAAGTTATATTTAGTTATTCTATATAGCATCTCTTTTGCGTTGAAACTTTCTTTCCTGAAATTTTCTATTTTTTCACTTGTCAGTGTGTTTGTAATTGTTCATTGAAGCATTTTTATGATGGCTGCTTTAATATCTGTATCAGATAACTCTATCATCTATTATCTCTATATTGGAATTTATTTAGTTTTTTATTTAGTCTGAGATCTTCCTATTTCTTGCAATGATGAATGATTTTTTTTATTTAAACAGGAGCAATTTGGGTATTATGTTAGAAAATTCTGGAGAGACTTCCGCCAAGATGGAGGCGTAGGTGGAAACACTCAGCCTTCTTGCACAACCAAGTTTAAAAACAACAAAGTTTTAAAAACAAAAATGCAGCCAAACCACAGAAAATTGAATTATATGGAAGTCTGACAACAATAAACCCTTCAGCAAAACCAGTAAGAGGGGCAGAGCCAGCAGCAGAGCAGGGTCGGGCAGGAAAGATCCACAGGACTGACCCGGGAACACAACCCAGATGCACCGGCAGCTGTGAGTGGATCCCAGGTGTGGACTAGCAGGCATAACCACTGAGGGTGCAAGGCGGCAGACCCACTGAGGGCTGACCGAGGTCATACATTCGCTCGCAGATAAACCGGGGAAGGAGTAAGCAGTGAGACGGACAACACAAGCCCCAGGCACCAGTGGTGGGAAGCGGCAGAGGGGACCACTATTGTCCCTCTCTGACCCCACCTCCACATACAGCATCACAAACCAGCGACCTGGGTGGCCCTGCCCTGGTGAACACCTAAGGCTCCGCTCCTCATAAGTAACAGGCATGAACAGATCAAAACATGGCTCAAGAACAACTCAGAGCCCCAGAGTCCATAACTCTAAGGGAACAAGGAATTGCCAACCTATCAGATGCACAGTTCAAAACACTGGTGATCAGGATGCTCACAGAACTGAGTGATTTTAGTCACAAATTAGAGGAACATACGAAGGCTAAACTAATTGAAATGAATGAAAATGAACAGGAAACCAACAGTGATGGAAAGGAAATTGGGACTCAAATCAAAGGAGTGAAGCAGAAGGAAGAAAAAAACGACCAGGTTTCAAGATGGCGGTGGACTAGGACGGAGCAGATACCAGTTCCTAGTACAAAAGAGACAGAAACCTATCCAATCAGAGGAGGTGAGGCCAGCAAGCCAGCAGTTGCCAAGCATATATGAAAATAAGAGACCAGAAACCTCATTGGTCACGGAACCAGACGGTAGGGAGACAGCAGCGGTACAGTAGTCTCTGGGACGGAGCAGGGAGAAACAGCCGGTGCAGGGTAGGGGAACCAGCGCCCTGTGGCCAGAGCCAAACGGCTCCTGGGGCAGCCTTCAGTGCCCGGACGGCTCCCTCCCTGGGATTTTTCTGCCGGGCAGGCCGAGTAGCCCAGGCAAAGAGGTGTGGAAGAAATTTCAGCCTGCGTGCAAGTTGGGGAACTAGTCACTCCACACGCAGTGTGTCTGGGCAAGTGCCTGAGGGCGCCTAGGCCAACGTTCAGCGCCCAGAAAGCTCCCTCCCTAGGATTTTTGGGCCGGGGACCTGCCAAGTGGCCCAACCAGAGGGGAGCAGAGGTGAGTTCAGTCTGTGCATAGCTCGGAGGTCCAGCGCCTGGTGGGAACTGTGTCTGGGAGAGTGCCTGAGGGCGCCTAGGCCAACTTTCAGTGCCCAGAAAGCTCCCTCCCTAGGATTTTTGGGCCCGGACCGGCCAAGAGACCCAACCAGAGGGGAGCAGAGGAGATTTCAGCCTGCACACAGTTCTGGGTCCAGCACCCGGCGTGGTGCTGCTACATCCCTAGGGTTTTTTTTGTTTTTTTTGTTGTTGTTTTGGGTTTTTTTTTTTGCCAGAGGTTGGCCAGGGGACCCAGACAAACACAGGAGCAGAAGGGATACACACCACGCAGCGTGCCATGACGAGCACACAGAGTTTCTAGGTCTGCGCCCAGTCCTCAGATCGGCTCCTGGCTTCCAGTCTACCCCCCTCAGACTATCTGGAAGCCCGGGACGCTGAGGGGTCCTGGGAAAAGAGCTGAGACCCTCAACCCCCTCCCTTTCTAGCCAAGCAAGGTGGGGGGCCAGGAGAGACTTGTTTGATAGAGTTTACAGAGAGGGTGCGGAGGACAAAGGGCCCCAACCAAAGACTCTGTGGTTGCCAGCCCAGGAGAACTCAAAGGTGCAGCCTGGGGCTCTGAATCCAGTAGACACGGCAGCCTGGTCTGCTTCACACCCAGCTTGGCAGCAAGCCCAGGATTGGGCAGAGGGTCTGGGGGCTTCCCAACTGAACGGGGGGCAGGCCTGTGCTCAATCCCGAGGGAACCAGGCAACTAGGCCGGTGCAGGTGCCTGCAAACACAGCAAACCAGACTATGGCAGTAACCCCTGGGAGGGGAGCGCTGCGAGAAAGTCCTAGTTCCCCATTGTAGGGAGCTGGGGGAGAGGCGCCAAGTGTCTGGATCCTGAGAGGGGCTGGCTGAAAAAATCACAACAATCGACCCTCAGCCAACTGCAACCAGAAAAACCGGTTCGGCTAGTTTGAAGCGAACAAGTGACATTTCCTTTTGTGAGGTTGTTTTTGAGAGATTATTTTTGTTTGTGCGTTTTTTGTTTTTTTACTTTATTTTATTTTTATTCTTTCTTTTTTTATTTACCTTTCTTCCTTCTCCATTCCTTTTCTTTATCTTTTTGCTTTTTTAAAGTAATCTGTTATTTCTTTTAAACTTTATTACTGTTTCATCTTTCCATACTTTTGTCTTCTTTTCCCGGATTTTCGGTTTTATTTCTTTTTCTTTTCTTTCTAAACTTATTGCTCTTTCTTCCATTCCCCTACCATTTTTTCTTTCTTCCTTTTATTTCTTTCCTTATCATTTTTTTCTTTTACCCACAAGAGTCACAATCAACTTGAAAATATGAAAAGACCAGAGCTGGACCCATAGAAGAGGCCTCCCAATAGTAGAGTCAGAGAGACAAATTGCACATTGTTGTAGGAGAGAAGCCACAAGTTGCTGCATATTTGAGTAGGTGGAAGCAGAGAACAACAGGATAACCAATAGAGGCTGCACCATTGAAATTCACAGGCATTCCACCACAAAAGTTCATACCATAAACCCAGGGTGTCAAAACAGATTAATCTAAGAAGCTGAGGCTAACAAGAAGAGTCTCACAAACAATGGGAAGACAAAGAAACAACCCCCAAATGAAAGGAAAGGAGGAATCCTCAGAAAGAATGTTAGATGAAATAGAGGCAAGTCAACTATCAGATACTGAATTCAAAGCACTGGTTATCAGGAAGTTCAAAGAGCTCACAATCAGCTACCAGAAACTACAGGGAAGCTACAATGATCTCACTGTGAACTATATCAACATGAAAAAGGAAATGGAAATTATTAGCAAGGGCCAAGAGGAAATGAAGAATACAATTTCTGAATTGAAGAACACAGTGGAAAGCATTAAAAATAGGGTGGATGAAACAGAAGATCGGATTAGTGAGTTGGAGGACAAAGTAGAAAGCATCTCACAGAAAGAACAGGAAAGGGGAAAGAGGCTCAGAAAGAATGAAGAGAGATTAAGAGAAATGCACGACAATATGAAACGTAATAATATCCGAATAATAGGAATACCAGAAGGAGAAGAAGAGAACAAGGGATAGAAAACATATTTGAAAGAGTAATGAGAGAAAATTTTCCTAATTTGACAAAAGAAAAAGTCACACAAATCCAGGAATCACACAGAGTCCCATGCAAGAGGAACCCAAAGAGGCCCACTTCAAGACACATCATCATTCAAATGGCAAAATTCCAAGACAAAGAGAGAATCTTAAAGGCAGCAAGGGAGAAAAAAGAAATAACATACAAGGGCGTCCCAATAAGGTTAGCCACTGACTTCTCAATGGAAACACTCCAAGCAAGAAGAGATTGGCAAGAAATATTCCAAGTAATGAGAAACAGAGGCCTACAACCAAGGCTACTTTACCCAGCAAGGCTCTCAATCAAGATAGAAGGCCAAATAAAGAGCTTCCAAGACAAAAGAAGTCTAAAAGAATTTGTTGCCACCAAGCCAGCTCTACAAGAAATACTAAAAGGTCTGCTTTAAGGAAAGGAAGGAAAAGAGACAGACAGAGAGGAACACAGGTACAAAAATGGCAATGAATAAGTACCTATCAATAATAACCTTAAATGTAAATGGATTAAATGCTCCAATCAAAAGACACAGAATAGCTCAATGGATAAGAAAGCATGACCCACACATATGCTGCCTACAAGAGACCAACCTCAGGACAAAAGACCATCACAGACTAAAAGTGAAAGGCTGGAAACAAATTTTCCAAGCAAATGGACAAGAAAAAAAGCTGGGGTAGCAATTCTCATATCATACAAAATAGACTTCAAAAAAAGAGCCATAAAGAGTGACCCAGAAGGTCACTTCATAATACTCAAGGGCAGAATCCACCAAGAAGACATTAACATCATAAATATATATGCACCCAACATAGGAGCACCAAAATATATAAGGAAAATCTTAGAGGAATTCAAGAAAGATATAGACAGCAACACAATTATAGTGGGGGATTTTAACACCCCACTATCAAAAATGGACAGATCTTCCAAACAAAATATCAACAAAGACATTGCGGCATTAAACAACACCCTTGATGAAATGGATCTAACTGATATATACAGAGCTCTTCACCCCAAAGAAGCTTAAATACACATTCTTTTCAAATGCACATGGAACACTCTCAAAGATAGACCACATGATAGGGCACAAAACAAGCCTCAACAAATTCAAGAATATTGAAATCATACAAAGCATCTTCTCTGACCATAAAGGACTGAAACTGGAAACCAACCCCAAAGGAAAAAACCCAAAACACCAAAAATCATGGAGACTGAATGGTATGCTATTAAACAATGAATGGGTCAAGAATGAAATTAGGGAAGAAATCAAAAAGTTTCTGAAACAAATGAAAATGATCTCACAACAACCCAAAACTTATGGGATACAGCCAAGGCAGTCCTGAGAGGGAAGTTTATAGCAATACAGGCCTACCTAAAAAAAAACAGAAACATTTCAAACAAATGACCTTACTCTACGCCTGCAAGAACTCGAGGAACAACAACAAAAACAGCCCAAAGCAAGTTGAAGGAAGGAAATAACCAAGATCAGAGCAGAACTAAATGACATAGAGACTAAAAGTACAATTCTAAAGATCAACGAATCCAGGAGTTGGTTCTTTGAAAAGATAAACAAAATAGACAAGCCTTTAAGTAGGCTCATCAAGAAAAGAAGGGAACGGACACAAATAAACACAATCAGAAATGAAAGAGGAGAGATTACAACTGATACCACAGAAATAGAAAGGATTGTAAGAAATTACTATGAAGAACTGTATGCCAAGAAATTTGAGAACCTATGGGAAATGGACACATTTCTAGAAAACTATCATCTCCCAAAACTCAATGAAAAAGAAGTAGAACACCTGAATAAACCAATAACAGCAAAAGAAATTGAAGCAGTAATCAAAAAACTCCCATCACACAAAAGCCCCGGACCAGATGGATTCACAGGAGAATTCTACAAAGCATTTAAGGAAGAGCTAACCCCCATTCTTCACAGACTATTCCAAAAAATCCAAAAGGATGGAAAACTCCCAAACTCCTTTTATGAAGCCAGCATCATCCTAATTCCAAAACCAGATAGAGATACAACAAAGAAAGAAAACTTCAGGCCAATATCACTGATGAACATAGACACTAAAATCCTCAGCAAAATATTGGCAAATCGCATCCAACAATACATCCAAAAGATTATACACCATGACCAAGTGGGATTCATCCCAGGGATGCAAGGATGGTTCAACATTCGCAAAACAGTAAATGTAATTCATCACATAAACAAAAGCAAAGACAAAAACCACATGATCATATCAATAGATGCAGAAAAAGCTTTTGATAAGGTACAACACCCATTTATGATAAAAACACTCAGCAAAATGGGAATAGAGAGAACATCCTCAATATAATAAAGGCCATTTATGAGAGACCTACAGAGAATATCATACTCAATGGACAAAAACTAAAAGCTTTTCCACTAAGATCAGGAACAAGACAAGGATGTCCACTTTCACCACTTCTATTCAATATAGTATTAGAAGTTTTTGCTACAGCGATCAGGCAGGAATAGGAAATAAAAGGCATCCAAATAGGAAAGGAGGAAACAAAACTGTCACTGTTTGCAGATGACATGATAGTGTACATGGAAAATCCTATAGACTCTACCCAAAAACTGCTCAAACTAATTAATGAATTTGGCAAAACAACAGGATACAAAGTCAATATGCAGAAATCAAATGCATTTTTGTATACAAACAATGAATCAGCAGAAGCAGAAATCAAGGAAAAAATTCCATTCGATATAGCAAAAAGAAAAATAAAATATCTGGGAATAAACCTAACTAAGGAGTTAAAAAACCCATAGGTCGAAAACTACACAGCCCTGAAGAAAGAAATCAGGGAAGACACAAACAAATGGAAACATATACCTTGTTCATGGATTGGAAGAATTAACATCATCAAAATGTCCATACTACCCAAAGCAATTTACAAATTCAATGCAATACCTATTAAAGTACCCATGGTGTATTTCACAGACATAGAACAAACACTTCAAAAATTTATATGGAATCATAAACAAGCCCGAATAGCAGCTGCTCTTTTGAGAAAGAAGAACAAAGTAAGAGGGATCACAATACCTGATATCAAACTGTATTACAAAGCCACTGTAATCAAAACAGCCTGGTACTGGCATAAAAACAGGCACACAGACCAATGGAACAGAACAGAGATCCCAGAAATCAACCCAACCCTCTACAGTCAATTGATATTCGACAAAGGGGGCAGTAACATAAAATGGAGTAAAGATAGCCTCTTCAACAAATGGTGTTGGGAGAACTGGACAGCTACATGCAAAAAAATGAAACTTGAGCACCAACTTACACCATACACCAAAATAAATTCAAGGTGGATAAAAGACTTAAATATAAGCCATGACACCATTAAAGTCCTAGAGGAAAACATTGGCAAGAAAATCTCAGATATTGCATGCAGCAACATTTTTACGGATATGTCCCCTAGAGCAAGGAATATAAAGGAAAGAATAAACAAATGGGATCTCATCAAAATAAAAAGCTTCTGCATGGCTAAAGAAAACAGTATTAAATTAAAAAGACAACCAAATGTATGGGAAAACATATTTGCCAATGATACCTCAGACAAAGGTTTAATCTCCAAAATATACAAAGAACTTACACGACTCCACTCTAAGAAGACACCCAACCCAATTAAAAAATGGGAAAAGGACTTGAACAAACACTTCTCCAAGGAGGACATACAGAACATTTAGAGACACATGAAGAGATGCTCAATATCGTTAGCTATCAGAGAGATGCAAATTAAAACCACAATGAGATACCACTTTACACCAGTCAGGATGGCTATAATAGACAAAGCAACAAACAACAAATTTTGGAGAGGGTGTGGGGAAAAGGGGACCTTAGTTCACTGTTGGTGGGATTGCAGACTGGTACAACCATTATGGAAAACAGTATGGAATTTTCTCAGAAAAATAAAAATTGACCTGCCTTTTGACCCAGCAATTCCACTGCTAAGATTATACCCCAAGAATCCTAAAACATCAATTTCAAAGAACCTATGTACCACAATGTTCATAGCAGCACAATTTACAATAGCCAAGAGTTGGAAGCAACCTAGGTGCCCATCAGTAAACGAATGGATCAAAAAATCATGGTACATATACACAATGTAATTCTATGCAGCAGAGAGAAAGAAGGAGCTACTACCTTTTGCAACAACATGGATGGAACTGGAAAGCATTATGCTGAGTGAAATAGTCCAGGCATTGAAGGACAAATACCATATGATCTCACCTTTGACAGGAAGCTAAAGAATAAAACAAACAAGCAAACAAAATAAAAACAAAGACGCTGAAATAGAGAACAAGTGGGCAGCGACCAGAGGGGAGAGGGAAGGGAACTTAAGGGGAAAAAGGGGGAGGAATTTTGAGGAATAAGTATGAAAGACACAGAGATGAGGACTGGGGGGGGGAGGGGAATGGGAGGGACGGGGGAGACCGGGCGGGGGGGTGGGGTGGGATGGGAGAAATAGATTAAAAAAATGTATTTGAAAAGTAACTAAATAAAATTTATATTAAAAATAGTCACTGTAAAAAAAATAAAAAATAAAGTGATGAAATGCACATTAAAAATATTATCAAAGAAAGAATAAAAATTGCTACTCAAAAAAAGAAGAAAAACAAGAAATGCAAAAAAAAACAACAAAAAAAAGATGCCTCATTTGTTGCACCTTTTTTTTCCTATAAGTTCAAAACTGGTCTCACCATTCTTTGGCATATATGCTTCTATTGAGGTCCTTTTCTTTGTAGAGCTCATGAGGGGCTTTTGATATAGTTGGACAAAATGAATGCAGGCACAGGAAAGGATCATTCAACAACTAGTGGCAGAGCACTGGTGGTCTTCAATGACCTCCCTCCTAGCTACTTCATAGGAATGAACAAAAAATTTCTTTTCCCACTGGCAATGCTGGAAGCAACAGAGAAATGTGGCCCTCAGCTACCAACTTCCGTCAGGAATTTCCTCTTTTGAAGAGAGCTGCTTTTCCTAAGGTCATGCCCCTATCCCAGAGCCAGGACAGAGAGGTATGCCTCCAAAATTTGGTAAATACTGGGATATAAAAGTTTTGTCATCTTACCCCAACTCTAAAGACAACTCTGGAGAATAATTCCAGTTTCAGAATTCCCTTAGGCCTCTGTTGTTACTGAATGGCTCAATTCTCTGCCAAATCCTACTTCTTTTCCTTCCTTTTCATACCCATTGATCTCAAGATGTACCTCCTGCATGCTGTAATATGACTCTGATTTCCAGGGACTCCAACTTGTGGCATCTTTTTTCAGGGTTCCCAAGAGTAGATGTACTCTTGAATGTATTTGGGCTCCTCTGCCAGGTTGTGAGTTTCTCACAGTCAGTGACTTTGGGGTCTCATCTACAACTAGCCCATTGCCTAGCAGGAAATGTTTACTAGGCCTGGCATAGTAAAATGTTTAGGAAATCTTGGTATAATTTAATTTAATGGCCCTAATAATGAAATAAATGACTGTGGAAAGAGAGTTCTCAGAAATGTAGTGATTCCAAAAAGTAAACACTGCTAGCATCTATCTATCATCTATGCATCTATCCATCCATCTAGCTATCTATTCATCTATCAATCATCTATTTATCTATCTAATTATCTATTTATCTATCCAATCATTCTCAGTTTAGAATACTTAAAGATAAATATTCTTAGCCTCATTTTGCAAATGTAGAAATGAAAGCTCAGTGTGGTTAGGTACCTCTGCCCAAGTTCCCCTAGCTAGTAAAATGGCAGGGACCAGATTTAAAATGAAGTCTGGCTGACACCAAAGCTTGTTTTTTACAGAGACCAAAAGAGATAGCTTTACAAGAAAAATGGGTTGGGAGTTAATGTCCTTTACCTCTAAGTTGCTTCTTTTTATTTCTTGCAAAATTTTAAATGAGAAAACCTTGTTTTGGGCCCATGTGAAAATAAGAAGTGAGATTTAGGACTTTAAAAAAATTGTACTAAAGAATGGCATATGAGGAATTAATTTTTTGTTTTTGTTATGCTAAACTCATTTTTATTTCCAGTTAATTCTTATATATTTTTATTAAAATTTTTATTATAAAATATAGTATACAGGAAACAGCATAAAATATATGTAAAGTTTAATGCATTATATAGTGAACAGCTATGTAATAACCACTGAAATCAAGAAATAAAACATTACTGTTTCCCTGGAGTTTCCCCATGTATTCCTATCCAGATGTAACCCTTACCTCTCCCCCACTGGTAATCATAGCTTGGTTTTTACAGTAATAAATTCTTTTTTACAGTGATACACATGGGTTTGTATCCCTAAACAATTTAGAGTAAGGGATGACAAACCATGGCTTGTAGGTCCAATGCAGCCAACTGTTTGTTTTGTAAATGGAGTTTTATTGGAGTACAACTATGCCTGTTCATTTATGTATTTTCTATGGCTGCTTATGAGCTGAACAGTAGAGTTGAAGAGCTGTGGCGGAGACCAAGTATGGCCTATAAAGCTTTAAATGTTTACAATACGGCCCTACACACAAAAAGTTTTCTGGTCTGTAATCAAGATTATTGCTGTTTTCCTTTTTGAGGAGTATCACAAAATAAGCCTTTTTGGTAACTTGCTTTTTCCCCTCAACATTATATTTGTAAGATCCATTCACAATGAATCTATTCACTTGTATGCATCAACTGCTAACATATATAAAGAGCAATTATGAATTTCATATTCCTATTTAAAACTTTTATTACTTTGTATTGTATTTTTGGAGTTTTTGTAAAAATACATCCAGTACAGAAAAGATGGAGAAAGAGAAAAGTAGAAATAAGAAATATAATTTGCCTGCAAATAAATTGTCTTTCCTTTCATCAGTTAAAAGCATCAACTTTTTTTTTTCATAAATCTTGTTTTTACTGCTTTAATGGTAATACTAGCTTTTCAGGAAACAAAAAAATATAAAAAAATAACCTATATTCTTTCAGACATAATAATTATTAATGTTTTGAAATCTGTATTTTTGTTTTTCTCTTTAGCTCTTTAACATATTAATGACAATGAAAGCATTAAATGTCAAAACCCATGTAACATTGGCAAAGTAATACTCTGAGGAAAATTTTCTGCCTTAAATAATGTGAGAGAGAAACATTGATAGGTTGCCTCTTGTATGTGCCCTGAGCAGGGACCAAACCTGCAACCCAGGTATGTGCCATGATTCCACCAAGGCTAATTATAATTCAATTCCCAAAGACTAAAAATAAGAAGAGAATCTCTTTTTTTTAATTTTATTTAGTTACTTTTCAAGTACATTTTTTTTTATCTATTTCTCCCATCCCACCCCCCACCCCCGCCGCCCGGTCTTTCCCCTCCCTCCCATTCCCCCCCCCCCACCCAGTCCTCATCTCTGTGTCTTTCATACTTGTTCCTCAAAATCCCTCCCCCTTTTTCCCCTTAAGTTCCCTTCCCTCTCCCCTCTGGTCGCTGCCCACTTGTTCTCTATTTCAGCGTCTTTGTTTTTATTCTGTTTGCTTGTTTGTTTTATTCTTTAGCTTCCTGTCAAAGGTGAGATCATATGGTATTTGTCCTTCAATGCCTGGACTATTTCACTCAGCATAATGCTTTCCAGTTCCATCCATGTTGTTGCAAAAGGTAGTAGCTCCTTCTTTCTCTCTGCTGCATAGAATTACATTGTGTATATGTACCATGATTTTTTGATCCATTCGTTTACTGATGGGCACCTAGGTTGCTTCCAACTCTTGGCTATTGTAAATTGTGCTGCTATGAACATTGTGGTGCATAGGTTCTTTGAAATTGATGTTTTAGGATTCTTGGGGTATAATCCTAGCAGTGGAATTGCTGGGTCAAAAGGCAGGTCAATTTTTATTTTTCTGAGAAAATTCCATACTGTTTTCCATAATGGTTGTACCAGTCTGCAATCCCACCAACAGTGAACTAAGGTCCCCTTTTCCCCACACCCTCTCCAACATTTGTTGTTTGTTGCTTTGTCTATTATAGCCATCCTGACTGGTGTAAAGTGGTATCTCATTGTGGTTTTAATTTGCATCTAAGAAGAGAATCTTAAAAGCAGC
The DNA here is from genome assembly GCF_021234435.1 of Artibeus jamaicensis. Taxonomy (NCBI): domain Eukaryota; kingdom Metazoa; phylum Chordata; class Mammalia; order Chiroptera; family Phyllostomidae; genus Artibeus; species Artibeus jamaicensis. The sequence continues at coordinate 2,192,791 of NW_026521840.1, read as the reverse complement.
AAGAGAAAAGGAGACAGTTATGTACAAAGGAGTTCCCATCAGACTGTCAGCTGATTTCTCAAAACAGACCTTACAGGCAAGAAGGACCTGAAAAGAAGTATTTTAAGTCATGAAAGGCAAGGACCTACAACCAAGACTACTCTATCCAGAAAAGCTTTCATCTAGAATGGAAGGGCAGATAAAGTGCTTCTCAGATAAGGTCAAGTTAAATGAGTTCATCATCAAGAAACCCTTATTATAGGAAATGTTAAAGGAATTTATCTAAGAAAAAGAAGATAAAAAATATAAACAGTAAAATGACAGCAAACTCACAGTTATTACGAACCACACTTAAAAACAAAAGCAAACTAAGCAAACAACTAGAATAGGAACACAACCACAGAAATGGAGATCACATGGAGGGTTAGCAACAGGGGAGTGGGAGGAAGAGAGAGGGGGAAAAGATACAGAGAATAAGTAGCATAAATGGTAGGTAGAAAATAGACAGGGGGAGGTTAAGAATAGTGTAAGAAATGTAGAAGCAAACAAACTTATATGTATGACCCATGGACATGAACTAAAGGAGGAGGATGTTGGTGGGAGGGGGTGTGCAGAGTGGAGGGGAGTGAATGGGGGGAAATGGGACAACTATAATAGCATAATCAATAAAATATATTTAAAAATGGCTGGACTTATTCTGGATAGGCCTCATATATATAGATATATACACACATATATGTATGATATATCATATGAATTATGACGTATATATCCTGTGTGTCATGTATGTATGTGTATCTATATATTATATAATCATATATATATATATATGATTCTAGATGATAAACTTGAAGAAACCAGCCTGTAACCAAAAAAATAGAGACACATTATGACTCCTTTCCCTTCCATTTTTTATATTCTTTTCCTCTCTTATAAAAAGCAGTCTCTTTCTTATCAACATGTTTTGTAGAGATAACTGAAAAACCTTTGATTTATTAAAATTTCTCATATTTCTTTAAAATAATTTTTCATAGATTAAAGATCCACTCTGAAGAAACTTAATTTTAAGAAGAAATGTCTAAGGGAATCCCCCAAGATGGTAGGTTCAGAGGAAAGAGTTTTACAAATTCAACTCTAGGTTTCTACCACTGAGAAAGGTGTTCTGTAGGTGGGGACATCCCGTTGTACCCCAGAGGAAAGGGTGGTTAGCTATGGGCCAACCCTCATGCTCTTGCAGACATTGACGGAGACTTAAGGAGGTGAGTTGCTCCTGATATGTGATGAAAAATCCAAGAACAAAAATGCCTATTTACATTTTTATTTAGGCTGCTGTTGATGGCTCTATAAAGAGACCTGGAGGTGAGTTAAAGTTACAATTCCAAATACTCCTAAAAACCTGGAGCAGCCTCTCTGACACTCTCTTCCCTCCTTTTATTCCATGGTCCATGGCTATAAATAAGTAGGCAAAAGGCAGGAACCTTTCAAAATAAATCCAAACCTAATTTAAAAAATTAAGGGGGAACAGCCAGCTTCTTCCATCAAGGCAATAGGTGGTCACTGCAGAAGTTGAATTGCCATGACAACACTCTGAGAGACCAAATCTGGCTGTAAGGGTACATGTAATGTTACTGCCTGTTCCCCACAGTGCAGAATGGGGAGAAGAAAAATGTAAAATTCCTGGGAAATTAGAAGAATTTCTCGGATAGAAAAGAGGTTTCCATGAGTAGCAAGCTACAAGCAGGGCTAAGTGCCCATATTCTGGATCTGGTGCTTGCATCGCACACAAGACGTAAATACAGCCTCAACATTTTATTATATAGAGCTTGTGTTTTCTGAGAAACAGAAGGTACCCGTCCAATTAACTCATCTATCTCCCTGAGGCTTCCAGCAAAATATATTGTAGTGATTAAGAGTCCAAAACATAATTTTCTGCCTATGGGCAAGAGATGAAATCAAAGCACACATCAATCTGACTCCAACCATTCTCAATCACAATATTTTCACTGTTTACTAGCAAAGATGGGAACAGGCCATAGGTTAAGAACCTACAGCTTCTCTCAGCCAATCCCTTATAGCAAGGGTTTTCAAAATTATCACCTAATTTTTTAAAAATCCCAATGGTGGTTATACTTAGACAAAATAGACTTTAAGTTAAAAACTGTCAGCTCTGGCTGGTGTAGCTCAGTGGATTGAGCACAGGCCTGCAAACCAGACAATCACGGTTTGATTCCCAGTTAGGGCGCATGCCTGGGTTGCAGACCAGTTCCCTGCAGGCCAGTTCCCAGCAGGGGATGCACAAAAGGCAACCATACATTGATGTTTCTCTCCCTCTCTCCTTCCCTTCCCCTCTAAAGATAAATAAATGAAATATTTAAAAAAATAAAAATAAAAACTGTCATAAGAGACACAGCAGGCCATTACATAATGATGAAAATGCCAATTCAAGACGAATATGTCTTGAATTATAAATATACATGTGCCCAACATAGCAGCACTTACATATACAAAGCAAATATTAACATTATTCAAGGAATAAATATATAGCAATGCCATAATACTAAAATATTCAATATTCCATTTTCCATAATGTATAAATCATCCAGAGAGAAAATAAATAAGAAAACAGAAGACTTGAACAATACTATATATCAAAAAAACCTCACAGATATATAGAACATTTCACCCATCAGTAGCAGAATATACATTCTTCCCAAATGCACACAAAACTTTCTCCAGGAAAAGCTTAGTAATGTTACAAGTGTATCACTCTGGTTGGATATGTTGATAATGCTTGAAGCTATGCATGTATGGAGGCATGATTTATGTGGAATCTTGTACCTTCCTGTCAATTTGTTTTTAAAACTAAAACTGCTCAAAAATAAAATTTAAAAATCTTAGGCATAAACTTAATCAATGAGGTGAAAGTCTTGTACACTGAAAACTATATAACACTGATAAAAATTAAAGCAGGTATAATGAATGGAAAGATGACCCACACTCATGGATTGGAAGAATGAATATTTTTAAGATATTCACAACCCCAAGTGATCTACAGATTCAGTGAAATTCCTATCAAAATTCCAGTGGCATTGTTATTTATTTTTATTTTTAAAAATATTTTATTTATATATTTTTAGACAGAGGAGAAAGGAAGGAGAAAGAGAGAAAGAGAAATATCAGTGTATGAATGGCACTGATGCACCCCTACTGGAGACCTGACCTGCAACTCAGGTATGTGCCCTTACTGGGAATCCAACCAGCAGACCTTTGGTTTGCAGGCTGGCATTCAATCCACTGAGCTGCACCAGCCAGAGTTGTTTTTTACAGAGATGGAAAAATATACTAAAATTCTTGCAGAATGACGAAAGAACCAAACTAGCCAGAGTGATCTTGAGAAAGAAGGATAAACCAGAAGACATTAGACTTCCTGATTTCGAAATATATTTCAGTGCTACAGTATTTATAATAATATGGTACCAGCATAAAAACAGACACATAGACCAGTGGAGTAGAATATAGAGCTCAGAAATAAACCCATGCATAACAGTCATCTAATCATTAGCAAGAGAGTTCAAAATACATAATGCAGACAATATATTCTCTGTAATAAATGGTGTTGAGAAACGGGATAACCATATCCCAAATGATGAAATTGAACCTTTATCTTACACCACAAAAATTATCTCCAAATAGATTAAAGAGTTAACTTAAGATCTGAAACCACAAAACTCCTAGGAGAAAGCCTAGAGAGAAAGCTTTTTGACATTGATCATGGCAATAATTTCTTACATTTGACACCAAAAGCATGGGCAACAAAAGCAAAAAAAAGATAGGTGAGACTACATCAAACTAAAAACTTTCTACACAACAAAAGAAAGAATTGACAATATGAAAAGGCAACCTACAGAATGTAGAAAATATTAGCAAGCCATATAGTCAATAAAGACAATATACGAAATACAGGATCAGGCACAAATAATGCTCCCCCCCTTTTTTTTTTTTTTACAAAATCTTTTATTATAAAATCACAAGTACGAACTTCTGTAACATGACAATATCATCCTCAAACACACCATATGACATTTTAGGTGAAATGTTCAAATTAAAACTATAAGTTATTACACCCATATTATTACCCTACCAACCACACTGAGGCAGGCATTACTTCTGCTGGACCCTGTATACAAGGAATTTCTGTAACTCAGTAGGAAAAAAAATCATATCACTTAACTGAAAATGGGCCAAGATCTTGAAAAGATATTTATTCTAAAAGTACCTGCAAATGGCCTATTTGTATATGAGAAAGGGCTCAACATCCCTAATCATCAAGAAATGTGAGTCAAAACCACAGTGAGATATCATCTCATACTTTTTAAGATAGCTAGTTTATAAAAAGGTAAGTATTGGCAAAGATATGGCAAAAGGATCCCTTGAACAATTAGTGAAAATGTATACTGGTGTAGCCACCGTGGAAACCAATGTGGAGGTGTCTCAGAAAAATTAAAAATAGAACTACCATATGATTTAGCAATCCCACTTGTGGGTATATACCCAAAGAAATTTAATTCAAAATCTCAAAGAGTTGTATGTATTCCCAAGTTAATTGTAGTATTAGTCACAATAGCCAAGACATGGAAGCCACCTAAGTATCCATCAAAATATATATATATATATATATAGAGAGAGAGATATATAGATATAGATATTACTCATCCTCAAAAAAGAAGGAAATTCTCCCATTTTTGACAGTATAGATGACCTGGAAGATAGTATGCTATGTGAAATAAGCCCAGGCACAGAAGGACAAGTACTACATTCTACTACATATATAAAGAATCAAAAATATTCAAACTAGTAGAAGCAGAGGGTAAAATGATGGTTACCACAAACAGGTAGAAGGGGAAAATGGAAAGGGATTCATAAAAGGGTACAAAGTTTGAGTTTGCAAGGTAAGTCCTAGGGATCTACTGTACAGCATAGTGCCTATAGTTAATAGTACCATATTCTGTATGTACTTAAAAATTTGCCAATGGGGTTGATTTTATGTTAAGTATTCTTATCACACAAATTTATAATAATCATAATGGCACAAGAAACTTTTGGAGGTGATGTATATATTTATGACATATATTGTGATGATGGTTTCATGGCTATATACTTATCTTCAACCTCACCAGGTTATATACCTTAAATATGGATGGTGTTTTGTATGTCAATCATACCACAATGATGTGCTTTTAAAAACTGCATCAAAGTACACAATCAAGAAAGCAAAAAGGCAACCCATGGAATGGGAGAAAATGTTTGCAAATAATATATTTAATACATGGTTAATATTCATAATAGGTGAATACCTCCTACAACTCAACAATAATTACACAACCCTACTAAAATATGAGCAAAGAATTAAATAGACATTTTTCTAAAGAAGATATGCACATAAAATATGCTTAATATCACTAATCACTAGGGAAATGGAAATTAAAATTACAATGACATATCACCACACACCCATTAAGACTACTATTATTTAAAAAATCAGGCAATAAGGAGTGTTGTTGAGGTTGTGTAGAAATTAGAACCCTAAGCAGATGGTAATGGAAAACATCTGGAAGTTTCCTTAAAAATTAAAATATAGTATTACAATATAATCATGCAATTCCACTTATAGATATAAAAGCAAAATAATTGAAATCAGGGTCTGAAAGATGTATTGTATGTTTATGTTTATAGCAGGATTATTCATAATAGCCAAAGGTGGAAGACCCTTAAATTTCCATCTATGAATGAATGGATAAACAAAAGTGGTACATATGCACAATGAAATATTTTATCCTTCAAAAGAAAGAAATTTTGACATATGCTACAAAAAGAATAAACCTTGAGGACATTATGCTAAATGAGATAAGGCAGCCACAGAAGTACAAGTACAGTATTACCCTACTTATATGAGGTCCCTAGAGCAGCCAAATTGAGACACAAAGTAAAATGGTGGTTGCCAGGAAATAGGTTGAAGAGGGAAATAAAGAGTTATTGCTTAATGATTATAGAGTTATATTTTTGCAAGACAAAAAGAGTTCTGAAAATAGATGGTGGTAATGTTTGCACAGCAATATCAATGTACTTAATGTAACAAAAGTGTAAGTTTTTTTGAAACTGTACATTTAAAAATGATTAAGGCACTCTGGCTGGTGTGGCTCAATGGACTGACTACCAGCCTGTGAACAGAAAGATTGCCAGTTTGATTTGCAGTCAGGGCATATGCCTGGGTTGTGGGTGGATCCCTAGTTGGGGGCGTGCGAGAGCAAACCAAGAGATATTTCTCTCGCATATCGAAGTTTCTCTAACTCTCTGCCTCCCTCCCTTCCTCTCTCTCTAAAAATGAATAAATAAAAACTTTTTAAAATAATAAAGGTGATAAGTTTTGCTCTGTGTGCTTCCACCATGAAATGGAAAAATGGTCATTTTTATATTATGTATATTTCACCATAATTTTAAAATAAAATAGTATTGGTAATATGATACTTGTTAAACACCTAGCAGAATGTTTGACACAAGTAGATAATCAATCATTATTAGTCACTTCCATCTTTTCCTCATCTCCCCTGACAGCATCTTCTCCATGACTTAATTTCTACCTAACTTCCCACTTCTGTTTTGTTTTTAGTGTTGTTCTATTACAGTTGTCCCAATTTCCCCCCTTTGTTCTCCCCTGCCACCTGTCCTGCTCCCACAGTCAGTCCCTGCACTGTTGTGTATGTCCATAGGTCATATATACATGTTCTTTAACTGTGCCCATCCCCTTCTGTGCTCGATTACCCCCTCCCCCTTCCCCTATGGTTACTGACAGTTTGTTCTTTATTTCAATGTCTCTGGTTATATTTTGCTCACTTATTTGTTTTGCTGATTAGGTTCCACTTATGAGAGATCATATGGTATTTGTCTTTCTCAGCCTGGTTTATTTCACTTAGCATGATGCTCTACAGTTCCACCCTTGCTGTCAAGAAAAATAGGGGCTTCTTTCTTTCAGCTGCATAGTATTTCATTGTGTAAATGTACCACCTTTTTTTTGATTTGCTCATTTAATGATGGACACAGGCAGTTTCCAGCACTTGGCTATTGTAAATAACACTGCTATGAACATAGGGGTGCCTAAATTCCTTTGAATTAATAATTCAGAATTCTTAGGGTATAATACCAGCAGTGGAATCAATGGATAAAAAGGCAGTTCCATTTTTAGTTTTCTGAGGAAACTCCATACTGTTTTCCATAGTGGCTGCACCAGTCTGCATTGCCACCAATAGTGCACTAGGATTCCCTTTTTTCCACATCCTCTCCAACACTTGTTGTTTGTTGATTTGGTTATGATGGCCAGTCTCACAGGTGTGAAGTGTTATCTCTTTGTGGTTTTAACGTGCATCTTTGTGATGGCTAGTGATGCTGAGCCTCTTTTCATATATTTCTGGACCCTCTGTATGTCCTCCTTGGAGAAGTGTCTGTTCAAGTCCTTTGACCATTTTTTAATTTAGTTGGTTGTCTTCTTAGAGTGGAGTTGTGTAAGTTCTTTGTATATTTTGGAGATTAAACTTTTGTCTGAGGTATCATTGGCAAATATGTTTTCCCATAGAGTTGGTTGTCTTTTTATTTTAATACTGTTTTCATTAGCCACTCAGAAGCTTTTAATTTTGATGAGATCCCATTTGTTTATTCTTTCCTTTATATTCCTTGCTCTAGGGGACATATTGGTAAAAATGTTGCTGCGTGAAATATCTGAGATTTTCTTGCCGATGTTCTCCTCTAGGATTTTAATGGTGTCACGGCTTATATTTCAGTCTTTTATCCACCTTGAATTTATTTTGGTGTATGGTGTAAGTTGGTGCTGAAGTTTCATTTTTTTGAATGTAGCTGTCCAGTTCTTCCAACACCATTTGTTGAAGAGGCTATCTTTACTCCATTTTATGTTACTGCCCCGTTTGTCTAATATTAATTGACTGTAGAGAGTTGAGTTTATTTCTGGGCTCTCTGTACTGTTCCATTGGTCTATGTGCCTATTTTTATGCCAGTACCAGGCTGTTTTCACTACAGTGAACTTTTAATATGGTTTGATATCAGGTATTGTGATCCCTCCTACTTTGTTCTTTCTCAAAATTGGTGTGGCTACTTGGGGTCATTTATGGTTCCATATACATTTTTTAAACATTTGCCCTATATCTCTGAAATATGCCATTGGTATTTCAATATAGATTTAATTGAATCTATAAATTGCCTTGGGTTGTATGGACATTTTGATGATGTTAATCTTACAATACATGAACAAGGTACATGCTTCCATTTGTTTGTGACTTCCTTAATTTCTTTCTTCAGCGTTGTGTAGTTTTCTGAGTACAAGTGATTTACCTCCTTTGTTAGGTTTATTTCTAGGTACTTTATGTTTCTTGTTGCTATAGCAAATGAGATTTTCCCTGATTTCTGTTTCTAATATTTCATTGTTGGTGTACAAGAATGCCTTCAATTTCTTTGATACATTGACTTTGTATGCCACTGCTTTGCCAAATTCACTTATTAGGTTGAGCAGTTTTTTGGTGTACTCTATAGGATTTTCTATGTACACTATCATGTCATCTGCAAACAATGACAATTTTGCTTCTTCCTTTCTTATTGGGATGTCATTTATTTCTTTTTCTTATCTAATCATTGTGGCTAGGATTTCCAATACTATGTTGAATGGAAGTGGTAAAAGCAGACATCCTTGTCTTGTGCCTGATCTTAGTGGAAACACTTTTAATTTTTGCCCTTTGAGTGAGATGTCTGTAGGTCTCATATGACATTGTTATGTTGCAGAATGCTCCCTCTGTCCTCACATTGCTGAGTGTTTTTTATCATAAATGGCTGCTGTACCTTATCAAGTGATTTTTTCTCATCTATTGATATCATTTTATTTTGTTTTTCCTTTTATTTATGTGATGAATTATGCTTATTGATTTGCAAGTATTGTACAATCCTTGCATTTCATGAATGAAACCCAATTGATCACGGTGTATTATCTTTTCAATGTATTGCTGGATCTGGTTAGCCAATATTTTGTTGAAGGTTTTTGCTTCTACGTTCATCAGCAATATTGTCCTGTAGTTTTCTTTCTTTGTTGTATCTTTGCCTGGCTTGCAAATTGGAATAATACTGGCCTCATAAAAAGAGTTTGGGAGTTGTCCCTCTTCTTCATTTTTTGGAATAGTCTGAGAATAATAAGAGTTAACTCTTCCCTAAATGTTTGGTATAACTTGCCTGTGAATCCATCCAGTCCAGGGTGTTTGTGTGATGAGAGTTTTTTTTTTATTACTTCTTCAATTTATTTATTTTTTTAAATATATTTTATTGATTATGCTATTACAGTTGTCCCATTTTAACCCCCTTTATTTTCCTCTGTTCTGGACACCCCCTGCCACTTGCATCCCCCACCCCTTAATTCACGTCCATGGATCATACTTACAAGTTCTTTGGCTTCTACATTTCCTGTACTATTCTGAAACACCCCCTTGTCTATTTTGTACCTACCATTCATGTTACTTATTCCCTGTACCTTTGCCCCCATTCCCACGCCCTTCCTACTGACAACCCTCCATTTGATCTCAATTTCTAATTCTACTTGTTGCTTAGTTTTTTTAAAGTTCAATTGTTGATAGTTGTGAGTTTGTTGTCATTTTACTGTTCATAGTATTGATCATTTTCATAGATAAGTCAATTTAACATTTCATATAATAAGATCTTGGTGAAAATGAACTCTAACTTGACCTTATCTGGGAAACACTTTATCTGCCCTTCCATTCTGAGTGATAGCTTTGCTGGATAGCATAATCTTGGATGTAGGCCCTTGTCTTTCATGACTTTGAATACTTCTTTCTAACTTCGTCTTGCCTACAATGTTTGTTTTGAGAAATCAACTGATAGTCTTATGGGACCTCCTTTTTAAGTAACAGTCTCCTTTTCTCTTGCTGCTCTTGAGATTCTCTCCTTATCTTTCATCTTCAGTAATGAAATTATGATGTTCCTTGGTGTATGTTTCTTTGGGACTCTCTGAGCTTCCTAGACTTCCTGGAAGTCTATTTCCCTTGCCAGATTGGGGAAACTCTTCATTCTTTTTTTAAATAAGTTTTCCATTTCTTGTTCTTCTACTTCTGGCACCCTTAGCATTCAAATGTTGGAACACTTAAAGTTGTCCCAGAGCTTCCTCAGGCTCTCCTCATTTTAAAAAAATTCTTGTTTCTTTATTCTGTTCTGGTCGAATGTTTGTTTCTTCCTTCTGGTCCACACTGTTGATTTGAGTCCCAGTTTCTTTCCTGTCATTGTCGGTTCCTTGTACATTTTCCTTTATTTCACTTTTGATAGCATTCACACTTTCCTCTATTTTGTGATCATACTCAACTATTTCTGTGAGCATCCTTATTACCAGTGCTTTGAACTGTGTATTTGATAGGGTGGCTATCTCTTCACTGTAAACAGTTGTATTTTTTCTGGAGCTTTGATCTGTTTTCATTTGGGTCATGTTTTTTTTTTTTTTTGTTCGACATGTCTGTTAGGTAGGAAGGAGCAGAGCCTTTGGTGTTTTTCAGGGTCGTGAAACCCAGGTCACTGTGTTATGGTGCTGTCTGTGGGGGATGGGTCTTAGAGGGAACAATGCCACTTGATCAGCTCTTGGCTGGTTTTCAATCACTTCCCCCACTACCCACAAGCATATTGGGCCCTTCTGGTGCTGATTCGAGGGTGGGAGGTTTGTGTACATTCTAAGACCCTGTGAGTCTCTCCAGTGAACTCTCCTGTGAGGCTGGGAGTTTCTCCCACTGCCACAATACCCACAGGTTTTCTCAGTCAGAGGTTTTGAAGATTTAGCTCACCGCACTGGAATCCTGGGTTGTGTGGTGTGTCTCATTCCACTGTTGTTTGCCTTGGTTTATCCATTCACAAATATGAATCCACCCATTTCTCCAGCTGCTGCCTCACCCATCCTGTTCCTCCAGTGGCTGTTTGCCACAAGGCCTCTCTGCCCGGCTGCCTATGTCCACACCTGTACTGCTCTGTATGAATGTTTTTTCTTTAACTCCTTGTTTGTGGGACTTCCATACAGCTCAATTTTCTGCCTGTTTTGGTTGGTTTTTGTTTTTAAATTTATTTTTTTCCTTCTTTTGATTGTGTGAGGAGGGGCAGTGTATCTACATATGCCTCCACCTTGGCCAGAAATCTGATTACTCCTTCAATTTAAGTGATTGTTATTGGACTATTCAAATTTTCTGCCCCTTCTTGATTCAGCTTCAGAAGATTATGTGTTTCTAGAAATTTATCTATTTTACAAATGTTATCAATTTTTTGGTATATAGTTGTTTGAGTGATTTCTTACATCCTTTGTATTTCTGTGGCATTGGTTGTCATTTCTCCTCTTCCACTTCTGAATTTATTTATCTGAGTCCTCTCTTTTTTCTTCTTGATGTGTCTAATTAATGGCCTGTAGATTTTGTTTATGTTTTCAAAGAACTGGCTGCTTGGATTTATTGATCCTTTGAATTTTTCTTTTTGTCCCTATGTTATTTAATTGTACTCTGATCTTGATTATTTCCTTCCTTCTGTTCAGTCTGGGCTTTGCTTGTTATTGTTTCTCCAGTTCTTGCAGATATAGGTTAGGTTGATTATTTGAAATGTTTCTTTCTTTTCGGGTAGGCCTTTCTTTTCGGGTAGAACTTCCATTTCAGGACTGCCTTCATTGTGTCCCATAGATTTTGGGCTGCTGTGTGCGCATTTTCATTTGTTGCCAGAGACTTTTTTATTTCTTCCATGATCTCATTGTTAACTCACTCATTGTTTAATAGCATGTTATTTAGTGTCCGTGAATTTGAATGCTTTTGAGTTTTTTCCTTGAGGATGGTTTCTAGTTTCAAGCTATTGTGTTCTGAGAAGATGTTTGATATGGTTTCAACTTTCTTGAGTCCATTTAGGCTTGTTCTACTGTGACCTACTATTCTGTGACCTACTTGTTATTTGACCTACTATTAAGTCTATCTTTGAAAATATTCCATGTGCATTTGAAAAGAATGTACATTTTGCTTCTTTGGGGTAAAAGGTTTTGTATATATTAATTAAGTCCATTTGATGTTGAGTGTTATGCAATGCCCCAATGGTCTTGTTGATTTTTCACTTCGAAGATCTATCCATTGGTGACAATGGGTTGTTAAAATTCCCTATGATGAGTGTGTTGCTGTTGATACCTTTCTTGAAGTCCTCCAAGGTTTTCTCTCTATATTTTTTACTCCTATGTTGGGTACCTATATGTTTACAAAGATTATATTTCTTGATTGTTTGTTCCCTTTAATATTATACAGTGTCCTCCTTTGTCTCTTTTTATGGTGTTTGTTTTGAAATCTATTTTTGTCTGATATAAGTATTGCTACCCTAGCTTTTTTTTTTCAGGTCTTTTTGCTTGGAATATATTTTATCCAACCCTTCACTTTTAGCCTATGTAGATATTTTTCTCTGAGGCGGGTCTCTTGTAGACAGCATATATGCAGTTCATATTTTCTTATTTATTCAGCTACCCTATGCCTTTTTATTGGAGTATTTAATCCATTTGCATTTAAAGTTATTATTGATAGGTATATATTCATTGCCATTTTCCCTTTGTACCTGTGTTCCCCCCTCTTTTTATTCATTTTCTTAAAGCAGTCCATTTAGCATGTCTTGCAATGCAGATTTAGTGGAGATATGTTCTTTTAGCCTTGTTTATTTATTTATTTATTTATTTTTGTCTGGGAAGCTCCTTATTTTCAAGCTGGGAAGCTCTTCCTTTTCAAATGAGTAAAATGAGTATTTTACTGTGTACAGCTGTCTTGGTTGCAGGCCTTTGCTTATCATTACTTGGAATATTTCTTGCAATTCCCCTCTGGCTTGTAGTCACACCTCCCACCTCTTAACATACTTTTTTTTTTACCTTTCCTTGCTTCTCTCCTCTCACTAGTACTTAACTCATTTATTTAGTTATTATAGAGAATATCAAGGACTTTTGATAACAATGACCTAACTCTTTTGACAGGTGGCAAAACCATGCTGTTCTCTTTCAAATGCTCCTTCAAAAAAAAATACATGTCCAAATATGTCAATCAGTATTACTGAATCTACAAGGTTGATGCATACAATTGTGCAAATCATTCTCTACGTGATGGTGTCTGGCTGAGAAGGTGAATTGGGGCAATCTTCCCTTTTATATGCTTAAATTTAAGGGGTGCTTATTTCTAATATGGAAAGTCACCATAAGGACCAGTGCCAGCACTGTGGATGTGTAATTAAGATACTGTGAGGCCTTGAGATTGGTCTTGGGGTGTTAAAAACATAGATATTTGCAAAAGTAAAAAGAAAAAAACTTCTTGTTGGCTCCAGGGATGATGGGTAGGAACAGCTCTTAGATCTCAGCTAGAAAGTGGCCTTTCTCACTCATGCCTTACACTTCTCCTTACTTCTTCCTCAAATGGTAACCACCCTCTACCCCATCACCACTGCCACTAACTAGCTTGTGATTGAAAATTCTAGAGTGAATGAAGGGAGATGGAGGCTACCACTCTGCTCCAAGACAAAATATAGTATTCTGCTCATTCGTGATTCAGAAGTTCTTCATCCTACCCAAACCATTCCTTACAAAAGGTTTGCACACAAAGTTGTGATTACCTTGGTATTCAGGCAAGAGACTTTAATTTGCTGGAACTGGCTTAATGGTGAGCATTCACTGAATCTCAGACTCTTGAAGAAAGAAAGGGATTAGGGATCTTCTAACTCTGTTTCCTAATTGGCCAAACCTTCATTTTCCTTGGTATTCTGTCTACTGAGAATTATAGAAGGAGGGTTGCACATTCAGCAGATGAGTAGGTTCAACTGAAATATTTTCACCACTGTGTGTATATCATCACTTCATAACAAACTCTTTCTCTATCCCTCTCCTATTCTCTTTGTATTTGTCTCTCTCTACTCCTCCTTTGAGTGGGTTCCTCATCATCCCTATAATTTTCCATTATTATGGCATGCCAGGAGATAAGCACAAGAATACTCAACATTCTGTGCTCCTCAAACACTTAACTCAGTTTTATAGCTGCTCAGAAAATCACATCCACAATGCATGTGCATCGTCATTTTACAAATACTTATTAAACACCTGCTATGGTCCAAGCACTGTAATGTGGAAGAGAATAATTATAGCTAAAACGTATATAGCACTGACTATGTGCCAGACATTCTTCCGACTGCCTCATATGGAATTGTCTCATTTCTTTTGTTTTTACAACATTATGAGATGGTTTTCATCCTCACCCCATTTTGAAGATGAGGAAACTAAAAAATAGAAAGGTTAAGTAACTGTCTCAAGGTCATAAGTCTGTAAGTAGTAAAGCCACAAAGTCAGAATTCAAATCCAAAATGTCTAGTGCAATATACACCCTTAACTACTGTTTATCTTGTTCTCATGAAGTTTATATTTTTTGTGAAGGGACAAAAACATGTAAATAAATCAAAATACAAATGTGATGGTAGTGTTTAGGTCTACATATAATAAAGCAAGATAAGGTGTAAAAGAGTGACAAGATATGTGTGTTATTTCTAATCGGATGATAGGGGAGGTCCTGAAGGAAGTGAGAAAGCTTGTTATAAATTGTAGGTAGAGTGAACACAAAACACAAAGGACCTAAGACAGGAATTCACAAGAAAGATTCTAGCATTATTAGAAGGCCTGTGTGTGTGAGAGAAATGATCAACAGAAAGTGTATCCTAGTAAACAGAATATAAGGAATAAGAATTGACCATATCATGTAGGACATTTCCAGCTATGGTAAATACTTGACATTTTATTTTAAATATAATGGGGTCAGTGATTTTAAATGGTGAAAAAATATCTGATTTGTTTTTCATAAAAGATCCATCTGGTTTCTGTGAGGAGAACAGACAGTAGGAGGATAACAATGGCAACAGGCATAGTTTGACCAAGGACAGTGAAGGTGAAGAGAAGTAGATAGATTAAGAATATGTTTTGAAGGGTTAAGTTCACAGACAGGTCTTCCTAATAGATTGAATATGGAGAAGATTGGATTAGTTGGCTAAGTCTCACAAGCCATTAATATATATTTTAAATATTTTTATTTAATTATTATTCAAGTACAGTTTTCTCTTACTCCCATTCCAGCGCACCCACCTCAGTGCTCCCCATCTCCCTTCCATTCCCCCCGGCACCTTAGTTTTTGTCCATGTGTCCTTTATACTTGTTCCTGTGAATTCTTCCCCTTTTCCCCTGAAATTCTCTCCCTTCTCCCCTCTGGTCCCTGTCAGCCTGTTATGTATTTCAGTGTCTTTGGTTATATTTTGCTTGCTTGTTTGTTTTGTTGTTTAGCTTCCTGTTAAAGGTGAGATCATATGTTATCTGTCTTTCACCACCTGGCTTATTTCACTCAGCATAATGCTTTCCAGTTCCATTCATGCTGTTACAAGGGGGAGGAGCTCCTTCTTTCTTTCTGCTGCACAGAATTCCACGGGATAAATATACCATAGTTTTTGGATTCATTCATTTGCTGATGGGCACTTAGGTTGCTTCCAGTACCGGCTATTGTAAATTGTGCTGCTATGAACATTGGGGTGCATAGTTTCTTTTGGATTGGTGTTTCAGGGTTCTTAGGATATAATCCCAGCAGTGGAATTGCTGGGTCAAAAGGCAGGTCCATTTTTAGTTTTCTTAGAAAAGTCCATGCTGTTTTACATAGTGATTGTACCAGTCTGCAATCCCACCAGCAGTGGACTAGGGTCCCCTTTTCCCCACACCCTCTCCAACACTTGTTTGTTGCTTTGTTTATGATGGCCATTCTGATCGGTGTAAAGTGGTATCTCACTGTGGTTTTAATTTCCATCTCTCTGATAGCTAGCGATATTGAGCATCTTTTCATGTGTCTCTGGATCCTCTGTATGTCCTCCTTGGGGAAGGATCTGTTCAAGTCCTTTGCCCATTGTTTAATTGGGTTGCTTGTCTTAGAGTGGAGTCATGTGAGTTTTTTGTATATTTTGAAGATTAAACCTTTGTCTGAGGTATCATTGGCAAATATGTTTTCTAAAACAGTTGGTTCTCTTTTTATCTTAATACTGTTTTCTTTAGCCATGAAGAAGCTTTTTATTTTGATGAGATCCCATATATTTATTCTTTCCTTTATGTCCCTTGTTCTAGGGGACATATCATTAAAAATGTTGCTGGTGAAATATCTGAGATTTTCCAGCCAATGTTCTCCTCTATGACTTGAATGGTGTCACAGCTTATATTTAAGTCTTTCATTCACCTTGAATTTATTTTGGTGTATGGTGTAAGTTGGTGCTCGCATTTCATTTTTTTGCACTTAGCTGTCCAGTTTTCACAACACCATTTGTTGAAGAGGCGATCTTTATTCCATTTTATGTTACTGTCCCCTTTGTCAAATATTAGTTGCCTGTAAAGACTTGGGTTGATATCTGGGCTCTCTGTTCTGTTCCATTGGTCTATGTGCCTGTTTTTATGCCAGTACCAGGCTTCTTTGATTACAGTGGCCTTGTAATACAGTTTGGTATCAGGTATTGTGATCCCTCCTACTTTGTTCTTTTTCTCAAAATTGCAACTGTTATTCCAGGTCATTTATGGTTCCAAATAAATTTTTGAAGTGTTTGTTGTATGTCTGTGAAATATGCCATTGGTACTTTAATAGGTATTGCACTGAATCTGTAAATTGCTTTGGGTAGTATGGACATTTTGATGATGTTAATTCTTCCAATCCATAAACACGGTATATGTTTCCATTTGTTTGTGTCTTCCTTCATTTTTTTCAGTGTTGTTTAGTTTTCTGCATAGAGGTCTTTTACCTCCTTGGTTAGGTTTATTCCCAGATATTTTATCTTTTTTTTTGCTATATCAAATGGGATTGTTTTATTTCTGCTTCTGCTGATTCATTGTTAGTGTACAAAAATGCTTCTAATTTTTGGATATTGGCTTTGTATCCCAAAGTTTTCCCAAATTTATTTATTAGGTTGAGTAGTATTGGGGTAGAGTTTATAGGATTTTTATTTTTTTAAATTATTTTATTTTATTTATTTATCTTTAGAGAGGAAGGAAAGGAGAGAAGGAGAGAAATATCAATGTATGCTTGCCTCTCATGAGTCCCCTGCTGGGAACTGGCCTGCAACCTAGGCATGTGCCCTGACTGGGAATCAAACCGCGATTGTGTGGTTCGCAGGCCCGCGCTCAATCCACTGAGCTACACCAGCCAGGGTATAGGATTTTTCATATACACTATTATGTCATCTAGAAACAGTGACAGTTTTGTTTCCTCCTTTCCAATTTGGATGCCTTTTATTTCCTTTTATTACCTAATCGCTGTGGCTAAAACCTCCAATACTATACTGAATAGAAGTGGTGAAAGTGGACAACCTTGTCTTGTTCCTGATCTTAGTGGAAAAGCTTTTAGTTTTTTCCCATTGAGTATGATGTTGGCTGTAGGTCTCTCATATATGGTCTTTATTATATTGAGGAATGCTCCCTGCATTCCCACATTGCTGAGTGTTTTTATCATAAATGGGTGGTGTACCTTCAAAAGCTTTTTCCACATCTATTGATATGATCATGTGGTTTTTGTCTTTGCTTTTGTCCATGTGATGTATTACATTTTCTGATTTGTGAATATTGAGCCATCCTTGCATCCCTGGGATGAATCCCTCTTGGTCATGGTGTATGATCTTTTAAATGAAATTTTGGATGCAAAATTTCTACATATATAGGCAAATATATATTGCCTATATTTTCAGCAATATTGGCAAATATTTTGTTGAGGATTTTAGCATGTATGTTCATCATCGATATTGGTCTGAAGTTTTCTTTCTTTGTTGTATCTATATCTGGTTTTGGAATTAGGATGATGCTGGCTTCATAAAAACTTTGGGAGTCCTTCATCATTTTGGATTTTTTTGAAAAGTCTGTAAAGAATAGGGGTTAGCTCTTCCTTAAATGCTTTGTAGAATTCTTCTGTGAAACCAACTGGTCCAGGGCTATTGTATGCTGGAAGTTTTTTACTGCTTCAATTTCATCTGCTGTTATTGGTATATTCAAGCTTCTTGCTTCTTCTTCATTTAGTCTTGGAAGATTATATTTTTCTAGAAATTTCTACATTTCACCTAGGGTTTCAAAGGTCTTGGCATACACTTCTTCACATTAATTTCTTACAATCCCTTCTATTTCTGTGGTGTCAGTTGTATTCTCTCTTTTTTTATTTCTGATTGTGTTTATTTGGGTTTTCTCTCTTTTTTTCTCAATGATCCTACTTAAAGGCTTGTCTATTTTGTTTACCTTTTCAAAAAACCAGCTCCTGGATTCATTGATCCTTAGAATTGTGCTTTTAGTCTCTATGTCATTGAATTCTGCTCTGACCTTGGTTATTTCTTTCCTTCTACTTGCTCTGGGCTGTCTTTGTTGTTGCTTCTCAAGTTCTTGTAGGTGTGGGGTTAGGTTGTTTGTTTGAAATGTTTCTATCTTATCCAGATAGGCCTCTATTGCTATGAACGTCCCTCTCAGGACTACCTTCACTGTGTCCCATAAGTTTTGGGTTGTTGTGAGTTCATTTTCATTTGTTTACAGGAAGTTTTGATTTCTTCCCTAATTTCATTTTTGATGCATTCATTGTTAAATAGCATGCCCTCAATCTCCATGATTTTGAGTCTTTTGGGTTTTTTCCTTTGGGGTTGGTTTCCAATTTCAGTCCTTGTGGTCAGAGAAAATGCTTGGTATGATTTCAATATTCTTGAATTTGTTGAGGCTCGTTTGGTGTCCTATCATGTGGTCTATCTTTGAAAATGTTCCATGTGCATTTGAAAAGAATGTGTATTTAGCTTCTTTGGGATGAATGTTTCTCTATATACAGACAGTTAAGTACATTTCATCTAGGGCAGTGTTCAATGCCACAATATCTTTGTTGATATTTTTTTGAAAGATCTGTCCATTTTTGACAGTGGGGTATTAAAATCCCCTAGTATAATTGTGTTGCTGTCAATATCTTTCTGAAGTCCTGCAAAATTTTCTTTATATATTTGGGTGCTCCTATGTTGGGTGCATATATATTTACAATGTTAATGTCTTCTTGGTGGATTCTTCCCTTGTGTATGATGAAGTTACCTTCTGGGTCTCTCTTTTTTTTAATATTTTCTTTATTTATTTTTCGAGAGAGAGGAAGGGAAGGAGAAAGAGAGGGAGAGAAACATCAATGTGTGGTTGCCTCTCATGTGTCCCCTGCCGGGAACTGGCCTGCAACCCAGGCATGTGCCCTGACTGGGAACCAAACCGCGATACTCTGGTTCGCAGGCCCGCTGTCAATCCACTGAGCTATGCCAGCCAGGGCCTGGGTCTCTCTTTATGGCCCTTTTTTGAAGTCTATTTTGTCTGATATTAGTATCTCTACTCTGGCTTTTTTCCCCCTTCCTCTTTGCTTGGAAAATTAGTTTCAAGCCTTTCACTTTTAGTCTGTGATGGTCTTTTGTCCTGAGGTGGGTCTCTTGTAGGCAGCATATGTGTGGGTCATGCTTTCTTATCCATTCGGCTATTTTGTGTCTTTTGATTGGAGCATTTAATCCATTTACGTTTAAGGTTATTATTGATAGGTACTTATTCATTGCCATTTTTGTACCTGTGTTCCTCTCTGTCTCTCACTTTTCCTTTCTTTCCTTAGAGCAGTCCTTTTAGCATCTCCTCCAGAGCTGTTTCGGTGGAGGCATATTCTTTTAGACTTCTTTTGTCTTGGCAGCTCTTTATTTGGCCTTCTATCTTGATTGAGAGCCTTGCTGGGTAAAGTAGACTTAGTTGCAGGCCTCTGGTTCTCATTGCTTGGCATATTTCTAGCCATTCTCTTTTTGCTTCAAGTGTTTCCACTGAGAAGTCAGTAGCTAACCTTATTGGGGGTCCCTTGTATGTTACTTCTTTTTTCTGACTTGCTGCCCTTAAGATTCTCTCTTTGTCTTGGAATTTTGCCATTTTAAAGATGATGTGTCTTGAAGTGGGCCTGTTTGGGTTCCTCTTGATTGGGACTCTCTGTGATTCCTGGATTTGTGTGACTTTTTTGCTCATCAAATTAGGGAAGTTTCCCCTCATTACTTTTTCAAATATGTTTTGTATCCCTTATTCTTCTTCTTCTCCTTCTGGTATCACTATTATTTGGATATTATTATGTTTCATATTATCTTGCATTTCTCTTAATCCTTCTTAATTCTTTCTGAGCCTCTTTTTCTTTTCTTGCTGTTCCTGGGAGTTTTTTTCTACTTTGTTCTCCAACTCACTGATCCAATCTTCTGCTTTATTGATCCTGCTTTTGGTAACTTCTATTGTGTTCTTCGGTTCAAAAATTGTATTCTGGAGGATGCTGGGTAGATGTCAACGGAGTAGGACGGAGCGGATTCTAACTCCCGTACTCATGGGTGAAAATCCTGGCAGATCTACAGAGAATCAGCACAATAAACCATTGGTTACCCAGCATTTATAAAATTAAAAGACCAGAGATTGTGAAGGAAACTGAAACACCAGACTGTGGCAGGCGAGTGGGGTCTCAGAGACTGGAGTAAAGACAAAGTGGCAGTGGGGTCCAGCACCTCCAGCCAGGTGGCCCTGGTGCTGCCTCTGTGGTCAGCGTCCAGAGGCATCAGTCTGAGACCAGCACCAGAGGTGTCTGCCACAGGAGCCGGGGCACCCAGTGGGTGACCAATGTGGGCCAGCAGCTCCCCTGCTCCCTGTATAAGTAAGGCTGGATAACACCAGGCAGACACCTGTCTGCTTACTGGCTTGCGTTAACAGGGAGGATTACAAAGACAGAGGGCCGTGTTCAACTGCAGACTCTGTGTTCACCAGCCCGGGGGAGGGAATTGAGAGGCGAATTGTTATCACTGGTCTGGCTGGGGACTGGGCTGGGCTGGGCTTAGAGGCAGGCTGTCTGGAGAGGTTTTTTTTTTTTTTTTTTGAAAGTGAACTGAGGTGTTCTCCTGCCACATCAGCTGGGCTTGCTTCCCATCCAGACTTGCAGCTATTCAGGGGGAAAGTGGAGGCATTTGAGTCCCTGCCACAGGAATGGGAAGCACCTTGCCTGTTTCATGTGACCCAGGCAGACTGGCGGGTGTGCACAAACACAGAAGCGGTTGAGTCCCACCACAGGACTGGGAATGACCCTGCCAGAACCCGTGGAACCCAAACAGCCTGGTGTGTGTGCGGGCGCCCACACCCCAGTCTGGGAGCCTGGCTGGTGCTCGTGCTTGCGTCCGCATCCCAGCCCACAGAGAGATTCTGTGCAACCAAAAAAACCAGTCTGGACAGTTTGAAACCAACAAGGGAAGGGTGTTCTTGGTTTTTTTTTTCCTTTTTTTAGTAACTTTTTTTTAGTAATCTTATATATTTTTAAATTTTGTTATTGCTTTATCTGTCTATACTTTGTTCCTCTCCTTTCTTTTTCCCTGCTTTAGTCCTTCTAACTTTCCTCTCAAAATTATTGCTTTTGACTCCCTTCTCCTGCCTTTTTGTTTGTTTGTATGTTTGTTGCTTTGTTTTCTTTTACCCACAACAGACACAAACAACTGGGAACTGTGAAAAGGACGAGAGTGGGACCCTAAGAGGGGGCATCTCAACAGTACAGACAGAGAGAAAAATTTCACTTTGCTATAGCAAAGAAGCAACGAGTTGCTGCATATTTTATTTCATTATTCTCACTTCTTTTATATTTTAATAGTATCTCTGTATTCCTCCTCTTTCTGTATCGGCTCCTTAGTCTTGAGTGGTTATATTGTATTATTGGACAGGTTTCCCCTGTTCTTTCCTCCACAATAGTTTGCTAATCCTCTATACTCCACACCACTTGTTTTCCTTTAGCACACTACCCAAAGCTCTATACCTCCTACCCAGACAGATCATATAGGTTTGTTATATGATTGCTGCTCTAATAGTAGTGTAAATAATAGCTGTTCTATACAACTGTAAATACCTCACAACCCATCTCCCGGATCTTAGCCCATTATACAGGTCCCTGAATTCTATTACTGTAGTGATTAACTGTATTTGCTCACACACTACACCTATGTACTGTTCTGTAGTCTTACCTTATCTCAAAATCTGACTAACTGCAACCCACTGCTTTCTACTTCCAACTCACAAGCCTTCCCTCCCCAACAAGAGGCTTCTCTTTTGTCCATCCACTCGTAAAAGTGGCAAGTCAGGTTGAAGAATATGGTTAACACTATATATAGCCTAAAGATTGCCTATCTCCTCTCTACTGGCTGTGACTGTAAATATCATAAAATACTCTACTGCTGTCATAAACAATTTTGCCTCCCCCTCCAACTGATTACACACACAAAAGAAAAGGAGTAGGTAGAAACGGAGAACATCAAGATACCTGAAGAAGTCTGCACCACTGAAATTCACAGGTATTCTACCACAGAAGTTCACACCATAAACCCAGGGAGTCAGACAGATCAATTTTAGAAGCTCAGGCTAACAAGAAGAGTCTCAGAAACAGTGGGAAGACAAAGAAACAATCCCCAAATGAAAAAAAAAAAGGAGAAGCTTCAGAAAGAATGTTACATGAAACAGAGGAACTATCAGATATTGAATTCATAGCACAGGTTATCACAAAGTTCAAACACCTCACAAGGAGCTACCAGAAACTACAGGGGAGCTAGGATGAACTCACTGCAAACTATATCAACATGAAAAAGGATATAGAAACTATCAGCAAGAGACAAGAGAAAATGAAGAATACAATTTCCAAATTGAAGAACACAGTAGAAAGTATTAAAAGTAGAGTCGATGACACAGAAGATCAGATTAGCAAATTAAAGGACAAAGTAGAAAACATCTATCAGAAAGGGCAGGGAAAGGAAAACAGGCTCAGAAAGAATGAAGAGAGATTAAGAGAAATGCAAGACAATATGAAACGTAATAATATTTGAATAATAGGAATACCAGAAGGAGAAGAAGAAGTACAAGGGATAGAAAATATATTTGAAAGAGTAATGAGAGAAAATTTCCCTAATTGGATGAGAGAAAAAGTCACACAAATCCAGGAATCACAGAGAGTCCCAATCAAGAGGAACCCAAACAGGCCCACTTCAAGACACATCATCTTTAAAATGGCAAAATTCCAAGACAAAGAGAGAATCTTAAGGGCAGCAAGTCAGAAAAAAGAAGTAACATACAAGGGACCCCCAATAAGGTTAGCTACTGACTTCTCAGTGGAAACACTTGAAGCAAAAAGAGAATGGCTAGAAATATGCCAAGCAATGAGAACCAGAGGCCTGCAACTAAGTCTACTTTACCCAGCAAGGCTCTCAATCAAGATAGAAGGCCAAATAAAGAGCTGCCAAGACAAAAGAAGTCTAAAAGAATATGCCTCCACCGAAACAGCTCTGGAGGAGATGCTAAAAGGACTGCTCTAAGGAAAGAAAGGAAAAGTGAGAGACAGAGAGGAACACAGGTACAAAAATGGCAATGAATAAGTACCTATCAATAATAACCTTAAACGTAAATGGATTAAATGCTCCAATCAAAAGACACAAAATAGCCGAATGGATAAGAAAGCATGACCCACACATATGCTGCCTACAAGAGACCCACCTCAGGACAAAAGACCATCACAGACTAAAAGTGAAAGGCTTGAAACTAATTTTCCAAGCAAAGAGGAAGGGGGAAAAAAGCCAGAGTAGAGATACTAATATCAGACAAAATAGACTTCAAAAAAGGGCCATAAAGAGAGACCCAGGCCCTGGCTGGCATAGCTCAGTGGATTGACAGCGGGCCTGCGAACCAGAGTATCGCGGTTTGGTTCCCAGTCAGGGCACATGCCTGGGTTGCAGGCCAGTTCCCGGCAGGGGACACATGAGAGGCAACCACACATTGATGTTTCTCTCCCTCTCTTTCTCCTTCCCTTCCTCTCTCTCGAAAAATAAATAAAGAAAATATTAAAAAAAGAGAGACCCAGAAGGTAACTTCATCATACACAAGGGAAGAATCCACCAAGAAGACATTAACATTGTAAATATATATGCACCCAACATAGGAGCACCCAAATATATAAAGAAAATTTTGCAGGACTGCAGAAAGATATTGACAGCAACACAATTATACTAGGGGATTTTAACACCCCACTGTCAAAAATGGACAGATCTTTCAAAGAAAATATCAACAAAGACATTGTGGCACTGAACACTGCCCTAGATGAAATGTACTTAACTGTCTATACATAGAGAAACATTCATCCCAAAGAAGCTAAATACACATTCTTTCAAATGCACATGGAACATTTTCAAAGATAGACCACATGATAGGACACCAAACGAGCCTCAACAAATTCAAGAATATTGAAATCATACCAAGCATTTTCTCTGACCACAAGGAATGAAATTGGAAACCAACCCCAAAGGAAAAAACCCAAAGCACCCAAAGTCATGGAAACTGAATGGTATGCTATTAAACAATGAATGGGTCAAGAATGAAATTAGGGAAGAAATCAAAAACTTTCTGGAAACAAATGAAAATGAACTCACAACAACCCAAATCTTATGCGACACAGACAAGGCAGTCCTGAGAGGGAACTTTATAGCAATACAGGCCTACCTAAAGAAGACAGAAACATTTCAAACAAACAACCTATCCCTACGCCTGCAAGAACTCGGGTAACAACAACAAAGACAGCCCAGAGCAAGCAGAACGTAGGAAATAACCAAGATCAGAGCAGAATTAAATGGCATAGAGACTAAAAGCAGAAATCTAAGGATCGATGAGTCAAGGAGTTGGTTCTTTGAAAAGATAAACAAAATTGACAAGCCTTTAAGTAGGTTCATCAGGAAAAGAAGAGAGAGGACTCAAATAAATACAATCAGAAGTGAAAGACGAGAGATTACAACTGACACCACAGAAACAGAAGAGATTGAATGAAATTACTATGAAGAACTATATGCCAAGAAATTTGAAAACCTAGGTGAAACGGACAAATTTCTAGAAAAATATAATCTTCCGAAACTCAATGAAAAAAAGCGGAAAATCTGAAGACACCACTAATAGCAAAACAAATTGAAGTAGTAATCAAAACATCACCATCAGACAAAAGCCCTGGACCAGATCATTTCACAAGAGAATTCTACAAAGCATTTAAGGAAGAGCTAACCTCTACTCTCCACAGACTATTCCAAAAAATCCAGAAGGATGGAAAACTCCCAAATTCCTTTTATGAAGCCAGCATCATCCTAATTCCAAAATCAGATAGAGACAAAACAAAGAAAGAAAACTTCAGGCCAATATCGCTGATGAACATACATGCTAAAATCCTCAACAAAATATTGGCAAATTGCATCCAACAATATATCAAAAAGATCATTCACCATGACCAAGTGGGATTCATCCCAGGGATGCAAGGATGGTTCATTATTTGCAAATCAGTAAATGTAATACATCACATAAACAAAAGCAAAGACAAAAACTACATGATCATATCAATAGACGCGGAAAAAACTTTTGAAGGTACAATACCCATTTATGATAAAACACTCAGCAAAGTAGAAATAGAGGGAGCATTCCTCAATATAATAAAGGCCATATATGAGAGACCTACAGCCAATATCATACTCAATGGGAAAAAACTAAAAGGTTTTCCACTAAGATCAGGAACAAGACAAGGATGTCCACTTTCACCACTTCTATTCAATATAGTATTGGAAGTTTTAGCCACAGCGCTCAGGCAAGAAAAGGAAATAAAAGGCATCCAAATAGGAAAAGAGGAAGCCAAACTGTCACTGTTTGCAGATGACATGATAGTGTACATGGAAAATCCTATAGACTCTACCTAAAAACTGCTCGAACTAAGGAATGAATTTGGCAAAACAGCAGGTTACAGAATCAATATCCAGAAATCAAAGGCATTTTTGTTTACCAACAATGAATCAGCAGACGGAGAAATCAAGGAAAAAATACCATTGGATATAGCAAAAAGAGAATAAAATATCTGGGAATAAACCTAACTAAGGAGGTTAAAGACCTGTATGCAGAAAATTACACAGCCCTGAGGAAAGAAATCAGGGAAGACACAAACAAATGGAAACATATACCTTATTCATGTATAGGAAGAATCAACATCATCAAAATGTCCATACTACCCAAAGCAATATACAGATTCAATGCAATACCTATTAAAGTTCCAATGGCATACTTCACAGACATAGAACAAACACTTCGAAAATTTATATGGAACCATAAACGAGCCCGAATAGCAGCTGCTGTTTTGAGAAAGAAGAACAAAGTAGGAGGGATCACAATACCTGATATCAAACTGTATTGCCAGGCCACTGTAATCAAAACAGCCTGGTACTGGCATAAAAACAGGCACATAGACCAATGGAACAGAAAAGAAAGCCCAGAAATAAACCCACTCTCTACAGTCAATTAATATTTGACAAAGGGGGCACTAACATAAAATGGAGTAAAGGTAGCCTCTTCAACAAATGGTGTTAGGAGAACTGGACAGCTACATGTAAAAAAATCAAACTTGAGCCCTGGCTGCTGTAGCTCAGTGGATTAAGCACAGGCCTGTGAACCACACGATCGCGGTTCGATTCCCAGTCAGGGCACATGCCTCGGCCTGCAGGCCGGTTCCCTGCAGGCCAGTTCCCAGCAGGAGACGCATGAAAGGCAACCATACATTGATGTTTCTCTCCCTCTCTCCTTCCCCCCTTCTCCTCTAAGATAAATAAATAAAATCTTAAAAAAATCAAACTTGAGCATCAACTTACACCATACACCAAAATAAGTTCAAGGTGGATAGAAGGCTTAAATGCCATGCCATGGCTTATGCCATGACACCATTAAAGTCCTAGAGGAGAACATTGTCAGGAAAATCTCAGATATTTCATGCAGCAACATTTTTACTGATTTGTCCCCTTGAGCAAGGAATATAAAGGTAAGAATAAACAAATGGCATCTCATCAAAATAAAAAGCTTCTGCATGGCTAAAGAAAACAGTATTAAATTAAAAAGACAACCAACTGTATGGGAAAACATAGTTGCCAATGATACATCAGGCGAAGTTTTAATCTCCAAAATATACAAAGAATTTACATGACTCCACTCTAAGAAGACAACTAACCCAATTAAAAAATGGGAAAAGGACTTGAACAGGCACTTCTCCAAGGAGGACATACGGAAGATCCAGAGACACATGAAGAGTTGCTCAATATCGTTAGCTATCAGAGAGATGCAAATTAAAAGCATAAGGAGACACAACTTTACACCAGTTAGGATGGCTACCATAAACAAAGCAACAAACAACAAATGTTGGAGAGGTTGTGGGGAGAAGGGGACCTTAGTCAACTGTTGGTGGGATTGCAGACTGGTACAACTTTTATGGAAAACAGTATGGAATTTTCTCAGAAAAATTAAAATGAACCTGCCTTTTGACTCTGCAATTCCACTGCTGGGATTATATCCTTATAATCCTAAAACATCAATTTCAAAGAACCTATGCACCACAATGTCTATAGCAGCACAATTTACAATAGGCAAGAGTTGGAAGCAACCTACGTGTCCGTCAGTAAATGAATGGATCCAAAAATTGTGGTACATATACACAATGGAATTCTATGCAGCAGAGAGAAAGAAGGAGTTCCTACCCTTTGCAACAACATGGATGGAACTGGAGAGATTTATGCTGAGTGAAATAAGCCAGGAGTTGAAAGACAAATACCATATGATCTCACCTTTAACAGGAAGCTAAACAACAAAAGAAACAAGCAAGCAAAATAAAAACAAAGACACTGAAATAGAGAACAAGGAGACAGTGACCAGAGGGGAGAGAGGAGGGAATTTAAGGGGGAAAAAGGGGGAGGGATTTGGAAGATCAAGTATAAAGGACACAGGGAGAATAACTAAGGGGGGTGGAAATGGGAGGGAGGTAGGCAGCATGGGGCGCAGTTGGCTAGGATGGGAGGAATAGACAGAAACCTGTACTTGAAAAATAACTAAATAAAATTTAAAAAAAAGAAATTTTATTCTTCATTTCTTCTTGTTTTTTGCTGATAGTTTATATATTATTTTTCATGTTGATATTGTCTGCAGTGAGTTTATTGTTACTCCCCTGTAATTTCTGGTAGCCCATTGTGAACTATGTGAACTTCCTGATAAGCAGTGCTTTGAATTCAGTATCTGATAGCTGACTTGCCTCTATTTTATTTAACATTCTTTCTGAGGCTTCCTTTTTTCCTTTCATTTGGGGATTGTTTCTGTCTTCCCATTTTTTAATGAGACTCTTCTTGTTAGCCTCAGCTTCTTAAATTGATCTGTTCTGACTTAGTGGGTTTATGTTGTGAACTCCTATGGTAGAATACCTGTGAAATTTGGTG
Organism: Artibeus jamaicensis; assembly: GCF_021234435.1. Classification (NCBI taxonomy): domain Eukaryota; kingdom Metazoa; phylum Chordata; class Mammalia; order Chiroptera; family Phyllostomidae; genus Artibeus; species Artibeus jamaicensis. The sequence goes on along the minus strand of NW_026521840.1, from coordinate 2,164,381 downwards.
GTGCACTCTCCCTCAGGTATCCTGGTGTTCTCCACTTCCACCTACTCCTTTTTTGTGTGTGTGATTATTTGGAGGAGGAGGAAAAATGGTTCATTACAGCAGGAGAGTATTTCATGATACTTACAATCACAGACAGTAGAGAAGAGATAGAAAGCTATATATAGTGTTAACTGTCATCTTCAACCCAGCTTGCCACTTTTGAGAGGATGGACAAAAGATAAGCCTCTTGTTGGGGAGGGAAGGCTTGTGAGTTGGATCTAGAAAGCAGTGAGGTTGTGGGTGGTCAGATTCTGAGGTAAGGTGAAAGTAAAGGATAGTAAATAGGTGTAGCATGTGAGCAAATAGAGTTAATAGAGTTAATATGGAGTAATTCTATTATTCCAGTAATAGAATTCAGGGAACTGTGAAGTGGACTAAGATCCAGGAGATGTGTTGTGAAGTATTTACAGTTGTATAGAACAGCTATTATTTGCAATAATATTAGAACAACAATCACATATCAGACTCTATGTGATTTGGATAACATGAATAGGGGATATAGAACTTTGGGTAGTGTGCTAAACAAAAACAAGTGGCGTGAAGTATAGAAAATTAGCAATACACTGTGGAGGAGAGAGCAGGGGAAACCTGTCAAATGATACAATAGAACCAGCCAAAGCAAAGAAGCCTATACAGAAAGAGGAGGAATACAAAAATACTATTAAAATATAAAAGAAGTGAGAATAATGAAAAAATAATACAAATATGCAGCTACTTGTGGCTTCTCTGCTATAGCAAAGTGAAATTTGTCTCTCTGTCTCAGCTATTGGGATACCTCCTCTTTGGGTCCAACTCTGGTCTTTTCACAGTTCCAAGTTGTTTGTGTCACTTGTGGGTAAAAGAGGGAGGAAAAAGCGATAAGTTTGGAAAGAAAGGAAGAAGGAATAAAACAGGAAAGAAGAAAAGAGAGGAAAAGAGTATTGAAAGGTAAAGCAATAATAAAATTAAAAAGATTACTTAAAAAAACCCCAAAACATCTCTTGTTGGTTTCAAACTGGCCAAACTGGTTTTTCTGGCCGCAGCAGGCTGAGGGGCAATTGTTGTGGTCTTTCTGTGAGCCTTAGTTTTTGGCTCTCCCAAGAGCCAACCCGGGTCCTTTTTCCAGTGTCCCATGAAGGGGATCTAGGTCTTCGTCATAGCACTCTTTCCCCGGGTGTCATCACTGTGCGCTGGGTTCCGGGGCGCGCATGCACACATGTGCTGGCCAGGCTGGTTTAGGCACAGACCTGTCCCAGTTCTGTGGGGAAACTCCAGGCCATTGCCCAATCTCAGGTTTGCTGCCAGGTTGGGTGGGGAGCAGGCCATGTGGCCGTGGCAGGAGAATCCTTCAGTTTACTTTCCAAAAAATTTCTCTTTTAGAAAGCCTGCCTCTTAGCAACAGCCTAATCCCTCAGCCAGACTGGTGACTATCAGAGTCAGAGCCCAACACTGTGCCTCTCAATTCTCCCAAGCTGGCAACCACAGAGTCCGCGGTTTGTACCCTCTCTGCAAACTCTAGTAAACAGGTCTCTCCCAGTGCGCAACCTTGCTTGGCAGGGGAGGGAGGGAGCTGATAACCCAGCTTTCTCTATAGGATCCTTCAGCAGGCCTGGTCTACCAGTGTCCTCGGTAGATGCACTGAGAGCTGGGCTCTGGGTGCTGGCCAAGGCTGCTGATGCTCCTGTCTTTGCTCTGGTCCCTGAGACTCTACTGTATGGCAGCCGTCTCCTTACCGTCTGGTTTTTCAGTGTCTGTTATAGTTTCTGGTCTCTTATTTTCATATATGCTGGGGAACTGTTAGCTGTTTACACTGTTCCTCCATGGATCAGCCAGGATTTTCTCCCATGTGTATGGGGAAATGGAATCCACTCAGTCCTACTCCGTCGCCATCTTGGAAGAAGTCTCCATTAATATTTTCATACTATATATTTTTCCCTCCTTTCCCTTTTCCCTCTCCTTTCATCTCTCTTCCCATCTCCTCCTCTTTTCTTTCTCTCACTGCAGAAAATAACTTTTTAATCTGGGATAATGTATGATCCTTCATCCCATAAGAGGGATTTTTTCAAATTGTTATTAAATAAATTAATGCATGAATTATTTAATTTATTAATAGTATGTGTAGGTTCTAGGTGTTCAGTATTCAATAAAGAAAATAGTTACGGTTTCTGAACTCATATAACTTGGTCAGACTCAGGGCTAGGCACTTTCAACATTATGTTTAATAATTATGACGTCATGCTCCATAATGCACTCATTTTAAGAAAAGTTAACAGTTACTGGAGGCTTTATATGTTCAACACTTTACATTTACTACCTCTATATTACATATAACAGCTTTTCAAGGTTGGTGTTATTGCTTTGGTTTTATTTATTTATTTTGTAAAGATTTTTTAAAATTTATTTTTAGAGAGAGGGGAAGAGAGGGAGAAAGAGAGGGGGAAAAACATCAGTATAGTTGCCTCTCACATGTCTCCCACTGGGGGAACCTGGCCCACAGCCTAGGCATGTCCTCTGACTGGAAATACAACACATGACCCTTCAGTTCTCAGGCTGGCACTGAAGTCATTGAGCCACACCAGCCAGAGCTGTTATTATTTTTTAAATTTATTAAATTATACTTAATGAGATGAGAAAAATTAATAAGATTATATAGATTTCAACTGTACATTTCCATGATACATCATCTGTATATTGCATTGTGTACCCATCACACAAAGTCAAATAATCTTCCATCACCATATATTCGACCCCTTTACCTTTTACTGATCCTTACCCTTTTCTCTCTGGCAACCACCATACTGTTGTTGTCTGTGTCCATGAGTTTTTGCTTGGTTGTAAATGGCAACAATTCAGAGATCTAGCTATAACACCACCTACATCTCAAACTGGTTTCTCCTTGTCAGCCACTCTAGCTTTCTAGAATGCCAGAACCATAGGTTGAGAGGGAATTTTGCAGGTCACTTAGGATCTGAAGAGTGTTAACACATTTTTCAGCCACAGGCCCCTCTGGTCCTTTTTTTTAGAATAATAACATATACTTTTAATTTAATTTATTTATCTTTAGAAGGGAAGGGAAGGAGAGAGGGAGAGAAATATCAATGTATGGTTGCTTCTTGTGCATCCCCTGCTGGGAACTGGTCCCTGCTGGGAACTGGCCTGCAACCCAGGCATGTGTCCTGATGGGGAATCAAACTGTGATCTTTTGGTTCACAGGCCCATGCTCAATACACTGAGCTACACCAGCCAGAGCAGAATAATAATATTTTTAACTGAATAAAAAAACCACATAAGGCTACAAAGGGAATCAGTTATATTGAAATGCAAAAAATAATGTAACATACTAATATATGAGTTTCTTTATTAAGAAAATAAAAAATGAGGTCAGTTGTTAGGTCAAATGACTTCTATAATTTCAAACAAAAGATAAGCATACATGATATTTCAAGATGTCTGAAACAAATGTCATGTTATTTAAAATTATCTGTGATTTATATGGGAAACAAGTTTCAGTGTTATTAATATTTAATGTTATTTTAATTTGTTGTCTACATTCATAATTGAAGAAAATTATAAATCACAGTCAGAGATTAGTACAAATAAAGATGTAACATTTTTTTACCAAAATTCATGGATTCCATTAATTCTACCCAAGGACACCAGGTCAAGATCCTTGCACCCGATATATGAGTTATATCTATGCTCTTCTTAGTATATGTGCTTGAAAAACTCAAGCAATTTTTGCTTGAATTACACCAATTATGGGGAAATTATTACCCAATGAATAGTGAGTCTTCCATCATTCTGTTGGTAAAGAGCTCAGTAAAATTGCTTTTCACGGAAACTGTAATATGTTTTCCCACAGATTCCTACAATCAGTCCTCCTCCCTCTAGGAATTAAAATTAAATCTCCTTTCTCTTACAAACAACATAATGTTAGCTGTGGAAATACAATGCTTCTGGCCTTGCCTGGTGTGGCTCACTTGGTTGAATATTATCCTGCAAACCAAAGGTTTTTAGATTTGATTACCAATCAGGGCACATACCTAGGTAGGGGGGTTCGTCCCTGATCAGGGCATGTTGGGGAGGCACCAATTGATGTTTCTCTTTCTCTCTCTCTCTCCTTCCCCTTTCTTTCTCTCTAAAATCAATAAAACATATCCTTGAGTAAGGATTTATTTAAAAAAATAATGTTTCTGCTCTTCCACTTGTCTATTTTCTTTTTGTTTTCTCAATAGCCACAGTTCTTTCACCTTGTTTTTCTAAATTGTGGATTTGAGACCTTTGCCCCCTTTGGATCATCTTTAAATGTGTTCCTAATTGGCAATATCCCTTCAGAATAAATCAGAGAATCCAGGATAGTACAAGGAAATCATAGTGAGAAATTATTACTCTCCTCATATTATTGACACTATTTATTTATGAAACTAAAGATCAAGTTATTTTGGAAAAGGGAGAGAGACATTTCACCAACACACACACACACACACACACACACACACACACAAAACCTCACAAGTAATTAATCACCTTCATTCAACCAGCAAGTTCAAGTTGTCTGTGACTTGGATTTACATACTGTTGATCACTACTCTTAACTCCAACGACCTATCCTCATATATTCCTATGGAGAGATGGTTGGAAATATATTAAGGGCTGCATGTAACAGTAATTCCATCATAGATACAGCTTTTTTTTTTTGGAAAAAAACATTGAGTGTGTTGCCTTTGTGACAGTGTAATTGAACTTCTCCAATACCACCAAATCAGATTTTGTTTTTATGGTTAAGTGATTTTGGAACAAGGGTCAAAAACCTATTGAAAATTGTGTAATTTTAAGTGATTTGTTATTTGGTTCCAGTTTTCTAACTCTTACATGTCTGACTGCCACTTGCTTAACTTAACAGACCTGTTACTATGAATTGCAGATATCCTGCTCTCAAAATATCTTCAGAAAAGTGACAGTGACACTTCTCCACTACCTCTAACAAGATTCACTCCCTTCAATTTTGTAATAATAATCATTAATATATATTAGACTCATTTCATATGCTGAGCACCATGTTAGACATTATATTTAGATCATCTCATTTAATTTTCAAAATTTGTGTGTTATGTACTACTAGCCATTTCATTGTGTAGATGAAGGAACTTAGGCCCATAAAGGTTAAATAACTTGATTAAGAGTATGGAGTTAGCTCTAGCTGGTGTGGCTCAGTGGGTTCAGTGCCAGACTCCAAACCAAAGGCTCACTGGTTCAATTCCCAGTCAGAGCACATGCCTGGCTTGTGGACAAGGTCCCCAGCAGGCACACACAAGAGGCAACCATACATTGATGTTTCTTTCTCTCTCTCCCTCCTTTTCACTTTCTCTAAAAATAAAGTATTTTTAAAAGATCATATACCTAATGAGTTGTTGAACTGGAATTTGAACATAAGTAATTTTTCTGCAGAAAATTTATTCTTACCATTACCTACCTCCATGTCTCCTTCCCTTCTATTCACACACTACCTTTAATTTAATATCTATGACAATCATAATAATATGACATATTTAATAAAATACAGATTCTCATGTTCATCCCCCAAAAGTCTGGTATAACATATCTGGAACAAGACACAAGAATATGTACTCTTAACAAGCTTACAGGCAATTCTGCTGCACTGGTGAGAGGCTGTGCTTTGAAAAACATTGTCTTGGCTAAAAAAATCCTAGAAAATTGAAATCATATCAAGCATTTTCTCAGAACAAAATGCCTTGAAACTATAGATCAATTTCAAGGAAAAAACTCAAAAACAGTTAAATTCATGGAGACTAAATAACAGGCTATTAAACAATGAATGTGTTAACAGTGAGATCAAGGAAAAAAATAAAATTTTCTGGAAACAAATGGAAATGCATACACAACAGCCCAAAACCTATGGGACACAGCAAAGGCAGTCCAGAGAGGGAAGTTCATGCAATACATGCATACCTAAAAAAAGATAGAAACATTTCACACCCTGGCTGGTGTGGCTCAGTGGATTGAGCATTGGCCTGCAAACCAAAGGGTCACTGGTTTGATTCCCAGTCATGGCATATACCTGGGTTGTGGGCCAAGTCAGGTCCCCAGTAAGGGGCGCACGAGAGGCAACTGCACATTGATGTTTCTTTCCCTCTTTCACCCTCCCTTCCCTCTCTGTCTAAAATAAATAAATAAAATCTAAAAAAGAGTAAGAGAGAGTGACCACCCAAATAAATAAAACCAGAAATGAAAGAAGAGAAATTTACAACCAATACCACAGGAACACAGAGGATTGTAACAAATTAATATGAACAACTATATGCCAAAAAATTTGACAAACTTGGTGAAATGGACAAATTTCTAGAAAATGTATAATCTTCCAAAACAGAATCAAGAAGAAGCAAAAAACCTGAATAGACTGAAAACAACTAGTGAAATTGAAGCTAGAAGCAAAAAAACTCCTGTCACACTAAAGCCCTGGGCCAGATGGTTTCACACGCAAATTACACCAAACATGTAGGGGAGAGTTAAACTCTATCCTTTCAAAACTATATCTAAAAATTCAAGAAGAGGAGAAGGAAGATTCCCAACTCATTTTATGAGGCCAGTATTAAAATAATTCCAAACCAGGTGAAAATACAACAAAGAGAGTAAACCACAGAGCAATGTTACTGTTGAACATAGATGCTACCACCCCTGCCCCCCAGATATTGGCAAACCAGATCCAGCAATTCATTAGAAATATCATACACCATGATCAAGTGGGATTCATCCCAGGAATGCATGGATGGTATAATCTTCACAAGTCAATAAATGTAATACAACACATAAAAAAGGGAAGACAAAAACCACATGATTAAAAGTAGATGCTAAAAACACATTTGATAATGCACACCACACATTTATGATAAAGATGCTTAATAAAGTGGGAATAAAGGGAGCATACCTCAAAATAATGGAGGTCATATAAGAGAAACATAAAACCAGCATTACTCAATGGGCAAAAACTAAAACCTTTTCCTAAGATCAGGAACATGACAGGAGAGTCCACTTTCACATCTTTCACTCATCATAGTATTGGAAGTTCTAGCCACAGTTATCAGACATGAAGGTGAAATAAAAGGCATCCAAATTGGAAAGGAGGCAGTAAAACTGTCACTATGTGCAGATGATACAACAGTGTACATAGAAAACCCTTTTGGCTTAACCAAAAATCTACTCAACCTAATAAATGAATTTGGCAAAATAGAGGGATAGAAAGTCAATATTTGAAAATCAAAGGCATTTTTGTTTTCAGTATAATTCCCCTTTAGGGATTATACCAATAAAATATCAGAAACAGAAATCAGAGAAAATGATTTCTGTTTCTTCATTTGCTATAGCAAGGAGAAAAATAAAATACCTAACAATAATCTTAAACAAGAAAGTGAAATAACTGCACTCATAAAACTACAGAGCACTGAAGAAAAAAATGAAGGAAAATACAAATAAATGGAAGCATATACTGTGTTCATGGATTGGAAGAATCAACATCCTCAGAATGTTCACACTACCCAAAGCAATCTATAGATTCAATGCAATCCTTATTAAAATACCAAGGACATATTTCACAGATATAAAAGAAACATTTCAAAAATTATACAGAACAATAAACCACCCGAAATAGCCTCAGCAATTTTGAAAAAGAAGAACAAAGTAGGAGGAATCACAGAACCTGATGTCAAACTATAGTACAAGGTAATGTACTATAAGCACATTTCATTACAGTGGTAATGAAAACAGTTTGGTACTGGCATAAGAAGGAACACATAGATCAATGGAAGAAAATAAAGAATACAGTAATAAATGCATGTCTCTATGGTCAATTAATATTTGACAAGGGACAGGGGAAAATGGAGTAAAAATAGCCTCTTCAACAAGCAATCCTGAGAGAACTGGAATAGTACATGCAAAAAATAAAAATAGACCACCAAATTACACCACACCATACACCAGAATAAATTCCAAATGGATAAAAGACTTAAAGATGAACCATGACACCATAAAACTCTAAGAGGAAAACATAAGCAGGAAAATTTCAGATATTCCACACAGCGATATTTTCGCTGATATATCTTCTAGGGCATGGGGAAAAAAGAAAGACTAAATAAATGAGATTACATGAAATTAAAAAGCTTCTGCATAGCTAACAATAATTCATCAAAATGAAAAGAGAACTAACTGTATAGGAAAATATACTTGCCAGTGATACCCCAATAAGGGTTTAATATCCAAAATATGTAAAGAATTCACACAACTCCACACCAGAAAAACAAACAACCCAATTAAAAAATGGGCAAAGGATCTGAACAGACACTTCTCCAAGGAGGACATACAGAGGGCCCAGAGACATGAAATGATGCTCAGCATCACTAGCCATCAGAGATATACACACTAAAACCACAAAGCCTGGCTGGCATAGCTCAGTGGATTGAGCGCAGGCCTGTGAACCACATAATCGCTGTTCGATTCCCAGTCAGGGCACATGCCTGGGTTGCAGGCCAGTTCCCGGCAAGGGACTCATGAGAGGCAACCACACATTGATGTTTCTCTCCTTCCCTTCCTCCCTAAAGATAAATAAATATAATCTTTTAAAAATTTTTTTATTGATTAAGCTGTTACAGTTGTTCTATTCCCCCTTTCATTCCCCTCCACCCTACACCCCCATCCCCACCATTACCCCCCCTTTAGTTTATGACCATGTGTCTCAAGTTCTTTAGATTCTATATTTCCCATGCTTTCTTGCCCCCCCATCTATTTTCTATCTACTGTCTATGCTACTTATTTTCTGTACCTTCTCCCCCCTTCTCCTCCTCCCACTCCCCTGTTGCTAACCCCTCCTTGAGATCTTCATTTCTATGTTTCCATTCCTGATCTAGCTGTCCTTTTAGTTTGCTTTTGTTTTAGGTGTGGTTGTTAATAACTGTGAGTTTGTTGTCCTTTCACTGTTCATGTTTCTTTAACTTCTTTTTCTTAGATAAGTCCCTTTAACATTTCATATAAGGGCTTGGTGATGATGAACTCCTTGAATTTGATCTTATCTGAGAAGCACTTTATCTGTCCTTCCATTCTAAATGAAAGTTTTGCTGGATAGAGCAATCTTGGTTGTAGGTCTTTGGATTTCATAACTTGGAATACCTCTTTCCAGCCCCTTCTTGCCTGTAAGGTCTCTTTTGAGAAATCAACTGACAGTCTGTAGGTGACTGTCCCCTTAGCTCTTGCTGCTTCTAGGATTCTCTCCTTCATTTTAATTTTGGCTAATGTAATGATGATGTGCCTTGGTGTGTTCCTTCTTGGGTCCAACTTCTTTGGGACTCTCTGAGCTTCCTGGATTTCCTGGAAGTCTATTTCCTTTGCCAGATTGGGGAAATTCTTCTTTATTATTTGTTCAAATAAGGTTTCCACTGGTGGCTGTGCCTTTCCCCCTTCTGGTACCCCTATAATTCGGATGTTGGAGCGTTTAAAGATGTCCTGGAGGTTCCTAAGACTCTCCTCATTTCTTTGAATTCTTGCTTCTTGACTCTTTTCTGTTTGGCCATTATTTGCTTTCTTCTGGTCCACTGCATTGATTTGAGTCCCAGTTTCCTTTTCATTGCTATTGGTGTCCTGTGCAATTCCATTCATTTCAATTAGTTTCGCCTTCACATATTTGTCTAATTTGTGGCTATAATCAACCAGTTCTGTGAGGATCCTGATGACCAGTGTTTTAAACTGTGCATCTGAGAGTTTTGTTATTTCTTCATTGCTTAGATCAATAGGCTCTGGGGCTTTGAGATCTTCTTGTGCCATTTTTGGTCTGTTCTGGCCCTTTAAGTGTGAGAAGCGGGGCCTTGGACTCCCAGATCACTGGGTTGTGACGCTGCGTGTGGGGGCGTGGCCAGAGCGGGGAAATGGCTGCACCCTCTGCCATTACGAGCCTCTAGGTGAGGAGCAGCGCCTTAGGTGGTTCGCCGGGGCTGAGCCACTCAGAGTCGCTGGGTTATGACGCTGTATGTGGAGGTGGGGTCCGAGCAGGGAATGGCAGTGCTCTCCCAGCCGCTTGCCACGGGGACCCCCTGGGTACCAGTCCAATCGCCCACTCCCTCGCCTGTCCACCCGCGCACAAATGCGCGACCACAGTCAACATGCAGCCCCGCTCCCCCACTGTCTCCTCCGAGGTCGCTCGCCTAGTCGCTCACTCAGTCGCTCACTAGGTCCAACCCTGCGCCTGGATTCCGCGCACCTGGATTCCGCGCCTGAGTCTGTCTGACCGAGTCCTCCTGTGTAACCCCGCTTCACCAGCCGCTGGTTTTGCCCCTTACCGGTCAGGCTGAAGAATTTGTTGTTAACGGACTTCCGAAAAGTTCAATTTTCTGTGTTCTGGCTGTGTTTTCTGTTGCTAATATTTAGTTGTCTCTAAACTTGGTTGTGTGAGAAGGTACGGCACATCCACCTATGCCTCCATCTTGGCGGAAGTCAAATAAATAAAATCGTAAAAAAAATAAAACCACAAAGAGATAACATTTCACACTGGTCAGAATGGCCATCACAACCAAATCAACAAACAAGTGCTGGTGAGGATATACGGAAACCCTAGTGCACTGTTGGTGGAAATGTAGACTGGTGCAGGCACTGTGGAAAACTATAGAATTTCTTCAGAGAACTAAAAGTAGAACTGCATTTGGAACCAGCAATTCCACTGCTGGGATTATACCCTAAGAAGCCTGAAACACCAATCCAAAAAAACCTATGCAACCCTATGTTAGTAGCAGCATTATTTACAACTGCCAAGTGCTGGAAACAGCCTAGGTGGCCATCAGTAAATGAGTGGGTCAAAAACTATGGTACATTTACACAACAGAGTACTATGCAGTAGATAGAAAGAAGGAGTTCCTACCCTTTGCAATAGCATGGATGGAACTGGAAGAGTTATGCTAAGTGAAATAAGCCAGGTGGTGAAAGACAAATACCACCTGATCTCAGCTATAGAGAAACCTAAAGAACAAAACAAACAAACAAGGAAAATAGAACCAGAGGCATGGAAAAAAGGAACAGTCTGACACCAACTGGGGGGATATAGTAAGGCAGTAGAGGAAAAAGAATGGGAAGGATCAATTTAAAGAATATGTATAAAGGACCCACAGACAAAGACAAGAGGGGGTGTTGACTGTGGGAGTGGGTGTTGGGCAGGGCAGGGCAGAGTAATGAGGTAAGAATGGGACAGATATAATTAAACAATAATAAAAAGATGATAAAATATTTTTATCCAAATTATCATCTGATATAATTTTTTATTTTTCTGTCTTAATACCATTGAGAGATATAATTAGTCCCTAGTGCTATTGTTTCTGGGTTCAGATAGATTGTTATGCTCCCAAACATGTTTCTGGTTTCTTTTATTATTATTATTATTACTATTCATGTACAGTTGTTTCCATTTTCCCTCACCACTCCTCCGACCCAAGCCATCCCCACCTCCCACCTCCCACCTTTGATCCTACCCACCTTTGGTTTTGTCCATATGTCCTTTGTAGATGTTCCTTAAAATCCTTCCCCACTTTTTCCCCATTATCCCTCCCCACCTCCCTTCTGGTTACTGTCAGTTCTTAATTTCAATGTCTCTGCTTATAATTTGCTTGCTTTTTTGTTTTGTTCATTAGGTCCCAGTTACAGGCCAGATCATATGGTATTTGTATTTCACCGCCTGGCTTATTTCACTCAGCATAATGCTTTCCAGTTCCATCCATGCTGTCACAAAGGGAAAGAGCTCCTTATTTCTTTCTGCTGAGTAGTAATCCATCATGTAAATGTAGCATAGTTTTTTTATTTATTCATTTACTGATGGGCATTTAGGTTGCTTCCAGCACTTGACTGTTGTGAATTGTGCTGCTATGAACACTGGGGTGCATAGGTCATTTGAACTGGTGTTTCAGGATTCTTAGGGTATAATCCCAGCAGTGGAATTGCCAGGTCAAAAGGCAGTTCCATTTTTAGTTTTCTGAGGAAACTCCATACTGTTTTCCATAGTGGATGCACCAGTCTACATTCCCACCAACAGTGCACTAGTGTTTCTTTTTCTCCACATCCTCTCCAACACTTCTTGTTTGTTGACTTGGTTATGATGGCCATTCTCACAGGTGTGAAGTGTTATTTTTTTGTAGTTTTAATGTGTATCTCTCTGATGGCTAGTGATGCTGAGCATCCTTTCATATGTCTCTGGGCCCTCTGTATGTCCTCCTTGGAGAAGTGTCTGTTCAGGTCTTTAGCCCATTTATTAAATTGGATTGTTTGTCTTCTTGGAGGGGAGTTGTGTGAGTGCTTTATATATTTTGGATCAAAGCTTTCTTGGAGGTATCACTGTCAAATGTTTTCACCTATGGTTGTATCTATTTTTATTTTAATGCTATTTTCTTTAGTCATGCAGAAGCTTTTTATTTTGGTGAAGTGCAATTTATTTATTCTTTTACCTTTATGTCTTTTGCCCTATGGGACATATCAGTGAAAATATTGCTGCTTGAAATCTGAGATTGTCTCGCCTATGTTCTCCTCTAGGACTTTTATGATGTTATGACTTATATTAGAGTCTTTATGCACCTTGAATTTATTTTTCTGTATGGTGTAATTTGGTGATCAAGTTTCATTTTTTCACATGTAGCTGTCCAGCTCTCCCAGCGCCATTTGTCGAAGAGGCTATTTTTACTCCATTTTCTTCCCCTGCTCCCTTTGTCAAATGTTAATTGACCATAGAGACTTGGGTTTATTTCTGGGCTCTGTAATCTGTCCCATTGGTCCATGTGTCTGTTCTTATGCCCATACTAGGCTGTTTTGATTACAGTGGCCTTGTAATACAGTTTAATATCAGGTATTGTGATCCATCCTATTTTGCTGTTCTTTCTCAAAATTGCTGCAGCTATTTGGGGTAGTTTATGGGTACATACAAATTTTTGAAATGTTTGTTCTATATCTGTGAAATATGTCATTGGTACTTTAATAGGGATTGCATTGAATCTATAAATTGCTTTGGGTAATATGGACATTCTGATGATGTTGATTCTTCCAGTCCATGAACAAGGTGTGTGGTTCCATTTGTTTATTTCTTCCTTAATTTCTCCAGTGTTGGGTCATTGTCTGAGTATAGGTCTTTTACCACCTTGGTTATATTTCTTCCTATGTACTCTATTTTTTGTTGTTGTTGTTGCTAAAGCAAATGTGGGTTTTTTTTCTGATTTCTGTTTCTGATATTTTGTTGGTGGTGCACACAAATGCCTTTGATTTCTGAATATTGACTTTCTATTCCTCTGTTTTGCCAAATTCACTTATTAGGTTGAGTAGATTTTTGTTGGAGCCAAAAGGGTTATCTATGTACCCTGTCATGTCATCTGCATATAATAGTAGTTTTACTGCCTCCTTTCCAATTTGGATGCCTTTTATTTTACGTTCTTGTCTGATAACTGTGGCTAGAACCTCCAATACTATGATGAATGAAAGTTGTGAAAGTGGAAACTCCTGTCATGTTCCTTATCTTAGTGGGAAAGTTTTTAGTTTTTGCCCATTGAGTATGATGTTGGCTGTAAGTTTCTCTCATATGGCCTGTATTATGTTGAAATATGCTCCCTCTATTCTCACTTTGCTGAGTGTTTTTATCATAAATGGGTGCTGGATTTTGTCAAATGCTGTTTCCACATTTATTGATATGATCATGTGATTTTTCTTTCCTTTTGTTTATGTGATGTATTACGTTTATTGATTTGCAAATATTGTACTATCTTCGCATCTCCGGTATGAATCCCACTTGATCATGGTGTATGATCTTTTCAATGTATTGCTGGATGTAGTTTGCCAATATTTTTTTTTTTAGGATTTTAGTGTGTATATTCATCAGTGATATTGGCCTTTAGTTTAATTTCTTTTGTCTTTATCTGTTTTGGGGATTAGAATGACACTGGCTTCATAAAAAAAATTGGGGAGTCTTCTGTCTTCTTGGATTTTTTGGAGTAGTCTGTGAAGCATAGGGGTTAGCTCTTTCTTAAATGTTTTGTTAAATTTCCCTGTGAAACTGTCAGGACCAAGACTTTTGTGTAATGGGATTTTTTTTGTTATTATTATTACTGCTCTGATATCGTCAGCTGTTATTGACCTGTTCAGGCTTTCTGCTACTTCTTCACTTAGTTTTAGATGATTATAATTTTCTAGCAATTTGTCCATTTCATCTAGGTTTTCAAATGTCTTGGCATATAGTTCTTTGTAGTAATTTCTTACAATCCTATTTCTTTCTGTGCTATCAGTTGTAATCTCTCCTCTTTCATTTCTGATTGTTTTTATTTGGGACCTCTCTCTCTTTTTCTTAATGACTCTCCTTGAAGGTTTGTTGGTTTTATTTATCTTGTCAAAGAACCAGCTCCTGGAATCATTGTTTCTTAGAATTGTTCCTTTAATCTCTATATTTTTCAATTATGCTCTAATTTTGATTGTTTTCATTCTTCTACATCCTCTGGGCTGTCTTTCTTGTTGTTCCTCCATTTCTTATAGATGTGGGATTAGATTGTTTATTTGAAATGTTTCTATCTTTTGTGCGTAGGCCTGTATCACTATGAACTTCCCTCTCAGGACTACCTTCACTGTGTCCCATAACTTTTGGACTGTGGTGAATTCATTTTCTTTTGTCTCCAGAAACTTTTTGATTTCTTCATTGATCTTGTTCTTAACTGTTTCATTGTTTAATACCATGTCATTCAATGTTCATGAATTTGACTGTTTTTGAGTTTTTTCCTTGAGGTTGGTTTCTAGTCTCAGTCCCTTTTGATTGGAGAAAATACTTGATATGATTTCAATTTTCTCGAATTTGTTGAGGCTTGTTTTGTGTCCTGTCATGTGTTTTGTCTTTGAAAACGTTCCATGTGCATTTGAAAAGAATGTGTATTTTCCTTCTTTGGGATGAAAGGCTTTCTTCTATATATCAGTTAAGTCCATTTGATCTAGGACATTGTTCAATGCTACAATATATTTGTTGATATTTTCTTTGGAAGATCTAACCATTTTTGATAGTGGGGTGTTAAAATCTCCTACTATGATTGGGTTCCTGTCAATATCTTTCTTGCAGTACTCCAAGATTCTCCTTATACATTTGGGTGCTCCTTTATTGGGTGTATATATGCTTATAATGTTTATGTCTTCTTGGTGGATTCTTCCTTTGAGTATTTTGAAGTGATCTTCTGGGTGTCTCTTTATGGCCCTTGTTTTGAAGTCTATTTTGTCAGATATGAGTATTGCTAGCCAGGCTTTTTTTTTCTGTCCATTTTTTTTTTTTTGGAAAATTTGTTTCCAACCCTTTACTTTCAGTCTGTGTAAGTCTTTTGTTTTGATGTTGGTCCTTGTTGACAGCATATGTGTGGGTCATAATTTCTTATCCATTCAGCTACTCTATGTCTATGATTGGAACATTTAATGTATTTACATTTAAGGTTTTTATTGATTGGTACTTATTCCTTGCCCTTTTACCGCCTTTGTACCTGTGTTCCCATCTCTCTCTTTCCCTTCAACTTTTTGAAGCATTCCCTTTAGCATATCTTATAATGCTAGTTTGGTGGAAGCCTATTCTTTTAGCTTTTTTTTTTGGTCCAGGTAACTCCTTATTTCATCTCCATTTTAAATGACAGCCTTGCTAGATAGAGTAGTCTTGGTTGCAGGACTTTGCTTTTTCATTACTTGGAATATTTTTTACCATTCCCTTCTGGCTTGTAATGTTTCTGTTGAGAAGTCAGTTGCTAGCCTCATCGTGGCTCCCTTGTATGTTACTTCTTGTTTCTCCCTTGCTGCCATTAAGGTTCTCTCTTTGTCTTGGAATTTTGCCATTTTAATTATGATGTTAGTTGGAGGGCCCTCTTTGAGTTCCTCTTGATTGGGACCCTCTATGCTTCCTGGATTTGTGTGATTTTTCTCTCATCATATTAGGAAACTTTCCCATCATTACTGTTTCAAAGAGGGTTTCTATCTCTTGCTCTTCTTCTCTTCCTATTATATGGATATTATTACATTTCATGTTGTCCTGCATTTCCCTTAACACATCTTCATTCTTTCTGAGTCTTTTTTCCTTTTCTTGCTCTTTCTGGGTGTTTTTTCCTACCTTGTTTTCCAGCTTGCTATTTTGATCCTCTATTTCATCTAGCTTGCTTTTGATACCTTCTACTGTGTTCTTCAATTCAGAATTTATATTCTTCATCTTCTCTTGGCCCATGTTGATAGCTTCCTTTTTCTATTTCATGTTGATGTAATGCTAAGTTTCTTGTAGATTTTCTCTAGTTCTTTGAAAATCTCACTGAGCTCTTTGAGCTTTCTTATAATCATTGCTTTGAATTCAATATTAGATATTTGACTTGCCTCCATTTCATTTAGCATTATTTCTGAGGATTCCTCCTTTCCTTTCATTTGGTGTTTGTTTCTTTGTCTTCCCATTGTTTGTTAGACTGTTCTTGTTAGCCTCTGCTTCTTAAATTGATATGTTCTGACTCCCTGAGTTTGTGGCATGAACTTCTATGGTAGGAGACCTATGAGATTCACTAGTGCAGTCTCCTTGATCTCCTGAACTTGATGATCTTAGGATGCCATTATGTTGGCTCTCTGGATGAATTTGGATTTTGATTGTTGTTGGGTTGTTCTTTGGTGGGTTCTTTGTTTCTTCTGGTTGAATGAAGGTCACTCTTCCCACCATATCTTGTATGCTATTATGCAGGTGCTGCCACAGGAAAACTACATAGCCCAGGGAACAAATCCACATCTGCAAAAATATCTCCTCCCCCGCTCCTGCAATCTCAGTACCAATGGAAAATGAACTAGTATTAATAAGGCTGTAAGGAGATTAAGACTATTATAAGAAAGGAGAGAAAGAAACTATAGTATAAATTCTAGTGACTTGATACGCACAAACTCTCTGGACAAGAAATGAATGTTAAAAAGCTATGCAGGAAAGGAAAAATCAGTACTCATGGAGAAGAGCACAGTGGATTTCGTCTTGGTAGCCTTTAGTATTTACCACTGTTTTTTTTCTATCTAGGTCCACCTCTGGTGATGTCAGATGTTGACCCCATCTGACCTTAAGCAGCCTGCTCTGAGACTGCCAGAGATCTGCTGTCTATAATTGTCTCTTTCAGTTGTTAATTAGTCACATTGCACTCAGCAGTCAGGCTTAAGCTCCATAGGGGTGGGCAGAATTCCTCCTGAGTTTAAGGATATTGCTTCCCCTCAGGCTGCTGCTGCTCAGAGGGGAGTGGTCTGCCTGAGCAGGATGGCTGCTGCAGTATTGGAGACCACTCATAAGCAGAATCCTGGAAGCCACACTCGCAGTTCTCTCCCCCAATACTCCATTCCCTGTCTTTCTTCAAGTGTCTCTAGTCTACTCTACCCAACCCTTTGCCAGGGATTTACATCTGTATCTGTCTCCTATAGTCATTAATCTTGTTTCTATGCACTCAGAAGTCAGGCTTAAGCAACACAGAGCTGGGACAGAGTCTCTCTTGGGGGCGGGGCTATTGTTTCCCCTCAGACTGCTGCCACTCAAAGGGCAGTGGTCTGTCTGAGCACATTGACTGCCACCATTTGGGGGATGACTCAACACTGGGTTCCCTGTGGCTACTCTCTTCACACTCTCCCCAAAGATTCTGTCCCCAGCTTTTCCGCAGACATCTCCAGCCCACTCTGCTCCTTCTTTTGCTGAAACTCTGAGAGAGTGACAGCCAATGAAAATTTATGCATTGTCCTTTTAAACAGCTCTTTGTGTCTCCAGCCATCCATCTCTACTAGAGAGCAACCCTGCTGCTTTTTGCCCCTGGTTGTTATCTGTATATTTTTGGGAGTCTGGTGTTCTATGTTGAGGGTTCCAGCTTAGGGTTTAGATCCCATTCTTCTCAGGGGGGAATCTAACCTGCTGCTTAATTATCCCTCAGGTGCTGCCACCTGTGGGCACCCAGCCAGCACTTTTGAGTCTCTACCACACTCCCTGTTTCTGGTTTCTAACATATCTTCCTTTCTCTTCCTCTTGGGAGTCCTGGTTATTTACATCTCTGCTCTGTGTGCTATTTTGAGGTTTGCAGGCACCACACTATAGAGCCCTACTTATTTGATGCTTGGCATCATCAAGTACTTAAAATGTTTCTCCTATCATCTTATCCTCACTCCAATTTTCCATCCTATAGTTCAGTGACAACCTCAGTTTTTATTTCATGTCCACCTTAGCACCTCTTAAATCTACATGATCACTACTTCCCTATGTTATGATTGGTTAGCTTTGGGGGTTTCCCCTATCACTGCTGGAGTCTCTCTAGCAGCTTATGATAAAATAAGTTCTCATAATCATGAATCACATTGTACTGAGCCACAATCCTTTTTATTCAGCTTTATTAGATATAATTGACATATAACATTGTATAAATTTAATGTGTGTGATGTGATGATTTAATACATATATATTGTAAAATGATTATAAAATTAAAGTTAGTTACATTAATCACATCACATAATAACCATTTTTGTAAGAAATTTAAGATATATTCTATGAGCAACTTTTAGTCACTCCCAAAGAATATTTTTTATTTTTATTTTTATTTTTTTAGGTTTTTTTTTTTTTTTGCTTTTCAACTTGTTTTTAATAAGAACAGTCACAAGTGGAAAACAAACAACTTAAGTCTTTTCAGTATTTACTCTGCTTGGTACTGAACTAAGCATATCATGTAGATTCTAACACGTAATCTTCCCAACAACTCTTTATCTTAAATACTACTTTTTATCTCCATTTTTTTAATTTTAATTTTATTTAGTTATTTTTCAAGTACAGTTTTTTGTCTATTTTTCCCATCCCAGCCTCCCCCGCCCCTTGCTCCCCACCTCCCTCCCATTTCCACCCCCCCCTTAGTTCTCGTCCCTGTGTCCTTCCTATTTGTTCCTCCAAATCCCTCCCCCTTTTTCCCCTTAACTTCCCTTCCTTCTCCCCTCTGGTCACTGTCCCCTTGTTCTCTATTTCAGTGTCTTTTTTTTCTGCTTGCTTGTTTGTTTTGTTGTTTAGCTTCCTGTTAAAGGTGAGATCATATGGTATTTGTCTTTCAGCACCTGGCCTATTTCACTCAGCATAATGTTTTCCAGTTCCATCCATGTTGTTGCAAAAGGTAGTAGCTCCTTCTTTCTCTCTGCAGCATAGAATTTCATTGTGTATATGTACCACAATTTTTGATCCATTCATTTACTGATGGGCACCTAGGTTGCTTCCAAACTTGGCTATTGTAAATTGTGCTGCTATGAACATTGTGGTGCATAGGTTCTTTGATATTGATGTTTCAGGATTCTTAGGATATAATACTAGCAGTGGAATTGCTGGGTCAAAAGGCAGGTCGATTTTTATTTTTCTGAGAAAATTCCATACTGTTTTCCATAAAGGTTGTACCAGTCTGCAATCCCACCAACAGTGAACTAAGGACCCCTTTTATCAACAACCTCTCCAACATTTGTTGTTTGTTGCTTTGTTTATGATAGCCATCCTGACTGGTGTAAAGTGGTATCTCATTGTGGTTTTAATTTGCATCTCTCTGATAGCTAACGATATTGAGCATCTCTTCATGTGTCTCTGAATGTTCTTTATGTCCTCCTTGGAGAAGTGTTTGTTCAAATCCTTTGCCCAATTTTTAATTGGGTTAGATGTCTTCTTAGAGTAGAGTCATGTAAGTTCTTTGTATATTTTGGAGATTAAACCTTTGTCTGAGGTATCATTGGCAAATATGTTTTCCCATACAGTTGGTTGTCTTTTTAATTTAATACTGTTTTCTTTAGCCATGCAGTAGCTTTTTATTTTGATGACATCCCATTGTTTATTCTTTCCTTTGCATTCCTTACTCTAGGGGACATATCAGTAAAAATGTTGCTGCATGAAATATCTGAGATTTTCTTGCCGATGTTCTCCTCTAGGATTTTAATGGTGTCACGTCTTAGATTTAAGTCTTTTATCCACCTTGAATTTATTTTGGTGTATGGTGTAAGTTTGTGCTCAAGTTTCATTTTTTTGCACGTAGCTGTCCAGTTTTCCCAACACCATTTGTTGAAGAGGCTATTTTTACTCCATTTTATGTTACTGCGCCCTTTGTCAAATATTAATGGACTGTAGAGAGTTGGGTTTATTTCTGGGCTCTCTGTTCTGTACCATTGGTCTATGTGCCTGTTTTTCTGCCAGTACCAGGCTGTTTTGATTACAGTGGCTTTGTAATACAGTTTGATATCAGGTATTGTGATCCCCCCTACTTTGTTCTTCTTTCTCAAAAGAGCAGCTGCTATTCGGGCTTGTTTATGATTCCATATAAATTTTCGAAGTGTTTGTTCTATGTCTGTGAAATATGCCATTGGTACTTTAATAGGTATTGCATTGAATGTGTATGTTGCTTTGGGTAGTATGGACATTTTGATGATGTTAATTCTTCCAATCCATGAACAAGGTATATGTTTCCATTTGTTTGTGTCTTCCTTGATTTCTTTCTTCAGGGCTGTGTAGTTTTCCGCCTACAGGTTTTTTAACTCCTTAGGTTTATTCCCAGATATTTTATTTTTCTTTTTGCTGTATCGAATGGGATTTTTTTCTTGATTCCTGCTTCTCCTGATTCACTGTTGGTATACAAAATGCCTTTGATTTCTGGATATTGACTTTGTAACCAGCTGTTTTGCCAAATTCATTAATTAGTTCGAGCAGTTTTTGGGTAGAGTCTATAGGATTTTCCATGTACACTGTCATGTCATCTGCAAACAATAACAGTTTTGCTTCCTCCTTTCCTATTTGGATGCCTTTTATTTCCTTTTCTTGCCTGATCACTGTGGCTAAAACTTCCAATACTATATTGAACAGAAGTGGTGAAAGTGGACATCCTTGTCTTGTTCCTGATCTTAGTGGAAAAGCTTTTAGTTTTTGTCCATTGAGTATGATATTCTCTGTAGGTCTCTCATAAATAGCCTTTATTATATTGAGGAATGTTCCCTCTATTCCCATTTTGCTGAGTGTTTTTATCATAAATGGGTGTTGTACCTTATCGAACGCTTTTTCTGCGTCTATTGATATGATCATGTGGTTTTTGTCTTTGCTTTTGTTTATGTGATGAATTACATTTACTGTTTTGCGAATGTTGAACCATCCTTGCATCCCTGGGATGAATCTCACTTGGTCAGGGTGTATAATCTTTTGGATGTATTGTTGGATGCGAATTGCTAATATTTTGTTGAGGATTTTAGCGTCTATGTTCATCAGCGATATTGGCCTGTAGTTTTCTTTCTTTGTTGTATCTCTATCTGGTTTTGGAATTAGGATGATGCTGGCTTCATAAAAGGAGTTAGGGAGTTTTCCATCCTTTTGTATTTTTTGGAATAGTCTGTGAAGAATGGGGGTTAGCTCTTCCTTAAATGCTTTGTAGAATTCTCCTGTGAATCCATCTGGTCCAGGGCTTTTGTGTGATGGGAGTTTTTTATTACTGCTTCCATTTCTTTTGCTGTTATTGGTGTATTTAGATTTTCTGCTTCTTTTTCACTGAGTTTTGGAAGATTGTAATTTTTCTAGAAATGTTTCCATTTCCCCCAGGTTTTCAAATTTCTTGGCATGCACTTCTTCATAGTAATTTCTTACAATTCCTTCTATTTCTGTGGTATCAGTTGCAATCTCTCCTTTTTCATTTCTGATTGTGTTTATTTGTGTCCGTTCCCTTCTTTTCTTGATGAGCCTACTTAAAGGCTTGTCTATTTTGTTTATCTTCTCAAAGAACCAACGCCTGGATTCATTGATCCTTAAAATTGTGCTTTTAGGTTCTATGTCATGTAATTCTGCTCTAATCTTGGCTATTTCCTTCCTTCAGCTTGCTCTGGGCTGTCTTTGTTGTTGTTCCTCGAGTTCCTGCAGGCGTAGGGTTAGGTTGTTTGTTTGAAATGTTTCTATCTTCTTTAGGTAGGCCTGTATTGCTATAAACTTCCCTCTCAGGACTGCCTTGGCTGTGTCCCATAAGTTTGGGTTGTTGTGAGATCATTTTCATTTGTTTCCAGAAACGTTTTGATTTCTTCCCTAATTTCATTCTTGACCCATTCGTTGTTTAATAGCATACCATTCAGTCTCCATGATTTTGGGTGCTTTGGGTTTTTTTCTTTGAGGTTGGCTTCCAATTTCAGTCCCTTGTGGTCAGAGAAGATGCTTGGTATGATTTCAATTTTCTTGAATTTGTTGAGTCTCGTTTTGTGTCCTATCATGTGGTCTATCTTTGAGAATGTTCCATGTGCATTTGAAAAGAATGTGTGTTTAGCTTCTTTGGGATAAAGGGCTCTATATATACCAGTTAAGTCCATTTCATCTAGGGTGTTGTTTAATGCCACAATATCTTTGTTGATAATTTGTTTGGAAGATCTGTCCATTTTTGATAGTGGGGTGTTAAAATCCCCTACTATAATTGTGTTGCTGTCAATATCTTTCTTGAAGTCCTCTGATTCTCCTTATATATTTGGGTGCTACTATGCTAGGTGCATATATGCTTACAATGTTAATGTCTTCTTGGTGGATTCCTTCCTTGAGTATAATGAAGTGACCTTCTCGGTCTCTCTTTATGGCCCTTTTTATGAAGTCTATTTTGTCCGACATCAGAATTGCTACCCCAGCTTTTTTTTCTTGTCCGTTTGCTTGGAAAACTTGTTTCCAGCCTTTCACTTTTAGTCTGTGATGGTCTTTTGTCCTGAGGTGGGTCTCTTGTAGGCAGCATATGTGTGGGTCATGCTTTCTTATCCATTGATTGAGGTATTCTGTGTCTTTTGATTGGAGCATTTAATCCATTTCCATTTAAGGTTATTATTGATAGGTACTTATTCATTGCCATTTTTGTTCCTGTGTTCCTCTCTGTCTCACTCTTATCCTGCTTTCCCTTAAAGCAGTCCTTTTAGTATTTCTTGTAGAGCTGGTTTGGTGGAGGCGTATTCTTTTAGGCTTCTTTTGTCTTGGAAGCTCTTTATTTGGCCTTCTATCTTGATTGAGAGCCTTGCTGGGTAAAGTAGCCTTGGTTGTAGACCTCTGGTTCTCATTATTTGGCCTATTTCTTGCCATTCTCTTCTTGCTTAAAGTGTTTCCATTGAGAAGTCTGTAGCTAACCTTATTGGGGCTCCCTTGTATGTGTTTTTTTCTTTTTTCTCCCTTGCTGCCTTTAAGATTCTCTCTTTGTCATGGAATTTTGCCATTGTGATGATGATGTGTCTTGAAGTGGGCCTCCTTGGGTTCCTCTTGATTGGGACTCTCTGTGATTCCTGGATTTGTGAGACTTTTTCTCTTATCAAATTAGGGAAATTTTCTCTCATTACTCGTTCAAATACATTTTCTATCCCTTGTTGTTCTTCTTCTCCTTCTGCTATTTGTATTATTCGGATATTATTACGTTTCATATTGTCTTGCATTTCTCTTAATCTCTCTTCATTCTTTCTGAGCCTCTTTTCATTTTCTTGCTCTTTCTGTGAGATGCTTTCTATCTTTTCCTCCAACTCACTAATCCTATCCTCAGCTTCATTTATCCTACTTTTGAAACTTTCTACTGTGTTCTTCAATTCGAAAATTGTATTCTTCATTTCCTCTTGTCCCTTGCTGATAGTTTCCATTTCCTTTTTGATGTTGCTGTAGTTTGCAGAGAGATCATTGTAGTTCCCCTGTAGTTTCTGGTAGTTCACTGTGAGCTCTTTGAACTTCATAATACCCAGTGCTTTGCATTCACTATCTGATAGTTGATCAGCCTGTATTTCATCTAACATTCTTTCTGAAGTTTCTGCTTTTTCCTTCATTTAGGGATTGTTTCTTTGTCTTCCCATTGTTTGAGACTCTTCTTGTTAGTCTCTGCTTCTAAAATTGATCTGTTCTGAAACCCTGGTTTTATGGTGTAAACTTTTGTGGTATGATCCTTGTGATGTTCACTGGTGCAGACTCCTTGAAGTTTCTTGATGTTCTTCGTCTCCACCTACTCTCACACTGGTCCTCTCGCTGGTCCCTGCATTGGTCGCCTACCACTGCTGAATGTCCCAGCTCTAGTAGCCTCCTCCTCGAGCACCCAGGCCTGTTTCTACGGGAGCGGCACAGGTGCTGGTAATGTCCCGGCTCCCTTAGCTGGCTCCTCTGCCACCCAGGGCCTTCACAGGGGTTTGGAGTGTCCCGGCTCTCATACCTTACTCCCCGGCGTCTAGTCCTGTCTCTATGGCAGTGGCACAGAGCCTTAGAATGTCCCAGCTCCAGTACCTGACTCCCCAGCATCCATACATGTCGCTATGGGAGCGGCACAGGGGCTGAGAATGCCTCAGCTGTGTAGGTGGCTCCTCTGTTGCCCAGGGCCGTCACAGGGGTTTGGAGTGTCCCGGCTCCCATACCTGACTCCCCAGCGTCCAGTCCCGTCGCTATGCCAGCAGCACAGGGGCTGAGAATGTCCCGGCTCATAGCTGGCTCCTCGGGGCCCAGGCCCGTCTCTATGGCGGCATCATGGGGCCTCTGGTGTCCCAGCTCCTGCAACTGACTCTTGTGTTGCCCAGGCCGGTAGTTATGGCATCAGCACAGGGGCCGAGAATGTCCCAGCTCCGGTTCCTGACTCCTCTGTCACCCAGCATGGTCACAGGGGCTTGGAGTGTGCGACTCCTGTACCTGACTCCCCAGCTCCCAGGCTTGTTCCTCTGGCGGCAGCACAGGAGCCGCGTGTGTCCCAGCTCCAGTAGCTGACTCTGCTGCTGTCTGGTGTTTCAGCATCAGTCACAATCTCTGGTCTTTTAATTTCATAAATGCTGGGTAACCGATGGTTTATTGTGCTGTTTCTCTATAGATCTGCCAGGATTTTCACCCATGAGACAGGAGCTAGCATCAGCTTCATCTTACTCCGTCGCCATCTTCCCAGAATTATGAGCAACTTTTAATTACACAACAGAAAACTTTCATTCAGTGCCCATCTTCCAAAGCACCTGCTTATTTCCTTGAATATGACCAGAGAGCAAAATGTAGGTAGGTTGCTCTTGCCATTTCTTCAGTGGACAGTTTTGGCTTTGGGAGAGGTATTCTGAAAAATCTTGGTTGAAAAGTGTGTCTTTAGCCAGATTTAGTCCCCTCTACTTTCCATCTCCTGATCAATATCCCCTGAGAACAAGGTGGTCAGCCCATCATAGCTGCTGGCAGACCATTTCTGTGAATTAAGATAAAGCTCAGAGGATTGGTTCCCATGAAATGCTTTTCTTAAAATTAGATTCTAACTCCAGGCTGGATTAAGCAAAACCAAACTTATTAGGCATATTAGCACTCAGAATTGCTTAGACTGTACACAGTTCTCCTTGACCTAGTCAACTATGACACCATGGTGTATTTTTAGGATGTCATGGAGTTTCTCCTGAGTAGACAAGTATGCAACCATACTGAGAGTAATGTAATTGTAACATATTTATATACAAACAAATGTTAAGGAAATTTCATGAGTGAGTCAAGAGGCTGGAGTCAGAAGTCTAGAGAAAGAGCTAGAAGCAATCACATTTATAAAAATAGTTATTGTGTTATGTATTTTTCAAGCATTGTGCTAACCACTTTATATACTTTATCTTGTTTAGCCCTTACAGCAATCCTATCATATGAATGATATTATCTGCATTTCACAAACAAAGCATCTAAGACTCTCAGAAATGTAGTTACTTAGTTAAGGTTTCAGGGGAACAAGAGGCTGAACTGTAATTTTAGTCTCATTATGATGCAATCCAAAGTCCTTGCACTTTTCATTGTCTACACTGCCTCCCAGGGGAAGGGCAGAACTTGACATAGGAAAAGAAGGCATTGAATAAGAGAGAAGAGCCTGTAGGAATGCTTCAAGTTATAGAGGTGAATGCTGAGCAGATATCCCAGAATTTCAGGTTTGAAATGCTTGTTCAAGGTTCCTCTTCTCCTGTCTGGAGTGTCACTTATGAGCTTTGAGAAGTGAAAAAAGCATCAGTTCATGGAAACTTCTGATGCTCCTTCTCTTCAAGAGTTGGGAACTGAGTATGGCATGAAAGATAGATTGAAAGGTCATAAAAAAGTCTGGAAAGAGGATGACCCAGTAGGTCTGGATTCAAAGGCTATGCTATCTCTAATAAGAGCTGGGACAAGTTTTCTTCTAATTCACTGAAAAACTTCTTTCTATAGCCCTGTAAACCCTTCATGGGGTACAAGGTAGTAGACTCTGTTACACATGTTTCTCCCTCTCCCAAAAAGGTTTAACTGGGAAGGGTTACTCAAGGCCTCTACCTGGCCCAATTATTACTTGTTATCCTCTCCTCTCACCCCCATAGAGTCTTCCCATTCCTCCAATATATGCATTTAAGTAACATGAAGACTATCTAGTCCCTTTCTCACATGTTAGAGCTTCAGTATTTGAAAATAATAATCACACTGTCTATGGGTCTTGTATTTCTCAAAATAAGACATTTTTGTTTCTTGAACTCTTCTATCTAGGCTACAACATAAGTTGTACTTCAATGTTCTCTATAGATAAATTCCAATTTTCCAATGTGTCTCACAAGAGTACAGTAAAAAAAAAAACTAATACAGGACATGAAAGGGGCATAGCATTGACCTATCCAAAGCAGATATCTAATTTTTAAAAGCCTCCTTGGAAAAGTTCAACAACTTTTTAAAATCACCTGTGCTAACATTTGAGAACCTACACTTTTGGAAAGAAAACTTTTTATTTCATCTAGCCTACATCTGTCATGTTACCTTTCTGATGCCTTACTTCCATAAAGGTATAAATGAACATTTTACCTTCAGAGATCTTCTTCCTTCTTTACCTGTGGTCTAGTTTCCTCTAGGAGACACAATCCCTAATTGTTCAAAATAGGCCTCCTTCTTTTCAGTGGGGCAGTGGTCCAGCATAGTTGGCAGCACCTTCATGGAGATAGACTAGAATAACAAACAGAGACAAGTCCTTGGGCCTGAGCTTTGATGCTCATGGGAAGAGCTAGGCAGGAGAAACTTCTTTAATTTTGGGAGTTGGGAATTGGGCCTATGCATTTGAATTCAGGCTTTTTTGCCCTCATTTTCATGCCAACACAAATTTTCTGAAGAAGACAGGCTATAAACTAAGGCAATCACTAATAAAGTGATTCAGAGGTAGTGGAACAGGTTCTGCAAGAGGCCTAAAAGAAAAAAATTGGGAGAAAAATACGAAGCAAATAATCCATGAACTGATTGGTAGTAGTGATTTGAAGTTTGGTCATTGTGATGGTGGAGATATAGTGAACCAAAGTGGGAAAAGAAATGAAAGATGCAAAGATTAAGAGGATGGAATCATCCCAGAAATCATGTTGAATAGGCTGTGCCAAAGCTTCTCAGACTTTTGATCTCAATACCACCAGCCTTCAAGAAACATGATTTCTGGTTTCTGTTTGACAGCTTTTATGCGTCCTCAGTCCTTTCTCAAATAAGACACTTTCTTCAATGTGGTTTCTCAACCTTCTTTTACCAGTGCTTGTCTCAGGTCAGCATTATACCAGTACCTCACTAACAGCTTAAACTTAGCTTCACCTCAGAGATAAAAAAACATACTCTTTTTTTCCTCCCTTATCTGCTGTCTTTCTAGATCATCAAGGCCCAGAGATATCCCACTGGCCAGGAGGAGTTACTTCAAGTTCACTCCAGCAGAAGGGGTAAACCTAGGAAAAAGAAACATGAAGAAAAGAGCATAGAGACTGCAAGGTGTAGGAGGAGAAAAAAGGAGAGCACAGAAAGATATAATTAAAATAGCTGAACAAAAAAGTGAGTATAATAAAGGAGAAATGGAAGAAGAAGGAAGAAAAATAGGTAAAATTAATTTAAATGGAGTGTTTTTTGACAGTGCTGAGGTACAGTAGAACAGAGTGTCCTTGGCAAAGCTGAAAAATTGGGCTCTGGCCAAGTGGTTCCATCCTAGTGACCTTTAGATACCTAACTGAGTCTGCTCAGCACAGACCAAATGGGTAAATAAATAAATACATTTTTAAAACCAAAAAAAAACCCCAAGAAAAATCATCCCAGCAACGGAGAACTGATCAAAGGCCCCCTGTACCTCATTATGGCCTATAAGTAGCTTGCTGTTCCAACCTGCAGCTCCCCCTTCCCTGCTCCAGCTTCCTAGGGGGAAGGGGGGCAGAAATGATCATGCCAACTGATAACTTCAGAAATTTCCCTCCTCCCTGCCACCAGCAAAGCTCAATGAAACAGAAGAAAGAAACTGGCAGGCCTGGTGAGGAAATGGTCTCAGGAAAAGTAGGTAGACTCCAGATTCTAGTCAAAAACTGCTGTGGTAAAACTCACAGAATGGCCTGGGTTGCCAAAATGGTAGGAAACCTTGGTTATTTACCCAAGAAAGCAGAAGAAAACCCATGGTTACAGAATTTTCTCTCTTTTTATTCTTTTAGACTTCCTAATGAGTTCTCACATTTGCCACAAATCTTTCCTTCTGGTGCTGTCACCTATTACCTCAGGCTTTTCTACTATTCTTCTCAAGCTATGTCTTAACCACCATTTTTTCCAGATGGTATTATAGTTCCTAAATCACTGCCCTAGAGCAGATGCAGGCCTGTCCTCTGCCACAAGACACAGGCAGCACTAAACTGTGTCTTACAAACTTTCACAAAAGGAATTACAATGTAGGAAAAGAAATTCTTTAAACTGAACTCTAGAGACAACAGTTTACATAGTCCATCTACCATGCACCATTTTCTCAGGAATGTTCTCTTTACCAAATGATGTTTCTCTCAGACCCTGATAGTTCTCCACCAAAGCCTACACATCAAATCCATACCCTAAACCTCAGAGTGATAAAGTCATGTCCCAAAATTATACAAATAAAGAGAAAAATATTCAATTTTAGTTTTTAATGGTTCATTCCAGATTAAGATTATGGTTTTAATTTATCCCAATTGCATTTAATATGTTTATTTGAAATACACTTGAAATATGAAATATATTTAAATTTGTCTTTCCCTAAAAAGAGCCCAAACCCCCAAATATGACCCTAGTCTTCAATTTTCAGTAGTA
The DNA here is from genome assembly GCF_021234435.1 of Artibeus jamaicensis. NCBI lineage: Eukaryota > Metazoa > Chordata > Mammalia > Chiroptera > Phyllostomidae > Artibeus > Artibeus jamaicensis. The sequence goes on along the minus strand of NW_026521840.1, from coordinate 2,135,301 downwards.
CAAAAATTAGGAAAGAGTTGAAGCTAGTATTTTTTCCATAAAGTCTTTCATAGCCCTAAGTTTATTTCTAGAGCAAAATTAGAGTATATTTGAGAAGTGGGCGACCTGCCATAGAGGTCAGTCCATCTTTTCAACCCTAACCATCTCAGAGCAAACCACAGAGGTTTCTTTCTTCTATACATTCATCATGGGCCAATTTTTTCCTATCAGTTATGTCACCTTCAAACCTTTAAAATTAATAAATAGAGGGCAGAGAAATACATCTTCACAAGAGAGTTCTGTTAATGGTAATTGCTCTCTGAGATTTGATGCAACAGAGAGAAGTCACAAAGTTCTAGTTGCAATATCAGCTCTGCCATTTGCTGGCCATATGAACTTTTCTGATCTTCTATTTCCTCACCTGTAAAAATGGAGTAACATAGCCTGGTTCACAGATGTGTTGTAAGGATCAAATGTCTACTATAGACCTAGCACAAGAACTAGCACAGAAGTAGAGGGAAGTTGATCAACTTTACCTATATCTTCTTTCTGGTGAAAATTTTCTTCTCAACTTGGAAGAGAAAAATGAACTCAGAGAATGCTTTAGACATCACCATATAATTAACACTACAATTGGACATTTCTGTCCTCTCCATTGTCTTCTTCAGAAACAAAGTCCTTCTAACAGGGGTGACTCCTAAACCTATCAGGATATCTTTAATTTTATTCTGAACTCAAATTTCAACTGTTTGCTGACCATTTGTTTCCACATAGATTTCCTCTTGTTCCACTCTGGCTCAACTCTATACCTATCCCATCTCAGTATCTTAGCATTATAACTGACATGGCTTGAATCTTACATTATCATATACAGTTGTCGCATAACCCTGTTAATTCTTCCTTTATGACAGCTCAAAACCTATTCTCAATTCTGCGTGCTTCTGATCTTTCTCCTTATCTTGTTCCTTATCCTCCTATTCCAATAAGTCTCTGCTCTCCCTACTCTCTTTTAATATATCCTGCATATATGGCCAGAATAATTTTAAAAATATCTTTTTAAAGCGCAATACTCCCTTGCAAATTTTTTTTCAAAGGCTTCATAAGTAATAGGATAAAGCCTAAACAGCCTAATTTAGCATTTGATGACTTCCATGATCTGGGCCCATTCAATTTTTTGTACAGAGAAAGAATCTGCTTAATGTTGGCACAGACAAAGTGTAGAGAGTGAAGGGAAACTGAAAGAACAAGACTTAACCAAGCTGTTTGCCTCAAGGTGCTATTTGAAAATAGAATTAACATTACCTAGGCAAGTGGTGGAAATGTAGGAAAAAAGGTGAAAGAGAAGGAAGAATGATTATGCATTATTTTACCCATATTTATTGAGTGCCTACATTATGACAGGAACTGTGCTAGGCAGTAAAAATGTCACAGGAATAAGGCATATGAAATAAAGTCTCTGCTCTCATGGAGCAAATTTTCTGGGAGAAGGAATACAGAATATTTATATTTAAAGATACACAAGGTCCAGTAGGAGTAAAACTTGCTTGACTGTGGTTGGTAGGGTAATAATATGGGTGTAATAATGTATACTTTCAATTTGAACATTTTACCTAAAATTTCATAGGTGTGATTAAGTGTGATATTGTTATGTTACAAAATTATGTGCTTATGATTTAGTAATAAAATACTTTGTAATGACAAAAGTATTATACATTCCAGACCCTGTATATAAAGATATAGATATACCAATATGGATATATAGATACATATGATCTTTCCAGAAGGTACACCACCATGTAATATGAAAAATAGAGGCATTTATTAAAGAAGATACAAGAAACATCATATATAGGACAATGGCACTTCAGTCCCCTTCAATATAGGCATCTTAGGGCCTCACGCAGTCCTTCAAATCACCATCAGCTGTTCTGTAGTATTTTTCTGAAACTCATTGATGGTGTGACATCTCTTTCCTTTCAAAAGTGATTTTAGTTTTGGGAAAATCCAGGAGTTGCAGGGCATCAAATCTGGGCTATAGAAGGGCTGAGTCACCTGGGTGATTTAATGTTTTACCAAAAAAACCCCACAAAACTCTGCATGAGACATGATACATAAGCAGGCATGTTGTCATGATGAACCTGCCAATCACCAGTTCCCCATAGCTGTGGCCTTCTGAATCATACACATAGTTTTCGTGGGAGAATATTCAAACTTAACACAAAATTGGATGCAGATTCATTGCTGTACTCAGTCATTTTGAATGCCACAGACACACAGTACACAAGCTCACTCAATGGTGTACACCACCCTCATTGACTAGTACAGTGAAGTTATCGCTGTTCATGCCTGCACATTCCAGTCCACTATCTTTGGCTGCCAGGCTACATCAATGTTATGCAATCCATTCTCATTATATTTACACAATGGAATACTGTGCAGCAGAAAGAAAGAAGGAGCTCCTACCCTTTGAGACAGCATGGATAGAACTGGAGAGCATTATGCTAAATGAAATAAGCCAGGTGGTAAAAGACAAATACAATATGATCTCACCTTCAACTGGAACCTAATCAACAAAACAAACAAACAAGCAAAATACAACCAGACACATTGAAATAAAGAACAAATTTACAGTAACCAGAGAAGAGGGAAGAGAGGGACAACGGGGAAAATAGGAGAAGGGTCATCAAACAATGTATAAAGGACCCATGGAAAAAGCCAAAGGGGGGTAGGATGGAGGGTGGGAGGTGAGGATGGGTGGGGCGGAGGGAGTGGTGGGGAGAAGATGGAGACGACTGTACTTGAACAATGATAAAAAAAAACAAAAACAAATGACTGGACTTTTTCCAGATAGACATTCATGTCCTTGTGTGTGTGTGTATGTCAGGTAGTCTGAAGAAAAGTAAGTAAGCCAGAAAGATTTTAAAAAAAAAGATGAAGTGGTGTGACGATGTTTACACAGAGATGTAACAAAAATGAAGAGGGCTATGTGTAAACATGGGGAAAGAGCAATCCAGGCACAGTGAACAGTAATCAACAAGACCCTTAAGTGAATGACAGTTTAGGGGGTGAGGTTAGGGGGTGAAGGTATTAAGGAAAAAGGACTAATGGACATGGACAATAGTATGGTGATTGCTGTGGGATGGGGGTATAAGGGGACTAAATGGCAAAGGAAAAATACAATAAAAATCAAACTTATAAAAAGATCCTAAGATGAAAGTGTGCTTCATGTGTTCAAGAAATGTAAGAAAGCCAGAGCTGAAGCAAAGAACTAATGTACCTATAGGCTACAATAAGGACTTTGAAACATTGGATCATGCCTGCTTATGAGCGTGTGCGTGAGACAAAGAGACAGAGAGAGAATCAGTAGAACTCCAATGAGTTCCTTTTTATAGAAGTATAGTGCATGTGTAGGAAATTGCCAAAGATGAGACTTTAAAGGAAAGCAGAGACCAGAAGATCAGACATAACACATGAGCAAGCACATTAAGAAATTCCTCCTTTATCGCGACACAAGAATTATAAAGAACCATTGAAGGGTTTTTAGCTAAAGAATGGCATGATTAGATTTACATTTCAGAAAGGTTACTCTGGCAACAGTGTGGTGAGTTGATTGAACTGGGGCAAGACTAAAGGGAGATCAGTTAGGATGCTATTGCAGCCATTTGAGTGAGAAGTAGTGAAGGTTTACAAATGAGGGAACATAGTTTGAGATACTTAGAAGTAGAATAGTCAAGACGTGGTGCTTAATTGAGAATGAGAATCTACTGACAGGAAGTAGTGATGAATTTTAGATTTCAGGAAAGAAGTAATACATCATATTGTTGCTTAATACTTTATAAGTGTCAAGTTTGTCTTTTCAAAGCCACTGGCCAGAACATATGTATAGGATTTAGAAATTTATAATCTCAGAAAAGGGATAGAATGAGGGTAAAAACTAATATGTTTTGGGCCTCTACTAGATTCTAAGCATTGTTCTAAGTGTTTACACACACACACACACACACACACACACACACACATATAATTTAATTATTATAGCCACTTTGTGGAGAACTTACTTCCATATTATAGATGGGGAAAGCAAACCTCAGGCATTTAACTCAGTGTCAAATAACAAGTAAATGGAAGAGACAAAACATGCTATACATGAAGGAGTAAAATTCTAATACAGTGGTGGTACAAATTACCTTGTAGTTTTGGAACTTTTAACTTTTAACCTGAAGAAGTAGCTGTGCTAGAAGCCATCTGTAAATCTTTGTGAAACAATAAATAATGAACTGTATTCTCACAGCTGATAGGGTCTTACACTGTGTAAGTCACAGGACACAGTTTGCTTTCTTATCTCCAGTATTTTTTCTTTTTTCATTTGCTACAGGGTCTGATATAAAAATACACAGTATAATTTTTTAGTTTAGGTTTTTAAAATTTTGATAAATTTAGTTTTAAATGCTTCTGACATTTTATCATATGAATCAGATAGGGTATTGACTCAACATACATTAAAAAGAGAGACATACTATAAGCAAACTTTCATAGATGACGACACATGCTCAGGAAAGAAATATCTACATACCTGCCCCAGAGAATAAAGCAAGAACTATATGAGAGGCAGTAGAATGTAGTGGTTAAGCATCTGGAATCTAGAGCCAGACTGCCTGCTTAAAACTAAATTCTGGCTGCAGCAGTGATTCTTTTTATTTTTTTACTTTTAAATACATGTATGTATTTACTTTTTAACTTTTTTATTGTTGTTCAAGTACAGTTGTCTCCATTTTCCCCCTACAACTGCCCTCCCACCCCAGCCATCCCCACTTCTCAACCTTGATCCTACCCACTTTTGGTTTTGTCCATGTGTCCTTTATAGATGTTCCTGAAAACCCTTCTCCCTTTCCCCCACATTATCCCCTCCCACCTCCCCTCTGGTTACTGTCAGTTTGTTCTCTTTTTTAAAAATTTTATTTAGTTATTTTTCAAGTACATTTTTTGTCTATATTTCCCATCCCAGCCTCCCCCGCCCCTTGCTCCCCACCTTCCTCCCATTTCCACCCCCCTTAATTCTCGTCCCTGTGTCCTTCCTATTTGTTCCTCCAAATCCCTCTCCCTTTTTCCCCTTAATTTCCCTTCCTTCTCCCCTCTGGTCACTATCCCCTTGTTCTCTATTTCAGTGTCTTTGTTTTTTGTTTTTTTTTTCTGCTTGCTTATTTGTTTTGTTGTTTAGCTTCCTGTTAAAGGTGAGATCATATGGTATTTGTCTTTCAGCACCTGGCCTATTTCACTCAGCATAATGCTTTCCAGTTCCATCCATGTTGTTGCAAAAGGTAGTAGCTCCTTCTTTCTCTCTGCAGCATAGAATTCCATTGTGTATATGTACCACAATTTTTTGATCCATTCATTTACTGATGGGCACCTAGGTTGCTTCCAACTCTTGGCTATTGTAAATTGTGCTGCTATGAACATTGTGGTGCATAGGTTCTTTGATATTGATGTTTTAGGATTCTTAGGATATAATCCCAGTTTGTTCTTAATTTCATTGTCTCTGGTTATATTTTGCTTGCTTGTTTGTTTTGTTGTTTAGGTTCCACTTACAGGTGAGATCACATGGTGAAATGTGTCTTTCACCACCTGCTGTCACAAATGCAGCAGTAGTTCTTGATGTAAAGAAAAAGTATTGTAGGTTGGTATAAATAAGGAACAGTAAGGACTTCCATTTGGTTAGAGCATGGAATATTGGAAGGGTACTCACAAAAGGTGGGGGTCAGAGCACAGCAACTCCTGAAGGCCAGCCTAAAAGCCTCAGAATTTTTTTTTGAAAAACCAAACCCAGTGTTGCAACCCACTGATGTGTTTAAAGTAATGTGTTACTTATAAGATTTAAAGTACCAAAGTTTGCAAATGATTTACCTAAAAGGAAAATCAAGTAGACTCAGGGTTATCCTATAATAAGACCATCTTCACTAATTTGCTTTCCGATGTGCTTTTGTTGAGGAGAGAAGGTTGGGTGGAGTTAGAAGCTAGTTTACTAAGAATTACACATAACCCTCACCTTTATACTTACTCAATCTTATTCCTAATTTATTCCATAGTTGGTGACCATGACTGTAAGGACTTGCAAGTTGTAAATTTTCAGTTAATTAACTTTTTCTTTCATTTTACACTTAGGCACATTCCTTATTAGGAACAAAAGAATGATAAACAAACAAAGGATGCCTAGCACCTCTACATTTACTTTGCACATGGGTGCGAATGAGACTATGAATGATTTTGTTAATAAGAACACAATTGAAGACGGTGCCTGGTATAATACATAGTAAATGCTCAATAAATATATGCTGTACACATTACTATAAACACAAAGGTGATTTTATAAATTTCAGGCTCGGTTTGTGTGGTGACAAAAGCAATTGCAAACCACAATGCCTTGTTGTGGGGAGGGTCCAGTCATGATTGACTTGATCAGTGATTTCAAACAAATTAAACTGACATTTCAAATCAAATTCTGAGCAAGTTGCCCAGAACATGACAGTTTACTTCCATTAATTTGCTTGTCATTGAAAGAAATCACTGGAAATTATTTAAAAGCATTAAATATTATCAGGTAAATTTTTGACATCATCTAAAATAGCCGTTATTTTATTTATTTTATTTTATTTTTTTACATGTGTCAGCTTCTGCTTTTATTTTTTTATTTTTTAATATTTTTTTTATTTAGTTATTTTTCGAGTACAGTTTTTTTTTGTCTATTTCTTCCATCCCAGCCTATCCTGCCCCGTCTCCCCACCTCCCTCCCATCCCCCTCCCAGTCATCCCTGTATCTTTCATACTTGTTCCTCAAAATCCCTCCCCATTTTTCCCCTTAAATTCCCTTCCCTCTCCCCTCTGGTTGCTGCCCACTTGTTCTCTATTTCAGTGTCTTTGTTTTTATTCTGTGTCCTTGTTTGTTTTGTTGTTTAGCTTCCTGTTAAAGGCGAGATCATATGGTATTTGTCCTTCAATGCCTGGCCTATTTCACTCAGTATAATGCTTTCCAGTTCCATCCATGTTGTTGCAAAGGGTAGGAGCTCCTTCTTTCTCTCTGCTGCATAGAATTCCATTGTGTATATGTACCACAATTTTTTGATCCATTCATTTACTGACGGGCACCTAGGATGCTTCCAACTCTGAAAATAGCCAAGTTATTTTAAATGGCTGATTTTGTTACTCAGAGTCTTGTAAGATGCTTCTATGAATAACATACCAAAACAGCACTGCAGTGAATGTCCTTCACTACCTTGAAGAATTTGTTTTGATTATTGCCCAATTTTGAGAATGTTCATCATCAGTTATCATAAATGTGAACATTGTTTCATGTTTTAAAAAATAATGGGGTGGCCCTGGCTGGTGTAGCTCAGTGGATTGAGTGGGGGCCTGGGAACCAAAGGATTGTGGTTCGATTCCCAGTCAGGACACATGCCTGGGTTGCAGACCAGTTCCCAGCAGGAGATATACAAGAGGCAACCATACACTGATATTTCTCTCGCTCTCTCCTTCCCTTCCCCTGTAAAGACAAATAAAGTAAATATTTTTTATTTTTTTACAATGGGGTTAAGACAGTTTATTCAATAAATGGTGTTGGGAAAATTGGACATATATATGCAAAAAATTGAAAGTGGACCATTTTCTTAAACCATACAAAAGAATAAAATGAAAACAGTTTAAAAACGTAAACATTAGACTTAAACCCATAAATTTCTTTTTAATTTTATTTAGTTATTTTTCAAGTACAGTTTTTTTGTCTATTTCTCCAATCCCAGTCTCCCTAGCCCCTTGCTCCCCACCTTCCTCCCATTTCCACCCCCCTTAGTTCTCGTCCCTGTGTCCTTCCTATTTGTTCCTCCAAATCCCTCCCCTTTTTCCCCTTAACTTCCCTTCCTTCTCCCCTCTGGTCACTATCCCCTTGTTCTCTATTTCAGTGTCTTTGTTTTTTGTCTGCTTGCTTGTTTGTTTTGTTGTTTAGCTTCCTGTTAAAGGTGAGATCATATGGTATTTGTCTTTCAGCACCTGGCCTATTTCACTCAGCATAATGCTTTCCAGTTCCATCCATGTTGTTGCAAAGGGTAGAAGCTCCTTCTTTCTCTCTGCTGCATAGAATTCCATTGCGTATATGTACCACAATTTTCTGATCCATTCATTTACTGATGGGTACCTAGGTTGCTTCCAACTCTTGGCTATTGTAAATTGTGCTGCTATGAACATTGTGGTGCATAGGTTCTTTGATATTGATGTTTTAGGATTCTTAGGATATAATCCTAGCAGTGGAATTGCTAGGTCAAAAGGCAGGTCGATTTTTATTTTTTTGAGAAAATCCTATACTGTTTTCCATAATGGTTGTACCAGTCTGCAATCCCACCAACAGTGGACTAAGGACCCCCTTTCCCCACAACCTCTCCAACATTTGTTGTTTGTTGCTTTGTTTATGATAGCCATCCTGACTGGTGTAAAGTGGTATCTCATTGTGGTTTTAATTTGCATCTCTCTGATACCTAATGATATTGAGGATCTCTTCATGTGTCTCTGAATATTCTGTATGTCCTCCTTGGAGAAGTGTTTGTTCAAGTCCTTTTCCCATTTTTTAATTGGGTTAGATGTCTTCTTAGAGTAGAGTAGTGTAAGTTCTTTGTATATTTTGGAGATTAAACCTTTGTCTGATGTATCATTGGCAAATATGTTTTCCCATATAGTTGGTTGTCTTGGTAATTTAATACTGTTTTCTTTAGCCATGCAGTAGCTTTTTATTTTGATAAGATCCCATTTGTTTATTTTCCTTGCTCTAGGGGACATATCAGTAAAAAAGTTGCTGCATGAAATATCTGAGATTTTCTTGCCAATGTTCTCCTCTAGGACTTTAATGGTGTCACGGCTTATATTTCAGTCTTTTATCCACCTTGAATTTATTTTGGTGTATGGTGTAGGTCTGTGCTCAAGTTTCTTTTTTTTTGCACGTAGCTGTCCAGTTCTCCCAACAGCATTTATTGAAGAGGCTATTTTTACTCCATTTTATGCTACTGCCCCCTATGTCGAATATTAATTGACTGTAGAGAGTTGGGTTGATTTCTGGGCTCTCCGTTCTGTTCCATTGGTCTATGTGCCTGTTTTTATGCCAGTACCAGGCTGTTTTGATTACAGTGGCCTTGTAATACAGTTTAATATCAGGTATTGTGATCCCTCCTACTTTGTTCTTCTTTCTCAAAAGAGCAGCTGCTATTCGGGCTCGTTTATGGTTCCATATAAATTTTTGAAGTGTTTGTTCTATGTGTGTGAAATATGCCATTGGTACTTTAATAGGTATTGCATTGAATGTGTATGTTGCTTTGGGTAGTATGGACATTTTGATGATGTTAATTCTTCCAATACATGAACAAGGTATATGTTTTTCATTTGTTTGTGTCTTCCTTGATTTCTTTCTTCAGGGCTATGTAGTTTTCTGCCTACAGGTTTTTTACCTCCTTAGTTAGGTTTATTCCCAGATATTTTATTTTTCTTTTTGCTATATTGAATGGGATTTTTCCTTTGATTCCTGCTTCTGCTGAATCACTGTTGTTATACAAAAATGCCTTTAATTTCTGGATATTGACTTTGTAACCAGCTGTTTTGCCAAATTCATTAATTAGTTCGAGCAGTTTTTGGGTAGAGTCTATAGGATTTTCCATGTACACTATCATGTCATCTGCAAACAGTGACAGTTTTGCTTCCTCCTTTCCTATTTGGATGCCTTTTATTTCCTTTTCTTGCCTGATCGCTGTAGCTAAAACTTCCAATACTATATTGAACAGAAGTGGTGAAAGTGGACACCTTGTCTTGTTCCTGATCTTAGTGGAAAAGCTTTTAGGTTTTTCCCATTGAGTATGATATTGGCTGTAGGTCTCTCATATATGGCCTTTATTATTTTGAGAAATGCTCCCTGTATTCCCACTTTGCTGAGTGTTTTTATCATAAATGGGTGTTGTACCTTATCGAAAGCTTTTTCCACATCTATTGATATGATCATGTGATTTTTGTCTCTGCTTTTGTTCATGTGAGGTATTACATTTACTGATTTGCGAATATTGAACAATCCTTGCATCCCTGGGATGAATCCCACTTGGTCTTGGTGGATGATCTTTTTGATATATTGTTGGATGCAATTTGCCAATATTTTGTTGAGGATTTTAGCATGTATGTTCATCAGCGATATTGGCCTGAAGTTTTCTTTCTTTGTTGTGTCTCTATCTGGTTTTGGAATTAAGATGATGCTGGCTTCATAAAAAGAACTTGGGAGTTTTCCATTCTTCTGGATTTTTTGGAATAGTCTGTGGAGAATAGGGGTTAGCTCTTCCTTAAATGCTTTGTAGAATTCTCCTGTGAAACCATCTGGTCCGGGGCTTTTGTGTGATGGGAGTTTTTTATTACTGCTTCCATTTCTTTTGCTGTTATTGGTGTATTTAGATTTTCTGCTTCTTTTTCACTGAGTTTTGGAAGATTGTATTTTTCTAGAAATGTGTCCATTTCCCCTAGGTTTTCAAATTTCTTGGCATGCACTTCTTCATAGTAATTTCTTACAATCCCTTCTATTTCTGTGGTATCAGTTGTAATCTCTCCTCTTTCATTTCTGATTGTGTTTATTTGTGTCCTCTTCTTTTCTTGATGAGCCTACTTAAAGGCTTGTCTATTTTGTTTATCTTCTCAAAGAACCAACTCCTTGATTCATTGATCTTTAAAATTGTGCTTTTAGTTTCTATGTCATGTAATTCTGCTCTAATCTTGGCTATTTCCTTCCTTCAGCTTGCTCTGGGCTGTCTTTGTTGTTGTTCCTCGAGTTCCTGCAGGCGTAGGGTTAGGTTGTTTGTTTGAAATGTTTCTATCTTCTTTAGGTAGGCCTGTATTGCTATAAACTTCCCTCTCAGGACTGCCTTTGCTGTGTCCCATAAGTTTGGGTTGTTGTGAGATCATTTTCATTTGTTTCCAGAAACGTTTTGATTTCTTCCCTAATTTCATTCTTGACCCATTCGTTGTTTAATAGCATACCATTCAGTCTCCATGATTTTGGGTGCTTTGGGTTTTTTTCTTTGAGGTTGGCTTCCAATTTCAGTCCCTTGTGGTCAGAGAAGATGCTTGGTATGATTTCAATTTTCTTGAATTTGTTGAGTCTCGTTTTGTGTCCTATCATGTGGTCTATCTTTGAGAATGTTCCATGTGCATTTGAAAAGAATGTGTATTTAGCTTCTTTGGGATGAAGGGCTCTATATATACCAGTTAAGTCCATTTCATCTAGGGTGTTGTTTAATGCCACAATATCTTTGTTGATAATTTGTTTGGAAGATCTGTCCATTTTTGATAGTGGGGTGTTAAAATCCCCTACTATAATTGTGTTGCTGTCAATATCTTTCTTGAAGTCCTCTAAGATTCTCCTTATATATTTGGGTGCTACTATGCTAGGTGCATATATGCTTACAATGTTAATGTCTTCTTGGTGGATTCCTTCCTTGAGTATAATGAAGTGACCTTCTCGGTCTTTCTTTATGGCCCTTGTTATGAAGTCTATTTTGTCCGACATCAGAATTGCTACCCCAGCTTTTTTTTCTTGTCCGTTTGCTTGGAATACTTGTTTCCAGCTTTTCACTTTTAGTCTGTGATGGTCTTTTGTCCTGAGGTGGGTCTCTTGTAGGCAGCATATGTGTGGGTCATGCTTTCTTATCCATTGATTGAGGTATTTTGTGTTTTTTGATTGGAGCATTTAATCCATTTACATTTAAGGTTATTATTGATAGGTACTTATTCATTGCCATTTTTGTACCTGTGTTTCTCTCTGTCTCACTCTTATCCTGCTTTCCCTTAAAGCAGTCCTTTTAGTATTTCTTGTAGAGCTGGTTTGGTGGAGGCGTATTCTTTTAGGTTTTTTTTTGTCTTGGAAGCTCTTTATTTGGCCTTCTATCTTGATTGAGAGCCTTGCTGGGTAAAGTAGCCTTGGTTGTAGACCTCTGGTTCTCATTATTTGGCCTATTTCTTGCCATTCTCTTCTTGCTTAAAGTGTTTCCATTGAGAAGTCTGTAGCTAACCTTATTGGGGCTCCCTTGTATGTGTTTTTTTCTTTTTTTCTCCCTTGCTGCCTTTAAGATTCTCTCTTTGTCATGGAATTTTGCCATTGTGATGATGATGTGTCTTGAAGTGGGCCTCCTTGGGTTCCTCTTGATTGGGACTCTCTGTGATTCCTGGATTTGTGAGACTTTTTCTCTTATCAAATTAGGGAAATTTTCTCTCATTACTCGTTCAAATACATTTTCTATCCCTTGTTGTTCTTCTTCTCCTTCTGCTATTCGTATTATTCGGATATTATTACGTTTCATATTGTCTTGCATTTCTCTTAATCTCTCTTCATTCTTTCTGAGCCTCTTTTCATTTTCTTGCTCTTTCTGTGAGATGCTTTCTATCTTTTCCTCCAACTCACTAATCCTATCCTCAGCTTCATTTATCCTACTTTTGAAACTTTCTACTGTGTTCTTCAATTCGAAAATTGTATTCTTCATTTCCTCTTGTCCCTTGCTGATAGTTTCCATTTCCTTTTTGATGTTGCTGTAGTTTGCAGAGAGATCATTGTAGTTCCCCTGTAGTTTCTGGTAGTTCACTGTGAGCTCTTTGAACTTCATAATACCCAGTGCTTTGCATTCACTATCTGATAGTTGATCAGCCTGTATTTCATCTAACATTCTTTCTGAAGTTTCTGCTTTTTCCTTCATTTAGGGGTTGTTTCTTTGTCTTCCCATTGTTTGAGACTCTTCTTGTTAGTCTCTGCTTCTAAAATTGATCTGTTCTGAAACCCTGGTTTTATGGTGTAAACTTTTGTGGTATGATCCTTGTGATGTTCACTGGTGCAGACTCCTTGAAGTTTCTTGATGTTCTTCGTCTCCACCTACTCTCACACTGGTCCTCTCGCTGGTCCCTGCATTGGTCGCCTACCACTGCTGAATGTCCCAGCTCTAGTAGCCTCCTCCTCGAGCACCCAGGCCTGTTTCTACGGGAGCGGCACAGGTGCTGGTAATGTCCCGGCTCCCTTAGCTGGCTCCTCTGCCACCCAGGGCCTTCACAGGGGTTTGGAGTGTCCCGGCTCTCATACCTTACTCCCCGGCGTCTAGTCCTGTCTCTATGGCAGTGGCACAGAGCCTTAGAATGTCCCAGCTCCAGTACCTGACTCCCCAGCATCCATACATGTCGCTATGGGAGCGGCACAGGGGGCTGAGAATGCCTCAGCTGTGTAGGTGGCTCCTCTGTTGCCCAGGGCCGTCACAGGGGTTTGGAGTGTCCCGGCTCCCATACCTGACTCCCCAGCGTCCAGTCCCGTCGCTATGCCAGCAGCACAGGGGCTGAGAATGTCCCGGCTCATAGCTGGCTCCTCGGGGCCCAGGCCCGTCTCTATGGCGGCATCATGGGGCCTCTGGTGTCCCAGCTCCTGCAACTGACTCTTGTGTTGCCCAGGCCGGTAGTTATGGCATCAGCACAGGGGCCGAGAATGTCCCAGCTCCGGTTCCTGACTCCTCTGTCACCCAGCATGGTCACAGGGGCTTGGAGTGTGCGACTCCTGTACCTGACTCCCCAGCTCCCAGGCCTGTTCCTCTGGCGGCAGCACAGGAGCCGCGTGTGTCCCAGCTCCAGTAGCTTGACTCTGCTGCTGTCTGGTGTTTCAGCATCAGTCACAATCTCTGGTCTTTTAATTTCATAAATGCTGGGTAACCGATGGTTTATTGTGCTGTTTCTCTATAGATCTGCCAGGACTTTCACCCATGAGTACAGGAGCTAGCATCAGCTCCGTCTTACTCCGTCGCCATCTTCCCAGCATCCCCCTGTATAAATTTTAAATTAAAAAAATAATGGGGTTCTGAGGACTGTTGCTGCAATTGTTAGGAAGCCATTGGTAGGCTGTGATCAGGGATACAACATGATCAGTAGGTTTAGGGTGAAGACATCATTAGGGGTATTTATTTAAGGCAAATTAGTATAGAAAGAAAACCAGGGATAGGTAGACCAATTAGAAGAATGACTGCTATAACAGTCCAAATTTAAGAGCCTAATATAGGAAATGAATGAAAAGATTAGTAAAATCTTGGATAGGTGATAGGTCAAAGTATATAAAATTGCTGAAATAAGCCATGTGTTGAAAGACAAATACCATATGATCTCACCTTTAACAGGAAGCTAAACAACAAAACCAACAAGCAAGCAAAATAAAAACAAAGACACTGAAAGAACAGAGGGACAGTGACTAGAGGGGAGAGCAGAGAAAATTTAAGGGGCAAAAGGGGAAGGATTTACAGGAACTAGTATAAAGGACACATGGACAACAAATAAGGGGGGTGGAAATGGGAGGGAGGTGGGGAGTTCTGAGGGGGTGGGCTGGGATGGGCGTAAAAGACAGAAAACTGTACTTGAACAATAATTAAATAAAAAATTAAAATTGCTGTTACCTAGCCCTTTTTGTTCTGAAGAAATGAGAATTATATATCTATACTTAATAGAAAGCAAGGCTTAGTAATTTACCTATTGTGAGGAGTGAGGCAAAAGAAGGAGTTAAGGTAATGGATATTTTATGTTTTCATGATTGGGAGGATAGAATATAAGTAATTATAAGATAATAATAACTATAATTGTTACTTATATTTGGTAAAGCATTAATTATGTGCCAATCATCACTTTTTAAAATATGTATTAAGTCATTTACTCCTCAGAACACTTCCATGAGGTACTTTGTTTATCCCCATTCACAAAGGAAGAAACAGAAGTATAGAGACAGTAACTCCACCAAGGTTATGTGTTCTAAATTGAAGGGCTTGTATTCAAACCTAGACTGTCTGGCCTAAGGGCTTACAGTCCACTCAGTGATAAAGCTGCCTCTTTATAAATACCTCTATGTAGCTATTGTGAATGAAGAAATAGAGAAGACAGATCAACTTGTTTTACTTACCCATTGTTCATTTTTATAATATTAATTTATTTTAGTTCAAAAATGTAATCCTTTGCAACAGCATGGATGGAACTGAAAAGCATTACGCTAAGCGAAATAAGCCAGGAAGTGAAAGACAAATACCATATGATCTCACTTTTAACAGGAACCTAATCAACAAAACAAACAAACAAGCAAAATATAACCAAAGATACTGAAATTGAGAACAAACTGACAGTGACCAGAGGGGAGAGGGGAGGGAATTTCAGGGGAAAAGGGAAGGGTTTGCAGGAACAAGTGTGGAGGACGCATGGACAAAAACTGGCAGGGGGTGGAAAAGGGAGGAAGGTGGGGAAGACGGGGGGGTGGGCTGAGATGGGGGTAAAACGCAGAAAACTGTACTTGAACAATTTTTAAAAAAGAAAAGAAAAATTAAAAAAAGTAGTCCATGCTCGTTAAAACCTATACAGAAGCTTATACAGGAAAAAGCTGAGTGTTCTCAAGCACACTTCTCGAAAGCAATTTAGTGTGTATCTTTCTACATGTTTCTCACCACTATAAAATTTATGTTTTCATATATATATATATATATATATATATATATATATATATGCCCTTATATAATTTTGTTTTCTCTACAAAAATGAAATCATATAGTGCACATTGATTTTCAACTTTCTTTTTTTCACTTAATGTACTATGGACATCTCTCCATATTATTACATAGATTTATTTGAATCATATCTGAAACATTTTATTTCATAACATGGTTATATCAAATTTTTAAATCAATATTCTTTAATGAGCACTTAATTTTTTCCAGCCTTTTACTCTTATAAATATATTTTAAATGTTTATAGATGTTGCCAAATAAATATCTCAGATCTTATATACTTGCACTAGCAGTATATGAAATAGTATGTTCTCCTACTCTCTTCTTAAGCCCAAGCAAGAATTGGTCCAGATTATCACAATCAGGGAGAAGGTTAAAATCTAAAACCCATTAGGAACAATTAAAGAATGTGAGACTATTGAACCTGAGGAAGAGAAAACTCAAGGTCATATAATTGTTGCCTTTAAAACTCTGAAAGACAGAAGAGATCAACCTAATAAAAATATTGTCAATGGGAAAAAATCTAGGGAAACAGAAATTTTCTATTAATCATAAGATAGTGCTTTATATCAAATTTGCCCTGAGATAGAACAGTCTATCTCCAAGGAGAGTAGGCTCCCTCTGGCTAGAGATGTATAAGCAGGTATATCAAAACTTGTTGTTGGCTGGTTTGATTCCCAGTCAGGGCACATTCCTCGGTTGCAGGCCAGATCCCCAGTAGGGGACACATGAGAAGCAACCATACATTGATGCTTCTCTCCCACTCTTTCTCCTTCCCTTCCCCTGTATCTCAAAATAAATAAATAAAATATTTTTGAAAAAACTTGTTGTTGGGATTAGATAGAGAACATTGCCTATCTTGTTCCTCCATGAGATTACATTGGAAACTACAAATTTTGAAGTGGGAAAGAAAAAAAGGGGACCTTGGAAATCTTCTTCACAACCAAAATTTCACAGCTTCTGGGGTGACAATCCCGGGACCCCTAGTAATGTTGCACCTCTAAGTAATGGTAGAATTCTGTGTAAGGCCTGTTTATATAGAGCCTATCATAAGAAGAGAAAGTACACACAGAGACAGATCTACCGTGCTTTTCCAGAAGGCCAACACACATATCTTACACACTGCAGAAAAACTCCACCAACTTCTCAGAGATGTTTTCCTGAGCCAGTATTATGAAATAATTTATAGGCCAAAGGGCCAAAAATTTATTGTCTGTTCAGAATGGCAGAAGGCTGACTGAACCTGATTCTCTAAACTAGAAGTACATCTCTGCCACTGGCTGGCTGTACGGCTTTGGACAAACCCCTTAGTTATTCTAGACCTCGGTTTTTCCATCTGTACAGAGGAGAATTAGACTGTATGTTTTCTGTTTCTTTCCATCTCTGATGTTCTATGGAACTATGTACCTTTATTTAAGTCAAGTGCCCCTCCTCTATGCTTCTGTAACACGCTGTTCTGACCTCTATCATTCCACTAAATGTTTTGTGTTAAAATTGTGTTTACTCTTTCCCCCATTGGGCCATGAAGTTCTTGGCTTAACACATGGTTTGGCACTTAGTAGGCACTCAGTTCAGTGTTTATTGAAATAAATATGAGTTATTTATGATACTGTGTTTGCAAGTCTTCATTTATGGATAATCTTTAAAAATTATTACATGGCCCAATGGGATTCCACTCTTGAGCCCTACTCCTTTCTTCCTGAACACCACAAAAATTAATAACTGAAAGCAGTGAAAACAGACAGCACCCCTGACAGAGGAATGACTCTTTGATCCTCTGATGTCAGGTTTGCTGCCTCTTTTCCTTGCTTCCCTCAGCAGTTTCAGCTTGGAGTTCCTTTTGTGTTTCTAAAGTTCCAGCAAAATCAGCTGGGATCTATTCCTGAGTGTTCCCTATTTAGTGTCTCTCTCTGGTCTGTCTTACAAATGGCATTCTTCCAACCAAATTATGTCTTCTCTGGAACTGTATCTTTTCTGTACCCACTCCATTGCTAAAATGAAGAAAGGATTCTGTCTCCATTTTCTACTCTGGCTCAGTCTCCAACCATCCCAGCATCAGGATTCTTGTTAGGAAGCAAAACCCAAGGCTAGCTTTAACCCCATCGTTTTCTGAGAGTCCAGATATAAAGTGAATGGTGACAGCAACACAGTTCCTTATACTTTGAGCCCCAGCTGGAGATAATGGCCAGCCATGGGATACTTCAATTATATTTAGACTTACTCCAACGACAAAATTAAATGAAGAATAAATAAAGGTGGAAAAAGAGAGATTAGAAAGCACAATTTGGTGAGAGAAACATTTCAAGTTTGTTTGCTTTCGTTTTGGAGCATGGCCCATCTTACCTAAATAGCAACTCTCTCTCCCAAAGTCGTGAATAATGTACAGTAGGAGGGGGGACAAAAACACATCATGGTAATGTGTAGTACTCCTTCTTCTGCTACCAGAAATCTAGAGATCAGACTAATGCAACAACAAAACCAGAAGGCTAAGATCTGTTAGCTACAGCCTTCTCTGTCTACATAATGGCCATGCCTGAGAGCAAGGATGGTCTCTCAAAGCAATCCTCTTTAGGTAGAATATGGCTATGTATATCCTAATCTGTATACTTTCAACCTGTCAGCATTATAAGAGATCTCAAAGATAATTTAAGCAGTTTGAGTATATGTTGGTGATGGTGATAGTGGTGATGCTCAGTTGTTTGACTGATTTTCTAATGAATTTTTTCTTCAAATGAAATTCTAAATAAAGTTAAAGATTCTGTAAAAGAAAATCATAGCTGCTTTAGAAGATTGGAGATACGGAGCCAGAACCACCTTCTGAGTATCTCTTTGATTCTTGAAGTGCCTTCTGAAGAAGTTCCCCAGGGCTCCATGGAACCCATTTTTTTCTTTTAAATATATTTTATTGATTATGCTATTACAGTTGTCCCATTTTTATCTCCTTTATTTCTCTCTGCCTTGCACCAACCCTCTGACCAGTATACCTCGCTTAGTTCATATTCATGTATCATAAATATAAGTTCTTGGGCTTCTTCATTTTCTATACTATTCCTAATCCTCCCATCTCTGTTGGACCTACCAATTATGCTTCTCATTCCCTGTACTTTTCCTCCTATTCTCCCCCTCCCTATGTCTGCTGATAAAACTCCATGTTATGTCCATTTCTGTGATTCTGTTTCTGATCTAGTTGTTTGCTTAGTTTTGGTTTTAGTTTCTTAGGTTTGGTTGTTGATAGTTGTGAGTTTGTTGTTATTGTACCGTTTGTGCCTTTTATCTTATTCTTTTTCTTTGATAAGCTTCTTTAACATTTCACATAATAAGGGTTTATGTGATGAACTCCTTTAACCTGACCTTATCTGGGAAGCACTTTATCTGCCATTCCATTCTAAAAGATAGCTTTTCTGGATAGAGTAATCTTGGATGTAGGTCCTTGCCTTTCATGACTTGAAATACTGCCTTCCTGTCCCTTCTTGCCTGAAAGGTTTCTTTTGAGAAATCAGCTGATAATCTAATGGAAACTCTTTTGTAGGTAACTATCTCCTTTTCTATTGCTGCTATTAAGATTCTCTCCTTATCTTTAATTTGGGTAATTTAATTATGATATGTCTTGGTGTGTTTCTCCTTGAGCAGAGAGGGAAGTCCAGCATTCACATTCAGATAAGCCAAGAGGAACAACTGGAAAGTGAGACAGACCACACAACCCAGGGTTCCAGTGTGGAAAACTAAAGCCTAAAAACCTCTGGCTGTAAAAACCTGTGGGGGGTTGTGGCAGTGGAAGAAACTTCTAGCCTCATAGGAGAGTTTATTGTAGAGACCCACAGGGTCCTAGAACATACACAAACCTACCCACATGGGAATCTGCATTAGAATGGCCCAATTTGCTTATGGATAGTGAAGGAAGTGACTGAAAGTGGGGCAAAACCTAAGCAAATGGCATTGTTCCCTCTCTGACCCACCCCCACATACAGTGCCACAATGCAGCAAAGTGGGTTGCCACACCCTGGCAAACACTTAAGGCTCTGCCCTTACAATGTAACAGGTGTGCCCAGACCCCAAAAAAATATGGTCCAAATGAAAGAATAGATCAAAACTCTAGAAAAAGAACTAAGTGATGAGGAGATAGCCAATATATCAGATGAAGAATTCAAAACACTGGTAATGAACATGCTCACAGAAATTACTGAGTATGGTAGCAAAATAGAGGCAGAAGTAAAAGCTATGCAAAGTGAAATAAAAAAAATAGGAGAGTGAGATGGAGGAGGAGTGAATGGAAGTCACATTAACCTCCTTCCAGGAAATATCTGGAATTACAACTGAATTTGTGGAGAAATAACCTGGAAAAAACAACTGAACAACAATGAGAAGGAAGACTTATAACCTTGAACATACAAAAATTAACCTCAGCACAACCTTACTGCACCTGCGCAACAGCATACAAGACATGGTGTATAGAATGGCCCTCAGTCAACCAGCTGGAGGGAAGGACCCACCAAAGAATGACCCAACAACAATCAAAATCCAAATATATCTAGAAAGCCAACATAAACAGTATAAAAGGCACCCCAAGAACATCAAATTCAGGAGATCAAGGAGACTGTACCACTGAATCTCACAGGTCTCCTACCATAGAAGTTTATACCACAAACTCAGGGAGTCAAAAACAGATCCATATAAGAGGCAGAAGCAAACAAAAAGAGCCTCACAAACAATGGGAAGACAAAGAAACAAACCCCAATTGAAGGGAGGGATGAATCCTCAGAAAGAGTGTTAAATGAAATAGAGGCAAGTAAACTATCAGATATTGAATTTGAAACAATGGTTATAAAGAAGCTCAATGAGCTCCGTGAGAATTACCACCAACTACAAGGAAACTATGAAGAACTTACTGCAAATATATTAGCATGAAAAGGGACATAGAAACTATCAAGAGCCAAGAGAAAATGAAGAATACAGTGTCTGAGTTGAAGAACACAGTAGAAGGAATCAAAAACAGGCTGTATGAAGCAGAGGATTGAATTAGTGAGCTGGAAGACAAGGTAGAAAAAATCCAAGAAAGAACAAGGAAAGGAAAAAGACTTAAAAAGAACAAAAAGGGGTTAAGGGAGCTGCAGGACAATCTGAAACATAATAATATCAATATAAAAGAGGTGAAGAAGTAGAAGAAGACAGAGGAGGAGGAGGAGAAATAAAAAAGTGATTGAAAAAGTAATGATGGAAAACTTCTCTAATTTGATGAGAGAAAAATCACACAAATCCAGGAAGCACAGAGGGTCCTAATCAAGAAGAACAAAAAGAGGCCTACTCCAATACACATTATGATTAAAATGGCAAAATTCCAAGACAAAGAGAGAATCTTAAAGGCAGCAAGGGAGAAGAAACAGGAAGTAATATACAAGGGAGCCACAATGAGGCTCATACCTGACTTCTCAATAGAAATATTACAAGCCAGAAGGGAATGGCAAGACATATTCCAAGTAATGAACAGCAAAGTCCTGCAACCAAGACTACTCTACCTAGCAAGGCTCTCATTTAAAATGGAGGTGAAGTACAGAGTTACACTGACCAAAAAAAAGCTAAAAGAATAGGCCTTCACCAAACTAGCATTGCAAGATATGCAAAAGAGATTGTTTTAAGAAGATGAAGGGGAAAAGTGAGAGAGAGAGGAACACAGGTACAAAGGAGGTAAAATGGCAATGAATAAGTACCTATCAATAAAAACCTTAAATGTAAATACATTAAATGCTCCAATCAAAAGACCATAGAGTAGCTGAATGGATAAGAAAATGTGACCCACACATATGCTGCCTACAAGAGACTCACCTCAAAATAAAAGACCTACATAGACTGAAAGTGAAGGGCTGGAAAAAAATTCCAAGCTAATGGAAAGGAAAAAAAATCTGCAGTAGCAATACGTATATCCAACAAAATAGACTTAAAACAATTACAAAAAGACACAGAAGAACACTTCATATTATTCAAGGGAAGAATCCATCAAGAAGACATAAATATTATAAACATATATGCTCACAACATAGGAACACTCAAATATATAAGAAAAACATTGGAGAACTTCAAGAAAGATATAGATAGCAACAAACATATGCTGAAAATGTGTCCATTTCCCCTAGGTTTTCAAATTACTTGGCATACAGTTCTTCATAGTAATTTCTTACAATCCCTTCTATTTCTGTGGTATCAGTTGTAATCTCTTCTCTTTCATTTCTGATTATGTTTATTTGAGTCTTCTTTCTTCTTTTCCTGATGAGCTTACTTAAAGGCTTATCTATTTTGTTTATCTTTTCAAAGAACCAACTCCTGGATTCATTGATCCTTAGATTTGTGCTTTTAGTCTCTATGTCATTTAGTTCTGCTCTAATTTTGGTTATTTCCTTCCTTCTGCTTGCTCTGGGCTGTCTTTGTTGTTGTTCCCCCAGTTCTTGCCGGTGCAGGGTTAGGTTGTTTGTTTGAAATGTTTCTGTCTTCTTTAGGTAGGCCTGTACTGCTATAAACTTCCCTCTCAGGACTGCCTTCACTGTGTCCCGCAAGTTTTGGGTTGTTGCAGACATCAAGGAAAAAATCTCATTTGATATAGCAAAATCAAAAATAAAATATCTGGGAATAAACCTAACTAAGAGGGTAAAAGACCTGTATGCAGAAAACTACACAGCACTGAAGAAAGAAATCAGGCAAGACACAAACAAATGGAAACATATACCTTGTTCATGTATTGGAAGAATTAACATCATCAAAATGTCCATACTACCCAAAGCAATATACACATTCAATGCAATACCTATTAAAGTACCATTGGCATATTTCACAGACATAGAACAAACACTTCAAGAATTTATATGGAACCATAAACGAGCCCGAATAGCAGCTGCTCTTTTGAGAAAGAAGAACAAAGTAGGAGGGATCACAATACCTGATATCAAACTGTATTACAAGGCCACTGTAATCAAAACAGCCTGGTACTGGCATAAAAACAGGCACATAGACCAATGGGACAGAACAGAAAGCCCAGAAATCAATCCAACTTCTACAGTCAATTAATATTTGACAAAGGGGGCAGTAACATAAAATGGTGTAAAGATAGCCTCTTCAACAAATGGTGCTGGGAGAACTGGACAGCTACCTGCAAAAAAATGAAACTTGAGCACCAACTTACACCATACACCAAAGTAAATTCAAGGTGGATAAAAGACTTAAATATAAGCCGTGACATCATTAAAGTCCTAGAGGAGAACATCGGCAAGAAAATCTCAGATATTTCACGCAGCAACATTTTTACCAATATGTCCCCTAGAGCAAGGAATATAAATGAAAGAATAAACAAATGGGATCTTATAAAAATTAAAAGCTTCTGCGTGGCTAAAGAAAACAGTATTAAATTACCAAGACAACCAACTGTATGGGAAAACATATTTGCCAATGATACCTCAGACAAAGGTTTAATCTCCAAAATATACAAAGAACTTACACAACTCCACTCTAAGAAGGCAACCCACCCAATTTAAAAATGGGAAAAGTACTTGAACAGACACTTCTCCAAGGAGGACATACAGAGGATCCAGAGACATATGAAAAGATGCTCAATATCGCTAGCCATCAGAGAGATGCAAATTAAAACCACAATGAGATACCACTTTACACCAGTCAGGATGGCTATCATAAACAAAGCAACAAACAACACATGTTGGAGAGGTTGTGGGGAAAGGGGGTCCTTAGTCCACTGTTGGTGGGATTGCAGACTGGTACAGCCATTATGGAAAACAGTATAGGATTTTCTCAGAAAAATAAAAATCAACCTGCCTTTTGACCCAGCAATTCCACTGCTAGGATTATATCCTAAGAATCCTAAAACATCAATTTCAAAGAACCTATGCACCACAATGTTCATAGCAGCACAATTTACAATAGCCAAGAGTTGGAAGCAACCTAGGTGCCCATCAGTAAATGAATGGATCAAAAATTTGTGGTACATATACACAATGGAATTCTATGCAGCAGAGAGAAAGAAGGAGCTACTACCTTTTGCAACAACATGGATGGAACTGGAAAGCATTATGCTGAGTGAAATAGGCCAGCTGCTGAAAGACAAATACCATATGATCTCACCTTTAACAGGAAGCTAAACAACAAAACAAATAAGCAAGCAGAAAAAAAAAACAAAAAACAAAGACACTGAAATAGAGAACAAGGGGATAGTGACCAGAGGGGAGAGGGAAGGGAATTTAAGGGGGAAAAAGGGGAGGGATTTGGAGGAACAAATATGAAGGACACAGGGATGAGAACTAAGGGGGGGTGGAAATAAGGGGAGGGGGAGCACAGGGTGGAGCGGGCTGGGATGGGGGAAAAATTTAATGGGCAGAAAGGAGATTTAATTGGATGTAGGAAGAAAACATGTAAAGCAATACAAAATCTTTGGCCTTCAAGTCTAATAAAAAATAAAATGTAAAAAAAAACAAACTGAGTTTTTTTAAGAACACACTTCCAAAAATGGATAGATCTTCAAAAATATATATCAAAAGTGATATTGTGGAGCTGAAAGACACATTAGATCAAATGGACTTAACTGATTATATATACATATATACATATATATACATATACATATATACATATATATATATATATATATCCTTTCATCAGAAAGAAGCAAAATACACAGTCTTTTCAAATGTACATGGAACATTTTCTAAGATAGACCATATGCTAGGATCCAAAAATGCCTCAACAAACTCAATGAAACTGAAATTATATCAAGTTTTTTCTCAGACCATGAGGGCTTGAAACTAGAAACTAACCCCAAGGAGAAAAACTCAAAAACATTCAAACTTATAGAAAATAAATAGCATGCTATTAAACAATGAATGAGTTACTAATGAGATTAAGGAAGAAATCAAAAAGCATATACTATGTTCATGGATTGGAAGAACTAACATTATCAAAATTTCTGTACTACCCAAAGCAATTTTTAGATTCAATGCAATCCCTATTAAAATACCAATGACATATTTCACAGATATAGAACAAATATTTCAAAAATTTATATGAAACCACAAATGATGGCAAATAGCTGCATCAATTTTGAGAAAGAAGAACAAAGTAGGAGGGATCACAATGGCTGACATCAAACTATATTAGAAGGCCACAGTAATCAAAACAGTTTTGTACTGGCATAAGAATGGACACATAGATCAATGGAAGAGAATAGAGAGCCCAGAAATAAAGTCATGTCTCTATGGTCAATTAATATTTGACAAAGGGAGTAGATGTGCAAAATGGAGTAAAAATAGCCTCTTCAACAAATAGTGCTGGGAGATCTGGAGAGCTGCATGCAGAAAGAAAGAAAGAAAGAAAGAAAGAAAGAAAGAAAGAAAGAAAGAAAGAAAGAAAGAAAGAAAGAAAGAAAAGGAAGGAAGGAAGGAAGGAAGGAAGGAAGGAAGGAAGGAAGGAAGGAAGGAAGGAAGGAACTTGATCACCAACTTACACTATATACAAAAATAAACTCAAGATGCATAAAAGACTTAAATACACGTTGAAACACCATAAAAATACTAGGGGGGAATATAGGCAGGAAAATCTCAGAGATTCCATGCAGCAATATTTTGACCAATAAGCAAGAGATGTAAAGGAAAGAATAAACAAATGGGAATTCATCAAAATAAAAAGCTCTGCACAGCTAAAGAAAACATTACAAAATGAAAAGGGAACCAACTGAATAGAAAATATATTTGCCAATGATACCTCAGACAAGGGTTAGATCTCCAAAATATATAAAGAGCTCACATGACTCCACTCCAGGAAGACAAACAATCCAATTAAAAAGTGGGCAAAGGACCTGAATGGATATTTCTCCAAGGAGGACATACAGAGGGACTAGAGACATATGAAAGGATGCTCAACATTACTAGCCATCAGAGAGATGCGAATGAAAACCACAATAAGATACCACTTCACACCAGTCAGAATGGCCATCATAAATAAATCAACAAACTATAAGTGCTGACAAGGTTGTTGAGAAAAGGGAACCTTAGTACACTTTTGATGAAAATACACACTGGTGGAGCTACTGTGGAAAACAGTATGGAATTCCCTCAAAAGACTAAAGATGGAACTGTCTTTCAATCCAGAGATCCCACTTTTGGGACTATACCCTAAGAATCCTGAATCACCAATTCAAAAGAACCTATGAACCCCAGTGTTCATAGCAGCACAATTTATAATAGCCAAGTGCTGGAAGCAACCTAAGTGCCTATCAGTAAATTAGTAGATCAAAAAAACCGTAGTATATTTATACAATGGAATAATATGCAGTGAAAAGGAAGAAGAGCTTCTACCCTTCATAACTGCATGGATAGAACTGGAGAGCATTATGCTAAGTGAAAGGAGCCAGGCAGTGAAAGGCAAATACCATATGATCTCATCTATAAGTGGAACCCAATCAACAAAACTAACAAATGAGCAAAACAGAACCAGAGACATTGAAATAAAGAACAAACTGACAGTAACCAGAGTGGAGGGGGAAGAGAAGTTGGGGGGGAAGGGGAAGTGTCCTCAAGGAACATGTATAAAGTATGCATGGACAAACCAAAAGGGAATAGGATTGAGGGTAGGAGGTGAGGATGGGCAGGGAGGGAGGAATCATGGAAGGGAAATGGAGACAACTGTACTTGAACAACAATAGAAATAATGAGGAGAGACTTAGGAACCTCAGGGACAACTTTAAACATTCCAACCTCTGAATCATAAGGGTGCCAGAAGGAGAAGAGGAAGAGCATGTAACTCATTTTTTAAAATATTGATCTAGCTCAGTTCTTTCATGTTACCCAGTAGAAAACTAAGGCTAAAAGTCATACTGAAATTTAGTTTATTTCCAGATATAAAACACAGATTTTCTGATTGCTGATTTAAGGAACTTTGTGACTCCATGCTGCTCTTTCTTAAAAACTTATCACTAAATTTCTATGGGCTAGAATGCTTTTTTCTATAACAAGAATGAAAACTGAGATCTTCACTGGTAATTGGTTTTGCAGGCAACACTGCAATGATACATTTTGTGGTGTAATGAGACAATTCTAAATCTCAAAAATTTGTCAATAAAATCAACATGTAATGTCAAAACAAAACATACTTTTCTGTCTGAAGCAGAAAGGATGACTTAATTATAGCTCATTCAATTGTGTTAACATCTAAAGGGACAATGTGTAAATCAAGAAAAGAGGGGATTATGAACACAGAAAAACAAGGTACCAGAAGGATCCCAGCTGGCAGTATATATATCCTGGAAAGTCTAAGCAGCACCAGAATCTAAAGGACCTCCAAATTCAAGTCCTAAAAAAGTGTTTCTAACAGGTAGAGATGGTCTGGGTAAAATATCCCTTAAACTGGTCCATCTCCTTTTTGTAGGACTCCTTGCTTATTAAACAACCTTCTGCATCTGCTTAATACTTGGGCTTTTCAGGAGGTGCGTGTACCTTCTTTGCAATCTGTTTTCTGTCTTAAGTCCTCTTTTTACTCTACAGACTTACTGGGAAATTATCTCCACTGTTACAGCTTCCACTTCCTATAACCAATGAATCCCAAATCTCTAGCTCTAGTTTAAGCCCCTCTACTCAGTTTTAAAACCGTTAATCCAATTCCCTATTACTGTGTGCCTTCAGGCCCACATGACCCTCAAACTCAAAAGCCATGGATTAGTTAGGGTTCCATCCAGAAGCAGAAAACACACTCAATATAGAATAATTTGAGCCAGCTCATTTTACAAAGAGGCTATTTACAAAGCAGTAGATGTAGGGGAACAATAAGGGATTAAAGCTGTAAATCAAGATAGTAGCCTTTGAGCTGTTATCACCCTGAGGGGAGGACTAAGGGAGGGAGCAGTCGCTAGACTCTGGAGGAAGAGAAAGTTCTGTAGAGCTGGCCACCTTCAAAGGAACAGTGTTTTTTTCAGTTAAGAGAATCAAGCAGCCCAAGGCAATTTCTCAGAGAGGAAGCCAAGGAAATAATAATCATGACCTCTCTGTTTTTTTATTCAGTTTTCTGATGGTGCCTCCTGTTGGCTGAGTGCAGAAGACACTACAAATGTCAGAAATGAAGCTTACTCAGTTCAGCTTCTCTGGGAGTGGATTTTTGAGTGTCAACTGGAAGATATCTGGCATATGTGTGTTTTTGTGCATGCACATTTGCACATCATGTATGCGCCTGTATGTGTGCATATATAAATGTATCTGTATATAATATACATATATTTTTGTGTGTGTGTATGCATGCAATTGCCCCAACACATAGTCTTGCTACCCATTCTATTAAAAAATACACTACACTGTGGAGTGCATGTCAGGCCTGCATTAATCAACTTCAGAGTCCTCAAAGGAAGAATGAAGTTTCCCAAAAGGGGGTTCCATGAAATAGTGTTTCCGTATGTTAATAGGTATTCTAAGATAAATGGATCCTGTAATTAGATACATTTGAAAATACTGGGTAGAAAAATGTTTCTACTGTGTTTAATATTTTAGTACTTCTGAGAGCCCTTATATCTTAATATGTATTATAATCATCTAAGGCAAAATTATAATAATTAACATTAGTTCAAATAATGTGGTTGAAGATTTCCTGGAACTAATGTTTTAAAAAACACAGTTTGAGACATTCTGCTCCAGTCTAACCACTCCATTTGAAAGCTAGAAAACTGAGCTGCAGAAGCGAGAATGTTTTGCCTCAAGCCTCAGGATAACTCAATGAAAGGGCCAGAACTCAGGCCTACCACTCAGAAATCTGTAGTCCACTGCTGTTTGCATCATATTACATTGCCTTACTAGTTTCCTTTAATAGTAGCCTATTCATAATATATCTTCTATGAGTTTACCTAAATCATTTTTGGATTTTACTTCAGTTTCTACTCTGTATTACCTCAGGATAACAATTGCCAAAAATTACTATTGGCAGAGTAAAATATCATACCATATGATCTCACCTTTAACAGGAAGCTAAACAACAAAATAAACAAGCAAACAATAAAAACAAAGACACTGAAATAGAGAACAAGTGGGCAGTGACCAGAGGGGAGAGGGAAGGGAATTTAAGGGGAAAAAGGGGGAGGGATTTGACAAATAGGAAGGACACAGGGACGAGAACTAAGGGGGGTGGAAATGAGAGGGAGGTGGGGAGCACGGGGTGGGGGGGCTGGGATGGGAGAAATAGACAAAAAACTGTACTTGAAAAATAACTAAATAAAATTTTTAAAAATTTTGCCTTAAAATTGAAAAGGGTGAAGGATTTACAGGAACAATTATAAAGGACATATGGACAATAACAAAGAGGGGTGGAAATGGAGGAGGGAGACAGGGAGGGTTGGGGGGAAAGGCAGAAAACTGTACTTGAGTGACAATAAAAAGAAATTATTGATTTCCACCTTTACAGAAAGAGACTCGAAGATCTCTTATTCTAGATTTTGTGAACACGATTATTGTTACCTCTTCAAGTCTTTGATGATAATGGTCTTAGATTTTTTACTCCCTCTCAGTCTGTCTTTTTATCATAAAAGCACATGAAATTTGAAGTTAGGATTCTGGAGTTCAGGCTAAACTCTGCTAATGAGCAGCAGAGTAATCTTGGGCAAGTCATGTTTCAGTTCTCAGTTCCTAGATTTGTAAAATTGGAGGGAGTAGAAGCTAAAAAAAATAGTAGAATAGATAATTAGATATTTTTTTGAGTCTGTAATTTATAATTCTTAGACTGCACATAATGTAGCTGCTTCTTAATCTTACACGAATAGGATCATGTTAGGCCAAGGACATAAGTTGTTTCTTAATTTTTTCCAATTATCATGATTGAGAATTACTAAATTTTACTGATTTCAAATCCATCATTGCATAGGTGTGATTTCCAAAAATTTTAAATGTGTTGCTTTATACTTGCTCATGTTGAAACTCATCTACCATCTTTCTGCTCTTTCACATAGACTCTAGAAAGTTCACTAATATTTATCCTTGTAAGGTAAAAATCTTCCTACCTGCAAGGGTTATATTTAAGCAGAAATTCCTATTCCATATAATTTATAAAAATATTAAGATGAGTTCAGGGTAATGTAAGAGTTTCAATAGTTTTTAATTTAAATTATTTTAAATTAAAATAATTTAAATTAAAAAATTAAAATAATTTTAATTATTTTAAACAATTATTTAAAGTATTTAAAAAATATTTTATCCTAGCTTTTTATTATGAAAGTTTCAGATGTACAGAAAAAAGTACCGAACATTTCTATCTCTTCACCCAAATTCTCAAAGTTATTAATTGCTAAAAATTTAGCCACTTGTGAATTCTCCCTCTCTTGTTCTCCCTCTCAATGTCATCTAAGGAAATTATCATTAAGTCAATAAAAAATCTAATGTATAGTCCATATTAAAATTTTTCAATTTTGTTCATGTGTCCTTTATACACTGGGGCTGGGGGTGGGCTGGGCATGGAGTATAAGACAGAAAACTGTACTTGAACAATAATTAAATAAATTAAAATATTTAAAAAAATAAGGGTTGATAAATACCATATGATTACTTTCAAGTCTCATAAATAAGGCTTTTTTCTAGCATGACATAAATGTGGAAGTCATCAAAGAAATGACAATTTTGAGCATATAAAATATAATGTTATGAAAAAATATTAACAAGTAAAAGCCTACTCTTTTTACATATATAACTGATAAAGTGTTTATATATTAAAGGAACTCCAGCAAATCAAATAAGAAAGAGGCAAAGATAGGAAGAAACATAAATGACTGCACATAATATGCAAATATTTTCTACCTCACTTTTTATCTAAAAACTTAAAGTTAAAATAATAAAATTTTTTCAATATTCCTCCAAATACCATTTTTCAATATTTGATCCACTCAAACATCATAAATATATTTGTTTATGCCTCTTTTTTTGTTCATTCTCAATTTAATATTTTGGTAACAGTACATGAGGGGGAGTAAGAGGAAATTAGTAAGAGCAATGAGAAGAAAGATAAAGTACCTCCTTAAGTATTCCTAATTCAGTTCCAGAAAGTTATGGTTTACATCCAACTTTCCTTTTCCGATAAATTTGACACTACATGGAACTCTAAATTAATAGATTTCAGATAGCAGTTTATAAAGAGAGGATAACCTGTGTTTCTTCAAATCATATTTGCCCAGGGCTTAAATGGTATCAGAATAATAGTAACTACTCATATCTCTAAAATTGTTGCTGCAAGCTGCTATTACAGACGTCCAGCCTGCTACAAATTCCACTGTCCACCCTTATTCTTGGTTATATATGGGAGTTTCATATGGATATTTTTACATTTTTATTTACTTATTTTTCAAGTACAGTTTTCTGTTTATTTCTCCCATCACAGCCCACCCCGCCCTGTGCTCCCAACCTCCCTCCCATTTCCACCCCCCCCTTAGTTCTTGTCCTTGTGTCCTTCATACTGGTTCCTCCAAATCCCTCCCCCTTTTTCCCCTTAAATTCCATTCCCTCTCCCCTTTGGTCACTGTCCCCTTGTTCTCTATTTCAGTGCCTTTGTTTTTTATCTGCTTGCTTGTTTGTTTTGTTGTTTAGCTTCCTGTTAAAGGTGAGATCATATGGTATTTGTTTTTCAGCAGCTGGCCTATTTCACTCAGCATAATGCTTTCCAGTTCCATCCATGTTGTTGCAAAGGGTAGGAGCTCCTTCTTTCTCTCTGCTGCATAGAATTCCATTGCGTATATATGTACCACAATTTTTGATCCATTCATTTACTGATGGGCACCTAGGTTGCTTCCAACTCTTGGCTATTGTAAATTGTGCTGCTATGAACATTGTGGTGCATAGGTTCTTTGATATTGATGTTTTAGGATTCTTAGGATATAATCCTAGCAGTGGAATTGCTGGGTCAAAAGGCAGGTTGATTTTTATTTTTCTGAGAAAATTCCATACTGTTTTCCATAATGGTTGCACCAGCCTGCAATCCCACCAACAGTGAACTAAGGACCCCTTTTCCCCACAACCTCTCCAACATTTGTTGTTTGTTGCTTTGTTTATGATAGCCATCCTGACTGGTGTAAAGTGGTATCTCATTGTGGTTTTAATTTGCATCTCTCTGATGGCTAGCGACATTGAGCATCTTTTCATGTGTCTCTGGATCCTCTGTATGTCCTCCTTGGAGAAGTGTCTGTTCAAGTACTTTTCCCATTTTTAAATTGGGTGGGTTGCCTTCTTAGAGTGGAGTTGTGTAAGTTCTTTGTATATTTTGGAGATTAAACCTTTGTCTGTATTATCGTTGGCAAATATGTTTTCCCATACAGTTGGTTGTCTTTTTAATTTAATACTGTTTTCTTTAGCCTTGCAGAAGCTTTTTATTTTGATGAGATCCCATTTGTTTATTCATTCCTTTATATTCCTTGCTCTAGGGGACATATCAGTAAATATGCTGCTGTGTGAAATATCTGAGATTTTCCTGCCAATGTATGCTTCTTTATTTTGTTTTAAACAAGACGAGTTCCCCTAATGCCTTTATAATGATCATTATCTTATCTGAGGAGTTCATATTAGCTAACTGTTTTGTGAAATATCACATATTCTGAGTGTTTCTTTATTAATGTCTTTAGGTTAAAAATGTTTGGCAGCAGTACCTCATTGGCGTTGTTATATTTTTCCCGTTATCTCACATCCAGAGGTAAATAACATCATGCTATTCTACTAGTGATGGTAAGTTGGTCATTTTATAAAAGTGGTGAATATCAAATCTTTTCTTCTGATTTCTACACCTTCCTCATTTTAATTAATAGTAATTGATCATTTACGGCCTTGTGAATATCCTGTTCCTCCAAAATATTTTACCTTACATTTTAGTATTTACTGGTGATACTAAATGACTGAGTTATTCATGCAGTGGAAGTGGAAGAATAGTGATTTGTTATCATTCCCACTTTATTCATTAATGATCATTCTTTTTTAAAGAAGTATTACATTACCAAACACATAAACTTTAAAAATTTTCCCTCTTCTCTGCTCCCCTCACAATTTTTAAGAGTATCACAATGAATTAATGAACATATATTTTTTAATTTGAAGATTTATAACATGGCCAGTGATTTTGTTTCTACCTTGAATTGTACTTATTTTTCTTTTTTAAAATTTTTTCAGTTACAGTTCACATTCAATATCATTTTGTATTAGTTTCACGTGTACAGTATTAGTGGTTAGACAACCATATACTTTAAAAAGTGTTCCCCTTGATATTTCCAGTACCCAACTAACATTATACATAGTTATTATAGTTTATTGAATATATTTTATATGCTGTACTTTACATTCCCATGAATATTTTGTAACTACAAATTTGTACTTGTTAATACCTTCTTTACTTTTTCACCTTCTTCACCTCAGGCAACAATCAGCGTGTTTTCTGTATCTATGAGTCTCTTTCTGTTTTCTTTGTTCATTTGTAATGTTCTCTATATTCCATATATATAAGGGAATCACATGGTATTTGTCTTTGACTGACTTATTTCACTTGGCATATTACCTGCTAGGTCCATCCATGCTGTTACAAATAGTAAGATTTTGTTCTTTTAATAACCTTTTAAATATTTTTTCTTTTTTTTTCATTTTTTGTACTTCAAAGTGTTTACTTTTTTCCATTTTTTTTGGCTTTTTAAATTGTTGTTCAAGGACATTTGTCTCCATATTCTCCACCCCACTACCTCCTTCCCCACCCATCCCCACCTCCCACCCATGATATTACCCCCTTTGGCTTTGTTTTTTATTGTTCTTAAATCTTTATTGAGTTTATTGGAGTGATATTAGTTAATAAGATTATATACATGTCATGAATACAATTCTATAACACATCATCTGTATATTGTATTGTATGTTCACCACCCAAAATCATTGTCCTATCATCACAATTTACCCCCTTTATCCTCTTCTATCAGCCAGCCCTCTCCTTCTCTCTGATAATCACCATACTGCTATCTGTGTCTATGAGGGTTGTTGTTTATTTTACGAGGTCTTAACCCCTTCACCTATTTCACCCAGTCCCATAATAATCCTCAACTCTGAGAGGAGTAAGTTTTCTCTGTAACTATGACTCTCTATTTTGCTTGTTTGTTTATTTTGTTCATTAGATTGCACATGTGACTGAAATCATATGGCATTGGGTTGGCCAAAAAGTCTGTATGTTTTTTTCTGTAAAATAAAAAAAACATATTTTTCATTTTTGATAATAACTATTGACTTTGGATATTTCCCACATGGTAGAACACTGATTGTTCTCAATTAATGTCTCTGTTTGATTGCTATCAACTTCAACTGGTGTACCTGATCATGGATCATCGCCCACCAAAAAATTTCCAGCACAAAACACGCAAACAGCTTTTAAAAAATATATGTATTTTATTTGTTATGCCATTACAGTTGTCGCATTTTTTCTCCCCTTTATTCCTCTCTGCCCTGTACTGCCCCTCTCACCAGCATTCCCCCACATTAGTTAATGTCCATGGGTCATACACATAAGTTCTTTGGCATCTGCATTTCCCACACTACTCTTAACTTCTCCCTGCCTATTTTCTACCTACCATTTATGCTTATTCTCTGTACCTTTAATACCATTCTCCCATCTCCCCATCCCCGATGATAACCCTCTATGTGATCTCCATTTCTGTGAATCTGTTCCTGTTCTACCTGTTTCTTAGTTCATTTTCATTTTTGACTTTTTTAGGTTCAGTTGTTGATACTTGTGAGTTTGTTATCATTTTTATCTTCTTTTTCTTCTTCTTTGATCTTCTTTTGATCTTCTTTTTCTTAGATAAATCCCTTTAACATTTCATATAATAAGAGTTTAGTGATGATGAACTCCTTCAACTTGACCTTATCTGGGAGCACTTTATCTGCCCTTCTATTCTAAATGATAGTTTTGCTAGATAGAGCAATCTTGGGTGTGGGTCCTTGCCTTTCATGACTTTGAATACTTCTTTCCAGTCTATTTTTGCCTGTAAGGTTTCTTTTGAGAAATCAGCCGATAGTCGGGAGAACTCTTTTGTAGGTAACTGTCTCTTTTTCTCTTGTTCCTTTTTAAAAAGATTTTATTTACTTATCTTTAGAGGGGAAGGGAAGGAGAGAGGGAGAAAGATATCAATGTATGGTTGCCTCTGGTGCATCCCCTGCTGGGAACTGGCCTGCAACCCAGGCATGTGCCCTGATTGGGAATTGAACTACTATCCTTTAGTTCGCAGGCTCACACTCAATCCACTGAGCTACACCAGCCAGGGTTCTTGATGCTTTTAAGATTCTCGCCTGATCTTTAGTCTTGGGGAATGTAATTATGATGTGCCTTGGTGTGTGCTTCCTTGGGTCCAACTTCTTTGGGACTCTCTGAGCTTCCTGGACTTCCTGGAAGTCTATTTCCTTTACCAGATTGGGGAAGTTCTCCTTCATTATTTCTTCAAATAAGTTTTCCATTTCTTGCTCTTCCTCTTCTCCTTTTGGCACTCCTATGATTTGCATGTTAGAATGTTTAAAGTTGGCCTGGAAGTTCCTATGGTTCTCCTCATTTAAAAAAAAATTTTCTTCATTCTATTCTGGTTGAATGTTTATTTCTTCTTTCTGGTCCAAACCATTAATCCGAGTCCCAGCTTCTTTCCCAGCACTGTTGGTTCCCTGTACATTTTCCTTTATTTCACTTTTCATAATGTTCACTCTTTCCTCCATTTTGTGACCATACTCCACCTTTTTTGTAGCATCTTGATTACCAGTGTTTTTGAACTGTGCATCTGATAGGCTAGTTATCTCTTCATTGCTTAGTAGTATTTTTTTCTGGAGTTTTGATCTATTCTTTCGTTTTGGCCGTATTTTTTTGTCTCTGTGCTCCTGTTATGTAATAAGGGAGAGCCTTAGGTATTTGTTAGGATGTGGCAACCCAGGTCGCTGTTTTGTGGTGATGCATGTGGGAGAGGGGTCTGAGGGGAAACAATGCCTCCTGCTTAGTTCTCCACCAGCTTTCAGTCGCTTCCTCTGGTACCCACAAGCAAATTCATTCCATCTGGTGCTGATTCCTGGGTGGTTGATTTTATGTACATTCTAGGACCCTTTGGGTCTCTCCAATTAACTCTCCTGTGAGGTTGGGAGTGCCTCCCAGCACTGAAACCCCCACAGGTTTTTACCACCAGAGTTTCTGAGGTTGTATTTCTCCATGCTGGAACCCTGTGTTGCACAGTCTGTCTCCCTCCCCAATTGTTTCTCCCAGTTTATCCACATGCAAATGTGGGACTGCCCCCTTCACCAGCCACTGCCTTGACCACCCTGGTCCTTCAGCTTCTCCCTGCCATGAGTCCTCTCCACCCCAGCTGCCTGTCTCTGCCCCTCCTACCGGTCCAGATGAATGTTTTTGCTTAACTCCTTGGTTTTCAGACTTCAATACAGTTCAATTTTTGTCAGTTCTCTTTTTTTTATTTTCAGTTTGTTGTTGTCCTTCTTTTGGTTGTGTGAGGTGGATAAGTATATTTATGTACACCTCCATCTTGGCCGGAAGTCTCCAAAAACGACTTTTGACCTGTTTGATCAGAAAAAACACCTCCATATACTGCACAGACATTCTTTTTTTGATATTTCAGTTTCATTTTTACCTTTCTTGAAATAATAAAGCACAGTATGTCAAAAATATTGCGTATTTTCTTCCATCTTCCATATTAAAATGGCTACACAATTTGACAATTTTGATTATTTTACATGCATGCTGATATGATAGCTGTCACAATACAATCTAAAAATTGTTTTGAATGACATTAAAGACATAAATGTTACTAGAACCATCTTATGGGGAAAAAAAACAAATGAACTTTTTTACCAGTGCACTATATATCTTTCTGTTTCTGGCTTCTTTCACTTAGCATAATATCCTCCAAGTTCAACCATGGTGTCACAAAAGATAAAATCTCCTTTTTAAATCACTTTCGTCAATTTCAGTAGTTTATCTTGTCTTTCTAGGTGCTTGTCTATTTCATTTTATTTAGTTAATTTCTCGACATGCATTTGTTGATAATATTCCAATATAACACTTCTTACTTTGTAAGGACAATGGTGTTTTTTTTCATTCATTTTATACATTTGTAATTTAGATCTTATTTATTTTTTTTCTTGTTCAGCATCTCTCAGTTTTGTTGAATTTATTTTTAAAAGCATTTTTTGCATTTATTTCCAATTTACTATTTATTTATTTACCCCTTTCTTCTTGCTTTGGGTTTAGTTTGTATCTTTTATTTTTATTAATTTTATTTAGTTATTTTAAAAGTACAGTTTTTTTGTCTATTTCTCCCATCCCAGCCTCCCCCACCCCTTGCTCCCCACCTCCCTCCCATTTACACCCGCTTTACTTCTCGTCCCTGTGTCCTTCCTATTTGTTCCTCCAAATGCCTCCCCCTTTTTCTCCTTAACTTCCGTCCTTCTCCCCTCTGGTCACTGTCCCCTTGTTCTCTATTTCAGTGCCTTTGGGTTTTTTTCTGCTTGTTTGTTTGTTTTGTTGTTTAGCTTCCTGTTAAAGGTGAGATCATATGGTATTTGTCTTTCAAAACTGGCCTATTTCACTCAGCATAATGCTTTCCAGTTCCATCCATGTTGTTGCAAAAGGTAGTAGCTCCTTCTTTCTCTCTGCTGCATAGAATTCCATTGTATATATGTAACATGATTTTTTGATCCATTCATTTACTGATGGGCATCTAGGTTGCTTCCAACTCTTGGCTATTGTAAATTGTGCTGCTATGAACATTGTGGTGCATAGGTTCTTTCAAATTGATGTTTTAGGATTCTTAGGATATGATCCTAGCAATGGAATTGCTGGCTCAAAAGGCAGGTCGATTTTTATTTTTCTGAGAAAATTCCATACTGTTTTCCATAATGGTTGTACCAGTCTGCACTCCCACCAACAGTGAACTAAGGACCCCTTTTCCCCACAACCTCTCCAACATTTGTTGTTTGTTGCTTTGTTTATGATAGCCATCCTGACTGGTGTAAAGTGGTATCTCATTGTGGTTTTAATTTGCATCTCTCTGATAGCTAACGATATTGAGCATCTCTTCATGTGTCTCTGAATGTTCTGTATGTCCTCCTTGGAGAAGTGTTTGTTCAAGTCCTTTTCCCATTTTTTAATTGGGTTGGTTGTCTTCTTAGAGTGGAATTGTGTAAGTTCTTTGTATATTTTGGACATTAAACCTTTGTCTGAGGTATCACTGGCAAATATGTTTTCCCATACAGTTGGTTGTCTTGGTAATTTAATACTGTTTTCTTTAGCCATGCAGAAGCTTTTTATTTTGATGAAATCCCATTTGTTTATTCTTTCCTTTACCTTCCTTACTCTAGGGGACATATCAGTAAAAAAAGTTGCTGCATGAAATATCTGAGATTTTCTTGCCGCTGTTCTCCTCTAGGACTTTAATGGTGTCACGGCTTATATTTCAGTCTTTTATACATCTTGAATTTATTTTGGTATATGGTGTAATTTGGTGCTCAAGTTTCATTTTTTTGCACATAGCTTTCCAGTTCTCCCAACACCATTTATTGAAGAGGCTATCTTTACTCCATTTTATGTTACTGCCACCTTTGTCAAATATTAATTGACTGTAGAGAGCTGGGTTGATTTCTGGGCTCTCTGTTCTGTTCCATTGGTCTATGTGCCTGTTTTTATACCAGTACCAGGCTGTTTTGATTACAGTGGCCTTGTAATATAGTTTGATATCAGGTATTGTGATCCCTCCTAATTTGTTCTTTCTCATAAGTGCAGCTGCTATTCTGGGTCCTTTATGGTTCCACATAAATTTTTGAAGTGTTTGTTCTGTCTGTCAAATATGCCATTGGTACTTTAATAGGTATTGCATTTAATGTGTATATTGCCTTGGGTAGTATGGACATTTTGATGATGTTAATTCTTCCAATCCATGAACAAGGTATATGTTTCCATTTGTTTGTGTCTTCCCTGATTTCTTTCTTCAGGGCTGTGTAGTTTTCCGCCTGCAGGTTTTTTACCTCCTTAGTTAAGTTTATTCCCAGATATTTTATTTTTCTTTTTGCTATATCGAATGGGATTTTTTCCTTGATTTCTGCTTCTGCTGATTCATTGTTGGTATACAAAAATGCCTTTGAGTTCTGGATATTGACTTTGTAACCAGCTGTTTTGCCAAATTCATTAATTAGTTCGAGCAGTTTTGGGGTAGAGTCTTTAGGATTTCCCATGTACACTATCATGTCATCTGCAAACAGTGACATTTTTGCTTCCTCCTTTCCTATTTGGATGCCTTTTATATCCTTTTCTTGCCTGATCGCTGTGGCTAAAACTTCCAATACTATAATGAATAGAAGTGGTGAAAGTGGACATCCTTGTCTTTCTCCTGATCTTAGTGGAAAACCTTTTAGTTTTTTCCCATTGAGTATGATATTGACTGTAGGTCTCTCATATATGGCCTTTATTATGTTGAGAAATGCTCCCTGTATTCCCACTTTGCTGAGTGTTTTTATCATAAATGGGTGTTGTATATTATCAAATGCTTTTTCCACATCTATTGATATAATCATCTGATTTTTGTCTTTGCTTTTGATTTTGTGATGTATTACATTTACTGATTTGCGAATATTGAACCATCCTTGCATACCTGGGATGAATCCCACTTGGTCTTGGTGTATGATATTTTTTTTATATATTGTTGGATGCGATTTGCCAATATTTTGTTGAAGATTTTAGTGTCTGTGTTCATCAGTGATATTGGCCTGATGTTTATTTCTTTGTTGTGTCTCTATCTGGTTTTGGAATTAAGATGATGCTGGCTTCATAAAAAGAATTTGGGAGTTTTCCATCCTTCTGGATTTTTTGGAATACTCTGTGGAGAATAGGGGTTAGCTCTTCCTTAAATGCTTTGTAGAATTCTCCTCTGAAACCATCTGGTCCAGGGCTTTTGTGTGATGGGATTTTTTTTGATTACTGCTTCAATTTCTTTTGCTGCTATTGGTGTGTTTAGATTTTCTGCTTCTTTTTCATTGAGTTTTGGAAGATTGTATTTTTCTAGAAATATGCCCATTTCCCCTAGGTTTTCAAATATCTTGGCCTACAATTCTTACAATCCCTTCTATTTCTGTGGTATCAGTTGTAATCTCTCCTCTTTCAATTCTGATTGTGTTTATTTGTGTCCTCTCTCTTCTTTTCTTGATGAGCCTACTTAAAGTCTTGTCTATTTTGTTTATCTTTTCAAAGAACCAACTCCTGGATTCATTGATCCTTAGAATTGTGCTTTTAGTTTCTATGTCACTTAATTCTGCTCTAATCTTGGTTTTTCCTTCCTTCAGCTTGCTCTGGGATGTCTTTGTTGTTGTTCCTCGAGTTCTTGCAGGTGTAAGGTTAGGTTGTTTGTTTGAAATGTTTCTATCTTCTTTAGGTAGGCCTGTATTGCTATAAGCTTCCCTCTCAGGGCTGCCTTCACTGTGTCCCATAAGTTTGGGTTGTTGTGAGTTCATTTTCATTTGTTTCCAGAAACGTTTTGATTTCTTCCCTAATTTCATTCTTGACCCATTCATTGTTTAATAGCATACCATTCAGTCTCCATGATTTTGGGTGCTTGGGGTTTTTTTCTTTTAGGTTAGTTTCCCATTTCATCCCCTTGTGGTCAGATAAAATGCTTGGTATAAGTGCAATTATCTTGAATTTTTTGAGGCTCATGTTATGTCCTATCACGTGGTCTGTCTTTGAAAATGTTCCATGTGCATTTGAAAGGAATGTGTATTTAGCTTCTTTGGGATGAAGGGGTCTATATATATCAGTTAAGTCCATTTCTTCTAGGGTGTTGTTTAATGCCACAATATCTTTGTTGATAATTTGTTTGGAAGATCTGTCCATTTTTGATAGTGGGGTGTTAAAATCCCCTAGTATAATTGTGTTGCTGTCAATATCTTTCTTGAAGTCCTCTAAGATCTTCGTTAAATATTTGGATCCGCCTATGTTGGGTGCATATATATTTACGATGTTAATGTCTTCTTGGTGGATTCTGCCCTTGAGTATAATGAAGTGACCTTCTGGGTCTCTCTTTATGGCCCTTTTTTGAAGTCTATATTATGCGATATGAGAATTGCTACCCCAGCTTTTTTTTCTTGTCCCTTTGCTTGGAAAACTTGTTTCCAGCCTTTCACTTTTAGTCTGTGATGGTCTTTTGTCCTGAGGTGGGTCTCTTATAGGCAGCATATGTGTGGGTCATGCTTTCTTATCCATTGAGCTATTCTATGTCTTTTGATTGGAGCATTTAATCCATTTACATTTAAGGTTATTATTGATAGGTACTTATTCATTGCCATTTTTGTACCTGTGTTCCTCTCTGTCTCCCTCTTTTTCTTCCTTTCCTTAAACAGTCCTTTTAGTATTTCTTGTAGAGCTGGTTTGGTGGAGGCGTATTCTTTTAGACTTCTTTTGTCTTGGAAGCTCTTTATTTGGCCTTGTATTTTGATTGAGAGCCTTGCTGGGTAAAGTAGCCTTGGTTGCAGGCCTGTGGTTCTCATTACTTGGAATATTTCTTGTCATTCTCTTCTTGCTTAAAGTGTTTCCATTGAGAAGTCAGTAGCTAACCTTATTGGGGCTCTCTTGTATGTTTCTTCTTATTTCTCCCTTGCTGACTTTAAGTTTCTCTTTGTCTTGGAATTTTGCCATTTTAAAGATGATGTGTCTTGAACTGGGCCTCTTTGGTTTCCTCTTGATTGGGACTCTCTGTGATTCCTGGATTTGTGAGACTTTTTCTCTCATCAAATTAGGGAAATTTTCTCTCATTACTCGTTCAAATATGTTTTCTATCCCTTGTTCTTATTCTTTTTCTGGTATTCCTATTATTCGGATATTATTATGTTTCATATTGTCTTGCATTTCTCTTAATCCCTCTGCATTCTTTCTGGACCTCTTTTTATTTTCTTGTTCTTTCTGTGAGATGCTTTCTACTTTGTCCTCCAACTCCCTAATCCGATCCTCCGCCTCATCTATCCTACTTTTTAAATTATCTACTGTGTTCTTCAATTCGGAAATTGTATTCTTCATTTCCTCTTTGGCGTTGCTGATATTTTCTATTTTTTTTTATGTTGATGTAGTTTGCAGAGAGATCATTGTAGTTCCCCTGTAATTTCTGATAGCTCATTGTGTGCTCTTTGAACTTTGTAATAACCAGTGCTTTGAATTCACTATCTGATAGTTGATCAGCCTGTATTTCATCTAACCTTCTTTCTGCAGTTTCTGCTTTTTCTTTAAAGCAGAAAGAAATTTTGGGGGGATTGTTTCTTTGTTTTCCTATTGTTTGAGACTCTTCTTATTAGTCTCAGCTTCTAAAATTGATCTGTTCTGACTCCCTGGGTTTATGGTGTGAACTTCTGTGTATGATACCTGTGAATTTCAGTTTTGCCAACTCCTTCAGGTATCTTGATGTTCTCCATCTCCACCTACTCTCATGCTCTTCGTCTCGCTAGTCCCCGCACTGATCGCCTATCACTGCTGAGTGTCCCAACTCCTGCAGCAGACACCCCAGAGCTCATTCCCGTCCCTGCGGCATAGGCACTCAGAATATCCTGGCTCCTGTAGCTGACTCTCCGGCGCCCAGTCTGGTTGCTATGTCAGCGGCACAGGTGCCAAGAGTGTCCTAGGTCTTGTAGCTCATTCGTCTGGCACCCAGGCTCATCACAGGGGCCTCAAGTGTCCCAGCTCCCGTACCTGACTCCCCGGCATCCAGTCCTGTCACTACGGCAGTGGCACAGGGGCCAAGAATGTCCTGGCTCATGTAGCTGACTCCTCTGGCGCCCAAGTCCGTCACAGATGCTTGGGGTGTCCGGCCCCTGTAGCTGACTCCCCCGCTCCCAGGCCTGTTGCTATGGCAGCGGCACAGGGGCCGGGTGTGTCCCACCTTCCATAGCTGACTCTGCCGCTGTCTGGTGTTTCAGCGTGGGTCACAATCTCTGGTCTTTTAATTTCATAAATGCTGGGTAACCGATGGTTTATTGTGCTGTTTCTCTATAGATCTGCCAGGATTTTCACCCACGAGTACGGGAGCTAGAATCTGCTTCATCCTACTCTGTCGCCATCCCAAATCAACCTCTGTTTTTACAATATATGTTTTTACAGCTATAAATGTAAGTACTGCTTTAGGTGCATTCTTTAAGTTTTGGTATGTTGCATTCTTTTTAATTCATCTCAAAAATTTTTTTTTACTTTAAAAATTTATTTAATTATTGTTCAACTACAGTTTTCTGTTTTTTACTCCCATCCCAGCCCACCCCCACTGCTCCCCACCTGCCTCCCATTTCCACCCCCCTTAGTTGTTGTCCATGTGTCCTTTATACTAGTTCTGTCAAATCCTTCCTCTTTTCCCCTGAAATTCCCACCTCTTTCCCCTCTGGTCACTGTCAGCCTGTTCTCTAATTTAGGTGTCTTTCTTTTTATTTGCTTGCTTATTTGTTTTGTTGTTTAGGTTTCTGGTAAAGGTGAGATCATATGGTATTTGTTTTTCAACACCTGGCTTGTTTCACTCAGCATAATACTTTCCAGTCCCATCCATGCTGTTGCAAGAGGTAAGAGCTCATTCTTCCTTTCTGCTGCATAGAATTCCATTGTGTATATGTACCATGATTTTTTTCATCTATTAATTTACTGAAGGGTACCTAGCTTGCTTTCAGGTATTGGGTATTGTAAATTGTGCTGCTATGAGCATTGGGGTGCATAGATTCTTTTGGATTGGTGTTTTAGGGTTCTTAG
This sequence comes from Artibeus jamaicensis, assembly GCF_021234435.1. NCBI lineage: Eukaryota > Metazoa > Chordata > Mammalia > Chiroptera > Phyllostomidae > Artibeus > Artibeus jamaicensis. Next base: position 2,091,997 of record NW_026521840.1, on the reverse strand, counting down.
GATATAATCTCAGAAGTGGAATTGCTGGGTCAAAAGGCAGGTCCATTTTTAGTTTTTTTTAGAAAATTCCATACTGTTTTCCACAGTGATTGTACCAATCTGCAACCCCACCATAAATGGATTAGGGTCCCTTTTTCTCCACACCATCTTCAACCCTTGTCGTTTGTTGCTTTGTTTATGATAGCCATTCTGACAGGTGTAAAGTGGCATCCCATTGTGGTTTCAATTTGCATCTCTCTGACAGCTAGTGATATTCAGCATCTTTCCATGTGACCCTGGATCTTCTGTATGTCCTCCCTGGGGAAATGTCTGTTCAAGTCCTTTGCCCACTTTTTAATTGGGTTGCTTGTCTTCTTAGGGTGGAGTTGTGTAAGTTCTTTGTATATTTTGGAGATTAAACCCTTGTCTGAGGTATCATTGGCAATTATGTTTTTCAATACAGTTGGTTGTCCTTTTATTTTAATACTGTTTTCTTTAGCCATGCAGAAGCTTTTAATTTTGATGAGATCCCATTTGTTTATTCTTTCCTTTATGTCCCTTGCTCTGGGGGACATATCAGTAAAAATGTTGCTGTGTGAAATATCTGAGATTTTCTTGCCAATGTTCTCCTCTAGGACTTCAATGGTGCAGAAAACCTGAATAGACTAATAACAGCAAATGAAATTGAAGCATTAATCAAAAATCTCCCATCACACAAAAGCCCTGGACCAGATGGTTTCACAGGAGGATTCTACAAGTCATTTAAGGAAGAGCTAAGTCTTATTCTTCACAGACTTTTCCGTAAAATCCAAAATGATGGAAGAATCTCAAACTGTTTTTATGAAGCCAGCATCATCCTAATCCCAAAGCCAGAAAAAGTGACAACAAAGAAAGAAAACTTTAGGCCAATATCACTGATGAACACAGATGCTAAAATCCAACAAAATATTGACAAATTGCATCCAACAATATATCAAAAAGATCATCCACCATGACCAAGTGAGATTCATCCCAGATATGCAAGGATGGTTCAATATTCACAAATCAGTAAATCATATACATTCACAAATCATATAAACAAAAGCAAGGACAAAAACCACATGATCATATCAATAGATGCAGAAAAAGCATTTGAAAAGGTACAACACCCATTTATGATAAAAAAAAACACTCAGCAAAGTAGAAATAGAGGAAGCATTTCTCAATATAATAAAGGCCATATATGGGAGACCTACAGCCAACATCATACTCACCAGTAAAAAACTAAAAGGTTTTCCACTAAGATCAGGAACAAGACAAGGTTGTCCACTTTCACCATTTCTATTCAGTATAGTATTGGAAGTTTTAGCCATAGTGATCAGGCAAGAAAAGGAAATAAAAGGCCTCCAAATCAGAAAGGAGGAAACAAAACTGTCACTGTTTGCAGATGACATGATAGTGTACATGGATAGTGTACATCCTATAGAGTCTACCCAAAAAACTGCTCAAACTAATTAATGAATTTATCAAAACAGTGGGATACAAAGTCAATATCCAGAAATCAAAGGCATTTTTGTATACCAACAATGAAACAGTGGAAGCAGAAATCAAGAAAAAAATCCCATTCGATATAGCAAAAAGAAAAATAAAATACCTGGGAATAAACCTAATTAAGGATGTAAAAGACCTGTATGCAGAAAACTACCTAAGGCTGAAGAAAGGAATTAAGGAAGACAGAAACAAATGGAAATATATACCATGTTCATGGATTGGAAGAATTAACATCATCAAAATGTCCATACTACCCAAAGCAATATACAGATTCAATGCAATACCTATTAAAGTACCAATGGCATATTTCACAGACATAGAACAAACACTTCAAAAATTTATATGGAACCATAAATGATCCCGAATAGCAGCTGCTATTTTGAGAAAGAAGAACAAAGTAGGCGGGGTCACAATACCTGATATCAAAGTGTATTACAAGGCCACTGTAATCAAAACAGCCTAGTAGTGGTATAAAAACAGGCACATAGACCAATGGGACAGAACAGAGAGCCCAGAAATAAACCCAACTCTCTACAGTCAATTAATATTCGACAAAGGGGACAGCAACATAAAGTGAACTAATAATAGCCTCTTCAACAAATGGTGTTGGAAGAACTGGACAGCTCTGTGCAAAAAAGTGAAACTTGAGCACCAACTTACACCATACACCAAAATAAATTCAAGGTGGATAAAAGACTTAAATATCAGCCATGACATAAAAAATTTTCTAGTTGCCCTGTGACTTCTTCTTTCACCCATTGGTTATTTAAGATTGTGATGTTTAATTTGTACACAGACCCTGAGCTATTATTCTTACTCTTAAAAAAATTATGTTACTTATCTTTCACTTTTTTCAGAGGCTATAAGGAATAATAAAGTATTCTGGTATTTTTTTTTCAATTATTTAGCCATTTGTATCAATACTACTTGTTGAATAGTGTATCTTATTGACTGCTTTATAATGAAGCTTTTATTTATTTATTTTCTTGGCCCTCAAGTTTTATTTAAAATTCTTCTTTAGTTTTCTCCATTTCCACTCCATTACTTAAGTATGTTTTCTTTATAAATTATAAAATGTTTATTATGAATGTTATAATTTTTTAAAAGTTATATCCATAAATTTATTTTATTTTATTTTTTAATTATAAATTATCCTTTATTATCTCTGTTATTATTGTGTATGCTGAAATTTAGTTTGATATCACTATAGCCACTCTAGATTTTGTTTGTTTGGAGTTTGCACTGTGTATATATTTTTATCTTCTCTGCTTTTATTTTTTCTATTTATTTATTTATTTATTTATTTATTTATTTATTTATTTATTGTTCAAATACAGTTTTCTGTCTTTTACTCCCATTCCAGCCCACACCCCAGAGCTTCCCACCTCCCTCCAATTTCCATCCCTCTTAGTTGTTGTCCATGTGTCCTTTGTACTTGTTCCTGTGAATCCTCCCCTTTTCCCTTAAAATTCACTCCTTTATCCCTTCTGGTCCTCGTCAGCCTGTTCTCTATTTCAGTGTATTTGGTTATATTTTGCCTGCTTGTTTGTTTTGTTGTTTAGGTTCCTGTTAAAGGTGAGACAAATACCATATGATCTCACCTAATTTTATTTTATTTTTTAATGTTCAGCATTATTTATTTTTTTACTGTTGTTCAGTTACAGTTGTTACACTTTTTTCCACATTGTTGTCCCCTACCCCATCTCTCCTCTCCATGAGGGAACATTAGTATACTGTTGCTAGGAATGCAGGCTGATGCAGACACTGTGGAAAACAGAATGAAATTTCCTCAGAAAAACTAAAGATGGAAATGCCTTTCAATACAGTGATCCCACTGCTGGGAGTATAGCCTAAGAATCCTGAATCACCAGTTCCAAAGAACCTATGCACCCCAATGTTCATAGCAGTACAACTTACAATAGTCATGTGCTGGAAACAATCAAAATGCCCATAAGTAAATGAGTGGGTCAAAAAACTATGGTACATTTTAACAAAGGAATACTATGCAGCAGAAAGAAAAAGGAACTCCTACCCTTCACAAACAACAGCATGGACAGAACTGGAGAGTAATATGTAAGTGAAATAAGCCAGGCAGTGAAAGACAAATACCATATGATCTCACCTATAAGTGGAACCTAATCAACAAAACAAACAAATGAGCAAAATAGAACCAGAGACATGGAAACAGAATGCTTAAAATACATGAGATTCTTTGGTGTATCTGGATCTACTTAGGGAATATATTCTTTTTTTTTTTCTGTGTACCTTTTCTCCGGTTTCAAAGCACTTCAATTCTTTTATCTTCCTAATACATTAAATATATGGCTAAATTAATCTTCATATATTGTGGGGGATGGCAATTTTTCTTGCTACTCTTACATACTTTCTTTGCAGGTGAACTTTAAAATGATTATATAATGTAGCCAAAATAATCTTTTTAAAAATTTATTTATTTATTTTAAAAATTATTTTTCGACTACAGTATTCTTTCTTTTACTCCCTTCTCAGCCCACCCCCCGTGCCCCCACTCCCTCCCCTTTCCACCCCCATTAGTAGTTGTCCATGTGTCTTTTATAATAGTTCCTGTAAATCCTTCCCCTTTTTCCCCTGAAATTCCCTCCCCTCTCCCCTTTTGTCGCTGTCCCCCTGTTCTCAATTTCAGTGTCGTTTTTATTTTGCTTGCTTGTTTGTTTTGTTATTTAGCTTCCTGTTAACAGTGAGATCATATGGTATTTGTCTTTCACTGACTGGCTTATTTCACTCATCATAATGCTTTCCAGCTCCATCCAAGCTGTTGCAAAGGGTAGGAGCATACGACTGAGATCATATTGAATTTATAGCTATATTTCTGGATGTTGACATCTGTACACTAAATTTTCCTAACAACAATTTATTTATTTATTTCCATGTATTTATTTATCTTATGTACTAGATTAGTTTTAAAACAGATTTTTAAGTTTAAACTGAAAATTTGTTATTAAGTATTTTCAAATATTGTATTTTTTAAATTCTTACAAAGGGATATTTGCTTCCATTAGGTTTTCTAAAATATTCTAACTTTTTACTTAATTACAAAATCTACTCAAGTTTTGTGTGTTAATATTGTAACTAGTCATCTTAGTAGATTCTATTTTCTATTCAATAAGACATTGAGTCTCAATAAGACATTTTCAGTGTCTTATTGAGTTTTCTAAATATGTAATAATTTCATTTACAGATAAGTATAATTTTGACATAGCTCTTTCAATAATGAGCTTTTAGGTTTTTTAGTTAAAAGTAAAGAGTTAATACTTACAAAACAGTGTTAAAATATATTTTTATGGTGGGGCTCATGTGTTGTTACTGATTTCAGTAAAAATGCCTTTATTTTTATCCTTAAGAATATTCTAACATTTTTAGTTTAAGAAAACATTTATAATTAGTGAAGTATTTGTATATTCCACTATTTAGTGAAAAAAATCATTCTTACATCGAGAATTGATATTTGATTTTTTCAAATGCCTTTTTGGCATTCGGTGAGATGATCTTATTTTTCATTTTGATCATTAGATAATAAATTGTATTAATATATTTCACAATATAGAACATTTTATACTTAATATACTGGTGCATTCGATTAGCTCATAGTTTATTTGAGTGTTTGCATTATTTATAAGTGTACTACACTTGTCTTTGTTATTTAGTCTCTCTTTGTGTGTGTGTGTGTGTGTGTGTGTGTGTGTGTATAAGTATTTCTCTCCCCTTCTCTTCCTGTGTTTTGCTTGTCAGATTTTGGTATCTGTGTTGTGTTGATTGAGTTAAAATAGTTTGGAAGCATTCTTTTCTTTTTGTGCCTAAAAATTTTTAAATAGATCAAGGTGATCTGTTCCATAAAGTTTTTTTATTAATGTTCAAATACAGTTGTCTCCATTTTTTCACTACCAAATTCCTCTGGCCCACCCATCCCCACATCCCACCCTCAATCCTAACCCCCTTTGGCTTTGTCCATGGGTCTTTTATACATGTTCATCGATGACCTTTTTCCTTCTTTCCCCCATTATTTCCCTCCCCCCTCCCCTCTGGTCACTGTCAATTTGTTCTTTATTTCTAAGTCTTTGGTTTATTTTGCTCATTTGTTTGTTTTATTGATTAGGTTCTATTCATAGGTGAAATCATATGGCATTTGTCTTTCACCATCTGGCTTATTTCACTTAGCATAATGCTCTCCAGTTTCATCCATGCTGTTGTGAAGGGTAGGAGCTCCTTCTTTCTTTTTGCTGCATAGAATTCCATTGCGTAATGATTTATACTATACCTACTCTTGTTTTCTCTGTGCTTTACTCTTATAGTCAATTCTTGTGAATGACCCATGGAGCATGAAAATAAGTTGCATTCTCTAAAGTCATGATAGCACATTCAATATATATTTATTAGGTCAACTTTCTTAATTATATTATTTAGAACCTTTCAATCTATATTAACTTTTTATTGATTTACTTGCTCTATCATTGACTAACTAGGGTGAGTAAAAGTGTCCTACTACTATTGCCTTTTGCCAATTTGTCCTTTAATTTTATAGTTTATTGATTACATGTTACGATAATATTTGACATATACAGATATATAGTAAGTATATAGTTATTATATACTTATTGTTGATTCTACATTTGTTAATATAACTGCCCCTTTTATCTCCCTTAACACTTTTTAATCTTTAATTTAAGTTATTCTGAACAATAAATTTTTCAAAATGCAATAAATAAATAAATAAATCTGTTTTTTTTTGTGTGTGTGAACACACGTTTATATATTAAAAGTATAACTTTCTTTTTTAAAAATTTTATTTAGTTATTTTTCAAGTACAGTTTTCTTTCAATAAAAGATTTTGGAGTTAAAAAATAGATTTCCACACCCAAATAGACAATAGCCATATAAAAAGGTTTTCTACACAATTATGAGGGATGTGCAAATTAAGATCAGAATTAGATAGCATTTACACTCATAAGAATGGTAACTTATTTTTTAGATTGGTAAGAGGATTGTTTTTAATCAATTATTTATTGTTGTTCAAGTACAATTTTCTGCCCCCCCCCTTATCCTTATCAATAGCACAACACTAATTATCTTTTTTTGGAATGTCATTGTTGCTTCTTTCACTTTGACCCTTCTTGTGTTATTTTGTTTTAGATGTATTCCTTGAATATAATATAAGCCAATATTCATGTTATTCTTATCTGAGAATCATTTTGATAGGTAGAGTTATTTTCACTTGCATATTGTGATAGAACGTATTTTGTATTATTTCTATTATTGTATTTTTGTTTTTTGTACTTTGTTTTTATCTTCAGTTTTTTAAAAGAACTTGAAATTTTGCAAAATAGTCATGAAGATGTAGAATAAAGGATAAGAAATATAGTTAATAATATCTTCAGTTTTATACTTTTTTTTTTTGCTGTTTCTGGTTTGAGTCATTTGGAAAGTGTATACTGTGCATATATTTCTTCTGGTAGATTCATTTTAAAACTTGAGATAACATACCTCAGTGTCTTTTTCTTGATTTATAAAAGGTAGACAATATTTATTGATTCCCTTACATTTAAATCAGCATATCAGGATGTTCATACTTCTTTATACTTTTCTTGTTATCACCTTCAATTTTAGTATTTTATTTATTTTAATGATTACCTTTAAGAAGAGTTTACAGATTTAGGTGTGTTACTTGATTTACAGATCTTTGTTACTTGATTTTACTGAATGGTTGCCTGAAGAATATTTTTTATTCTGAAATTCTAAAATTTTATCAGAATGCGAGTTGGTGTTTTTGCAAGTCTTTCCTGTTTTTCCCCCATGAGATATAGTATGCTTTTTGGTTTATGGAATTGATTTATTTTTTCAGTCCAGAAAATCTCCTGTCTTTGATTTTTTTTTTCCTTTGCTGGGTACTGTACATTAGACACAACACTTTTCTTTATGTTGACCCTCTTATATTACTAACTTTTCTCGATTTTTGTAATTACTGTGTCTTTTTACTTTTCCTTTACCTAATATATTATTATAGATTGAAATATTTTAAATAATATATATTTATATAATATATATGCTGTATAGATATATATTCTGTTTTTACATTTTCTGTTTCTAACATATCTCTTTCTTCTTTAACATTGTTGATTTGGTCCTTAGATTTCTTTTTTTTTTATTGATTATGCCATTACATTTGTTCTATTTCCCGCACTCCATTCCCCTCCACCCTGCACACTCTTCCCCCACCACTCCCCCCCTTTAGTTTATGACCACATGTCTCAAGTTCTTTAGATTCTATATTTCCCCTATTATTCTTACCCTCCCCCTATTTTTTCTATCTACTGTCTATGCTACTTATTTTCTTTACCTTCTCCCCCCTTCTCCTTCTCCCATTCCCCTGTTGGTAATTCTCCATGTGATCTTCATTTCTGTGGTTCACTCCTGATCTATCTGTCCTCTTAATTTGCTTTTGTTTTAGGTGTGGTTGTTGATAACTGTGAGTTTGCTGTCCTTTCACTGTTCATATTTTTATCTTCTTTTTCTTAGGTAAGTCCCTTTAACATTTCATATAATAAGGGCTTGATGATGATGAACTCCTTGAATTTGGTCTTATCTGAGAAGCACTTTATCTGTCCTTCCATTCTAAATGAAAACTTTGCTGGATAGAGCAATCTTGGTTCTAGGTCTTTGGATTTCATGACTTGGAATACCTCTTTCCAGCCCCTTCTTGCCTGTAAGGTCTCTTTTGAGAAATCTGCTGACAGTCTGATGGGAACTCCTTTGTAGGTGACTGTCCCCTTCTATCTTGCTGCTTCTAGGATTCTCTCCTTCATTTGAATCTTCGCTAATGTAATGATGATGTGCCTTGGTGTGTTTTTTCTTGGGTCCAACTTCTTGGGGACTCTCTGAGCTTCCTGGATTTCCTGGAAGTCTATTTCCTTTGACAGAATGGGGAAGTTCTCCTTTATTATTTGTTCGAATAAGTTTTCCACTCGTGACTGTTCCTTTTCCCCTTCTGGTACCCCTATAATTCAAATGTTGGAACTTTTAAAAATGTCTTGGAGGTTCCTAAGCCTCTCCTCATTTTTTTGAATTCTTGTTTCTTCTGTTTGGTCATTTTTTTCTTCCTTCTGGTCTACTCCCTTGATTTGAGTCCCAGTTTCCTTTCCATTACTATTGGTTTCTGTGCATTACCATTCATTTCAATTAGTTTAGCCTTCATATGTTCCTCTAATTTGTGACTAAAGTCAACCAGTTCTGTGAGCATCCTGATACCAGTGTTTTGAACTATGCATCTGAAAGTTTGGCTCTTTCTTCATCACTTAGACTTATTGGCTCTGGGGCTCTGAGTTGTTCTTGAGCCATGTTTTGATCTGTTGTGCCTATTAAGTTTGAGGAGCAGAGCCTTAGTTGTTTACCAGGGTGGGGCCACCCAGGTCACTGGGTTGTGATGCTGTATGTAGGGGCAGGGTCAGAGAGGGATCAATGGCGGTCCTTCCGCTTGCCAAGTCCATCCCACATCTTGCCCCCACCTATTTATCTGAGCAGAAATGTGCGAGCCCACCACCCTGTGCCATGCAGTCTCAATGCTCGCCTCTTCACTGGTTTATCTGCATGCAAATGCTCCACCTACCACAGACAGCCAGCCTCGCCTCCTCCCTGTGTCTGACCGTAGGTATCCCGCACCTGGGATCCGCATGCTCGGCTGCCTGCACACCACTCTGGTCAGGGATCTTTTTGGCCAACCCGCTCTGCTGCTGGCTTCACCCCTCTTACCGGTTTAGCTGAGCATTTAGTTGTTTTCAGACTCCGTTTTGTTGATTTTCTGTGTTGTTTGGTTGTGTTTATTATTGTTAAAACTTTGTTGTTTTTAGATTTGGTTGTGCGCAGACGCAAGGTGTTTCCACCTACGCCTCCATCTTGGCAGAATTCCTGGTCCTTAGATTTCTTAATTAGTTTTGCAAACTCCATATTTATTACATTTAATTTTCTATCATCTATGAATTAACATTGAATGTAATTACTTCTAGAGTTTGAAACGCTAATAGAATTTTCTTTTAGCTTTTGCACATCGTTTTCACCAAGAGTGAAATTTTCATATCTTCTTGCAGAATCTTTCCTTCCCTCTTTCTTGTAAGACTGGAGTATTTTTGCACATCTGCCAACATATTTCTTTGAATATTTCACATATTCAAAGTGGGTGGTCTAATTGAAATCTTATATTTGCTTAGATATGATATGGGTAAATCTTTGACTTCTGCCCCACTTTATCTGGGTGTTGATTTCCTCAGAACTTTAACGACTGGGCATTGTTTATTTCATTTACTTTTCTGTAGCCTTAGAGTTTAAGTAGGTTGGAACACCTTTGCTGGTGTTGTAATCAATATTAATTCAAGAATTTGTACTCTTGCCATGGCTGGTGTGGCTCGGTGAATTGAGCACTGGCCTGTGAGCCAAAAAGTTGCCAGTTCAATTCCCAGTCAGGGCACATGCCTGGGTAGCAGGCCAGGTCCCTAGTAAGGGGTACATGAGAAACAACCACACTTTGATACTCTTCTCCTTCTCTGCCTTTGTACCCCTGTGTCTGAAAGTAACTAAATAAAATCTTTTAAGAAAAGAACTTGTATGCTGATTTACCTTATGTAAATTTATTAAAGATTTTTCTCTTTTTTTAATGTTTTATTAATTATGCCATTACAGTTGTTCTATTTCCCCCCTTCATTCTCCTCTACCCTGAACACCCCCTCCCGCACCATTCCCCCCCTTTAGTTCATGAACACGTGTCTCAAGTTCTTTAGATTCTATATTTCTCATACTATTCTTGCCCTCCCCCTATCTATTTTCTACCTACCATCTATGCTACTTATTTGATGTATCTTCTCCCCACTTCTCCTTCTCCCACTCCCCTGTTGCTAACCCTCCACGTGATCTTTATTTCTATGGTTCTGCTCCTGATCTAGCTGTTCTCTTAGTTTGCTTTTGTTTTAGGTGTGGTTCTTAATAACTGTGAGTTTGCTGTCCTTTCACTGTTTACATTTTTTATCTTCTTTTTCTTAGGTAAGTCCCTTTAACATTTCATATAATAAGGGCTTGGTGATGATGAACTCCTTGAATTTGATCTTATCTGAAAAGTACTTTATCTGTCCTTCCATTCTAAATGGAATTTTGCTGGATAGATCAATCTTGGTTGTAGGTCTTTGGTTTTCATGACTTGGAATAGTTCTTTCCAGCCCCTTCTTGCCTGTAAGGTCTGTATTGAGAAATCCGCTGACAGTCTGATGGGAACTCCTTTGTAGGTGATTGTCCCCTTAGCTCTTTCTGCTTCTAGGATTCTCTCCTTCATTTGAATCTCGGCTAATGTAATTATGATGTGCCTTGGTGTGTTCCTTCTTGGGTCCAACTTCTTTGGGACCCTCTGAGCTTCCTGGATTTCCTGGAAGTCTATTTCCTTTGCCAGAATGGGGAAGTTCTCCTTTATCATTTGTTCTAATAAGTGTTCCACTTGTGACTGTTCCTTTCCCCCTTCTGGTACCCCGACAATTCAGATGTTGGAACATTTAAAATTTTCCTGAAGGTTCCTAAGCCTCTCCTCATTTTTTGTTTTGAATTCTTGTTTCTTCATCCTTTTCTGTTTGGTTATATTTTTCCTCCTTCTGGTCCACTCCTTTGGTTTGAGTCCCAGTTTCCTTTCCATTACTATTGGTTTCAATTACTATTCTTTTCCACTAGTTTAGCCTTCATATGCTCCTCTAATTTGTGACTAAAATCAACCAGTTCTGTGAGCATTCTGATACCAGTGTTTTGAACTGTGAATCTGAAACTTTGGCTATTTCTTCATCTTTGGCTTAGATTTATCTGCTCTGGGGTTCTGAGTTGTTCTTGAGCCATGTTTTGATCTGTTTGTGCCTGTTACTTATGAGGAGCGGAGCCTTATTTGTTCGCCAGGGCGGGGCCACCCAGGTCGCTGGTTTGTGACTCTGTATGTGGGGGCGGGGTCAGAGAAGGAGAATGGTGGTTTCCTCTGCGGCTTCCTGCCACTGGGGCCTGCGCAATCCATCTCACTGCTTGCTCCTTCACTGGTTTACCTGCGTGTGAGTATGTGACCCCGATCAGCCCTCAGTGGGTCCACTGCCTTGTGCCCTCAGTAGGTCTGCCCGCTTCTCCACACCTGGGATCTGCCCACAGCTGCTGGCGCACCTAGGACGTGGGCCCTGGTCTGTCTGGTGAATCTTTCCTGCCTGACCCCACTCTGCTGCTGGCTCTCCCCTCTTACCAGTTTGGCTGAAGGGTTCGTTGTTGTAAGACTTCCGTGTAGTTCAATTTTCTGTGGTTTGGCTGCATTTTTGTTGCTAAAACTTTGTTGTTTTTAAACTTAGTTGTGCGAGAAGGAGCAGTGCTTCCACCTATGCCTCAACCTTGGCAGAAGTAGTTGTAAATTTTTATATATACTCTGTACCAGAGTTCACCTCAGTTAAGGTAAGGTATATCCTATTCCTATACATGAAGGCGGGACACTTCACTTTTTACCATGACCTTAATTCAGGGTGGAGCATCGGAGACTTTGTCTCCAACAAAGGCAGTTAATAATGCTTTTTACTTCTGTCACTTCATACTCATCACCTTAACAACAATGTTAACTATCCTTACATGCACACCCCCACATGAAGACCTGGCCTGCAACCTAGCATGTGCCTTGATTGGGAACCAAACTGGCAACATTTTGGTGTATGAAACGATGTTACAACCAACTGATTCACCAGGCCAGGGCAACTATGTTTCCAAAAAATGGGTGGAAAATATACATAAAACTCATGGGTTGTGACCTAGGTATTAGAAGTGTTGGGAGGCTTTAATTGTCATTTTCCTTGTGAATTCTCTCCCTGTTTGTCCACACCCTTGGATAATCTTGTTCTATTTTCTTTTTTCTGATCTGCTAAATCCTCAAATGTTACTGGAATTAACTATCACTTAGTGATAATAACCATTCTGTTTTCCAGTACTACCTTTTCTTCTTGTTAGCCAATGTGAAATTAGCAGGCCACTGCTGAGATTCTAAGAGGAAAACAAAAGAGAGGTGTACATTTTCTAGGAATTTGTAGTACACTTACAAAAATGCCCCTGTTTGTAGTATCCAGATTGAGATTTATCATTGAGATTTTAGAAGATATTCTTCACATTTCTTCTTTCCCTCCACCCACAGTAGCTTAAAGGAGGCTATAATTCCATCTTTCTCTTAAAGTACTTTTTCAAAAATTATGATTTTAGATTATGACTCTTCATATTTTTCTTCTCCTTTTAAAATATATCACTGTTATCATCTTATTTTTGTTCATTCATTTTTCTTTAGGGAGATCTTATGGTCTCCCAATTAGTTAGCAGTTATGGAGTACTTAATACATGCCAGGTGGTACTCATACACAAAGAAGATTTACGTGCCTAGAGGTCAGCAAAGAATTTAAATTTAATTGAGCTTTGTTTGTTTGTTCTAAAAGAGACCTGTAGGCCTAGAATTGTCCATTTGAAAAATTAAAATGTGAACAGTCTGGCCAAGATGGAGGTGTAGGTAGATATACTTCACCTCCTCGCACAACCAAAAGGATAACAACCAATTTAAAAACAAAAAAACAACCAACACTGCCAGAAAATCAAACTGTATGGAAGTCCAACAACCAAGGAGTTAAAGAAGAAACATTCATCCACACTGATAGGAGGGGCAGAGAGTGGAAGTCAAGGCAGAGAGGATGCGTGACCAGGCGTGGCTGGCAGATCATGATATACCACATTCTCATGCGGATAAGCTGGTGGGAACAACTGGGGAGCAAGACAAACTATGCAACCCAGGGTTCCAACGAGGGAAAAGAAAGCCTCAAAAATCTCTGGCTGTAAAAATCTGTGGGGGTTGTGGCAGTGTGAGAAACTCCCAGTTTGATGGGAGAGTCCATTGGAGATGCCCACAGGATCCTAGAATGTACATAAGCCCATTTACCTGGGAATAAGCACCTTAAAGAGCACAATCCACTAGTGGGAACTGAAGGAAGTATGGAAAGTGGGGCAAGAGCTGAGCAAGCTACCAAGTGGCGTTATTTGCTCTCTGACCCCTCCCACACATATCGCACCACAACACAATGAAGTGGGTCACCCAGCCCTGGTAAGCACTTAAGCCCCCACCCTTTACAATGTAACAAGTGTGCCAAGAAAAATAAATATAGCTCAAATGAAAGAACAGATAAAAACTTCCAAAAAAGAACTAAGTGATGAGGACATAGCCAACCTATCACATGCAGAGTTTAAAATACTTTTTTAGTCTCTATGCCATTTATTTCCATTCTAATATTTACCATTTTCTTCCTGTTACTCTTTGCTTATTGTTCTTTCTCTAGTTCTTCTAAGCATACAGTTAGATTTATTTATTTGATATTTTTCTTCCTTCGTGAGTTGTCTATACTGCAATGAACTTCCTTTTCAGAACTATTTTCACTGTGCCCCACAGACTTGGGGTTATTGTGTGTTCATTTTTGTTTTCAGGTGATATTTTATTTCTTCTTTGATCTCATTGACAATCCATTCATTGTTTTTTTTAATTTTTATTTATTTATCTTTAGAAGGGAAGAGGGAGAGAAATATCAATGTATGGTTGCTTCTCATGCATACCTTGCTGGGAACTAGCTCCTGCTGGAAACTGGCCTGCAACCCAGGCATGTGCCCTGACTGGGAATCGAACCTTGATCTTTTGGTTCACAGGCCCATGCTCAATCCACTGAGCTACACCAGCCAAGGCAACAGTCCATTCATTGTTTAATGTCATGCTATTTAGCCTCAGTTTGTTTGAATATTTTTTAGTTTTTTTATTGTAGTTTATTTCTGGTTTCATACCATTGTCATCTGAGACAATGTTTGATAATATTTCAATCTTCTTCAATTTTTAAGACTTATTTTGCAATCTATCTTTGAGAATATACCATGTGCACTTGAGATAAATGTATATTCTGAAGTCCTGGGATGAAAGGTTTTGTAAATATTAATTAACCCATCCAATCTAGTGTGTCATTTAAGGTCTCTGTTTCATTGTTAACTTTTTGTCTGGAAGATCTATTCATTGGTGACAGTGGGGTATTAAAATCCCCTACTATGACTGTATTGCTGTAAACCTATCCTTTAAAGTCCAACAAGAGGGAACTTCAGGGGAAAATGGAAAGGGTTTACAGAGCAAGTACAAAGGACACATGGACAAAAACAAGGTGGGGTAGAACTCGGAGGGAGGTGGGGAGGGCTGTGGGGCTAGGCTGGGGTGGGAGTAAAAGGCAGAAAACTGTACTTGAACAACAATTAAAATTAAAGAATAAAGTCCAACAAGATTTTCTTTACATTTTAGGTGCTCCTATATTGAATGCACTTATTTTTATAAGGCTTATATTCTTTTGTTGGATCAATCCCTTTAGTAATGTGTAGTGACCTTCCTTGTCCCTTGATATGGCTTTTGTTTTGAAGTCTATTTTGTCAGATATAAATATTGCTACCCCATCTTTTTCATTATAATTTGCATGAAATATTTTTTCTTCTTTTCACTTTCAGCCTGTGTCTTTTGTACTGAGGTAGGTCTCTTGTAGACAGCATATGTATGGCTCATGTTTTCTTATTTGTTCAGCTAATGTTATGTCTTTTTGTTGGGGCATTTAATCTGTTTACATTTATTTATTATTGATAGGTACTTCTTTGTTGCTATTTTCCTTTTATACTTCTGTTCCTCTTCTTAAAGCAGTCACTTTAACATTTTTTTGTAATACTAGTTTGGTGGTAATGAACTCCATTAGCATTTTTTGTGGGCAGATCTTTATTTCACCTTCAATTTTAACTGATAGCCTTGCTGGATAGAATAATCTTGGTTGCAAGACCTTGCTTTTCATCACTTTAAATACTTTATGTCAAAATCTTCTGGCCTGAAGTGTTTATGTTGAGAAATCAGATGACAGTCTTATGAGAATGTCTTTGTAGTTAAGTGTCTCTCTCTTGCTGCCTTTATGATTCTATGTTGTCTTTAATCTTTACCATTTTAATTATGATATGTCTTGATGTGGGTCTCTTTGGTTCATCTTGATTGGGACTCTCTGTGCTTCCTGAACTTGTGTGACTTTTCCCCCCACTGCATTAGGGAAGATTTTAGCCTTTATTTTTTCAAACAGGTTCTCTATCACTTGCCCATTCTCTTCTTTTCCTGGTACCACTATGGTTGGAATGTGATGAATATGTTGTCCTAGAAGTCCCTTATACTTTACTCACTTTTAAAAAGTTTTCTTTTCTTTTAAATGCTCTGTTTAAGTGGTTATTTTTACCTTGTCTTCTAAATCACTGATTCAATTTTCTGCTTCATCTAACCTACTGTTGATACTTCTAATGTAGTCTTCATTTGAGATATTTTATTCTTAATTTCTGACAGCCTATTTTTTATGGCTTCTATATCTGTTTTAATGTTTACTATCTCTTTGTTTCAGTTGTCACTGAAATCATCCATTCTTCCCCTAAGGTCCTTGTGCATTCTTTTAACCATTGTTTTAAACTACTCATCTGGTATTTTGGTTGCTTCCATTTCATCCATTTCATTTACTTTTTTCTAAAAATTTCTCTTGTTCTTTTTGGGGGTATTTTTCTCTGTGTCCACATTTTGTCTCTGTGTATTATGTAAGTCTTCTATGACTCTCTAAGTTGTTATAATAGCTTTATGATGAAGCTGTCTGGGGCTCAGTGAAACAATATTCCAGATCACCTAAGCTCTGTGCTTCAGAAATGTTTCTTGTGGTTTATGTGCACCCTCTTGTTGTAGTTGAGCCTTGAATGCTGTTAGCCTTTTCATGGGCAGAGTTAACACTTCATGCTGGATGACAATAAGGGTAAACCTCAATCACCATGTATGAGACATTTTGCTGGGGCTGCCCACTTAGGTGGAGTTGTGCCCAGCAGGGTCTGCTGCCTACCCAAATCCTGCTTTGGGCATGCCCCTTGAGTTGGGTCAAGCTCTGGTGTTATATGAAGCCCGCCACTGGTTGTGTTAGTTCTGGGTCCATTTTGGTAGGGTTCAGGTGCAGGTTGATGTCAGACACTGTGTGTTACTGGCATTGGGATACTGGTCTAGAACTACCATGCTGTTGTGTCTGGGTGTACTGAACCTGGGTGTGCATGAGAGGGGCCAATCTGTGTAAAATTATTGTCTTCCTCCTGCTTAGAGCTGAAGACAAATATATAAAAGGACCAAGGCTCCCTGAGGTCCACCTCCACCTATCAGCTATTCTTCCTACTCTTGAGTTCGCCTGGTCTTCCTTCAATCTTCTGAACAGACTGTAGGATAAGCCCAAGCTAGCCAGGATCCGTCCCCTTCAACAGTTTGAGTATTCATTAGGCTGGGGCAACTGGAGTGACAACAGAGCTAGTGGGTTCCCTACTTGGGGATCATGCAGTCAGGCACTCAAAGGGGTGGGGGGAGTGGACCCTGCTTCAAAGCCAAACCACTCAGTCTCTGCCAAAGTCTCCAATTCTAGCTTATCCTAGGGGGAATTAACTGCAGGTTCAATTTGGGAGCTGCCAGCCATCCCCTCTACTGGAGCAAGCTCACCTGCCCCAGGCTCAGGAGGATAGGTCAAAAGGGTCTCCCATTGGGTGTGATGACAGCCCAGCCCAGCCCACAGGAAGGAGCTAAGCACTTTGTCCTGTTCCCAGACAATAGCCTTCAAGGTTATCACCCTTCGAACATCCCTTTTCTACCTGTTCTCTCTTCCCTCCCCCCATGGAACTGCACCCAACAGGGGTATCAGGGACTTGGCATGGTAGATTCAAACAGTCTCTCATTGAAAGTAGTACCCTAGAGCCTGGGGGGGGTCTTCTTCCCCTTTCCAGGGCAGTAAAAGCTTGGATTTCCATTGGAGACACAGTCCATAAATCCCAGCTCTGCATGGCTTCATGGTCCCCCTGTACTGCTAAACCAGGCAGAATGGGGCCAAAGGTCTCAACACCATATGACACTTTGTTCTCTCTGCTCAGCTGGACTGAGCAGGATGGGGCTAAAAGTCTCAGCTCTGCTCTGTGCAACTCCTCTGTGCTGTTTAATCCAGCTGGACAGTGCAAGATAAGCAATTGAACAGGTGGAGTAGAGGTGCTGCTGTGCACTAAAGGTGTGGGAGACCAGCCTTCTTTCCTCAGCCACATAGTTTGGTCACTGTCTGAATTTCTGCCAGAAGCACCCCCCCAAAATGAGGGCTCCTTAAACTTACTGCTGGGTGCAACCAGCAGACCACTCCACAGGACCTGAGTATAGTAGCATGGCCTTGACAGCATTTGGAGTTTGGACAGTGAACTCCCCTGACTGGTGCTATAACAATAGGGAGTGCTCATCCCTAGGGCCTTCAGTCTTGTAAGCAGACTAAATCCCTGCCGATTTTCACCACCAAATGCTAAATGGGCTCCATGTCCCATCTCTGTTGTTCTGGGTTGGGGATCCCTGCACACCTCAGTGAGAGGGCTATCTTTTCAGGTTTC
This sequence comes from Artibeus jamaicensis, assembly GCF_021234435.1. NCBI lineage: Eukaryota > Metazoa > Chordata > Mammalia > Chiroptera > Phyllostomidae > Artibeus > Artibeus jamaicensis. Next base: position 2,073,961 of record NW_026521840.1, on the reverse strand, counting down.
CACCCTTCTACCACTTTCTGTGTGGCTTCTTCTGTAAATCCTTGGTTATAATATTTCAGTTCAGCTATTATTCAGATGGTAATTCAGGTTTATTCCTCTATAACTTAGCTGTAAGTCTAGTTTGGGGCTAAAAGCAGGTAGTTATTTGGTAGTTCCAAATATTCCACAGCCATCTTGGAATTTCCCAGAATTGAGTTTTTCTGAATCAAAGAGCTGGACAGGGTGTACTTTAGTATATAGGTTCACTTCTAACTTTCTGCTCTGAGTTATTTGGTGTCAAAAACACAAGAAATATGAATCACAGATTCTTCTTTTGCCTTGTTAACAAGTGTGTATGACTTCTCTATATATCTAGATTTCCAAGGTATAGAATAATTTAGAGATTTTTTGTTTTATTACTTTTTAATTTATAATGGGGAAGGGAAAAAAGACATTGCTTCACAGTCTTTCATCAGTGTTTTCTCCAAACTTCAGCAGGAACTGCAGTTTTAGAGCTCAGATATCTTCTCCTCCTCATAACTAAATCCCTCCATCATATTCCTGATAATAGGCTTGCTTTGATGATGATGTTCCTGGTGGGTTCTGTAGTGGTTATATTCTTCCCTCCTTTTCTTTCTTCCTTCTTCTCTTTATTTCTTTTAACTTCTTAGCTCACATAGAAGGCTCGTTCCTAGGAGGACAGTGACCAAAGGGGAGGGAATTTCAGGGGAAAAGAGGAAGGATTTACAGGAACTAGTATAAAGGACACATAGACAACAACTAAGGGAGGTGGAAATGGGAGGGTGGGGAGCACTGGGGGAGGTGGGCTGAGATGGGAGTAAAAGACAGAAAATTGTACTTGAACAATAACTAAATAAATTAAAAAATAAATAAATAAAAATTTTTTAAAGAAGAAGGCTTGTTCCTTAACCAACAGTGCAATTTTTTCTGGCACCCAAGGCCAGCTCAAGAGTATGATTAACAAAGGATGACCCAGCAGAACTCACCACTTTCTACCAACCTACATAAAATCATAGATTGTCATTTTAGGAAAAAATAACATTTTAATAGCATTATAGGATTCTATCATGTGGGTCATGGATCCCTGTGAAATCTTAGAGTTATGGTAAGGCTCCTTTAATTCATATGAATGTCTCTAACTAAATAAACAATTTGTTTCAGGCATAAAACTGCTATTTTTTTCAAAGATTTGTAAATATGGTGGTGAAACAGAGTGTGATGTTTAGCATGCATGTATTTTCTTAATCATCTTATGCTAAAATATTAACAATGATATTATTGTTGGCCTCAGAATTTTTTAATATAAAAAACTCTGCAAGTTAAATGAAAAGAGCTGGTGATAGAACAATATGTGTGGTGTAATACTATATATATAGTATAATCCTATATATATGATATGATCCAGTTGTGAGTACATGAAACACAGAGTTTATTCTTGGATTATTCTTTATTAATTATTGTATTATTTTCCCTAGAAACAACTATAAACTTACTTTTGCTTTACCCTGTATATATATTTTTTCAAAGATATTATAAACACACACACACACACACACACAAACTGTAGTTCCCACAGTTCTTAGAAGAGTTCCTAGTTAACTAGGGGGAGTGGTGTCTCAAACTAATAACAGATGAGGACAATTCATTGTGACTAACACTGAGATAATGATAATAAAATTAAATACTTTTGCAGCACTTATAACTGTTCTAAGTGTTTTAAATACATTCATTCCATTACTATTCCCATTTTAGACACTGAGTCTTAAGAATTAAATTATTTGCTTGAGGTCACATAACTAGTAAATAATAGAGCAGAATTTGAGCCAAGTCAAACTCCTAAATCCATACTATTAATTAACTACTAGATCCTGAGAAGGAAAGACTTACTCCAGCTTGGGATTTTGGCATGCTCAAATGCAGTTTCTTAAAAAATACTGCTTCATCTGGCCCTAGGGATTCAGACCACAGGACAAAATACTACATATGGCTCAAAAATCATACCTGTTGTGTGTGCTACACTTGGGCCTCTGTATACATTGTTAGTCAGAGGAAGTTCCTTGTCCGATTACCTACAGATGCTATGGATGAACTAACAAGTCAAATTCTTCCAGACCCATCATCTCCACTCAAAACTCACATGATCTGCCTGGCAAGTAGTACCACAATCTTATGGATGGAGACTGTGAGACTCAGAGAGGTAAAGTGTATTGCGCAGAGTCATACAGCTACAAAGTGGTTAGAATTTGAAACCCAAGTATTCTGATGCTACAGTAAATTCTGTCTACTACTTTATGAGATTTTGGAGATTATGTGTCAGTGCAATGGGCACCCAGACCTCTACCATGCACTTCAGTGGTGGTCCCTGTGCCTTCTGGTGAGATTCAGTTGAACTTTCCCTCTCAACCCTGCCCCTACAACATCTATCCTTATCTGGTTATGAGCAACTTTCTAGTTCCAAAGCTGAACTAAGAGGAGAGATTTTTTCCCTTTTTAAATGTGTGGGCTTTTACACAGAAAGTGCAGACACACATAAAATGAGTAAGACAAATGCAAGTTTTACATTTGTATTTACATTTGTATTTACATGCACAGCCAGGTATTCAGGCATTAGTAATTCACTAGTTCTTTTCAATTACAATGCTAAAAGCCACTATTATATTTGAAATGTAGTATTTGGGCCCAGATCAAACTATTCCGTTATAATCCAGTTTTGTTTCTCTGTTCTTTATTTAAGATCTACAGCTTTTAAATCATTTAAGAACACTCTGGTGACCAAAGGGACAAAAGTCCCATTTAAAAGTGGCATTTGCTTGGAGGTCTAATGCTCCTAAAGAGGATTATCCCATAACCCTTATAATTATACACCCCTCTACACACAATACTCTAGCAAGACCACAGTTGTATCCACACACTCTAGCCCTAGCTCTGAGTCTGAGGTTCTGCTTAATCTAATCATTGGTTAATTTTAATCTGGGAAGCCCTATAAAGGTCAATGGCTACAGGGCATGGCCTTGGTGCTTTGGCCTAAGTATATGTTCCCAGGCTGAGGAGGAAATTATCTATAATATTAACTCCTGCTTAGACAGACTAAGGTTAGAGAGTAAGTGGGGAAGATGGGAGGGACTAAGAACCTGAATGCTATCTTTTGGAAAGGTCATAAATAAGATTGTGTGATTGTAGGGATCAGCTTAAATAGGGAGTATGCAGAGGGGTTACCTGGGAGTAACTGAAGGGAAAGCTGGAAGGATATGTAGTAGTAACTGGATGTTTCAATTTAATATTTGAGTGGAGCAGTTCTGGTAAATGACAATAGCAAGGGTGACTGAGAAGAGATGGAGAACAAACACACTTCAGAAGAGTAATTCAAAGGATCTGAGAGCCCAGGTGTTAACTGTATCATCTATCAGAACTCGGAAGTCATCCAGGATGGTGTCAGGGAAAAATACAACAAATCATATGTCAGTGTGTACAACAAATGATGAGAACTGACCAGAAATTTAGTATGTAATAACAAAGGGGTAAAAGTCAATACACTCAGATGACATGAGTCTGAAGCTAAGGGGTCTCCCCTCCCCTCTTATAGAGATAGAGGAACAAACCAATGTAGTAGCTTATTAAATAATAGATTTTCTGATTAACTCATCTTCAATATTTTGGGGATAAAGTATCATATTGTCTCTGGCCAGTCCAAGTTTTCTTTTATCTCCACTTCTGTCTATCCACACTCCTCCCTGACTCTCCATCCTCCCCTAACAAATATTAGAGGAAATGTCATCCTGGGAAACTCATGTCTGCATTTTCATAAGAGGCAGAAAGATGAGCATTACTAATTTTGGAATATGTGGTACAGACTTAGATGAAACAAAATAGGGCCATCTTGGATGCTACCTCAGATGCCAGAAATCTGGAGTGCCCCAGTTGTGTGCAATTGTTTGGGGGTGTCTGGTGACATCAGAATCCATGTATATAAATTATAGGTGCCCTCTAATTTCACTCTCACTCACATGTCCAGTAGAAGAGCATACTCCAAGGTGCACAACAGCTACTAACTATAGGGTGGTTTGCCTGGGCCAGACCTATTATAGCCACTCCCACCTGCAGGGCTTTATATGTCCACATATAGATGTCCACATGGAAAATATTAACACAACATAAAAGTGGCTGCAAAGAGGAGATGAAAGCCACAACTGGCCTAACTTCAGAGCAAAGCTTCCATCAGTTTGTTCCAGGATGCAGCTGGCATCGTTAGGAGTAACGAGAAAAAGATGAATATAATTCAACAACAATTTACTGCTCTTGAAGGCCCTGTGCCATGTATCATGATGCACACTGTGAGCAACAAGTAACAGAATAAGTTTCTGTCCTTGAATATAAGAAGGTATAGAAGAGTCAGGTTACATGTTACCTGAAGATACATTTTAATCAAAGGCAGAAATCGACGAGCACTATAATGAGAGAGGTATCCAAGAATGATATACAGAGGAGGTAGTACTTGAGCTGAGTCCTGAAGAATGAATTTGATTTCTGTACATATAGGTGATGTTCAAGGAATAGCATGAATAAATGCATGAAATTAGGACAATGCAGAATACTGGGCATGTAGTGATGAATGTGGGAAAAATGAGGATATAAAGTAATACTAATAGTTAATATTTGTGAATCTCTTACTGTACTTATTATATGCTAGGAACAGTGGTAAGTGTATTTTAATGATTTTATTTATTTATTTTTAGAGAGGAGGGAAGAGACAGAGAAAGAGGAGAGAACCAATGATGTGAGAAAGAAACATCAATCAGTTGCCTCTCACAGGCCCCCAGTCAGGGACCTGGCCAACAGCCCAGGCATGTGCCCTGACTGGGAACTAAACCAGCAACCTTTCAGTCCACAAGCTGGTGCTCAGTCCACTGAGCCACACCAGCCAGGGCAGAGTGTATATTTTACATTAACTTATTTAATCTTCACAAAACCCCTATGAATTAGGTTAATATTATTATCTTCATCATCCCCACTTGACAGTGCAGAAACTGAGGCATAGGGAATTTAATTAACTTGCTCAAGAGCTCACAGCCAGTACATGGCAGAGCCAAAATTCAAATCTAAGAAATTTGTATCCAGACCAAACTTATGCTCAGAACCTCTATATAAAACTACCTTTCAACAAAGGCTGTGAGAAGATCATGAAGGGCTTTGAATGCCAGAATAAGATCTTGTCCTCTGTTTGAGTCTCATGTCTAGAATGCACTAGTTGAGTGACCTAGGGCAAGTTACTTATCTGAAGTCTAATTTCTAAATTTGTAAAGTGGAGATAATATAAAATATTCTGGGGATTAAATATGATATAAAGCACTATAGATTGGCCCATAATGAATACTTAGTAAATGTAGCTGCTATTTTTCATTATAGAATGATAATGAAATGGGGGCCATTCCAAGTAAAGAAATACAATTAAGTTTTTTGGCATTGCTGGAATAGGGACTGTGATGATACATGGTGATGAGTATGGGAAAGAAATGCAAGGGCCAGTTTATAAAAGACTTTAAATATTACTCTGAAGCATTTCACTATTATTCTGTAAGCGACAAGGAATACATTAAGCAGAATAAATTTTGAAAGGGCATGTATGAAAGGTGCAAGAGAAAACACATAGTCACAAATAAACAACTAGAAACTATTTGTTTTCTATCTACCTTGAGCCAGATACTGTAAAGCATATAGAGACAAAACCCCTGGATTCTATCCAAAAGGGGTAATAAGGCTGGAATCCAGTACTGGTTCACCAAAACCAAGTAATGTCATAGGAATATAAAGTGGTAAAACCACTTTGTAAGATACTATGACAGTTTTTTAAAAGTTAAAAATACACTTACTATATGACCCACTTCTATTTACCTATAGACTGAAAAGCATATGTTCACTCAAACACCTTTACATGAATGTTGATTGATAGTAGCCCTGTTCAAAATCACCAAAACCTGGAAATGACCCAAATGTCCACCAACAGTTGAGTGGATAAACTATGATATATCCATACCATGGAATACTACACAGGAATAAAAAAAAGAACCAATCACTAATTAAAGTGACTGCATGAATGGATTTGCAAAAGTATTTTGCTAAGTAGAAGAAGCCAGGGACAAAAGTCTACATACTATATGGTTCCATTTACATGGCATTCCAGTAGTATCAAAACTATAAGAACATCCTGGCTGGTGTAGTTCAATGGATTGGGTGCCAGCCTGTGACCCAAAAGGTTGTTGGTTCAATTCCCAGTCAGGGCATATGCCTGGGTTTCCAGGCAGGTCCCCAGTTTGGGGAGTGTGAGAGGCAAGCACATACTGATGTTTCTCTCCCTCTCCTTTTCCTTCCCTTCCCCACTCTCTAAAAATAAATAAATAAAATCTTAAAAAACTATGAGAACAGAGGACAGATAAGTTGTTGCCAGGATTTGGGGGTGAAGGAGAGTATAGCTAGGACAGGACAATGTAAAAGCATAATTTGGAGTTATTAAAACCGAGATTTATCTGATTATGGTAATGGTTACATGAATCTATGCAAATAAAATATCCAATGATAGCTAAAAATTATGCAATATTAATTGTGTTTTCTCCTTTGACAGGGTTACTAGACTGATAGCACACAGGGAGACATTGACCAACACCTACTGAAATCAAATTATTCCAAGTTGTGATATTCTAAACTGTTGGGTGAATTTGTGACTGAATAACTGATATCAATGAGGGCTAATTAATGTGGAGGTCTATAATTGAGTACCACAGGGAAGATTTACATCTTTAGCTCTATTCTACTTTATATTTATATCAGTAACTTAGATGTAGATATAGACTGTTCATATTTATGAATGATATTAAGCTAGATGGTATAGTCAGGATTTTTCAAAAACTGCACATTTATTTGTGCAGCTTGGAAAAAAGTGACATTTAGGGGGAAATACAAAATCCCTGTATAAGTACAAGGTTGACCATACAAAAGGGAGGCATAATATATAGCCTAGGCCTAGGAGGATTCTGTGGTGGGTATGTCAGTGTCAGATAGCATTCAGAGTCTGTCTCTCTTAGACAGACCATCACCTAGTACATAAGACAAGCTTTGGGCCTCCAATATTAACAAGGTTGCAGGCACATTAACTTTTGTCCAGAGGGTAGGGGGCAAGCTGGGGAGGGATGGAACCTAGGTCTTATAAGAGAAAATTGAGTGAGATAGGCATGTTCTGCCTGGAGAAGGACGAGGACTAAGACCTTGAAGGACTTTCACAGGGCAGAGAGAGCAAACCAGGTCTGAGAGACCCAGGTTGCCACATCATAGCAAGAAGAAATTTCATCTTAGTATAAGAAAGAAATTTTTAGCCAGTTGATGAATGAATGGCCTGCTTCAAGGAGTAGTAAATTTCTTGCTGGCAGAGCTGGGTGATAAGAAGCTGCTTTAGTATTAGTGTGAAGCCAGATTTCTACATTGACAGAAATAATTGTTTTCAAATTGGAGGGTGTGATGCATCTGTATCACTGGAGAGCTAGACATAGATTTAGATTTCTGAGTTTCCAGGTTGAGGTTCTAATTCAAGAGGTTTGTGGGGAAGTCTGGGAATGTACATCTTTGACAAATTCCCCTAAGTGATTTTAAACTCACTTTGGGCAATAGTCTCCTGAGAGATCTCTGATATGCTTACTGGGGTCAGCCATGAGGAGGGGAAAGGATAATGGACTGGTAGTCAGGTGGGCTGAGCTGCTCTCCTGGCTCTTTGCCCATAAAATATTATGTGAGTCTATTCTTCTTTTGGGTCCCAGTGTGTATTATGTTGAATGTTTTTCTAACTTTAATTTATTTTAATTTTTTTCTGATTCTAAATTTTTTCTTATTTTTAAATATATTTTATTGATTATGCCATTACAGTTCTATTCCCCCCTTCATTCCCCTCCACCCTGCACACCCCTTCCCTACCACTCCCCCTCTTTAGTTCATGACCACGTGTCTCGAGTTCATTAGATTCTATATTTCCCCTATTATTCTTACCCTCCCCCTATCTATTTTCTATCTACTCTATATGCTACTTATTCTCTGTAACTTCTCCCCCCTTCTCCTTCTCCCACTCCCCTGTTGCTAACCCTCCATATGATCTTCATTTCTATGGTTCTGCTCCTGATCTAGCTGTCCTCTTCATTTGTTTTTGTTTTAGGTGCAGTTCTTAATAACTGTGAGTTTGCTGTCCTTTCACTGTTCATCTTTTTTATCTTCTTTTTCTTAGGTAAGTCCCTTTAACATTTCATATAATAATGGCTTGATGATGATGAACTCCTTGAATTTGATCTTATTTGAGAAGCACTTTATCTGTCCTTCCATTCTAAATGAAAGCTTTGCTGGATAGAGCAATCTTGGATGTAGGTCTTTGGATTTCATGACTTGGAATACCTCTTTCCAGCCCCTTCTTGCCTGTAAGGTTTCTTTTGAGAAATCCACTGACAGTTGATGGGAACTCCTTTGTAGGTGACTGTCCCCTTAGCTCTTGCTGCTTCTAGGATTCTCTCCTTCATTTTAATCTTGGCTAATATAATTATGATGTGCCTTGGTGTATTCCTTCTTGGGTCCAACTTCTTTGGGACTCTCTGAGCTTCCTGGATTTCCTGGAAGTCTATTTCCTTTGTCAGACTGGGGAAATTCTCCTTTATTATTTGTTCAAATAAGTTTTCCACTTGTGGCTGTTCCTCTCCCCCTCTGGTACCCCTATAATTTGGATGTTGGAGTGTTTGAAAATGTCCTGGAGATTCCTAAGCCTCTCCTCATTTTTTTGAATTTTTGTTTCTTCATCCTTTTCTGTTTGGTCATTTTTTTCCTCTTTGTGGTCCAATGCTTTGATTTGAGTCCCAGTTTCCTTTCCATTACTATTGGTTTCAATTACTATTATTTTCAATTAGTTTAGCCTTCATATGTTCCTCTAATTTGTGACTAAAGTCAACCAGTTCTGTGAGCATCCTGATACCAGTGTTTTTGAACTGTGCATCTGAAAGTTTAGCTATTTCTTCATCGCTTAGATTAATTGGCTCTGGGGCTCTGAGTTGTTCTTGAGCCATATTTTGATCTGTTCGTGCCTGTTACATACGAAGAGGTGTTCACCAGGGTGGGGCCACCCAGGTCACTGGTTTGTGACACTGTATGTGGGGGCAGGTCAGAGAGAGGCCACCCAGGTCGCTGGTTTGTGATGCTGTATGTGGGGGCGATCCCCTCTGCCACTTTCCGCCACTTGGGCCTGCACAGTCTGTCTCACCACTTGCTCCTTCACCAGTTTATGTGCTCGAATGTGTGACCATGGTCAGCCCTCAGTGAGTCCACCACCTTGCACCCTCAGTGGGTCCCCCTGCTGCTACTCTACACCTGGGATCCGCCCAGGGCTGCTGGCACACCTGGGTTGCATGCCCGGGTCAGTCTGGTGGATCTTTCCTGCCCGACCCTGCTCTGCTACTGGCTCTGCCCCTCTTACCGGTTTGGCTGAAGGGTTCGTTATTGTCAGACTTCCATATAGTTCGATTTTCTGTGGTATGGCTGCGTTTTTGTTGCTAAAACTTTGTTGTTTTTAAACTTGGTTGTGTGCTAAGGTGCAGTGCTTCCACCTACGCCCCCATCTTGCCAAAAGTCCTGATTCTAAAATTTTTTAATTTAAATATTTTATTGCTTATGCTGTTACAGTTGTCCCAATTTTCTGTTTTGACCCCACCCACCCATCCTGACCCTCACATCCACAGTCAGTCCCCACACCATTGTCCATGTCCATGGGTCCTTCGTATATGTTCTTTAACTAATCCCTTCACTTTCTTTCAACTGGTCCCCACCTTCACCTCCCCTCTTACAACTGTCATTCTGTTTCATGTATCTATGCCTATGGTTCTATTTTGGTCACTAGTTTATTTTGTTTATTAGATTTCACTTATAAGGGATATCATATGATATTTATCTTTCACTGACTGGCTTATGGAACTGGAAACATGTAAGTGAAATAACTCCTTTATTTTCTTATTTTTATTTATTTGGTTTATTAGGGTGCCATTGGTTAATTAAATTATATGGGTTTCAGGTATACAGTTCTGTAACACATCACCTGTATATTGGATTGTGTGTTCACCACCCCAACTCAAGTCTCCTTCCATCACCATTTTCCCCTACTATACCCTCTTCTACAATGCTCCACATCCATTTTCCTTTGGTAATCAACATACTGTTGTCAGTGGAACTATCCTTTCTTCAAACAATCTTACACAAAACCCCAATATTTGAAGCAAATGCTGAGCTGTCTGGTGCCTCTGTTTGCATGTGTGTAGATGAGGAGTGTCTTGCCCACTCACCATGCCCCCTACAAAGCCCCAGAAGCTCCTCTGTGAGGTTTGAAAGTCTCTGCTCTGGGATCTGCCAGATGTCTGGGTTATGATGAACAAGGGCCTTTGGGTTTTGTGACCCTCATGTCTGAGTCCCTGTACCTTTCTCTGGCGTGGTACCTGTGTCTACCCTGGTCATCTCCTTCCATCATGCAAACACCACCAGCAAGTGAGAACTCTGCCAGAATGAGGCCTCTGAGTCAGGTTTCCTCCTCTCCCCTTACCAAGCTACAAATAACACTCCATCCTAGAAGTTCCCCCACAGACTCTGCTTGTTTCATCTCTTAACCTCTAGTTCCATGTGTATCCCTGTCCAGACTGATTTTGTGGGGCCAGGGAAGTGTGAGTACTAAAAATCAGCTTCAGACAATACTTTGGAAAGCTTCCCCCAAATCAACTGGGCTAGGCTTTATTTCCCCAAATTGCCTCTCAAGTCTGTCCAATCACCCCACTGCTTCAAATAGCTTCTTATGCAAGGCAGACCAAGAGCCTTTGGTGATCAGCCCCTCCTCATTCCTTGAGCTTTATCTCCAGCTTCCCCCAAGTCATCAGATTTTGTTGCAATCTGAGGACTGTATGTACAGGGGTTGACTACATTTAACATTCACAAAATTCAGTAGATAATTCTTTGTGCCTTAGAATTGTCTGCCTGAGCCTGGGTGATAACATTTGAAGGCCATTTGGAACCACAGAGTCTCTGGGAATAGTAACAACTATCTTTATTGAACTCCTCCTCTATGACAGCCAATTTCCTGTTTATTGCTTTATTTAATTCTCACATCAACCCCGTGAAGTCAGCACCATTAGTACTCCTCTTTTCCAGATGAGGAAACCCAGACTCAACACAGTTACCCTGCTGAGCTGTAAATACAAAACTGGGGTCGTGGGCCCTACTCTGATAATCACAGAGGTGATATTTTTAAACTTCCTGACATGTAGAAATAGATGGAAGCTACTCTGGCCATTCTAGAGGAATAGATACAATGTCCTGGGAAAGTGCAATGGTTAGCTCCTTGTGGTCCTGGGAACATGCCATCACTTTTTCAGTCCTATTCCTGCTTGGTGGCAAAGTTCTCCTCTGAGTTTCCACAAATCTACAAGATAGGAACCCCTTACTGCTCAGCTGGGCAGTGCCATAAAACAGGGAATAGGTACCAATGGATGCAGTGACTCTGGGCTTTGCAGCAGAAAACAACAGTCTCTGGACTGAGTGGTAGGTCAAATTCACCCACAGTTCTCAAACTTGCTTGAACATAACATCATGCCTTTGAAAGATGCACATGGAGGTTTCTAAGCCCCGTCACTAAGACTCTGATCTAGGAGGTAGCCTTAAGACACAGGAATCTTCATGTGGAATACATTCCCTGAATGATCTGGATGCAGGATTTTTTGAACTGACTTTTCCTCAGAAGAGATTTATACCAAATAGCTTTTCAAGTCTCAGCTTTAAGGTTTCTATTTTACTTTAGTGTTAAGCTGCATGACATGGATGATAAGTCAAATCAGAAAGAGATGTGAGAAGTATGAGTGCCAATAGTTATAAATTCATGATTAGTAATGGCTTTATGGGAGTGATCACACTCGTGTTAAGTCTTAAAATAGAGATGAAAATTCGATAGGTATGGAAGAGAAAGTTGTACTCTAGGCAAAAGAACTGGTGGGAGCAAAGGCCCAAAGACAGGAATGACTATGGTTTATATGTGGTGGGATGTGTTGATTAAGGAATCCAGTTGGCCTCCTTGAAGAAAACAATAGAAGAGAACTTCGGTAGAGAGAAGGCAAATTAAAATGGGTATGTACACTATCCAGAGGACTTAAGTTTGGGAAACAAATGAAGTCTTTTTAAGTTCTGAGACATGGAGTACAAGGGGTCTAAAGCAACACTTTTTAATGTTGAAAATGTATATCACTACTCAGTATGTATATGTACACATATGTATGGATGTGTTTGTGTATATAATAGAAACCTAACTTTTCTGAAAAGAATTATTTTTAAGGACCAATGTGATTTACTCTAATATCATCTGTATTTTTGTGTGAATTATTTGCTATTGTGACTTATAAAACTGGTTGGGATTTTCTGCCAAGATAGAGATGTAGGTAGATATACTTTGCCTCCTCCCACAACTACAAGCATGATAACAGCAAATTTAAAATTAAAAAAATAACCAGAACCACCAGAAAAATCGAACTATATTGAAGTCCTACAACCAAGGAGTTAAAGAAGAAACACATTCATCCAGAATGGTAGGAGGGACAGAGATGGGCAGTTAAGGTGAAGAAGACTCATGGCGAGGCAGCAGGTGGAGGACTGGGGCAGGCAAGGTGGTGGCTGGCAGACTGGGCAGTCCCACATTCACATGTGCATAAACCAAGAGGAACAACTGGAGAGCCAGAAAGACCACACAAGCCAGGGTTCCAATACAGGGAAATAAAGGCTCAAAACCTCTGACTGTAAAAATCTGTGTGGGTTGCAATGGCGAGAGAAACTACCAGCCTCACGGGAGAGTTGGTTGGAGAGATCTACAAAGTCCTAGAATGTACACAAAATAACGCACACAGGAATCAGCACCAGATGGACCCAATTTACTTGTGGGTAGTGGGGGAGGTGACTGAAAGCCAGCAGAGAGCTGAGCAAGGGTCATTGTTCCTTCTCAGACCCCTCCCCCACATACAGCACCACAGTGCAGCAACCTGGGTTGTTCCACCCTGGCAAACACCTAAGGCTCCACCGCTTAATATGTAGGAGTGCTGAGACAAAAAAAAAAAAAAAGATATGGTCCAAATGAAAGAACAGATCAAACCTGCAAAAATAGAGCTAAGCAATGAAGAGATAGCCACCTAGCAGATGCAGAGTTCAAAACACTGGTAATCAGGATGCTCACAGAAATGGTTGAGTATGGTCACAAAATAGAGGAAGAAGTGAAGGCTATACAAAGTGAAATAAAGAGAAATGTACAGGGAACAGTGAAGGAAATAAAACCAGACTTAAATCAATGATTTGGACCAGAAGGAAAAAATAAACATTCAACAGGAACAAAATGAAGAAACAAGAATTCAAAAAAATGAGAAGAGGCTTAGGAACCTTCAGGACAACTTTAAATGTTACAACGTCTGAACTATAGGGGTGTCAGAAGGAGAAGAGAAAGAGCAAGAAATGGAAAACTTATTTGTAAAAATATGAAGGAGAACTTCGTCAATCTGGCAAAGGAAATAGACTTACAGGAAGTACAGGGTTCTCAGAAAGTCCCAAAGAAGTTGGACCCAAGGAAGCACACACCAAGGCACATCATAATTACATTACCCAAGATGAAAGATAAGGAAAGAATCCTAAAAGCGGCAAGAGAAAAGAAGACAGTTACTTACAAAGGAGTGCCCATAAGACTATCAGCTGATTTCTCAAAAGAAACCTTGCAGACAAGAGGCTGGAAAGAAGTATTCCAAGTCATGAAAGGCAAGGACCTACATCCAAGATTGCTCTACCCAGCAAAGCTTTCATTTAGAATGGAAGGGCAGATAGAGTGCTTCCCAGATAAAGTCAAGTTCAAGGAGTTCATCATCACCAAGCCCTTATTATATGAAATGCTAAAGGGACTTATCTAAGAAATAGAAGAAGATCAAAATTATGAATTGTAAAATGACAACAAACTCATAATTATCATCACCTGAACCTAAAAAACAAAAATTAAAACTAAGCAAACAACTGGAACAGGAACAGAATTGCAGAAATAGAGATCCCATGGAGAATTATCAATGTGGGGAGTGGGAAGGAGAGAGTAATTGGTACAGGGAATAAGAAGCATAATTGGTAGGCATAAAATAGACAGGAGGGGTTAAGAATAGTATAGGAAATGGAGAAGTGAAAGAACTTATATGTGTGACCCATGGACATGAACTAAAAAGGCAGAATGTTGGTGAGGGGGAGTGATGCAGGGCAGAGGGGAATTAAGGGGAGAAATATGGGACAACTGTAATAACATAATCAATAAAATATATTTTAAAAAATAACAATCAACATTATATCAAGCAGGAGACAGCCAATATACTCAAAATATCCAAATCAATAAAATTATTGGTGAAATTGAAAAAATAATGATTGGACTGGCTATAAAGCAAATACTTCCAGGTATTACAAATTTTGAAAGCAGATAAGGTCATTAATGAGACAGTGGAGAAATTATACTTACACCCTTTACAACACCATTTTGAACTGTGCTGTTGTAACCCCTAATTTTAGCTTTCTAATTGTCTAAGTTCCAAATGTACTCAACAAATTCAGTATTCTGTGCTTTGGGATCTCAGAAATTAGCTACAACATAACCTAATCATTGGAACAGAGTGTACATTTAGGCTCACCTTTCCATTTTAGGGAACTGAAGCAATGTCAGGTTACTTAGTGGAGTTTATTCGAGCTTATTTGAAATTTGTTTTCTCTTTTCAGACATAGCCTACTTCAAAGTGGCTGCCAAAACTCCTTTTGCTGGAATTTTCAATTGTATGGGAAAGAGCCTCTTTCATTGGCAATCATGCAAGTTCTGGATTATACTTTGGTTTTATTTTTTTCTGGGGGCAAATGATTTTTTTGTTTTGGTACTCTGCTATTTCTTATGTTGGGTCTCCATCTCAGTTGTTACTGTGTCATTGACATCTAGCTCAGGGTAGGCACTGATAGGTGCCCCATAAACCTTTGTTGAAAGGATAAATACAATGCCACTTTAGGTATGAAGACATTTCTGACTCCTCTGAAATTCATTGATTTTTTACCTGAAAATGAATGGCATTTTGTCCATATGTGTACTGAAGCTTTTGTTACACCATATTTTTAAAAGATTTTATTTATTTATTTTTGGAGAGGGGAAGGGAGGGAGAAAGAGAGGGACAGAAACATCAATGTGTGGTTGCCTCTTGCATGACCCCTACTGGAGGACCTGGCCCACAACCCAGGCATGTGCTCTGACTGGGAATTGAACTAGTGACCCTTTTTGGTTCTCAGGCCAGCACTCAGTCCACTGAGTCACTCCAGGCAGGGCTGTTACACCATATTATGTTATTCATTTAGGTATCCATTTTGCTCATTAGACTACAATCTCTTTGTGGGAAACAATAATTTTGCCTTTATTGCCTTGGTCTCTGAAGTGGGCATTGAATGATTGTTGAAGGAACATATCAATAAAAGTACAAATAAAGCATGGGATTAATTATGAACATATACAACACCTCAGATATTTGTGAGTTATCTATGGAAACTTATCAACTTCTCCAGTTATCAGTGATCTTCCTTTCATTTATGGATTCACTCATACATGTATGCCTCAAATATCTTGGCTGTTTACTTAGTGTTAGGCACTGTCTTAAGCTCTAGGAATTCAGTGGTATAAAATACCAATTCTTCACCCTCATGGAGCTTATGTTCTATTGAATGAGATAAGTAACTGAAGATTAAGTAGAAAAAAAGAGGAAAATCTATTCATGCTATAGAAATCAATTATTGACTATATTCTGCTTTAAACAGGTATTTTGTTGCATGAGCAATTTATCTTGAGGAAGCATGATAGCCATTATTTTCCTGTTCCCCATATTGAAGAGGACTGCAAGCTCCTCTTTGTATTGAAACTGTACTCTCCAAATGCAAGGTTATTATTTCTTCAACATGATTTATTCATCAGTGTATACTAAGGACATAGGACAGTGCACTGTACATAAGACAGTGCCTTGCACATAGTATGTAAAATTGTAATAGAGATATAATCTATATATAACACTGTATAAGTTTAAGGTATACAATGTGTTGATTTGATACATTTATATATTGCAACATGATTATCAGCTTAGCTTCAGATAATACCTCTATCATGTCTCATAATTATAATGTATTTGTTGTGAAGATTTGAGAAGATTTAATATCTAATCTCTTAGCAGTTTTGAAGTATGTAATATAGTACTGTTGACTATAATCACTATGTGGTGCAATAAATCTCCAAAACTTGTTCATTGTCTAGTTGCAGATGTGTACCCTTTAACAGTATCTACCAAATTTTCCCACCCTTCAGCTCCTGGTAACAACCATTCTACTTTCTGTTTTATGAGTATGGCTTTTTTAGATTCTATGTTAATTGACATCATACAATATTTTTTTTCCGTAAGGCTTATCTCACTAAAATAATGCCCTCAAGATCAATCCATATTGTCACAAATGGCAGGATTTTCTTCTTTCTCATGGTTGAGTAATCACATCTTTTAAAAATGGATAAATAATTTATTCTATTATTCAAAATAACTACAATGCTGCATACAAGATCTGCTCAGAAGGTATCCAGCCATGTAATATGAAAAATAGAGACATTTACTAAAAAAGATACAAGATACAAGAAACATTGCACATAGGACAATGACACCTCAGCCCCCCTCAATGTAGACTCCTTGGGCCCTCCCACAGTTCTCCCAATAGCCATCAGCTGCCCCATTGTATTTTTCTGAATCTCATCTACAATCTGAAACCGCTTCCCTTTCAAAGGTTATTTTAGTTTTAAGAGAAGCCAGAAGTTGCAGGGCACCAAATCTGGGCTATCGGATGGATGAGTCACCAGAGTAATTTGATGTTTCACCAAAACCTCTGCATGAGGTGTGATGCATGAGCAAGTGTGTTGTGATGAAGCTCCCAATCACCTGTTGTCCATACCTGTGGCCTTCTCAGCCATCTGAATAGTTTCCATGGAGGAACATTCAAGCTTAATGCAAAATTCAATGCAGATCTATTTCTCTACTCAGTCCTTTTGAATGCTATGGCCACACAATACACATGGTCACTCAACAACATCTACTGCCCCCACTAACTAGTAAAGTGAAGTGATCATTATTCATTCACGTGCATTCCAGTCCACTCTCCTTGTCTGCCAGGTTACATCAATGTTATGCAAACCATTCTCATTATATTAACAATGGTTGGACTTTTTCTGGACAAACCTCATATATTATTTACTCATTTTTATTTAATCTCTGATTCCCTCTTCAAATAATTTAGATAGTTATGTAAAAATTTTGCATTTATAATATAAATATTGAGAGCCAACAGTGGTAGATACTAAACAAAGGTATGTTTAGCCATGGATGATTGTATTTTAAAGTTCTATGATATCACTTTTATTTTTTATTTATTTTTTAATTTTTAATTACAGTTAACATTCAACATTACATTAGTTTTCATGTACTCAGCATAATGATTAGATATCTGTATACCTTATGAAATGATCTCCGTGATAAATCTAGTACCACTTGACACCATGCATAGTTATAAGATTATTGACTCTATTCCCTATGCTGCACTTTACTTCCTGTGACTATTTTCTAATTGTCAATGTGTACAGTCAAACATTACTTTTCAAATGCCTTGACTCTCAATTCAGTTCTTGACCAAATTGTTCACAGAAAATATGTTTCAGTTGTCTAACAAAGCTTCAGGTCTTGAGCTGGCTGGTGTAGCTCAGTGGATTGAGCGCAGGCCTGCGAACCAGACGATTGTGGTTCGATTCCCAGTCAGGGCACATGCCTGGATTGCAGGCTGGTTCCCTGCAGGTCAGTTCCCAGCAGGGGAGGCACAAAAGGCAACCATACACTGATGTTTCTCTCCCTCTCTCCTTCCCTTCCCCTCTAAAGATAAATAAATAAAAAACAAACAAACAAAAACTTCAGGTCTTGATTCTTACCCACCAATCCTTTCATGCTGATACCTGTATGGTCAGTTACGCGTCTCTCTGGTAACAAAGAAGATTCCATTTTCAAACCAATCACCTCTCAAACAGTTTTCTGAAGAAATTAAGTTCAAGAACTGAGGTTCTACTCTACTTCTTAATCCCTTCACCTTTTTCACCCAGCCTTCCAAGCCCCTCCCATCTGTCAAACACAGTATGTTCTCTATCCATGAACTGTTTCTCTCTTTCTCTCTCTTTTTTTTTTTTAGTCTTTTTATTCTACATGTAAGCGAACCAATATACAGTGGCACTTTGGTACTCATTGTTAATTTCTTCTGATCAGTGGTGAACAAGCGACAAATGAAGAAGCATATTCTCTTGCAGGGCAGCATCGTGACTCATACAAGTTCTAGCAAGTGTAATGAGTGGCAGGCAGGTACCCGGTGCTGAAACATTTTTCTCCCCAAAATGTGATGAGCACCACGTTTGACAAGTTCTGAAGCTGATGAGTACTGAAGTACCACTGTATTTGTCTTTCTCTTTCTGATTCATTTTACTTAACATAATACACTGTAGATCCATCCGTATTTTTGCAAATGGTAAGATTTTATTCTTCCTTATGGCCAGGTAATACTCCTTAGTATATATGTAACACCTCTTCTTCATCCATTCATCTTTTGACTGGAGCATTTAATCCACGTAAATTTAAAGTAATTATTGAGATCTGGTTGGTGTGCCTCAGTGGATTGAGCACCAGCATGCAAACCAAAGTGTCACCAGTTAGATTCACAGCCAGGGCACATGCCTGGGTTGTGGGCCAGGTCCCCAGTAGGGGGCACACAAGAGGCAGTCACACATTGATGTTTCTCTCTCTCCCTTACCCTCTGTCTAAATAAATAAATAAATAAATAAATAAATAAATAAATAAATAAAAATATATAAATATATAAATAAATAATCTTTAAAGTAATTATTGATAGCTCTGTATTTATTGTCATTTTATCGTTTTATTTCTTTTGTTTTACCTAGAAAAAATACTTTGTGTAATGAAGATCATCAATAAGTTGTGATATCAGTGTCAAACTTTTTCATGCACAAAAACTTACCAACAAACATTACATATATATAATATATTTAAAATTAAATATATAATATTTAAATATTTTTATATTTTTATATTTAACTTTAAATATACATTGTATATTTATAATATATAATAAGAAGAATTTCTTCCACAAATCTTAGTATAGAGCTACTAAAGATAAACATCCATAATTCATTTAAAAATAATTTTGATAGGTATGTAGTTATTATTTTGTTTTCTGATTATTTTTATAGTTTATCTCTTTTCCTGTTTTATTTTAAAGATATTACTATTTTTTAAACAATACGCTATTTTAAAGATTTTATTATTTTTTAGACACCTCTATGTTCATTGCAGCATTATTTGCAGTACTTAAGACATGGAAACAACCTGAGTATGCTTAGACAAATGAATAGGTAAATAAGAGGTACATATATATAGTGAAATACTACCCAACTGTAAAAAGATGAAATACTGTCATTGCTCTATCAAGGACTCCTTTCTTCAATTTCTTATTAATCCTGGAAGGAGTTTAAGTAGGGAAAAATCATACCCAAGTAGCACCTTGTCTCAAGCTAGTTACCTCAAGGCTTTCAAGTCCTTGGAATTGGACTTGGCCACTCTTTCCCAGATTATCCCAGTCTAAAATCATTCCTACTATGGAATTGGCAAGTATACTGATTTTCTTTAAAAATAGAAAGGTACAGTTTGGATCCTGGAAACCTGGAACCAAGAAATTGTATGCAAATCAAAATTCTGAAAGAGAATATTAAATGGCTTGTGGAATCTTAAAAAGAATGATCACCAAGAACCCCCCACCTGAGTTCCCTATTAACTCACTCAAAACTATTTTAATTTTATTTTGTGATGGCGTTTCTAAGCTGATAAATAAGGGGAGTGTCATTTGTTTTAAGAAATAACTTTAAAACTCAGGTTTGTTGAAGTATAATTGGTATAAAATAACTGCACGTATTTAATATGTACCATTTGATGAGTCTGGACATGAGCAAACAACTATAATACCATCACGACAATCAAGGAAAAAGATATCATGATTACTTCCAGTTTCTTTGTGTCCCCCTTTATATGCTTCTTTGTGTGTTTTATGGTAAGACCAGTTAAGATCTACCCTTTTAGAAATTATGAAGTGCACAATACCATTTTTAACTATACGCACTATGTTGTACAACAGATCTCTAAAACTTATTTATCTTGCATAACTGAAACTTTATATATCCATTGAAAACAACTTCCCATTTTCTCTTCTCCCCAGCCCCTGACAACACCTATTCCATTTTCTGAATCTATAAATTTGACCATTTTATATATCCCATATAAGTGGAATCATGCAATATTTATCCTTCTGTGACTGGCTTGTTTCATTTTGCAATATACCCTTCAAGTTTATCATATTGTTGCAAATTGTAAGACTTCCTTCTCTTTGAAAGCTGAACAATATTTCATTGTATGTATAGACCACATTTTTTATTCATCTGTTGATGGACACATTGGTTGTTTCCACATCTTGGCTAGTATGAATAATACTGCAATAAACATTGGCATGCAGATAGATCCTCAAGGTCATGAATTGAATTATTGTGGATACATAGAAGTGAGAAGAGGGATTTCCAGATCATACAAATCTTATGTTAGTGATTTTTAAAATTCCATAATGTTTTTCATAGCTACTCTACTATTTTACATTCCTATCTATAATGCACAAGGGTTATAACTTCTGCACAACCTTGTAATGACTTTTATAATAATGTAATATTTTCTTTGTCTTTGGTGATAATTTTTACTTAAAGTCTTTTTATCTGATATAAATATAGCCACACCTGATCAATTCTTGTTATGAGTTGCACAAAACATCATTCCTATCCCTCTGCTTTTGGCCTATGTATGTTCTTAAATCTAAAGTGAGACTTTTATAGACAGCATGTAGTTGCATCTTTGGTTTATTATTTATTTAGCCACTCTATGCCTTTTTATTGGATGGTTTAATCTACTTATGTTTAAAGATGGTATGTTAAACTCATAAGTTTAGAATAAATGTTAAAAGATGAAGATATTAAGAACAAATAAAATTTGATAATGGATTCACAATTTAAAATGATGCAAATTATGAAATCAAGAACATAAATTGTGTAAAGGGTCAAGTAAAATTTTATAGATTTTGTATACAATTGAAGTTAAATTGCTTTCAGCTTAAATAGACTGTGATAACGCTAAGATGGTTTATGTAAACCTCATGGTACCCTTACTAAAAAATATTTAGAGAAAATGGAAGAAGAAAAGAAGAAAGACATAAAAATTATTATTACAAAATATCGACAAAGTACAAAATCAACAAAGAAGAGTTAAGAGAACAACAGAAGAGAAAAAATTTAACAAAATGGCAATAGTAAAGCCCTTCCCATCAATAACTACTCTCAATGTAAACTGAATAAATTCTTATTTTTATTTTTATTTAAAGATTTTATTTACTTATTTTAGACACAGGGGAAGGGAGGGAGAAAAAGAGGAAGAGAAACATCAATGTGTGGTTGCCTCTCACATGCCCCCTACAGGATACCTGGCCTGGCCAGCAACCTAGGCATGTGCCCTGACCCGGAATCTAACCAGTGACCATTTTTTTCACAGGATGGCGCTCAATCCACTTAGCCACACCACCCATGGCTGAATAAATTATTTAATCAAAAGGCAGTGAGTGGCTAAATGTATAATAAAGCAAAATCTAACTATGAACTGTTTAAAAGAGACTCACATTAGATTTAAGGACAAACAGGTTGAAACTGAAGGAAAGCAAAATGATATTCCATGAAGATTGTAAACAAATATTAGATAAAATAGACCTTAAGTTAAAATCTATTACTAGATACAAATAAAAACATTATGTAATGATAAATTATCAGAATTCACTGGGAAGATACAGCAATTACAGATATATGAGCTGTCAACATTTTGGTTAAATTTATTCCCAGGTATTTTTTGTGCAATTTAATTTTTTCCTTTTTTCTACTTTATTTTTTATTATTTAATGTATTATGGTTGTTCCTTTTTTTTTGCTTTTTGCCCCACTGCACCCAGCCCACCCCCAGTATACAGTCAATCCATTCTCTGTTATCCACATCCATGGGTCATTCATACATGTTCTTTGATTGGTGCTTTTCCCTTCCTCACACCATTACCCACCACCCTCCTCCCCTCTTACAGCTATCAGCCTGTTCAATGTTTTCATGTCTCTGATTCTATTTTTCTCATTAGTTTCTTTTGTTCATTAGATTCCAGTTATAAGTGAGATCATATGATATTTGTTTATTGCAGGCTGGCTTATTTCACTTAGTATAATAGACTCTAGGTCTATCCACTTTGTCAGAAGAGATAGAACTTTCTTTCTTTCTGCTGTATAGTTTTCCACTGTGTAAATATACCACAGTTTTTTATTCCACTCATTTACTGATGGGCAATTGGGCTGTTTCCAGCACTTGGCTGTTATAAATTGCACTGCTGTGAATATTGGGGTGTATAGGTTCTTTTGAATTGGTGCTTCAGGATTTCATAATGTGTTCTCAGAAGTGTACTCGTTGGGTCATATGGCAGTTCCATTTTTAGTTTTTTAAGAAAATTCCATGCTATTTTCCACACTGGCTACACAAATCAGCATTCCCACCAACGGTGCACTAGGATTTCCTTTTCTCCACAACCTCGTCAGCATTTACTCTCTGTTGATTTATTGATGATAGCTATTCTGACAGATGGGAGATGATATCTCATTGTGTTTTTTTTCTTTTTTAATATATTTTATTGATTATGCTATTACAGTTATCCCATTTCCCCCCTTTATTCCCCTCCACCCTGTACACCACCTCCCACCCACATTCTCCCTGTTTAGTTCATGTCCATGTGTCATAAATTCTTTAGCTTCTACATTTCCCATACTATTCTTGCCTTCTCCCTGTCTATTTTCTACCTACCACCTATGCTACTTATTCTCTGTACCTTTTCCCCCTCTCTGCTCCTCCCACTCCCCTGTTGATAACCCTCCATGTGATCTGCATTTCTGTGGTTCTGTTCCTGTTCTAGTTGTTTGCTTAGTTTGCTTTTGTTTTAGGTGTGGTTCTTAATAACTGTGAATTTGCTGTCCTTTCACTGTTTATATATATATATATATATATATATATATATATATATATATATATATATATTAATATTAAATTTTATTTAGTTACTTTTCAAGTACATTTTTTTAATCTATTTCTCCCATCCCACCCCATCCCCCCGCCCGGTCTCCCCCCTCCCTCCCATTCCCTGCCCCCCCAGTCCTCATCTCTGTGTCTTTCATACTTGTTCCTCAAAATCCCTCCCCCTTTTTATATTTTTAAACTCCTTTTTCTTAGATAAGTCCCCTTAACATTTCACATAATAAGGGCTTGGTGATGATGAACTCCTTTAAATTGATCTTATCTGAGAAGCACTTTATCTGCCCTTTCATTCTAAATGAAAGCTTTGCTGGATAGAGCAATCTTGGATATAGGTCTTTGGATTTCATGAATTGGAATACTTCTTTCCAGCCCCTTCTTGCCTGTAAGGTCTCTTTTGAGAAATCCGCTGACAGTCTGATGGGAACTCCTTTGTAGGTGACTGTCTCCTTATCTCTTGCTGCTTCTAGAATTCTCTCCTTCATTTCAATCTTGGCTAATGCAATGATGATGTGCCTTGGTGTGTTCCTTCTTGGGTCCAACTTCTTTGGAACTCTCTGAGCTTCCTGAACTTCCTGGAAGTCTATTTCCTTTGCCAGATTGGGGAAGTTCTCCTTTGTTATTTGTTCAAATGAGTTTTCCACTTGTTGGTTTTCTGATTCCCCTTCTGGTACCCTTATAATTCGGATGTTGGAAAGTTTAAAGATGTCCTGGAGGTTCCTAAGCTTCTCGGGTTTTTTTGTTGTTTTGTTTTTGGTTTTTTTTAGAAGTCTTGTTTCTTCATTCTTTTCTATTTGGTTGTTTCTTTCTTCCTTTGGTCCACTCCACTGATCTGAGTTCCAGTTTTCTTCCCATCACTATTGGTACCCTGTGCATTTTCTTTTGTTTCAGTTAGTGTAGCCTTCGTTTGTTTAGCTAATTTGCAACCAAAATCAATCAGTTCTGTGAGCATCCTGATCACCAGTGAGTTGAACTGTGCATCTGATAGGATGGCTATCTCTTGGTTGCTTAAAAGTAGTGGCTCTGAGGCTTTGATCTATTCTTTTATTTGAGCCATTTTTTGGTCTTGTGCTGCCCATTATGTAGTGAAGGGTGGAGCCTTAGGTGTTCACAAGGGCGGGGCAACCCACATCACTGGGTTGTGATGCTGTATGTGGGATGGGGTCAGAGAGGGAACAATGGTGCTTGCTCCACTCTCTCTCAGATTTCAGTCCCTCTGCCACTTCCCACAAGCAAATTGGGCCCTTCTGGTGCTGGTTCCTGGGTGGGTGGGCTTGTGTACATTCTAGGACCCTGTGGGTCTCTTCAACAAACTCTCCTGTGAGGCTGGGAGTCTCTCCTGGCACCTCAACCCCCACAAGTGTTTTCAATTGGTGCTTTTAGTCCTTATTTCCCAGTGCTGGAGCCCTGGATTCTGCAATCTGTCTTGCTGACTGTTTTTGCCTGGTTTATTTGTGCTCAAATGTGTGTCCCTGGTCAGCCAGCTGCCTTGCGTACCTCACTGGGTGTGCTAGTTGCCTCCCCACACCCGGGGTCTGTTAGCCACTGCCTGTGTGCCTGGTGTTTTCCAACCACCACCTGCATACCCAGGGGCCACCAACCACCTCTTTTTTCTGCCATGACCCCTCTCCACTGGCTGCTAACTTTGCCCCTGGTGTAGACGAATGGTTATCAGACTTGAATTTCCATACAGTTCAATTTTCTCTCAGTTCTGGTTGTTTTTTGTTTCTAAATTTTTGTTGTCCTTAATTTTGGTTGTGTGAGGAAGCCCAGTGTGTCTACCTATGCCTCCATCTTGGCTGGAAGTCCTCATTGTGGTTTTAATTTGTATCTCTGATGATTAGTGACATTAAGCATCTTTTCATATGTCTATGGGCCATCTATATGTCCTCCTTGAAGAAATGTCTATTTAAGTCCTTTGCCCACTTATTAATTGGGTTGTTTGTGTTTCTGGTGTTAAGTCATATGAGTTCTTCATGTATTTTGGAGATTAAACCTTTGTGTGATGTGTTATTGGCAAGTATGTTCTCCCATACATTTGGTTCCCTTTTTATTTTGATGATGTTTTCCTTAGCCATGCAAACCCTTTTTAATTTGATGTAGTCCCATTTGTTTTTTTTTCCGTTTATTTCCCTTGCTCTAGAATATATATCAGCAAAAATACTGTTACAATGAGTTCTGAAATTTTACTGCCTCTTTTTTGCAAGGACATTTATGGTATCACAACTTATATATAAGTCCTTTATCCATTTAGAGTTTATTCTGGTGTATGGTGTAAGTCGGTGGTCTAGTTTCATCTTTTTGCATGTACTAGTCCAATTCTTCCAACACCATTTGTTGAAGAGGTTATATTTACTGCATTTTATGCCCCCTTTGTCAAATATTAATTAACCATAGAGACTTGGTTTATTTCTGGACACCTATTGTTCCACTGATCTATGTGTCTGTTCTTATGCCAGTACCAGACTGTCTTGATTACAACAACCTTGTAGCATAGTATAATACCAGGTATTGTGATACCTCCTACATTGTTCTTTTTTTCTCAGGATTGCTGAGGCTATTCAGTATTATTTTTTATTCCATATAAATTTTGGGGATATTTGTTCTAGATCTGTGAAATATGCCATTGTTATTTTAATAGGAATTGCATTAAATATAGACTTTGTTTTGGACATTTTAATGTTGTTAATTCTTCCAATCCATGAACACAGTATGATTCTATTCATTCTGCATCTAGAGGAGGCTTCTATTGCCATAGGGCTTGTGGGACCCCTGGGTCTCCCCTCAGAGGCACTATTCAGTCTTCTGGAAAAATTGTGGTTGTGTTCCCCTGTCCCTGTGCCACCCATATTGGTCTGTCCCAGCTTACTTCTGATAATGTATAGCTTCTTGTGGACTATACAGTAGTTTTCTATTTCAAAGGAGGGGCCAATCTGTGTGAGAGGGTCAGCTCTTTTCTGCTTGGTGCTGATGGCAGCTCTCTGTGAGAGCCAAGGCTGGGCAGGGCCCTGATTCCCCCTTGCAGCACCAGTTTTTGATCTCTCTGCCCTGCTGGCTTCAGTGGAATAGGGCCCTACGAACCAGTGTATTTTTTTCCCTGAGAGAAGTTCAAAATGTGCCCTCTTGGTATTTCTCTTCCTGTTTTGCTCCTGCAGACATGTGCCCTTCAGTGTGTTCTTGAGACTGTCCTGCTTGTTTTGCAGAGCTTCCCTGTTGGATGCAGTGCTTGCAATCTAGCCTGTGGTAGGTGCTAGGTATGTCCTTCCCTTCCCAGAAGTTTGAACTCTGTCAGGAAGGGGATTATGCCTGCTGTAAATAATCTCAGATGCTCAACTCTTGCCTGTCTAATTCCAAGCCCACTGCCAATGCAGTAGACACAGTCCCAAACTCTCCATTTTGTATAGCCTGGCTTGCTAGCTGGGCTGGGGCACAGAAATCCCTTTGCTGTGCAGCTTTCTGAACTCCCTGCTCAGCTGTACTCAGTGGGAGAAATTTGCACTTTCAGTCTTGTCCCTTTCTGGCAGGGCAGCTGCACACAGGATCCCTGCCCAGTACACTTCAGCTCCCCTTTTAGAAAGTCTCACTGTAAAAAAAAAAGTCTCACTGTGATACTCCCACTGTATTGCTGTGTCACTATCTGGTTTTCCACACACACACACCACCTCTCAAAAAAGCCAAAAGTCTCTCACAGTCATGGTTGGCTGCAGTCTGCCTCCCCCTGACCTGATTGCAGCCCCTGATCATTTTTGGAGATAGACCCCCCTCTCTCTGTCTAGCACTTTCCCAGTTGGCATTTGGACATGCTGCTTGCTATGTGTGTATAACCTGGATCTCCCCAACTTCATATATCCTCCCAAGTCACTCCTAGTCAGGGTCTGGTGGTTTCCTGTGTGGGACTAGGGCCCCCTGCCCTGGGAGGGAAGAGAGCAACAAAGCTGTAATTTCTGACTAGTCTCTCCTACTGCTACAGATGCCACACAGAGGGTATTTTCCCTTCAACTTATAAAATCTCCTTACTGCCTGTTGTGAAGTATCTTCTGTACTCCTTGGTTTCAAAACTCCATATCAGCTAAGATTCTGTTGATTGTTCATGTTATTTGTTAGAAGATCAGCCAAGAACCTGAGCTGGGGGCCAGGAGAAAGTGAACTCAGCTTCCACCTACTTGGCCTCCATCTTCAATTCCCCCTTGATGCAGTTTTATTTTTTATTGTTGGTCAAGTTGTCTCCATTTTCACACCCCATGGACACCCACCCCATGCATTCCCACTTCCCACTGTTGAACCTTGGACAAGGGTTTGACTCCTTGATGCAATTTTAAACAGGATTTTTTCTTACTTTTTACTTCACACAGTTCATTATTTCTGTATAAAAATGAAATCAATTTCTGAATATTAATTTTGTATCTTACTACTTTAATAAATTTATTTACCAGTTCTGACAAGAGATAGCAAATGTTGGCAAGGATGTGAGGAGAAGGGAGCCCTTCCATTCTCAGTGGGATTGTAAACTGGCACAGCCACTATAACAAAAAGTATGGAGGTGCCTCAAAAACATAAAAATACAATTACTATATGATCCAGTAATTCCACTTCTGGGAATATATCCAAAAGAAAATAAAACACTATTTTGAAGAGATATCTGCCTCTTCATGTTTATCACAGCATTATTTACCATAGCCAACACATGAAAACCACCTAAATGTCCATCAACAAAGTGACTCCTAGCCAAGATGGAGGTGTGGGGTGATAGCTTTGCCTCCTCCCATAACCAAAAGAAGGACAACAACAAATGTAGAAATAAAAAACAAGCAGAACTCCCAGAAAATCAAACTGTATGGAAGTTCAACTGCCAAGAAGTTAAACAAGAAACATTCACCCAGACTGCTAGGAGGGGTGGACACTGGCAGTCTAAGTGAAGTGGACATACTGCCAGGTGGTGGCCGGAAAACCAGGCAGGTGAGGTGGCAGCTGGCACACCGGGGTGGATAAGGGGGTGGTTGGTGAACCAAGTGGACTGGGAAGTTCTAAATTTGCATGCAGATAAAGTGGGAGGAACAACTGGGGAGCCAGACAGACCATGCAACTCAGGTTTATGGCACAGGAAAAGAAAGCCTCAAAACCTTTGGCTGTAAAAACTTGTGGGAGTTGTGGCAGTGGAAGGAACTCTGACTCTCACAGGACAGTCCATTGCAGAGGTCCACAGAGTCCTATAACATATAAAAACCCACAGACACAGGAATCAGCACCAGAAGGGCCCAATTTGCTTTTGGGTAGTGGAGAAAGTGACTGAAAGCTGGTCAAGAGCCAAGTGAGTGGCATTGTTTCCTCTCTGAGCCCTCCCTCACATACAGTGCCACAACACAGCAACAAGGGTTACCCCCCCAGTAAATACTTAAGGCTCTGTCACTTACTACATAACATGTGTGCTCAGACAAAGAAATATGGCCAAAATGAAAAAATACACCAAAACTCTAAAAATAGAACTAAGTGATGAAGAGATGGCCAACCTACCAGATGCAGAGTTCAAAACACTGGTAATCAGGATGCTCACAGAAATGGTTGCAACATAGAGGAATAGGTGAAATCTATGCAAAGTGAAATAAAGGAAAATGTACAGGGAACCAACAGTGAAAGGAAGGAAACTGGGACTCAAATCAATGGTCTGTATTAGAAGGAAGAAATAAACATTCAACCAGAACAGAATGAAGAAACAAAAATGCCAAAAAAAAAAAAAGAGGAGATACTTAGGAAATTCCAGGACAACTTTAAACACTCCAACATCTGAATCATTGGGGTGCCAGAAGGAGAAGAGGAAGAGCAAAAAATTGAAAACTTATTTGAATGAATAATGAAGCAGAACTTCTCCAATCTGCCAATCTGGCAAAGGAAATAGACTTCCAGGAAGTCCAAGAAGCTCAGAGAGTCCCAAAGAAGTTAAACCCAAGGAAGCACACACGAAGACACATCATAATTATATTATCCAGGATGAAAGATAAGGAGAGACTCTTAAAAGCAACAGTAGGGATGTAGAGAGTTACCTACAAAATAGTGCCTATAAGACAACCAGCTGATTTCTCAGAAGAGACCTTATAGGCAAGAAGGGTCTGGAAAGAAGTATTCCAAGTCATGAAATCCAAAGACCTACATCCAAGATGGATCTATCCAGCAAAGCTTTCATTTAGAATGGAAGGGCAGATAAAGTACTTCTCAGATAAGGTCAAGTTAAAGGAGTTCATCATCACCAAGCCCTTATATGTAATGTTAAAGGAAGTTATATAGGAAAAAGAAGATGATCAAAACTATGCACAGGAAAATGACAGCAAACTCATAACTATCAACAACTGAGCCTCAAAAACAACAAAAACAAACTAAGCAAACAACTAGAACAGGAACAGAATCACAGAAATGGAGGTCACATGGAGGGTTATCAATATGAAGGGGGAGGGAGAAGAGTGAAGGAACAGTTACAAGGAATAAGAATCATAAATGGTAGGTAGAAAATATACAGGGGAGGTTAAGAATAGTAGCAATAGGAAATGGAGAAATCAAATGTGAACTGAGGGGGTAGAGAGATGCTGATGGGAAGGGCAGAGGGAAATAAAAGGGAGAAAGAAAATGGGACAACTATAATAGCATAATCAATAAAATATACTTTCATAAAACAAAGTCTAAGTATTAAACTTTTTTAAATTAATAAATAAATGTCCATCAACAGATGAATGGATAAAGAAGTTGTGACTCTGTATATTACATAATGAAATTTTATTCATTCCTAGAAAGGAAATCCTCCCATTTGCTACAAAATGGACTGACATAAGGGCATTATGTTAGGAAAATAAGTTTGGTCAGTATGGACATTTTAATTATGTTAATTCTTCCAATCCATGAACACAGTGAAATATATGAGGTCTATCCAGAAAAAGTCCAGCCATTGTGAATATAATGAGAATGGTTTCAGCAATATTGATGTAGACTGACCACCAAGAAGAGTGGACTGGAATGTGCATGCATGAACAACGACAACTTCATTGTACCACTCAGGGGGTGGTAGACACTATTGAGTGAGCTTGTGTATTGTGTGGTCATTGCATTCAATATGACTAAGTAAGTAGAGCCATGAATCTGTTTCAAGTTTCATGTTAAGCTTGAATATTCCTTTGTGGAAACTATTCAGTTCATTAAGAAGGACCTTGCTATGGGCAACTGGTGTCTGGCAGCTTCATCATGACAATGTTCCCACTCATGTATCTTACCTTGTGCAGATTTTTTTGGTGAAATATCAAATCACCCAGGTGACTCAGCCCCACTAAAGCCCAGATTTGGTGCCCTGTGACCTCTGGCTTTTCCCAAAGTTAAAATCACCTTTGAAAGGGAAGAGATTTCAGACCACCAATGAGATTCACGAAAATACAATGAAGCAGCTGATGGTGACTGGGAGAACTGTATGAGGTCCCAAGGTGCCTACTTTGATGGGGACTGAGATGTCATTGTCACTCAGTTTCCTATATACAGTGTTTCTTGTATGTTGTATTTTCTTCAACAAATGTCCTTATTTTTCCTATTAAATGGCTGGATACCTTCTGGACAGACTTCATATATGCTTCCATTTGTTTATCTAATCTTCAATTTCTTTCTTCAATGTCCTACAGTTTTCCAAATTACTGTCTTTTACCTTCTTGGTTAAACTTATTCCTAGGTACCTTATTTTTGTTGCTGTTGTTGAAATAGTAAATAAGATTGTATTCTTAGTTTCTTTTTCTGAAAGTTCATTACTGATGTTTAAAAACAGCATGCCTACTTTTGATCTCTTCTTTAAATTTACAGAAAAAAAACTGTTGTTTATGGTATTGTTTTGCACTTGCTTTGGGAAAATGTGAATGGTTAACTAGGGACATCATTGTGCTTTATTTCAAAATTATGCAAAAGCTTTTATGGCTTCATGCCACTACTTGACAAAGTTTTATAACAACATACTGAGAAATAAGAAAGAATGCATTGCCAGATCAATAAAATATAATGTTCAGATATTCATGTTGTTCCTGGTCACAGTTTTCTTTTTTGACTGCTTCGGTGGTATCAAGTTACATACAAATTCACTTCCCAAAATAATACAGCTTTTAAGTTTAGATTTATATTGTGGTTCTTGTATTACTAACATTTATGACATTATACTGAGCTTTAAAATGTATGTTACTATTTGTATTCATACTCGTATTAGTTTCCTGTTGCTGCTGTAACAAATTATCATAATCTTATTAGATTAAAAAACACAAATTTAATACCTTACAATTGGGGATATCAGAAATCTGAAATGAGTCTTACTAAAGAATAAAATCAGAAGGTGGTAGGGCAATTTTCTTTATGAAGAAAACAGATTCTAGCAGCAAATCTGTTTCCTTGCCTTTCTTAGCTTGTAGAGACTGACCATATTCCTTGGGGTTCATAATCATCTTTCTCCATTTTCTTTTTTAAACATTTTATTTATTTATTTTTAGAGATGGAGAAGGGAAGGAGTGAGAGGGAGAGAAACATCAATGTCTGGTTGCTTCTCGCACACCCCATACTGGGGACCTGGCCAGCAACCCAACACATGATTCCCAGTCATGTGCCCTGACTGGGAATCAAAGTAACAACCCTTTGGTTCACAGGCTGGCACTCAATCCACTGAATCACACCAGCCAGGGCTCTTTCTTAATTTTCAAAGCCAATAACATCAGGCCAAGTTCTTCTCACACTACCATATCTCTGGTCCTCCTTCTTCTACCTCCATTTTTCACTTGCAAAACCCTTGTGGTTACATTGGACCCACCCATATAATCCAAGGTAATTTCTACATCTTAACATCAGCTGATTAACAACTTTAACTCCACATGAATCTTAAAATTTATTGACCTAATGAAAAGAAAAGGTGGGGAAAATATTTGGTTCTAAAGGAAGAACAAAAAATTATTTATTGTGGAAGATATTCCAAGCCAATGCAGCAACATTTTCTCTGTAAGACTAACAATGGGAAGACCATTACAATTTTTTAGCAGAGAGGTGGCATGATGATCTTTGTGTCATACAAAGCTTCTTGTAGAAGCAGTGTGGAGAGGGTCAAAAGCAGAAGCAGGGAGATTAGGCCAGATATTATATTAACTTAGAGTGCTGATAAAGTTAGAAAGCTGAAGATACAGTGGTAAAGACTAGAAATGCATATACAGTTAACTAATATTTGACAAGGGAGTCAAAAATTATCAGTGGGGGGAAGATAATATCTTCAATAAATGTCATTGGAAAAACTGCATATTCACATGCAAAAAAATGAAACAAAACCACTTTATTACCCCACTCATGAAAAATAATTTTAAATGGATTAAAGAATTAAATGTAACACCAGAAGCCATGAAAGTCCCAGAAGAAACACAGGGAATACGTTTCTGAACATTGCTCCTCACAAACAAATTTTTGAGTAGGACACCAAAAGCACAAGCAACAAAAGCAAAAATCAAGAAATGGGAGTACACAGAACTACAAAGCTTCTACACAGAAAAAGAAATGATCAACAACATGAAAAGGTAACAAATAGATGAGAAAAGTATTTGAAATACATCTACCGAAAATATATAAGGAACTCATACAACTGAATAACAAAAAAACTCTGATTAGAAATGGGTATAGGGCCTGGATAAATATTATTCCAAAGGAAATATAGAAATGGTCAACAGGTACATGAAAAGTTACTCAACATTACAAATTATTAGGAAAGTGCAAATCAAAACTGTAATGATATATTACATAACATTTGTTAGACTGGCTACTATCAAAAATACAAGAGATAAGTGTTGGCAAGAATGGGAGAAAAAGAATGCTTCTACACCCTTGGTGAAAATATAAACTGGTGTTGCCATTATGGAAAATAGTATACATGCTCAACAAAAAATAAAAACAAAAAATATAACTACCATACAATTCAGCAGTTTCAATTCTGGTTATATAGCCAAAGGAAATAAATTGCTATCTTGAAAAGATATCTTCATCCCATATTTGTTACATCATTGTTTACAATAGTCAAGACATGAAAACTACCTAATATCTGTAATGGATAAATGGAAAAAAGAAAGTGGGTGGTAGTAGGGCAAATGAGGACATGTTGGCGAAAGGGTATAAACTTCCAGATATAATTTGAGTAATTTCTAGGGATCTAATGTACAGTGTGGTGGCTATAGTGAACAGCTTAAAAGAGTCAATCTTGAATATTTACCCCGAAAAGAGAAAAAATATTATAGTCTATATATGTCAAGTTAGAAGTTTGTATCTTTCCACTACTCTGGAGAACCTGGAGGAAGTCTATTGAGGGGAAAGTTATATTAGTGCATGATGATAACCCTGAGATGATAACAGTACTTTCCTTTCCCCATCATAGGCAGCCAGCCCAAAGCAAACAAGAGTTTGGAGAAAAAGAGAACTTTAATTTTGAATGATGTCAGAGTTTTTTATTATTGAACTGGAAAAGGCATATTAATTATTAAAGGAGATTATTCTCGTGACTGAAAGTGAACAAGGCTTTTTATTACCTAAGAAGCAGCAGATAAAGGCATGGAGTCTGCCTGAGATTTCTTCCAATACCAGGGAAGGAACTAACCTGGCACAATAGGTTCAAATGAGCAGTTGGGGAAAAGAATTAGGCTGTTTTCAGGCAGCACTGATAGTTTTAATTGCCCAATACAATAAAAATTTTTGGGAACTGTAGATATCATAAAACACAAAGATGACACCAAAAAGGTAAATTTAACAAATATAAGTAATATAGTTGTTTACAAACATTGGCAATTTTTAAATACTGCTTCCATGAATAGATTCTGTCCTCTCTCCTTGAATCTGGGAGAGACCTCTGTAACCACTGTGATTAGTGGAATATGTTGGAAATCATACTGTATAAGTATTCAGTCTCAGTCCTTAAGCAACCAGCAGATTCCATTTACTGTCTCTTTGATGTCTTGGCCTTGGAAACTTGAGATGCCTGTGCATTAGTTTCCTAGGTTTGCTGTAATGAAGTATCATAAACTGGGTGACTGTGAAGAAAGAGAAATTTATTTTCTCTCAGTTCTTATATTTTAATTTTTATTGAATTTCTTGAGGGTGACATTGGTTAATAAAATTAATTGTACACCTCTGTACAGTCTATTCTTTGTATCTACAAGTTTCTTTCTATTTTGTTTGTTTCGTTCATTATATTCTGAAGACTGGGAGTCCCCAGTCAATCTGTTGACCAGGCCATTATCTCTCTGAATGTTCTAGGGTAGAATATGTTTCATAAATTTCTGGTGTTTCAGGAGATCGTTGGCACTCCTTGGCTTGTAAATGCATCACTTTACTCTCTTCTTCCTTCATAACATGGAGTCATTTCTGTTTTTCTATATTTTTTGTCTCTGCTCCTCCTCTTATAAAGGCAACAATCATATTAGAATAGGGTCCACCCTAATTCAGTATGACCTTATCTTAACTATTTATATCTGAAACTACCCTATTTCCAATAAAGTCACATTTGGAGCCCCTGGGATTAGAAATTTGATGTAACTTTTGGGGAGACACAATTCAACTTATACTATAACAAACTATAAGAATTTAATCTATATTCAGAATACATTGAGATTTCTGGGGAAATCACAAATAAACTTAAATGTTACATTTGTGAAAATTATATAAATAAATTATACCCTTGATTTTCTTCCTCTGAAGTCATCATACTGCACATGGAATACTTAGTAGAATTCTCTAAGCAATGAGTGGTCAGTGAACCATTATAAAGATGAAGCCACGCAGTCCTCACAAAAGAATAGAGTAGCTCAAGGTTTTACACATCAGTTAATGGCTGAGCTGATTATAAAAGTATTCTGAATCCTGAACCAAAGGTCAAATTTGCCATACCTATAAAGCCATATATTTGAGATTTTCCAGTTGATTTTGAAAATAAAGATATCCTTTGTTATAATATGGTCTTATTTGGTACATATGGAAAACTTTATTGAGTAAAGAACTACCGAATACGTATTCTGTGAATAAGCTCTTAATGAACAGAAATTAATGAATTAGTATTAACTCAAGCCATTTAAAAGTTTTTCTTACACAGTATTGTTGCAACCAAACCTGAAGAACTAAACAATTGCATCATATTCAGAAAATCAAAAACTAAACTTATGGCACATTCCTTCAAATTTTATCCTCTTCCAGTGAATTACCATCTCTCTGAATGGTACTATTGAAACATAGAACTTATCATTGTTATCTCCCTCATTATTTGCCACTCTTCTTTTCAATCCATGAAGTAGTCTTCTCAAGTTTATCATATATTTATATATGATATCTCAAGTTTATCTCTCTCTCCATATATATATATATATATATATATATATATATATATATATATATATATATATCTTTCCAAGAGAACTGCTTCTCTTGGCTTATATGTAGCTGCCATCTCACTGTGTATTCACATGGCCTCCTATCTGTGGATGTTGAGAAGGAAGAGAGAGAAAAAGCTCTCTGGAATCTTGAGGGTTCTAATCCAATCATGAGGGTTTCCTTATGATGTCATATAATTTTGATTACTTCTCAAAGTCCCCATGTTTAACTACTATCACATTGGGGAGGGAAAAACTTCAGCATATAAATGTGGAAGGTGGTAGACATAAACATTCAGTCCATAACATACCCATCAGTCATACCTGGGTCTGACACACATTAGCCCTCAATAATTATATGTTTCAATAATAAATATAGAGTGGGGGTCAAGCCAAGATGGAGGCAAAGGTAGAACACCTTTGCTTCCTTGCACAACCAAAAGGAGGATAAAAACCAATCTGAAATCAATAAACAACCAGAACTGCCAGAAAATCAAACTGCATGGAACTCCAAAAACCAGGGAATTAAAGAAAAAAGTCTACCAGAACAACCAGACTGGTATGCCAAAACAAAGAAATATGGCCCAAATGAAAGAACAAAGCAAAGCTTCAGAAAGAGAGCTAAGCATGAGGAAATAGCCAACCTATCTGATTGAAAGTTTAAAGCCCTGGTAATCAAAATGCTCACAGAACTCATTGAGCTTGGTTGAAAAATGAAAAAAATAAAAAATAAAACAAAAACAAAAGAATGATACCCAAAATGAAATAAATCAAAATATTTAGAGAACCAACAGTGACAAGAAGAAAACCAGGGCTCAAAGCAATGCTTTGGAACAAAAGGAAAAAATAAACATCCAACCAGAACAGAATGAAGAAACAAGAATTCAAAAAAGTGAAGAGAGACTTACAAACCTCTGGGACAACCTGAAACTTTCTAATATCTGAAATATAGGGGTACCAGAAGGAGAAAAACCACAACAAGAAATTGAAAACTTATTTGAACAAATAATGAAGAAAAATTTTCCCAATCTGGCAAAGGAAATAGATTTCAAGGAAGTCCAGGAAACCAAGAGAGTCCTAAAGAAGTTGGACCCAAGGAGGAACACACCAAGGCACATCATCATTAAGTTACCCAAGATTAAAGATAAGGAGAGAATCTCAGAAGCAGCAAGAGAAAAGGAGAGGGTTACCTACAAAGGAACTATCAGCTGATTTCTCCAAAGAAACCTTGCAGGCAAGAAGGGGCTGGAAATTCATGAGAGGCAAGGACCTACAACCAAGATTAGTCTATCCAGCAAAGGTACCATTCAGAATGGAAGGACAGATAAAGTGCTTCCCAGATAAGGTCAAGTTAAAGGAGTTCATCATCACCAAGTCATTATTATATGAAAGGTTAAAGAGATTTGTCTGGGAAAAAAGATAAAAATATGAACAATAAAATGACAACAAATTCACAACTATCAACAAATGAACCTAAAAGAAAACAAAAACAATGAAAACGAAAACTAAGCAAACAACCAGAACAGGAACAGAATCAGAGAAATGGACATCACACAGAGGGAGTTCAGTGGGGAGGGAAAAGGGAGAAATGGAGGGGGAGGAAAGGTTCAGGAAAGAAGAGGCATAATTAGTAGGCATAAAATAGATGGGGAGAGATAAAAATGGCATAGGAAACAGAGGACTCATACGTACAACCCATGGACATGAACTAAGGGGGGAAATACTGGAGGGTTGGGGGTTCAGAGTGGACAGGGCATAAAGGGGGAAAACTGTAATAGCATTATCAATAAAATACTTTAAAAATAAGTAAATGTAAATTTATTTCTGGCATGAGTATCTATGGAGTTCTGTTGACTTGCTCTCCAGTGAAATTGGGTCACAACAGTAAACACACACACACACACACACACACACACACACACACACACACACTTTTTAAGTACCCCAACCATTTAAAGCCTCTGGGGATAGTCATAAGGGAAAACACCAAATAAGTAAACATTTATTCAAGGAAATCTACAAAAACAAAAACATGGTAAGAAAGCGATTCTTTGGTATCTGAACCATGACTGCTTCCTCCATCATTTCCCACAGTTCAGTGAGGAAATGGTTGTACTTCAGACTACCACAGCCCAAAACACAGGGCTCCCACTCTCCCTAGCTCTGAACCTAATTGCCTTTTTCCCCCTCTGAGAAGAGCAGGATTTCAGTTTTGTTTTTGTTTTTCATCCTATCTCCACCTACTTGTTGCTGAGGCTAAGTCCAAAGTGAGAGTGTTTGAGTTGGGGACTCTGACCTTCCACCTGCCCCTGACTATAGTGATTTTGGCTCTCTCTTGGGTGTGGGAAAATAATAATGTTAGGGCTCTGATAGACACTCTTCCAGTTCATGGGTAGTGGTTTCACCCAAAGACAGGCAAGTTCTGCTCATTCTAGGCTGCTGACCACCCTACTCCTTTACCTCCACCAAATTTCCACTTCCTAGAGTAGGAGTTCATCACTGAGATAGAAACATATCATGTTTCTACCTTCAGCTCCAGGGCCTTGGCTCAGATATTTTTCCAGGGGGCAGGCGTTAACAGGCCATAAAACATATACCTCCTATTTTTTTTCCAAATGGAACTGACTGCATTTACAACAGATCCTGAAGAACTTTAAATTTATGGGCACTCTCAAGAACACTGAAGATTGTGATGAAAACATTTAGAAATGGTGTAGCTCAGTGCATTTCGTGCCACCCTGCAAACCAAAGGGTCACTGGTTTTATTCCTAGTCAGGGCACATGCTTGGGTTGCAGGCCAGGTCCCCAGTAGGGGGCTCATGAGAGGCAATGGCAAATTGATGTTTCTTTACCTCTCTTTCTCCCTTCCTTCTTCTCTTTCTAAAAAATAAAGAAATGAAATCTTTAAAAATTAAAAGAAAAAGAAAAAGATTTGGGAGGATTCATGGACCTAATGAAGATACAGACTATAATATAGACCTCCTAGCTTATAGCAGAGAAACTGGGAATAATAAGGAGGTAGAACTCCTCCTAGGGTCAGAAAACTTATCAAACATCAACCTCAGAAACTATTCAATCAAAGGAGCTACAATTTAAAAAGACCTGTGCCATCCTGAGTATGAACGTTAGAAACTTAACATTGTGGGAAGATATAAACTTAGATTGTTTTTTTCATTGTATAGAAATTTTATTGTTTAATTATTTTCATTTTCTAGTTGTTGGTCAAATAGAGTTATCTCCATTTTTCCCTCACCACTCCCTCCAGGCCCACACATCCCCACCCCCCACCCTTGATCCTATCCTCTTTGGCTTTGTCCGTGTGTCCGTCATACATGTTCCTTGATGACTGTTCCCTTATTACCCCCTGTTATCCCTCTCCCCACTTGTCTCTGGTTGCTCTCAATTTGTTCTTTATTTCTATGTCTCCAGTTATATTTTGCTTGCTTGTTTTATTAATTAGGTTCTACTTATAGGTGAGATTATATGGTATTTGTATTTCACCACCTGGCTTATTTAACTTAGAATAATGTTCTCCAGATCCATCCATGCTATTGCAAAGGGTAGGAGCTCCTTGTTTCTTTCTGATGGGTAGTATTCCATTGTATAAATGCACCACTGTTTTTTGATTCACTCATTTACTGATGGGCATTTAGGCTGTTTCCAGCACTTGGCTATTGTAAATTGTGCTGCTGTGAACATTGGGGTGCATAAGTTCCTTTGAATTGGTGTTTTGGGGTTCTTAGGCTATAATCCCAGCAGTAAAGTTTCCAGGTCGAAAAGCAGTTCTATTTTTAGTTTTCTCAGGAAACTATACTGTTTTCCACAGTGGCCGCACCAGTTTGTATTCCCATCAACAGTGCATTAGGGTTCACTTTTCTCCACATTCTTTCCAACACTTGTTTGTTGATTTGTTTATGATGGCCATTTTGACTGCTGTGAAGTGGTATCTCATTGTAGTTTTAATTTGCATCTCTGTGATGGCTAGTGATACTGAGCATCCTTCCATCTGTCTCAGGGCCCTCTGTATGTCTTTCTTGTAGAAGTGTCTGTTCAGGTTTTTTTGCCTATTTCTTAATTAGGTTGTTTATCTTCCTGGTGTGGAGTCGTGTGAGTTCTTTATATATTTTGTAGATCAAACTCTTGTCCAAGGTATCATTGGCAAATATATTTTCCCATATGGTTGGTTCCCTATTCATTTCGCTGATGCTTTCTTTAACCATGCAAAAGCTTTTCATTTTGATGAGGTCCAATTTGTTTATTCTTTCCTTCAAGTCCCTTGCTTTAGGAGACATATTAGTGAAAATATTGCAAAGTGGAATATCTGAGATTTTCCTGCCTATGTTCTCCTCTAGAACTTTTATGGTGTCATAACTTATATTTAAGTCTTTTATCTACCTTGAGTTTATTTTTGTGTATGGTGTAAGTTGGTGGTCCAGTCTCATTTATTTGCATGTTGCAGATGAGTTATTATTAGAAAATTACAAGGTGATTCTAAATTTTATATGGAATTGTGGGGATTTAGAATAGCCAAAACAATCTTGAAAATGAAGAATGAAGTAGGAACAGTCACATATCCTGATTTTACAGCTTATTTAAAAGCAATTGTAATTAAGACAGTGAGGAAGTAGCAAAGACATAAACATATTGATCCATGGAATATACTTGAGAGTTTAGAAATAAATGATATATCTATGGTTCACTGATTTTTAACAACTGTTCCAAGACTCTCCAACAGGGAAGTAGTATTTTCAGTAAGTGGTGGGAAAAATGTGTAGTAGGCAATTAGACAGGCATAAACAGAAATAGGAACCATAGGCCAGTTATGGAATGTCACCAGGATGAAAAGCCTAGAGTGGCTAGCAATGAACAAAACTGGCAGGAAAAAAGGATCTCACCCTCAGGGTGACCTTTGCTCCCCTGGCATATCACTAGTCACATGATTTAGACCCCTTGACCTTTGATACGATTGGTCATGTCGTTTGGACCATTCCCTGACCTTTCCTCCCCTGGCATATTGATAGTCATGTCATTTTGGACCCCCCTCAGAGGAGGAATAACAGGCTGGAGAATAGCCTCTTATGACTTCCATACAAGCCCTTGCACAACCACTCCCTTAAACATTAAATCCTCAGGACAATGAGTTTCTGGGCCATATCAAATAATCTTAGAAACAAAGCTTCCAGTCTTTTCGTTTGTTGACCACAAAGACAGAGTTTTGATCAAACTAGAG
Source organism: Artibeus jamaicensis (assembly GCF_021234435.1). Classification (NCBI taxonomy): domain Eukaryota; kingdom Metazoa; phylum Chordata; class Mammalia; order Chiroptera; family Phyllostomidae; genus Artibeus; species Artibeus jamaicensis. The sequence continues at coordinate 2,032,992 of NW_026521840.1, read as the reverse complement.
ATGACATTTATGCCTCAGTTGTTTTTCAGCTCTAGGTCCAAAGAAAAGTGGAAAAACCAGATGCAGTAGCACCATGGCTGGCATTAGGACCAGCTGTAATGACTAATGACTCCTATCCTAGCATCAACCAATTGGTAGTGACTATGACCCTAAAACAACATAACTGGAAAGCTGATGAATATTCTCCCGAGATCTTCCCTTTAGAAATCCCCAACATGAAGGACACAGCATTTTCTCTCTCTCTCTCTCCTTCTCTCTCTCTCTCTCTCTCTCTCTCTCTCTCTCCAGCCTCCTGGGCCTTCTTATCTTGAGGTGTACTTCTTTACTTTCTTTATTCTAAACTCCAAGGACCCTTCTTTTGCATCTGTAACTTGTTTCCTGAGCCCTGCAGCCCAGCTGCCTCACTTATTCCATGGCTCACTTCTACCTCTGTGGCATTCTAAATAAACTTTTTCTTGTACTTCAGTCTTGGGCTCTGACTTCTTTCCCAGGCAGAACTCAAGTAGTGATGTAGCTGAACTGAGGTCCAATCATTGGTAATATTCGGGTGCTATATTCCTGTTAACAAATGGGCAGCTACATGCAAAAGGATGCCACTGGAATTCAAACTGGATCAAAGGACTAAATATAAGAGCAAAACCTATAAAACTCTTAGAAGAAAACAAAAAGATAAATATTCATGAATTTGGATTTGATAAAAGGTTCTTATATATAAAACCAAAATATGTGAGCAAAAAAAAGAGAAATAAATTGAATTTTATCAAAAAAAAATTTAAAGCTTCTGTTTCAAACACGCCATCAAGGAAATGAAAAGACAACCCAAAGAATAAAAGAAAATACTTCAAATCATATATGTAATAAGGGACTTGTACTTAGAAGTCTTTTGTGCCAATTTCAGCCTGTTAATACTGCTGCTATCTCCTAGAAATTCCTGGGGGCACTCACCTCAGCCCATACTACTATAGTCAGCTACCACTGACAATTCTCTTACCAAAGCCAGTGTTAGACCTGGCTCTAGTCCAGTGTTGGTCTAATATTGGACCAGCCCCTGTAGTTCTCATTATGATTGCAACTTGTACCTCGGTAACATCCATCAGGGACTTTAAATAAACAAGGTTTATTACTAACATGTCCCAAAGGTACACAACACACCAGGGGCCACATAGCAAAGGAGAGACAAAGGAGAGGGGAGGGAAGCAGAGGGGAGTGGAGACAAATGCAGACGCCAGCATCTGCATTTATTTTGGTCAAGAGTATGGTCTTGCAGTCTCCCTCCTAATGTGAGGCACTTACATTACAATCAAAAGAACTAATTGCCAAAACTTATACTACAATAAGGAATTCTCAAAACATAAAAGAATTAATAACTCAATTTAAAAATGGGCAAAGCATCTGAGTAGATATTTCTCCAAATATATATAAATGCCAAATTAGCACACGAATAGGTGGTCAACATATTAGTTACCTGAGAAATACAATTGTGAACCATAAAAAGATAACCACTTCAGCCCTGGCTGGTGTAGCTCAGTGGATTGGGCACAGGCCTGCGAACCACACAATCACGGTTTGATTCCCAGTCAGGGCACATGTCTGGTTACAGGCCGGTTCCCTGCAGGCCAGTTCCCAGCAGAGGACGCACGAAAGGCAACCATACATTGATGTTTCTCTCCCTCTCTCCTTCCGTTCCCCTCTAAAGAAATAAATAAAATCTTTTTTTTTAATTTATTTTTTTTAATTTTTTAATTTATTTTTTTTATTGATTATGCCATTACATTTGCTCTATTCCCCCCTCCATTCCCCTCCACCCTGCATACCCCTCCCCCACCATTTCCCCCTTTAGTTCATGAACATGTGTCTCAAATTCTTTAGATTCTGTATTTCCCCCTACTATTCTTACCCTCCCCCCTATGTATTTTCTATCTACTGTCTATGCTACTTATTTTCTGTACCTTCTCCCCCCTTCCCCTCCTCCCACTCCCCTGTTGCTAACCCTCCCTGAGATCTTCATTTCTATGGTTCTGCTCCTGATCTAGCTGTCCTCTTAGTTTGCTTTTGTTTTAGGTGTGGTTCTTAATAACTGTGAGTTTGCTGTCCTTTCACTGTTCATCTTTTTTTATCTTCTTTTTCTTAGGTAAGTCCCTTTAACATTTCATATAATAAGGGCTTGGTGATGATGAACTCCTTGAATTTGATCTTATCTGAGAAGCACTTTATCTGTCCTTCCATTCTAAATGAAAGTTTTGCTGGGTAGAGCAATCTTGGTTGTAGATCTTTGGTTTTCATGACTTGGAATACCTCTTTCCAGCCCCTTCTTGCCTGTAAGGTCTCTTTTGAGAAATTTGCTGACAGTCTGATGGGAACTCCTTTGTAGGTGACTGTCCCCTTAGCTCTTGCTGCTTCTAGGATTCTCTCCTTCAATTTAATCTTGGCTAATGTAATTATGATGTGCCTTGGTGTGTTCCTTCTTGAGTCCAACTTCTTTGGGACTCTCTGAGCTTCCTGGATTTCTTGGAAGTCTATTTCTTTTGCCATCTTGGGGAAATTCTCCTTTATTATTTGTTCAAATAATTTTTCAACTGGTGGTTGTGCCTTTCCCCCTTCTGGTACCCCTATAATTCGGATGTTGGAACGTTTAAAGATGTCCTGGAGGTTCCTAAGCTTCTCCTCATTTTTCTGAATTCTTATTTCTTCATTCCTTTCTGTTTGATCATTTTTTTCTTCCTTCTGGTTCTCTCCCTTGATTTGAGTCCCAATTTTCTTTCCATTACTATTGGTATCTTTTGTATCCCCATTCATTTCAATTAATTTAGCTTCCATATGTTTCTCTAATTTGTGACTAAAGTCAACCAGTTCTGTAAGGATCCTTATAACCAGTGTTTTGAACTGTGCATCTGAAAGACTGGCTATTTCTTCATCACTTAGGTCTATCGGTTCTGGGGCTCTGAGTTGTCCTAGAGCCATTTTTGGTCTATTCGTGCTGTTAAGTGAGCGGAGGGAAGCCTTAGTTGTTTACCAGGACGGGGCGACCCAGGTCGCTGGTTTGTGACGCTGTGTGTGGGGGCGGGGTCAGAGAGGGAGCAATGGCGTTCCTCTCCGCTAGCCCAGCGCATCCAGTCACTCACATGCCTCGGGCTTGTTTATCCGATCCTAATTGTGCGAGCTTGCTGCACCGCGCGGGTTTCCCTTCTCACTGGTTTCTCTGCACGTAAATGCGCGCAACCGACCAACCCACCGTGCCTCTTCCCTGTGCGCTCCGGCAGCCAGCTCGCTGGCGATCAGCGCCCTCGGTTGCCTGCGCGCACCGCGCACCGCCCGGGGAATTTTTTCTTGCTAACCTGCTCCGCTGCTGGCCTCGCTCCTCGTACCGGTCCAGCCGAGTATCTAGTTGTCCTTTGGACTCCGTATTGTCGATTTTCCGTGTGGCTTGGTTGTGACTGCTGTTAAAAATAGTTGTTCTTAGATTTGGTTGTGCACAGAGGCGAGGTGGATCCTCCATCTACGTCTCCATCTTGGCGGAAGTCCAGAAATAAATAAAATCTTAAAAAAAAAGATAACCACTTTACATCTACTAGAATGAAAAGAAAAATCAAAACTTGCCAAGGATGTGGAGAAATTAGAACTCTAATACCGTGTGGATAAAAATATAAAATAATACAATCACACACACACACACACACACAAAAGGAGTAGGTGGAAGCAGAGAATATCAAGATAGCTGAAGGAGACTGCACCACTGAATTTCACAGGTATTCTACCACAGACGTTCACACCATAAACCCAGGAAGTCAGAAGAGATCAATTTAAGAAGCTGAAGCTACCAACTTCCGCCAAGATGGAGGCATAGGTGGATATGCCGTGCCTTCTCACACAACCAAGTTTAGAGACAACTAAATATTAGCTACAGAAAACACAGTCAGAACACAGAAAATTGAACTTTTCGCAAGTCTGTTAACAACAAATTCTTCAGCCTGACCCGTAAGGGGTGAAACCAGCAGCTGGTGGAGGGGGGTTGCACGGGAAAACTCGGTCAGATGGACTCAGGCGCGGAATCCAGGCACGCAGAATCCAGGCGCAGGGTTGGACCTAGTGAGTGACCGAGCGAGCCACCAAGCGAGCAACCGCGGAAAAAACAGCGAGGGAGCAGGGCTGCGGGTTGACTGTGGTCGCATATTTGTGCGTGGATAGACAAGCTAGGGAGCAGGTGATTGGACCGGAACCCAGCAGGTCCCCGCGGCAAGCGGCAGAGAGGGTGCCGCCATATCCCTGCTCTGACCCCACCTCCACATACAGCGCCATAACCCAGCGACTATGAGTGGCCCGGCCCTGGTGAACCACCTAAGGCATTGCTCCTCACCCTGCTGCACGAAACAGCAGAAGAGGTTCCCATTTCCCCGCTCTGACCACGCCCCCACATACAGAGTCACAACCCAGCAACCTGGGAGTCCAAGGTGCCGCTCCTCACACTTAAAAGGCACGAAAAGACCAAAAATGACTCAAGAAGATTTCAAAGCCCCAGAGCCTATAAATCTAAGTGATGAAGAAATAGCAAAACTCTCAGACGCACAGTTTAAAACACTGGTCATCAGGATCCTCACAGAACTGTTTGATTATAGCCACAAATTAGACAAACATATGAAGGCTAAACTAATTGAAATGAATGGGATTGCACAGGAAACCAATAGCAATGAAAAGGAAACTGGGACTCAAATCAATGCAGTGGACCAGAAGAAAGCAAATAATGGCCAAACAGACAAGAGTCAAGAAGCAAGAATTCAAAGAAATGAGGAGAGTCTTAGGAACCTCCAGGACATCTTTAAATGCTCCAACATCTAAATTATATGGGTACCAGAAGGGGGAAAGGCACAGCCACCAGTGGAAAACTTATTTGAACAAATAATAAAGGAGAATTTCCCCAATCTGGCAAAGGAAATAGACTTCCAGGAAATTCAGGAAGCTCAGAGAGTCCCAGAGAAGTTGGACCCAAGAAGAAACACACCAAGGCACATCATCATTACATTATCCAAGATTCAAATGAAGGAGAGAATCCTAGAAGCAGCAAGAGCTAAGGGGACAGTCACCTACAAAGGAGTCCCCATCAGACTGTCAGTGGATTTCTCTAAAGAGACCTTACAGGTAAGAAGGGGCTGGAAAGAGGTATTCCAAGTCATGAAATCCAAAGACCTAGAACCAAGATTGCTCTATCCAGCAAAACTTTCATTTAGAATGGAAGGACAGATAAAGTGCTTCTCAGATAAGATCAAATTCAAGGAGTTCATCATCACCAAGCCCTTATTATATGAAATGTTAAAGGGACTTATCTAAGAAAAAGAAGTTAAAGAAACATGAACAGTGAAAGGACAACAAACTCACAGTTATTAACAACCACGCCTAAAACAAAAGCAAACTAAAAGGACAGCTAGATCAGCAGTGGAAACAGAAATGAAGATCTCAAGGAGGGTTAGCAACAGGGGAGTGGGAGGAGGAGAAGGGGGGAGAAGGTGCAGAAAATAAGTAGCATAGACAGTAGATAGAAAATAGATGGGGGGGACAAGAATAGTATGGGAAATATAGAATCTAAAGAACTTGAGACACATGGTCATAAACTAAAGGGGGGGTAACGGGGGGGACGGAGGGTAGGGTGGAGGGGAATCAAGGGGGGAATAGAACAACTGTAACAGCATAATCAATAAAAAATTTTAAAAAATAAAAATAAAATAAATTTTAAAAAATAAAAAATAAAGTACAATAATAGAGAAACTTTAGAAAACATTCTGGAAGGTCCTGAAATAATTAAACAGAATGCCATATGACTTGGGAATTCCACTATTATTTATATACTCAAGAGAAATAAAATATATCCATCCAAAATTTTGTTTATAGCAGCTTTGTTCATAGTAATTGGCAGGCAGAAACCACACAAATGTCCTTAAATGGATGAATAGATTTTAAAAGGTGGTATGTCCACACAATGGAATATTATTCTGTCATGAAAATGAAGTACTACTACATGCTGTAACATGAAAAGCCCTAAAAATGTATGTTAAATCAGAGAAGTCAATAACAGAGGATCTCATAATATATTATTTCATTCCTATGAAAATACAGCATAGGGAAACCCATAGGTACAAAACACAGATTAATGGTTGTTTAGTGATGTGGGTTTTGATTATAACAGTTCAGTGGGCAATGGGTAAAGAGTACTGAATTCCTTTTAGAGATTATGAAAATGTTATAAAATTGACTGTGCTGATGGTTGTACACATCTGTGAATATATCCAAAACCATTGAATTGTATACTTTAAATGGGTGAAAGGGGAAAAGGTGAAGGGTTTGCAGGAACAAGTATAAAGGATACATGGTCAAAAACAAGAGGGGTGTGGAAATGGGAGGTGGGGAAGGCTGGAGTATGGGCTGGGATGGGAATAAAAGGCAGAAAACTGTACTTGAACCACAATTAAAATAAAATAAAATAAAATAAATGGGAATTTATTGGCATATAAATTCTATTTCTATAATGCTGTTTAAAGAAGAAGGAATTAATTAATTGAATAAATTTAGATAATTAAATATGAACATAAGTTCAAACATTTACCAAATAGCACAAAATCTGAATGTTTATATGCATAAATGACCCATTTTATTATCATTGCAAAGCTATGAATGAACAAATGCAAGTCGGTTTAAGATCAATTACCTAAGTTCCTAGAGATTAGTCCTAAAAATCTATCTGAACTTGTCTGGGGTGATTGGGAAACTTAGTTCCAAGAACTAGCCAGTGTTAAAATATTAAGCTCATGGGTAGAAAATGCATTGGAAGTGTATGATCTTGTGAGTGATTAAAGGACCACTGAACAAATCTTAAGACAAAAACATGTGAGGCAAGAAATCAAGACTAAGTTAAGGCTTTTTACATCAAGTCCACTAGAAACTTTGTCTGAGCTAGTGGTTCTTTACTATAGCTACACATGGGAATCACCAGGCGAGTTTTTAAATGAGAATCTCTGGGAGTGAGTCCTAAGCCTTGGAATTTTTTAGGTTTCCTGTGTGAGTTTAAGGACTTCCAGAGTGAAAAACTGCTAGAATAGGCTAAAAGAAACTGGTTATGACCAGGAAAGAAGGGACCAAGGGAGGACTATTCACCTGGAGAATTGATCCAGTTAGTTTCTTTGGAGCTCTGGAGGTTGTTGAAAGTAGGGTTATTCTGAAGCTTAAAATTGTAGATCTACAAGGGCCTATACTGATTTTCAAGTCCATCTCCTGCTCCCTTGTCTGCACCCAGTTTGTATGGGACACATATATACTGAGAAGGCAAAGAACTTGCCTGAAGTCACTGTGAGTCATTGGCTGATCCCAGGTCTTCTGACTCAGAATTAGGGCCTTTATCATGCCCTTCCTGCTTTATAGTCTGAAACTAGGTTTAAAAGGCAGGCAGTTCTTAAATGGTCTATTAATGTGTTCAGTTCTTTCCTCAACTCTTTCCAAACCTGCCTAAGGGCTTCAAATCTTTATCTTAAATACTGCTCTTTCGAAGCTACATTACATAATCAGTTCAGTAATAAACCTTTCAAGTTATACGACTTTTAGTCAAAGCACATCTTTTTGCCTTGTTTTCCTGCCAAGATTCATGACTCCTGCCTGTCCCATTCTATGAGCAAAATAATAAATATTCTTTACTGAATGCCAACAGCAGCCTGGGCACTCTGAGGCACTTAGAACTTGGGAGCTGGGTGAAGCAGTTGTAGCTTGAGCCCAGTGCTATTCTTTTTTTATCCTGATCTTTTACCCTTCTTGAGATCAGAAACACCCTCCATTCACATGCAATCATCCCCCCATGTCTACTATTGCCATGTCTGATGTACAAAGTTTATTTCAAGCTGAAATTCTCTCCTTGCCTGCTCAATATTGTTATTTCCTATTTTTTTTAGTGTGCTGCTATTTATGCTGTGTTATGTGCATGTATGTCTGTCCCTATTGTAAATTTAATTTAACTTATTGGAACATGGCCAATGTCTTCCTGCTTGTATGACAACTTCACTATCTATTTCTCCATCTGCCTTTTCCCAGACTAAACTACTGTTTCTCGGTCCACAATTGCTTCCATAGCTCAGTTCCCAATTTTCTCTTCCATCCCATGAGCTGACACTGACATACAGAGCAGGGTGTCTACTTGCCTTGACCCTATTTCTTCACTCATAGAAGCAGAGTACATATTTCATATCACAGGCAAAGCTTTATAGCCGGCCCTGGGTTTTCCCATGCCCAGAAGCAGTACTTCAAGGTAGAATAGAGAAGGGACAAAGAAAAAAATGTAAATTTTACTCTGCAACCACAGTAACTTTGTTGTTACAGATCATATCCACCAACATTTTTTCTGCCTCTACTCTTATTGCCTTCTTTGGATGTTGTGTGGTGTCCAATTACCCAATTAAGCCTCAGAAGAACTGGCTCTGACACTTAAAAATATCTTGAGCTCACTGCACACAACACTCCTTAAAGATGTCATAAATGATAGACTGTCCAAGTCTTTCATCTTGAACACTCATAAGACAGAGAAGAAGGAACTGGGCATGGTCATTAGATTTATTGGGAGAAGACAACACAGTTGAGATGCTAAAACACAATGTAAGGGATTCTCATTACCTTACTTCTGTTTTGAGGATTTACCATTTTGAGGCATAACCAATATGACACTGTAATTCACTGCTTTCACATCTCCAATGGTAATTCTGACATTTCAGTTTCCTGTCAACTCGATCTGTCCATAAGTGGAAATAACATGCATGGGAGTTGGTGGTACAGAATATGAGGTTGACTCCTGAACCTGGGTAACCTTTACAAATTATCAAATTTTACTCAGCTACAGTTCCTTCATATAAAAATGAAGATATAATAGCTTGAAAAACTTTGAGAATCCAATGATATAACTTTGATGTAAGGACAATATATCTGCCACAGAACGGGCACAAGATAAATGATAATTTCCATAGTTTTGTCTTCTACTTCATTCCAGGAACTTTTTCATGAATAAGTAGAATCCTGTTTCCACCCTGGCCCTCAAAATTCTGGGTTGGCTCTATAGCTGGGGGAAAATAATGGTAATAGCTAACTTACAAAGTGTTAGCTTATTGTAGCCCTAGGCACTGAGCTAAGTGTTTTATATATGTATATCATCTCATTTAATCTTCAAAACCATCCTATGATATAGGTTATTATCTCTATTTTGCAAATAAAACAATTGGGGAATAGAAAGGTTCAGGGGGAGGGGATATAAAGAGATTATATGTGGGGTGGGAAAAATAGACAAAAAAACTGTACTTGAAAAATAACTAAATAAAATTAAAATTAAAAAAAGAGATTATATGGTAATGGCAAAATACAATAAAAACATTTTAAATAGGAAAAAAAGAAAAATTCAATAATTTACCCATAGTATCTAACTAGTAAGTGAGAGAACCAGGATTTCAACCAAAGCAGTCTAGCTTTAGAGAGTCTTTGCTCCTGAATGCTATATCCCAGGGCTGGTAAGAACAATATAAGTCTCCTTCCAATTTGGGATCCAGGCCTTAAGCCCTGTTTATGAGACATGAAGTAGGGAGCAAGTTGAAATAGTAGAAATATCACACTTCCACAATAGATAAGACTGTGCCCTATCAAAACGAATTTATGGATTAAAAAAAAACCTCACACAAACATCTTGTGTACTGTTTAAGGGCCGGCTACAAATGAGTTTCCAGAGTAACAAGGATAGGGCATTTTAGGGGACCCTGGGTAACACAGAAAAATCACACCAGGTTTTTCTTCACTAACTTAGGTCTGGAGCTTAGAGAGACTATAACAGGCTTGCTTACCAGAGATTTCCCTTGTACTTTGGTCCCACAAGGAAATAGTGGGTTGGCCCAAAAGTTCATTCATTTTTTTCCATACCATGGCTCTAGTAGTGCTTAGTTGTCTTAAAATTCATTCAAAACAATTTTGTTAGATTATATTATGACAGCTGCCATAACGGTGTGCATTAAAAAAAAACTTATCAAAGCCCTGGCTGGTGTGGCTCAGTGGACTGAGTGCCGGCCTGGGAACCAAAGGGTCACTGGTTCAATTCCCAGTCAGCGCACATGCCTGGGTTGTATGCCAGGTCCCCAGTAGGAATCATGCAAGAGTCAATCACTCATTAATGTTTCTGCTCCTTTCTTTCTCCCTCCCTTCCCCTCTCCAAAAATAAATACATAAAATCTTTTTCAAAAACATTGAAATTGGTGAATTTTTGTGTAGCAATTTAATATTTAAGGTGAAAGAAAATATACAATATTTTTGGCATATTATGCTTTATTATTTCAAGAAAGGGCATTAGATAGGCAGAGGAAGGCAAAGGGGGAATTTGGGGCAACTGTAATAGAAGAGCATAAAAATGATTACATAAGCAACTGAAATACAAAAAAACCCCAAAGATTTGTGCAGTGTATGAAGAAGGTGCTGTGACTGATCAAAAGTGTCAAAAGTGGGACTTCCACCAAGATGGAAGCATAGGTGGATATGCCGTGCCTTCTCACACAACCAAGTTTAGAGACAACTAAATATTAGCAACAGAAAACATAGTCAGAACACAGAAAATTGAACTTTTCGCAAGTCTGATAACAACAAATTATTCAGTCTGACCAGTAAGGGGCGAAACCAGCAGCTGGTGGAGTGGGGTTGCACAGGAAAACTCGGTCAGAAGGACTCAGGCGTGCGGAATCCAGGCGCAGGTTTGGACCTAGTGAGCTACCAAGCGAGCGACCAAGCGAGCAACCGCAGGGGAAACAGCAAGGGAGCAGGGCTGCGGGCTGACTGTGGTCCCGCATTTGTGCGTGGATAGATAAGCGAGGAAGTGGGCAATTGGACCAGAACCCAGTGGGTCCCCGCGGCGAGCGGCAGGGAGGGCGCCACCATTTCCCTGCTCTGACCCCACCTTCACATACAGCGTCATAACCCAGCGACTCTGAGTGGCCCGGCCCTGGTGAACCACCGAAGGTGCTGCTCCTACTCAGCGGTGCAAAACAGCAGAGGGGGCCATCATTTCCCCGCTCTGACCACGGCCCCACATACAGAGTCACAACCCAGCGACCTGGGAGTCCAAGGCTCCACTCCTCACACTTGAAGGGCACGAACAGACCAAAAATGGCTCAAGAAGATTTCAAAGCCCCAGAGCCTATAAATCTAAGTGATAAAGAAATAGCAAAACTCTCAGACGCACAGTTTAAAACACTGGTCATCAGGATCCTCACAGAACTGTTTGATTATAGCCACAAATTAGACAAACATATGAAGGCTAAACTAATTGAAATGAATGGAATTGCGCAGGAAACCAATAGCGATGAAAAGGAAACTGGGACTCAACTCAATGCAGTGGACCAGAAGAAAGCAAATAATGGCCAAACAGAAAAGAGTCAAGAAGCAAGAATTCAAAGAAATGAGGAGAGGCTTAGGAACCTCCAGGACATCTTTAAACACTCCAACATCTGAATTATAGGGGTACCAGAAGGGGGAAAGTAACAGCCACCAGTGGAAAACTTATTTGAACAAATAATAAAGGAGAATTTCCCCAATCTGGCAAAGGAAATAGACTTCCAGGAAATCCAGGAAGCTCAGAGAGTCCCAAAGAAGTTGGGCCCAAGAAGAAACACACCAAGGCACATCATCATTACATTAGCCAAGATTCAAATGAAGGAGAGAATCCTAGAAGCAGCAAGAGCTAAGGGGACAGTCACCTACAAAGGGGTCCCCATCACACTGTCAGTGGATTTCTCAAAAGAGACCTTACAGGCAAGAAGGGGCTGGAAAGAGGTATTCCAAATCATGAAATCCAAAGACCTAGAACCAAGATTGCTCTATCCAGCAAAACTTTCATTTAGAATGGAAGGACAGATAAAGTGCTTCTCAGATAAGATCAAATTCAAGGAGTTCATCATCACCAAGCCCTAATTATGTGAAATGTTAAAGGGACTTATCTAAGAAAAAGAAGTTAAAGAAACATGAACAGTGAAAGGACAACAAACTCACAGTTATTAACAACCACACCTAAAACAAAAGCAAACTAAAAGGACAGCTAGATCAGGAGTGGAAACATAGAAATGAAGATCTCAGGAGGGTTAGCAACAGGGGAGTGGGAGAAGGAGAAGGGGGGAGAAGGTACAGAAAATAAGTAGCATAGACAGTAGATAAAAAATAGATGGGGGGGCAAGAATAGCATGGGAAATATAGAATCTAAAGAACTTGAGACACATGGTCATAAACTAAAGGGGGGGTAACGGTGGGGATGGGGGGAGGGGGGAGGGGAATGAAGGGGGGAATAGAACAACTGTAACAGCATAATCAATAAGAAAATTAAAAAAAAAAAAGAGAGTGTCAATAGTGGTTTGCGAAGTCTTGTGCTAGACATTTCTTGCTGGGCAATGCTCCATGGTCAGATAGGCCAGTTGAAGTTGCTAGCGATCAAATCTAGAGATTAACTGAGAACATGAACATTCTACCATGTGAGAGAGAGCTGACATACCCAAAATATTCAAATCAATAAAGTTATTGGTGAAAATGAAAAACGCATCATTTATTTTTTATGGCAAAAAAGTGAACATTTTTGCAATCCCAATAGTAAGCACATACATACAAATCAGGATAATACAGGGAGGGATTAACACCAGGGCTATTTATAAAGGTGTGAGGGGCTGTAGGGTAACCACAAGGCCTAGTGCAGTATTTATAGTGGGTATTTGTCATCACGCTTAAGCATGAAGAGGTGAAAGAAAGGAATTACTGAAATTTGAAATGAAAGAATATTGTGGAGGGGACTCTCAATTGAGGAGTTGTGACTTTAAATTGAGAGGTACAGCCACTCAAGATGAAAATGTGGGGAGTGAGCTGGGAAAATAAAGGCCCTGGCCCCAGTCTTCTCTCTCCTTCCAACATTCTGGCAGGTTTCCCCCTGACCAAACCCAACTGGAGATCATAGGGCACTAGAACTTGTTAATGTACAAGGCAGTTTCCTGAGCCAGAGAGCAGTTTGGAGAATGAAGAGTGAATCTGGAGAGGCAAAAGTTAGCCAGTATAGTTTGGCTGATGGATTCAGCTCTCCATACCAGTTTTCCCCTGACACACAATGTATTCTAGTTTTCTCATTATCTCTATTCTGACATCCTTTTAGATCCAAATCTGACTCCAGATATTTTCAGCTCTAGCATTCAATGTAGAACTTTCTACTCTCATAAGCTTCAACATAGAAACTTTCTGGCATCTTTGACTCCAAACTCCACTGCTCCAGAATCCTTATAGAAATATTTGTCTGGAGAACCCAACTGACCCTGAAATACTATTTTCCTATCAATGTAACTGTAATATAATCATCATGACAAGATTGTTTCAACTTAAGGGCAGGTTTTGGTTCTCTTGCTTCTCTATACACCATGCAGAAAGCTGTTGTCATACTATAAATAATAATAAAAGATGAACATCATAAAGCAGAGGCTGACATTGCTCACAGGCCAGACCAGCAAGGCAGGGTGACAGGCGATTGGAGGACTAGCGAGGCAGAAGGGGTATCAAGTGAGATAAAAAATGTTGATCTGATTAAATGTAATGACCTCTACCCTATTGCTAGGTGAGATAAGAAAGGGGCCAAAGACACCATTTAAAACCAAGAGGCAGATGTTTGCAGTTTCAGTCCCTCATGAAGAGTGCTTTCAACCAAAACATTTCCACCCTGCCCATAGTGGGCAGGAGCCAAAGGGGCAATAGCACTGAATTTGATACCAAAATAGCTGGATTCGTCTCTGCTTATTACTTGTTCTGTGCACTTAGTTCACTTTTTTCATCCCTTTTAGTTCATCTATCTATTAAAAATAATAGTTCCTTTTCTGTCCCCTTTCTTAGGGTGGCTTCTAAGATCCCAGTAAAAACATGCTTGGAAAACGGTTTATGCATTACAAAATTCTGGGTCCAGTGAGTGAGTGATGTAATGTGTATGAGTGAGAGACTTATAGCATACCAACATATATAACTCTGTATGCATGATCTGGTGTGAAAAAGTAAAGGAAAGAATAATAGGAATTTGTGAGGACATACATGAGAAAAGAGGTGAAAATTAATGTGTGTAGCTATTTGTATGGGAGCTAACATTTTAGAACACATGAGAGAGAATGTAAGAAAGGAAATATGAATATTTGTGGGTTTGTGAGATTCTGAGGGTTTGTGATAGAGTAAATGCAGATGATAAGTGTTTGTATATGTGAACATGGATATATAGGTTGTACCACATGAATTGCCATTTTTATAGGTTCATAATGCTTCAACATTGGCAATTTCATATGGTTCAGCATACTACGTAAGTATGTAAGATTGTGTGTATATTTGTGGATTTATGAGTGAATCGTTAGTGAACAAACCAAGGTTTGTATTTGTGAATGAATGTTTATGTTCAATTAAATATGTTTGTGTAAATGAATTGTGTGTGCAATGTAATTTGTGTATTTTTGGTAGAGCATATGTGAATGTGAATCTACATTAGCATGCATGTGAATGAGTTTGGAAGAAAAGACGATGAGTATGAATATGACTGCATATGAGCTCAAGTGTATATGTGTGTGTGTGTGTGTGTGTGCGTGTGTGTGTGTGTGTGAGAGAGAGAGAGAGACAGAGACAGAGTCAGAGACAGAGAAACAAAGAGAGAACATACCTAGCCTTTGGACTCTACCAGTGAATGCATGCTCTCTTGTCAACTCATAACTTTCCAAAGAAATAAGCTTTCCAAGCTGAAAATTTCCACACAGGCTTTCCATCCCAAAAGGATGCCTTTTACTTTTAATTTTTCCTCTTTGGTTGGAGCCTCACATCTAGCCATTTTGGGCCAAGGAGAAGAGTAAGTGCCCAGCTCTACTCAGATAATAATTGGGAACATTTTGCTACACACCAAAAAGCTGGAAAATGACTGGTGTGTAGAGCTGAAACTTGGTAAGGTTTGTAGCCTGCAAGACAAAGGGCCCCTCAGCTACTTTATTTGTTCTCTTTAAAAGTAGCCCTAAGTGACTGAAATATCGCCACCACAAGCAGTATGAAATTTCACCACCAGTTGGAGTTATGTAACCATCTCCATGGCAACCAAAGCCCATAAACATGCAGTATCACTGTTGGCTGGTTACATAGCAGTGGTTTTAGTGCTCCCACCACCCCTCCTCTTCTGCTTTTTCTAGCTTGTTTTCTCTTTTTATACCTTTCCTCCTATTTTCCTTTACCATCAAAAGCAAGAAAATTAAACATTGACTAAAATGAGTGGACACTGAAGCTCCTTAAGCAGAGGGTACACATAAGGCAATTCTCTGAGAAACTGTAGGTGCTCAGCTTGCCTGCAAGCCAGCTCACACCAGGGAAATTACTGCTTCCCACATCTATACCACAATCCACAGACATGCATACTATGTAGTGATTACTGTTGAAAGGAAATCAGGCAGGCTGAAGAGAAAGCAGGCACGGGAGCAAGAAAAAACCTTGAAAACAGCCTCTTAGGACTCATTCCTTTGAGTATTTTCAGAAGCCCTGGGGCAGTGTCAGCATGGTAGAGATGGTATAATGGATGTTTCTGAGTTGAGATAATGAGGTTTGGGGAAATGGGGACATACTCTGCCTTAGGTAGTATCACTACTTTCCCCAGAACTTAGGGCTAAACTGTGCTTCCACCCTGGTCAAGAGGCAGGATCTGGCATCAAAAGTGTAACACTTTACATCAGGATTCATAGATTCTAGCTTTGGATCCATCTCTTAGGACCATTGCAGAAAATTAACAAAATCTCAAGGTTGCTGGATACATGAAAAACATGACACCATCCCCTACTCTAACACAGTGATAGGGAGATCATTACCTATGAACATGGACCACATAATTACGTTTTGCAGTGGACTAAATTTGACTCCTGTAGATTCTATCCACAGGTCTTTGTTCTGTCCCCTGGGCTCCCGATTTCCTAGCTGTTCTATCTGAGCTCTTCTGCAACTAATATCCTGAGTTTACTTAGAAATTGCCTCTTCAGGGACAATGTGAGATTAGTGAATAGTGTCAGGGTGCCCTGTGTAGTGAAGGAGGGGAAAAAAGACTAGTGAGCTTTGAGTCCTGCCCAGTCTTCTCTGATAGTTGTGATTACAGAATCTCCATATAAAGGGGGATTAGTAGAGACAATTGTCTGGACAAGTGCATTGATATTATATACAGTGTATATGTATTTGGGGTGGCTTTGAAAAGTTGATGGAAATTATGGAGGGGAACTACAGGCTTTTCCAAACCTACCATTTGGCAAACCACTCCTTTGGCTCAGATTTATCTTTGTCCAGAGATCTGTGTAGATGTGTACATACATGTGTGCCCAACTATCAAAGGTTCTTGGAGTGTGTGTGTTGTGGGGGATAGTAATTTTAAGCCTTGAGGAAGTCTGGAATTGTGCTTGTGTAACCCAAACTGGAATGCAATTTATAAGAAAGCTGGAAAGATTAAGCAAAAATTGGAGAATGATCATGAAAATATCAAGGGATATCAATCCCGGCAGGAACTGATTTGAGCCAATCAATGGCTGATAGGTAGAAAACTGCCATTTCTTGAACTGTGTGCTAGAAATAGTATCAAATGATTTCACATACATTTATTTCAATCCTCAAAACCCACTGACCACCCCTTATATGTCTCCTACACTGGGTAGTTATTATAATCCTATTTCACAGAGAGGAAAATGGAGAGTAAGAACAATTTGCTCAAGTTCACATGACTATAAGTGACTGTGATTTAGTCCCAATAATGAGCTAGGATTTCGTCCCAATAATTTCTGCCTCTAAAGGGGATTTCCTTCTGGGTTTTTTTTTGAAGCACTAAACTTAATTAAGTCTAAGCAATGGTTGCAAGATCCACCCATCACCTCTGAGAACTGTGTTGCTGAGGTATGCTATTGGTCATAGGAATTGGTGCTAGGCTGGCAGGATAGTGAAGATCATTTCCACTGTTGTGGGCCAACAGCATCAATAACAACCATCATCTTGGCATCAACTCACTGTGTGATGTTAGGCAAATCTCTTCCCACTGTCTGGGTCTCAGTTTCCAATGTTTAAAAATAATTGTGGTGAAGGCTAAATGAGATCATTTATCACCACGCCTGGTACCTCATAGGAACTTAATAAGTATTAGCTTAGGAGAGTGTTGGGTTGGGTGATCTTCCTGTTGGAATGATTTCTGAATCTGTGACTCCTCTCTTTTACTGAGAAAGAAGGGTGACCTACACTGAGTAGCATAACACATCAATTTAGGGCATTGCCACCTCACAGTCTTGAGGTAATAAAATCAGTTCCTTCAACAAACTTTAGCTAAATGTTTCTTTTCAGCCATATATTTTATTAACATTGGACTAGGTGCTGGGACTTCAGTGATGCATAATATATGGGTCTTGCTTTGTATGTAGGGATTTTCTGAGAAAACTGGGATGGGGAGAATTTTCAAGAATAAATTGGGAGAGCAGGGTAGCAATAGCAGCCTTTAATTGACCCAGGAGAGCAGTAACTAAATCACAGCCTTAGGGGAGAGAATAAAGCAGCTTGAAGAGGCATCAGAAGTGGGTGGTGAAAGGCAGGAGTGGTTTTAAGAGCAGCATTAACAATGGCATTGAGAACTAATTACAATGGTCTACAAGGCCCTTGACAATCTCCCTACTCCGGACATCTCTGGTCTCATATCCTACTACTCTTTACCTTACTCACTCCAGGTGCTCTGGTTTCTTTTTTTTTAATTTATTTTTTTATTGATTATGCCATTACAGTTGTTCTATTTCCTCCTTCGTTCCCCTCCACCCTACCCCCTGTCCCCACCATTACCCCCCTTTAGTTTATGACCAGGTGTCTCAAGTTCTTTAGATTCTATATTTCCCATACTATTCTTGCCCCCCATCTATTTTCTATCTATTGTCTATGCTACTTATTTTCTGTACCTTCTCCTCCCCTCCCCTCCTCCCACTCCCCTGTTGCTAACCCTCCTTGAGATCTTCATTTCTATGTTTCCACTCCTGATCTAGCTGTCCTTTTAGTTTGCTTTTGTTTTAGGCGTGGTTGTTAATAACTGTGAGTTTGTTGTCCTTTCACTGTTCATGTTTCTTTAACTTTTTTTTCTTAGATAAGTCCCTTTAACATTTCATATAATAAGGGCTTGGTGATGATGAACTCCTTGAATTTGATCTTATCTGAGAAGCACTTTATCTGTGCTTCCATTCTAAATGAAAGTTTTGCTGGATAGAGCAATCTTGGTTGTAGGTCTTTGGATTTCATGACTTAGAATACTTCTTTTCAGCCCCTTCTTGCCTGTAAGGTCTCTTTTGAGAAATCCACTGACAGTCTGATGGGGACTCCTTTGTAGGTGACTGTCCCCTTAGCTCTTGCTGCTTCTAGGATTCTCTCCTTCATTTGAATCTTGGCTAATGTAATAATGATGTGCCTTGGTGTGTTTCTTCTTGGGCCCAACTTCTCTGGGACTCTCTGAGCTTCCTGGATTTTCTGGAAGTCTATTTCCTTTGCCAGATTGGGGAAATTCTCCTTTATTATTTGTTCAAATAAGTTTTCCACTGGTGGCTGTGCCTTTCCCCCTTCTGGTACCCCTATAATTCAGATGTTGGAGTGTTTAAAGATGTCCTGGAGGTTCCTAAGACTCTCCTCATTTTTTTGAATTCTTGCTTCTTGACTCTTTTCTGTTTGGCCATTATTTGCTTTCTTCTGGTCCACTCCATTGAGTTGAGTCCCAGTTCCCTTTTCATCACTATTGGTTTACTGTGCAATCCCATTCATTTCAATTAGTTTAGCCTTCATATGTTTGTCTAATTTGTGGCTATAATCAACCAGTTCTGTGAGGATCCTGACCACCAGTGTTTTAAACTGTGCATCTCAGAGTTTTGCTATTTCTTCATTGCTTAGATTTATAGGGTCTGGGGCTTTGAGATCTTCTTGAGCCATTTTTGGTCTGTTCGTGCCCTTAAAGTGTGAGGAGCGGAGCCTTGGACTCCCAGGTCGCTGGGTTGTGACTCTGTATGTGGAGGCAGGGTCAGAGCAGGGAAATGGCAGTCCCCTCTGCTGTTTCTCACAGCTGGGTGAAGAGCAGAGCCTTAGGTTGTTCACCGGGGCAGGGCCACTTAGGTCGCTGGATTATGACGCTGTATGTGGAGGTGGGGTTAGAGTGGGGAAATAGCGGTGCCCTCCGCCGCGGCTTACCACTGGGGCTGCTGGCTCTGGTCCAATCGCCCACTCCCTTGCTTATCTATCCACACATGAATGCGCGACCACAGTCAACCCGCAGCCCTGCTCCCTCGCTGTTTCCCCGAGATTGCTTGCTGAGTTGCCCACCAGGTCCAACCCTGCGCCTGGATTCCATGCACCCGAGTCCATCTGACTGAGTTTTTCTGTGCTATCCCGCTCTGCCAGCTGCTGGTTTCACTCCTCTTACCAGTCAGGCTGAAGAATTTGTTGTTATCAGACTTGCGAAAAGTTCAATTTTCTGTGTTCTGGCTGTGTTTTCTATTGCTATTATTTAGTTGTCTATAAACTTGGTTGTGTGAGAAGGCACGGCATCTCCACCTATGCCTCCATCTTGGCAGAAGTCCTGCTCTGGTTTCTTTGTTAAGATACACAACACGCTTTTCACTTGCCACTCCCTCTTTCCTCATGTATGCACATGCCTCATTCTCACTTACTTCTGGTCTGCACTCAAATCTCACCTTTTCAGGGGGACTTTCTTTGGCCATCACATCTAAATCTATACCCACCCTTCCAATATTTCTTACCCATTTTCAATAATTTATTTTTTATTACTTAGCACTTACCAGTAGCTAACATATTATATATTTACTTATTTCTTTTTTTCAAAATTTTTATTGATTATGCCATTACAGTTGTTCTATTCCCCCCTTCGTTCCCCTCCACCCTACCCCCTGTCCCCACCATTACCCCCTTTAGTTTATGACCATGTGTCTCAAGTTCTTTAGATTCTATATTTCCCATACTATTCTTGCCCCTCATCTATATTCTATCTACTGTCTATGCTACTTATTTTCTGTACCTTCTCCCCCCTTCTCCTTCTCCCACTCCCCTGTTGCTAACCCTCCTGAGATCTTCATTTTTATGTTTCCACTCCTGATCTAGCTGTCCTTTTAGTTTGCTTTTGTTTTAGGTGTGGTTGTTAATAACTGTGAGTTTGCTGTCCTTTCACTGTTCATGTTTTTTTAACTTCTTTTTATTAGGTAAGTCCCTTTAACATTTCATATAATAAGGGCTTGGTGATGATGAACTCCTTGAATTTCATCTTATCTGAGAAGCACCTTATCTGTCCTTCCATTCTAAATGACAGTTTTGCTGGATAGAGCAATCTTGGTTGTAGGTCTTTGGATTTCATGACTTGGAATACCTCTTTCCAGCCCCTTCTTGCCTGTAAGGTCTCTTTTGAGAAATCCACTGACAGTCTGATGGGGACTCCTTTGTAGGTGACTGTCCCCTTAGCTCTTGCTGCTTCTAGGATTCTCTCCTTCATTTGAATCTTGGCTAATGTAATGATGATGTGCCTTGGTGTGTTTTTGGGTCCAACTTCTTTGGGACTCTCTGAGCTTCCTGGATTTCCTGGAAGTCTATTTCCTTTGCCAGATTGGGGAAATTCTCCTTTATTATTTGTTCAAATAAGTTTTCCACTGGTGGCTGTGCCTTTCCCCCTTCTGGTACCCCTATAATTCAGATGTTGGAGTGTTTAAAGATGTCCTGGAGGTTCCTAAGACTCTCCTCATTTTTTTGAATTCTTGCTTCTTCACCCTTTTCTGTTTGGCCATTATTTGCTTTCTTCTGGTCCACTCCATTGATTTGGGTCCCAGTTTCTTTTTCATCGCTATTGGTTTCCTGTGCAATTCCATTCATTTCAATTAGTTTCGCCTTCATATGTTTCTCTAATTTGTGGCTGTAATCAACCAGTTCTGTGAGGATCCTGATCACCAGTGTTTTAAACTGTGCGTCTGAGAGTTTTGCTATTTCTTCACCACTTAGATTTATAGGGTCTGGGGCTTTGAGATCTTCTTGAGCCATTTTTGGTCTGTTCATGCCCTTTAAGTGTGAGGAGCGGAGCCTTGGACTCCCAGGTCACTGGGTTGTGATGCTGTATGTGGGGTGTGGTCAGAGCGGGGAAATGGTGGCACCCTCTGCTGTTTCACACCGCTGGGTGAGGAGCAGAGCCTAGGGTGGTTCACCAGGGCCAGGCCACTCAGAGTCGCTTGGTTATGATGCTGTATATGGAGGCAGGGTCAGAGCAAGGAAATGGTGGTGCCCTCCACCGCTGCTCGCCACGGGGACTGGCTTGGTCCTGTCCAATTGCCCACTTCCTTGCTTGTCTATCCACGCATGAATGCGTGACCACAGTCAACTCACAGCCCTGCTCCCTCGCGTTTCCCCAAGATTGCTTGCTGAGTTGCCCACCAGGTCCAACCTTGCGCCTGGATTCTGTGCACCTGAGTCCTTCTGACAAAGTTTTCCTGTGCTACCCCGCTCTGCCAGCTGCTGGCTTCGCCCCTCTTACTGGTCAGGCTGAAGAATTTGTTGTTAACGGACTTGCGAAAAGTTCAATTTTCTGTGTTCTGGCTGTGGTTTCTGTTTCTAATATTTAGTTGTCTCTAAACTTGGTTGTGTGAGAAAGCACAGCCTCTCCACCTATGCCTCCATCTTGGCAGAAGTCCTATTTTACTTATTTCTTGTTTCTGTCCTCCTCACTAGAATTAAAGTGCCAGGGTTTGTTGTCTGATTTCTCAATTACCATGTCTCCAGTGCCTAAAACAGTATCCTTAAAGTAGGTGCTAAATAAATATATTTTAAATGAGTGATTAACAGTAAGATCTACTAAAAGTGGAATAAATTATTTACTTAATTTGAAGGAGTCAAGGGTATCTTTGAAACTCCAATGTATCTTTTAAATATATGGACCCTGTCTGCAAAATAACGCATGCACTCCTACCCACTTGCTAGATTACCAGCTCCTTAAAGTCCACAATCTCATTGCATTCGAACAACTACCCAGTGAGGCAGGCATTTTATCTATGTATTGCTTGTGAAGTCAGAGAAACTCAGAGAGGTGAGCTAACTTACCAAAGAGCATGGAGTAAGTGGCAGAGCAAGAGCTATAACCAAACTCTTTAATGTTCTGGTCACTACCATTTGCAGTCCCTAGGTACATGGTGTTCTTTTCTTGTATAAAGCTATGGCTTACACTACAGCAAGGAAAAGCACTGTGGTAGGCAGTTTCTAAAATGGCATGCCATGATTGCTGCCTGCTGGTATTCATACCTTCCTGTAATTCCCTACCCTTGACAATGAACTAAACTTAGTGACTTGCTTATAATTAATAGAGTGTTGCAAAAGTTATGGGATGTCACTTCTGAAGTCAGGTTATAAAAGACTAAGTTTCATCTCTCTCCCCCACCACTTGCTTTCACAGATGAAGCAAGCTGCCATTTTTGTGAACTGCTGCTCTATGGAAAGGCCTATGTTGTAAGAAACTGAAGGAGGCCTAGCAAATAACCAATTCCAACTGCTCTCAAGAAACCCAATCCTGCCAAGAACCAGGAGGAAGCTTAGAAGCTGATCCTGCCTCAGTGCCTCAGTTGACCCTTAAGATGATTGCTTCTCCAGCTGACCCTTTGACTGCAGCCTTTTAAGATCCAGAGTCAGAGGCACCCAGATAAGGTATTCTTGGCTTTCTTACCCAAAGTTAAATTATCATTGCACATTATTTTAAGATAACTTGTTATACAGCAATAAATAACTAATGAAACCAGAGATAAAATGGCCTGCACCGCACTGGCCTCATTTCTTCACCTGCCATACCTTCCTCCCTGGTCCTCACTCTAAAAGTCTTTCTTCCCCCTAACACATTGGGAGTAATAACTTGTTTGGTATTCTAAAGGGCTGGAGCCTGAAGAATAGCACCAGGATTGTAAGGATCATGGATATGTGGGAGAGTTTGGTATTTTTCACTGATAGAAAATGTTTCTTTCACAGCCTGATTTCTCTCAGGCCCTAAGCCTCTGCTTAAAGTTATACTTGACCGACAAGACTCACCTGGAACTCAGGAGGATCCAGGTTATGCCAATCTGGCAGTCCACAGTATTTTTCAACTGCCATCTTTAAGCCTAGCATTGTGCTTGGTATTGAGGAGACTGTGGAAAAAAATTATATCCAGTTCCTAGCCTCATGAGACTTTCAGTGTAATGGTTACACTCCTACATTGACCGTTCACAATGGATCCACCGGCAATTTCTTTCTTTCTACCCTGTGTCCTCATTTGTGAAATAGTTGGCAGCTTGCATACATAAGATGTGTGTTTCTGCTCCATAACACAGTACTTTTGTAAAAAGTCAAGGCCTATGCTCAAGTGATCAATGGAACTATCTCCTGAATGGTTACCTAGGGTCATCAAAGTTAAACGATGTGCCAAGGGTCACATGGGAAAATGGTGGCAGTGCCCTGAGATGCCTCTCAAAATTACATTAACATATGTAGCACAAGAAAAATCTGTTCAGTAGCCCTGGCTGGCATGGCTCAGTGGATTGAGCACGGGCCTGCAAACCACACGATCGCGGTTCGATTCCCAGTCAGGGCACATACCTGGGTTGCGTGCCAGTTCCCAGCAGGGGACTCATGAAAGGCAACCACACATTGATGTTTCTCTCCTTCTCTTCCCATCTAAATATAAATAAATAAAATCTTTAAAAAATTGTTTAAAAAAAGTCTTTTCAGTAAGGCTTGCTTAATGACATTCTGTTCCCAAGTAGACAGTAAACAAACAGGATGAAACAAAATAAATTGTTAATGCTTTTAATAACCCAATAATATTTAAGTAACAGATAGTAATTATCTTATTAAACCTAAATGAGCAACAGAAAAATGAACTTTCCTGGAGCTCTACTCTTGCTGAGGCATCTAGAGGCTATAAAATATTATCTGTTCCAATTGAACATTCTCTATGCTTAAAGAACATTATTTGTTGGAAGTAATAAGTCAGGGTGGCCTAGGAGTAAGGCTGGGGGAATAATACCAAATCTTTTGCTTAAGAAAATGCTGCTGGGGAAAAAAGGAATTCTGGGCTTTTCAAGGATCAGAAATGGGCAAAATCACTACAGGAAAATCACTGTACAGATAAGGTAAATAAAGGAGAATGATATACCAAAGACTACCAAACTCTTTTTAGTGGCAAAGCTAGACTAGAATCTGTGACTTTCTATGACACCGCCCTAGATAAAATCAATTTCACTTGAGCAGATGATATCTAGCAGTTAGGAACATGTATTCTGGAGAGAAAAAGACCTGTGTTGAGATTTATTCTCTGCCATTTGTTAGCTGTGTGATATTGTGCAAGTTACTTTAGCTCCCTGTGCTCCATTACATCATCTGTAAATAGGAATGGTAATATAACCCATCTTATAATGTCGTCAGGAGGAATAACTAAGTTAATATTTGCAAATCACTTGAAGCAAATATTCTCATAAAGTAAATATTATTTAAGTATTTTTAAATAAAACAAACAATATTTTTACTTAGTTATAAGCAAATCCAACAGCCCAAGCCACCCAGTAGCAAAAAGAAAAACAAGACCAACAGAACAGAAAAGAGAGCCCAGAAATAAACCCAAGTCTCTATGGTCAATAATATTTGACAAAGAGGTCAGCAACATAAAATGAACTAAAAATAACCTCTTCAACAAATGGTGTTGGAAGAACTGAACAGCTACATGCAAAAAAATGAAACTCAAGCACCAACTTATACCATAGACCCAAATAAATTCAAGGTGGATAAAAGACTTAAATATAAGCCATGATACTATTAAAGTCCTAAAGGAAAGATTTCTTAAAGATCCCCACCTCCCCTTTATGAGCCTTTTCCCTTGCCTGGCTATATTTCAAGCCCCAGTCCCCATCAATCACCACACCCATCTTCAGGTTCTCAGTTCCCTGGGCACTCTCTCCCTCCTCTAATAACAATAAATGAGTCTCACATTCATTGCTTCATCAGATCAGCAATAATAACTCAGAGATATAACAATAATTTTTATTTTCAGAAATGAGAGATAAAAGGCTCAGGAACTTGATGTGACTGGTATGACTCTCTGGGTTTAACATGGTGCCACAGATTTACTCAAAACCTCACTTCTTACTTACTGTGTGACATCAAGTAATGCCTTCCTGTCTCTGTTCCTCAACTTCCTCATACACATAAAAAAATGGTTGGATGAGACCATTTCCAATGGCTCAACTATGGAGCTAGTTTTACAGCACATCTGCCTCCCAAAATACTTCTGTGGGTCAAAAAATGTAGAGAGCATAATTTATAAACCATAGGTGATCACAAAGGTGGCCCAGATATAACCTTTGGAAAAGGAATGTATGACAAACTGAGATTCTTTCAGAAAAAAATTTATCCAGACTATTCCAATATCTAAATATATTGTAGGCCATGTATGAGTTTCTGAAAGGTCCATAGTGGTGTCTTACATGGGTACTGATGGATGTACTCATATTTTTTCTTAAGAAAGAGTGAATTCCCTCAGGAAAAAAATGTCTCACTCTTTGGATACCAGACAGAGAAAAATACAGTACGATGATTATTGGAAATAGTTTAAAAACAGTGGGAAATGGACCCTGAGAGAAGCAGGTTCTCAGAAAAGGAGATTTGTTACCCTTGGCAGTGAAGAAGCTTAATCCAGAGTAGTGGCAGAACTGCAGAATGCCTGAGACCACAGCATTCCCAAAGCAAGAGGAACTCCTCACCAGGTACCTGGGATTTAGCTATGAGGTTTCCTCATTTTTTTTAAGTTTTTTTTCTTGTTTTTAAATTATGTTTTTCAATAATAGTTTATATTCAATATTATTTTCTATTAGTTTCAGGTGTATAACATAGTGGTTAGACAACCATAAAATTTACAAATTGTTTCCCCTTATATTTAAAGTATCCACCTATCCCCATACCTAGTTATTATAATATTATTGACTATATTCCATCTGCTGTATTTTACATCCCCATGAATATTCTGTAACTGTCAATTTGTACTCCTTAATCCCTTCACCTTTTTCACCTAGGATCCCAACTTCCCTCGCCTCTGGCACTATTAATTTTTTCTCTGTATGTGAGTCCACTTCAATTTTTTAATTTTGTTCATTAGATTCCATATATAAGTGAAATCATATGGTATCCTTATACTTCTCCAAGACACTTTTGAGCTTTCCCTATTTTTCTGTTTGTACTTAACTTATATCCCCTACTATTAAGGACATATTGAGCAGGTTGCCCAAACTGTGGCCCCCATAGGCCATTTCAGGTCCCCTGGATGTCTGAGTTATGACATTTATTACCTAGGTAATTAATCAACAAATATGTATTTTAATTTTAACATGTTCTGGCTCATTGGTATTTTGAGACAGTTATTTTAAAAGTGTATGTCATGAACCCTAAAGTATTTTGTGGATGTATCATAGAAATTGTGTAGAAGAGATGGTTCTCCATTCATCCAGAAGAGCCCCACTTTGATGTTTTCTATTGTGGGTCTCTGTCAAATTTTATTTGCAGTAGAAAATTTCATTGTTAAAAGTAGATTGAAAATTCCTATCATAAACTGTTGTAATTATTTAAATGTTTCAGAAATTTCAATATGTTGGCAACCAAAAAACATTTTTTGAGTCATACTTCAACTAGTATCAGACTGCAGTTCCCAATTTGGGGGGCAAAAATAAAAACAAAACAAACAAAAATCAACCATCGTATATTAGAAAATATTATTTGATTTTCTCCTTCAAGAAGCTGACATTCCAATTAAGAAGGCAGGACAAAAATCCAGGGATCACCCCAGCTTTTAATAGCTCAGAGCTAAACTATGTGGTTCTGATTTTAGGAATTTAGAGGAGATAGATTTTGATGAAGAAGTGGATATTTAGCTGGTATCTGAAAGGTGAGAAAGGCGGGTAACTACAGACAAAGAAACAGATAAGTAAAGAGGAAAGCTTGGAATGAGGATAGTATTTTGAAAGTAAGTGGTCATGGGGGGAGTGAGCTCTATTAGGAACCAAGCCTGAGGATCATGGGTAGTTAATTCCAGTGAGAAGAAGGTCACTGGGACAAGGATGGGATGACCCTGGAATACTATGCAGAAGAATTTGGACTTGATGTACCTTCTGGCACTATACACCCTGGGTATAAAAGTTACCTTTTATACCCAGGGTGCATAGTGTAGGAAAGAAGGTAGTGAACGAAGCACCATTAGTAAGAGCACTTAAACAGTGATCCAGGCAAGGCCTGCTCAAAGGCTGCCTTGGAGACAGAAGCCCATTGTCACTGGCCCTCAGCTCAGTTCTTGTAGCTTTAGTTATCATTCATGTACCTTTCCATATTGCTGGGAAAGGCCTATCTCCCCATCTCTCATAGCACACAGAATGACATTCTACACATAGTAAATGTCCAACAAATGTTTGTAGGCACAAAATAAAAGCCATTTAAAATGCAAAACCAAAAGTGTTTGATGCCTAATGAATGATGGGGGCAATGGTGTAGAAGGGGTCTGTGATCCACTGTCTTCACCATTTCTCCAGAGCTTTCCCATACCTCAGACAACCTGCACAACCCCTCTGCCCATAAGCCCACTAGACAGGTTTCAGTCTCCTTACTTTACAGATGACAAAAATAAGACTAAAAAAGGTAAAAGGACTTCCCCAAGATCACCTAAATAATGGTATAGGTAGACGTGAAACCTGGAACTTCTGATTGTAAATCCATTGTTCTAATTGGAAACACAAGTGCTAAGAGCTACCTGCAGTTTTTCTGTACACTCTATACAGTCGTATATCTGAATCCTCTCTTTCCTCACCTACAGAGATGATGAGTACATGGAATTAACTAAAGTGAAGTGGTAGGAATTCTGGGCTTGCGGCCAAAGGTCTTGGTTTCTGACCTGAGTTCTGCCATAACCTTAGCTTCTCAAACAGTCAATGGGTACTCTTCAGAGCAGTCCTGTATAGCTCAGAGTCTCAGAGAAACATGTATTTATCTTACTAACCTGGTAAGTTAACCCAAAGTTGCAATGCCCTTAAGACTAATTATTTCAATTCATTCTCCTATCTCCCACAAACTCTTTCCAGAAAAATTTCAGCCATTGTTATTATAATGGGAATATTTTGTGCAACATTGATGTAACTTGGCAGCCAAGGAGAGTGGACTGGCATACATATGCATGAACAATGACAACTTCACTGTACTAGTCAGTGGGGGTGGTAGACACCATTTGGTGAGTTTTTGTACTCTGTGACCATTGCATTCAAAATGAATAAGTAGAGCAACACATCTGCATCAAATTTTGCATTAAACTTGAACATTCCCCCACAGAAACTATTCATATGATTCTAAAGGCCACAGATACGGGCAACTGGTGATTGTCAGCTTCATCACCACAACACACACACTGATGCAACAGATCTTGTGCAGAGTCTTTTGGTCAAATCACCCAGTTGACTCAGCCCCACTGTAGCCTAAATATGGCACCCTGTGACTTCTGGCTGTTCTCAAAACTAAAATCAGTTTTCAAAAGGAAGAGCTATCAGACTGTTGGTGAGATTCAGGAAAATATGACAGGGCAGCTGATGGTGATTGGAACTGTGAAGTCCCAAGGTGCCTACTTTGATGGGGACTGAGGCATCATTGTCCTATGCACAATATATTTTTATTGTATATCTTCTTCAATAAATGTCTCTATTTTTCATATTATATAGCTGGATACCTTCTGGACAGACCTCATAAATCAGCTTGTCAGGGAGGTCTAGAGACCTATAGTCACAGCAGCTTTTTTCATGATTGAGTGATGCCTTGAATCACTGGGTTTGCCTGGCTCTGGTAATGTTAACCCCAACACATACTTTTGTCTAAGGGGTCCCTTTGCCTGCTTACCAAGTTATCTCCTAACCAAGAAGCTCCTAAATCCTGATCTTTGCCTTGCTCCCTTCCTGTGTTCATGAATTGTTCTTAGACAATTCCTTAGACCCTAGGAATTGTGATTGATGCATCATTGCTCATAAATCTGGGAAATCAGATCATATATTTTATTTATCATTGCCCATTTGAAGACGAGCAACTTCCAATAACTGCAGCAAATAAATGAAATCAAAATGATGAACTCTCTTGTCCTTTCCTATGAAATAAACACTTGCCTAAGGAGATTATCACTGGCTAAGCAAAAGATGAAAATACTGCCTTTCTGAAACTTGCTCCACTGGGGCTTCATTTCAGCAGTTGATATCCCACCAACCCCATTGTCTTTTGTTTATGTCTTTCCTTTGTCACCGGGATAGGTAACATGTGCTCATCACAAATTTCTGAAGATATAAGGCAGGGCATTAACTTTAGCCTACTGCTTCTCTTACATCTCAGGCATCACCTTCTTCATGAGGAGCCGTGGTCCCAAGCTGAGTAACTGAATTTCCAATTCTTCAACAGTTTCTCCCTCAAAGAGAGTTCTTCATTTCTTTGCAACTAATGAAGTCACTTGTAATAAAAAGACAAGATCTTCAGAGGCACTAGGGTATCAGCTCAAAATCTCATTTTGTGGTAGTAGAAACTGGAGGAAGCCACTTTTTTTAAGTTTCAGTTGAGAATTAGTAGAAGATTACAGCTTCTTGCTATAAATTTATACTGGGTTAAAATTCTGTGTGACTTTGTACAAATTGTGTAACCTCTGTGTGCACTAATTTCCTCATTTGCAAATGACTATCATAATGGGATAAGCCTTGTAGGATTGTTGAGAGGATTAAATGAGACAATCTGTGTTATGGGCTCAGCATAGTGCTTTGACCATAGCAAATAGTCAGTAAACATTAATCATTACCAGTAGTAATAAAATTGGGCAGACAACAAAAACATTGCCTTGGAAAGAGCACTGTGTTTAAAAAAGCCTGGAATTACATCCCAGCTCTGTTATTCATTAGCTGGTTGAGACTTTGATGTACCCTAACCTCTCTCAATTTCAGTTTCTTCATCCATAACATGAGGCTAATGACAGTGTCTATTACACCAAGTTGTTGCATGAATGACACAAGATCAGTAGTTATTAAAAATGTTCTGTATTCAAGCTTTGTCAGCCAATGTATGTGGAGCTCCTACTATGTACCAAGCTATGGGCTCAAAGGCTGAGAAGAAACCAGTGAAAAAGATTATGGTCTCTGCATTCAAGGTCTTATTGTCTAACTGTGGTGAACAGTCTCATAAACAAAAAATTAAAGTGCAAAATGTAAGCTATCACTGTGTACAAGGTCCACTGATTGTAAAAATGAGTGCCTAGGTCAAGGGAATGGGAAAACAAGGTGGCAATCGTTAGGAAAGGCTTTCTGGAGGAGGTGATGCCTGAGATGACTTCTGAAAAGAGAACAGAATTCTTTTTAACACAAAGGTAGTATATAATTCAATGCTAAAAGAAGTCACAAACACACATGTATAATAATTGATCAATCAATATAATCTTTTCCCCACCAAGAATCACTCTTAAATTCATAAAACTTGAGAACCAAAAAGGCAAGCAGAATTAACAGAAGACAGGCAGAAAAAAGGGGGGGTTCCTTTGCTAGGGAGTGCTGTCCTTCTCTCTCTCTTCTTCCTTGCACAATTCAGTTTAACTTGCAGTACCATGTTTCCAGCCTGACATGCAGTTACAAATCAAGTGTACTGGTAGAGGAGTGCTCATGGTGACCTATCTTGCTGAAAGTCTTGAGATCCTTATAAAGGGTGTGTGTATACTTGATGATAAAGGACAGATAGAAGAAGAGCTGGAGAACGAGGAAATTGTAAGATCAAGTGCAGGTAATTCAGTTCCTTGAAGTTCTCTTTGATGGTCTTATTGATGAGCAGGACCATAAAGAAGATGGTGAACTCAAAGGCAATGATCCACATAGATTAGCACAGTGACCCCACGTACTTGTATATGAAGATGCAACAAAGGAGGAGGAAGCTGAGCATGATGGCGATGGTGGACAGGTCAATGCTGATATTCTTGTTGATCATGACTCAAGAAACTATCCCAGACTTTGTGTCCATGTAGATGTTGAACTTATTCTCATATTATAAACGTAACATAGTTCGAGTCCAAGATGAGGAATTGGATGGTGCTGAAGATAGAGAAGATGCCTGACAGAAAGGAGAACATCTTGTCATTCAACTTATACTTGTTTTTCCAGAATACCTCTGGCTCCCATTTCAGAGAACTCCAAAACAGTGCTTCCCTCCTCTTCATTCACCACACTGGTGAGCTACCATAATGTTGACATGGCTCCATTTATTCATATATCCTTAGTTATAGGACTACTGTTCAGATAGTCTTCAAGTGATTATCAATGATGGTTGTTCTGTAATTTAGTTGTAGGTTTGATGTGATTATTGGAGCAGATTAGCAAAGCATTACCTCCTCTACCATCTTGACTGGAAGGAGTCAGAAGACATATTTTCTTAATAAGCATGATAGGAAGGATATTCCAGGCCGAAGCTAGGGCACAGAGACATACAATCACCTGTTACCTTTGCACCTATTTCATTATTGGAGGATGCAATTTTTAAGAGGAAACAGTAAGAAGTGAGGCTGGAGAGATAGGGAAAGATTAAGAGAAAAAATGTTAAATGCCCTAGTAATAAAATTATTTGGTTTTAATTATTATTTTGAAATACCACTTATATAACATTTACTATACACTAGCCATTATTCTAAGCATTTTACAAATATTAATTTATGTAATACTCAAAACAATTCTGTAAGATAAGTACTCATACTGATGCATACAGTGATTAAGTAACTTGTCTAACATCCCACAGATATTAAAATAGCAGAGCCAGGATTCCTACCCAGGAAGTCTGGTTCCAGAGTGCATACAGAGGTGAGGATTAATAATCATTTTGTTTTACTCCCATCCAGGCCACTTACTCCCATACTCTCAGTCAGTTTTAAGTGTGTGTTTATGTGGTTTTGTTCCACATTGGCTTGGCTGTTCATCTATCCTCAGAACTCAGACTCCCTGGAGAGTATCTCTCTGGACCTTCTGGAGCTCCAGGGGTTGGTCTTCCCTTCTGCATTAGCAATAACATGATACAATTTCTGCTTGGCTTTCTGACCTGGGTTAATACTTGTCTAATGATACTGAATAAACACTACACATCATCTCCCTGATGTCTCATCAGACCGTGACATCCCCATGAGTTGCATGGATGGAGGGCCATGGTAATGCTAGTAGCGGGTGGGCTCTGAAAGCTTCTGGATCTTCTCTGAACTCTTCCAATTACATACACACAGTGTCCCCTCACCCACTCAAATGGTTTGCACATGGCAAGAGTAGGGGAAAGTTAGTGCTTGGCATGCCTCTCTTACTTCAGGTTATTTATCTGCCTAACCTAGCATCATAGTAATCACCTATGTTTTTATTGGCCTCTACACTCCCTAAAGCCCTTTCACAAACATCAGTCATCTGATTTCTTGATCCTTTGGAATACCTTTGAAGGCAGTATTATCCTTTTTTTTTTTTCAAATGAGGAAACCAAAACTCAGAGAAGTAAAATGACTTGCCCAAGGTCACACAGCCAATGAACACTCATTTTGGAATATTATTGTAATGGTCCAACAGCTTCTGTTCATTCTACTGCCAGAGTGATCATAAAATTACCTGAATCAAGAGCATCTGGCCAAGGAGCCTGAGATGGGGAGTGAGGGTGGAAAGATTTGATGGATGTCATGAGGCAGTTATGATTGTAAAGCTCCTGACCACAGTTAGAGGGAACTCTCAGAGACCCTTAGAGGTTATTATGCTGGAAAAGTGTGGCCTCAATACCACCAGAGTATCTAGATTTCCCCCACCCTGCTACCATCATTCCATTAGACAAAGACTTGGATTTCTCTGTGTAAAGTTGTTCTCCCAGCTCTTTACTCTCATTTAAACAGTAAGTCAGCCTTTATCACTACTGTTTCCCAGACATACCTTCTTCCATTCCTTGCTAGTTCTAGCTAAAACCCCCAGCTGCGGGTCAAACTGCCCTTCCTGGGCATACTTGAATGCTAATCTGATACTTCTTTTTCTTTGCTTGATTTTTGCCTTTCTTCAACATGCTCCCCCACCTAAGCATTTCTTTTGCCTGGAGAGAGAGACACTTTAAAAGCCTTAACTTTTTCTCTTCAATGTAGTCAAACATGCCTTTTTTCCTTTATAGCATTGGAGTTTTCTGTCTTTTTTTAATAAGGTCTCCTCCACTCCAAGATTATGCAAATATTTTCTCTGACAAACGACAGGAAAATAAAAGTTAAAATACAATAAAATATGAACATATTTGCAACTCACAAAACAGATAAAGGATTAGTGTCATTATTAGACAACTTTTTCAATCCAGAAGATTTTTATTTTCATGTAGTTGAGTCTATTAATCTTTGTCCAATGATTATCGAACTGTGGTAAAGTCCATGATCCTTTAAATGTTAAAGAAGCAAAAGGAGTTGGATTTTTTTTCCATATGAGGGTGAAATGAGATGATGTTTGTAAAATCATAATATATCCAGGGAAAAACTTCTACATATGTTTAAATAAGTTTGATTCTGCCCTTCCATACCTCTTTTGAAGTCTTTTAGCCTTGGATTTTGTGTGCATATTATGGGGGGAGAGATTAACATAGAGAACTAAAGAGAAACATTTAGCTAAATAATGAGCACATCTAATAAACTGAGCTGCAGTGAGACCTAAAAATACTTAAATAAAGTAGGAAAATAAGGTAAGAATCCCTGGAAGCTTCTAAAGGCCAAGTGACTTAACAGTCAACCTCCAAATAATTGCAGTAAGTTCATCTGGGATATTCCTAAAAGTCAAACCCTGTGTCCTCCTCACATATCAGCATTTCCCCAAAACTGGCTACTATGACCTCAAGAAAGATCCTGGATCTCATGAAAACCCAACTTGCTTCCTGTTGTTTTGGTTGGATTGCAAAAACCAGGACAGTAAACAAACAGATGATTGGTCCAGAGGCTCTGCCTCATTTCTAGAAATCGATCTTCTAAAGCATCACTTTCTACATACCACCTTGCTCAAGAAATGTCAGTGGCTACCAATGCCTTTCATATGAATCCTAAACTCTACATTTTGATATTTGACATTTCTATAACATGCTCTAGTTTCACTCAACATTAAATGGTGGTTTGGTTTTAATTCAGAAGTGTGTAGTGGTTATGGATGAGATCCTGGACACCAAAGTCCTGTTCTGTGTAGCCTATGTTCACACACACACACACACACACACACACACACACACACACACACACACCTGGTTACAAACACACACACAGTTTACTGCATATAGTGATATACAAAAGCCCCCTCTTCTCTACATACCCCTGTATATATATTGTACTTAGACACACATTCTTGCTGAAGATTATTTAGTAAAAAAAGAAAAAAGCCACCAGATTTTGTCTTGAATATAAAATAAACCTTACTGCTGTGCTAAGCAGACAGACTCTCAGACATTGCTTATGCCCTTGTAATAAATATGAATATAGTGAAAGGATAGAAAAAATGCTGCAGACAAAAATTCCGGGCACGAGCTGTCTGAAGGTACTCCCCATGGAGACAATGAGCCAGTTGTTGCAGTGAGATGCCAGTCTTTCTCTTTTATTTAGGTGTATTGGAGGGCATTTTTAAGGCAAATCAGATAGACAGATTGTACCTAATGCTACAGAGAAGGGAATTGAGAGGGAGGTTTCTGGGGCTGAATACCCTCACCTGCATGAGGGCAGCAAGCCCCTCAAGCTTGACCTAACCCTAAGAAAAAAATTAATTGTGAGCTTCCTGGGGCCAGAGAAATGGAGGGTGAGAGATCTATCTCTTCAATTAGGAAAGAGTCTCTTGAAAATACCTAGGTGGTAGCAATTTCCCAAAGGGTCACTTTCCCCAGGAAGTCTTCTGAGACCTCCTCCATCAACTCCCCAGGCTGAGAGCCTTTATGGTTACTTCTGCCATGGCATTTGTCACTCTGTGCTGTAAAACTATCTGCTTTGTTTATCATCTAACATCAGCATGTAGCATAGAGTCTGGCATATAATAGATACTGTATATATAACTGTATACATAACTGATGACTGCTTATCTCACTGTTTACTTTTTCTACTCTTCCATAGGGTGAGTAAATTATGTATTTTCACGGTTCACTGTATTTCTGGCACCAGAATAGAGTTTAGCACATAGTAGGTGCTCAATGTTTATAGAATGAAGATGACTTAGTTCCCTTTCAGTTTTCTGAGGACAACCTATCTCTTAGTTTTATTTTATTTTGAAAATTAGCATAATAATATACCTTTTGCATAAACTTCATGGACAGATAAAAAGGTAATATGTGAGAAATGCTTGGTCTAGTGACTGGCACAACTATTATTATTATTATTATTATTATTACTACTACTATAGTTTCTAGACCTAATGACCAGTACAGTCCCCTCAGACTGTATGGGTCTTGATCAGCATAAGCCATGGATATAAGAGAGATGTGCCTGTAGGTTTCTCTCTCTCCTGTTCCATCACACTGCCTCTGCTGAACTTGGATACTCTGTGCAATTTTCAAGCTGCAGCTGAACTAAAAAGTTATGCCCACAAGACTAGAAGTTCACGGAGGACAGAACCAACTCACAGTCAACTCTGGCATATGATCTATAGGCTGACCAGAGGAAATTCAGGGAATGTTTGTCAAGCTGACATGAATAGTAGCCACAGATTACCAATTGTGGTCTAGAAGAGTCCTTCTCTTGCTGAAATGGCTTGTGTTCTTCAGTCTTCTCAGCATTCCTGCTGCCTACATCCATGATGGAAGGCAGACATAAGAATTACATACTAAGAAAGTGAGCAGGACACAGGAATCTGCTTGCTGGGGTGATGGTCTTCCCTTAGAAAATGGGTGAGATGCTTATGCTACCTGCACAGGCCACCTTCACCTTCTTTCTTCTCTCACCTAACACTCTAACAAGGGTGTCCAACCTATGGCCTGTATTCAGGGCAGGATGGCTATGAATGTAGCCCAACACAAAAATCACAAATTTACTGAAAACATTTTTTTGCTCATCAGTTTTTGTTAGTATTTATGTATTTAATATGTGGCCCAAGACAACTTTTTCTCTTCCAGTGTGGCCCAGAGATGCCAAAAGGTTGGATACCCCTGCCAGAAAGCCATTAGTTATGGAGTTTGCCAAAACATTGGCAAGAGAGTTAGGCTCAGGGACAAGAAGATAGATTGAATCAGGCATGAGTCTAGCACAGATTGATTGTGCATGTAAAGCAAGGTCCTTCTCCTGAGTATAATAATAAGACCCTCACATTAATACAGCCCTTTAGAGTTTACAATTTTATTTAATATTTTAATCTAATTTTAAGGTTCAACACAGCTTTTTGAAGATTGTAAAGCAGAAATTATTGTTCAAATCATATAGAAGGAGCTTATATTCTTTATTTACATGATTCTGAGGATCCATCAGTCTTCTTAAGCTACCTGCATGGGAAAAAAAATAGTTATTCCTGTTTCCAGAAGGATACTCTCTCTTTGACCTGACATCCTCAAATTTCCCAGTTCAAAAAAACCCTGGGAATAAAAGTTGTAGAATGATGGGTCTACTGTTTCTCCTCCCCTAAACCTTATTTCTCCAAGAAGGCTTTCTTAACCACTTACTAAGGGACAATATAAAGAAAAAATTGGGAATAGACAGGATTAGACTTGACTCTATTACTGTGATGTAATCATCCTAGAGCCTCAGTGTTCTTATCTGAATGTGGGGGAGGGGAGCATATTGCTCGTGTTACAAATTGTCTCAGAATTAGAAATAAAGTAAGGATAACATCTAATGGAAGCCAGAAATGGTGATTGTTTTTAGGATATTCAAGCTACTCTACAATTTCATGTATATAATCTAGGAAAGATGTACCAAAACAAAAAGGGAACCTCTCTCTGGAGATGTTTCTGGCATTTCTGCACTTCAAGTCAAAGCAATAAGGAAGTATACACTGAGTTCTGACTGGGTGCCTAATGAGGTGTTCTACTCTCTAGAAGATATCATAGCACAGAGTAGCTCAATTGAAGAGAAAGGACTGAAGAAGAGTGAGCAAAATTAAGCATTCCCTGAAATAGAAACCCCATATTTATAAAAATTTATCCATTTCCATAAGCAAATAAGGGGGAAAAGAAAACTATACCTACATTAAGTAGGTAAGTGTCAGATATATTATAACACTTGACCCTCACAATGTCTTTGGGCTGTAAGACAAGAATTCACGGCATTTAACTTCAGATCCTCATTCTAGTACTACATTTTGATTTTCTCTGCCTTGAGCAAAGGCGTCCATGACTCTTTTTCTGTAAAGAGTGAGATAGAAAATATTTTAGACTTTGCGGGCAATGGGTGATTTATTCTTATCCTTCTTCTTAAAACATTGAATAATCATTCTTGGTTTAAAAGTTTTGGCCCAAGGACTTTAGTTTGCCTACCTCTGCTTCAATGCCCTGAAGGAGACATGTTATCTAACTTGTTGTGCTGCTTTCTTGTGGTGTTGGGTGGCCTCTGGCCTTGGCTCTAGTTCCAGAAGTAGGAAGCAGCAAAAAGGTAAAATGTAATTATGGATGTGTATGTTCACTTTTACCTAACTCTTGAAGAAAATACAAGAAGAAAAGTCTTACATGTGTATATCAATTAATTACTCAGTGCTTATGTCATGCCAGGATCTGTGCATTACCCCGTTAAATTTTACAACATCACTTTGAGGTACACATTATTATCCTACTTTTATAAGAAATATGAGGCTCAGCGTAATGAAGTAATTTGGTCGAAGCAATCAAGACAGGAAATAGTAGAGGGTTTAAATCTAGTATGTCTGACCCTAGAGCCCGTGTACAAAATCATTGTGCAGCTCCACAAAGTATTTGCTGCTCCTTACAAAAAAAATCTACCTGTAATCCATGGTGGGTCATGAATAGAATAAGAAAATAAAAACAAAGGACAGGGTAAGCCAGACCATTGTGACAAATATCAATATAATTGATTGCTGTATCTTGACCTTCCTGGCAACCAAGACAAAGTCAAAAGCATTAGTCGTTTCTGTGCAAGAACAAATTTTTTTTTCTAGGACTGAATTATAAAATGAAAATAGTGTTATTGCCCTTTTTTAAATTGAATTGTTTGTTTTGTTCAGTGTTAAGTTTTGTAAGTTCTTTATAAATTTTAGACATTAACCCCTTATCAGATGTATCAGCAAATATGTTGTCTAATTCAGTGTTTTTTTTAAATTTTGTTAATGGTTTTCTTTACTGTGCAAAAGCTTTTTAGTTTGATGTAGTCCCATTTCTTTATTTTTTCTTTTGCTTTCCTTGCGTGAGGAGATATATCAGATAAAATATTGGTATGAGCACTGTCTGAGATTTTACTGCCTATGTTTTCCTCTAGGATTTTTTGGTTTTAGGTCTAACATTTAAATATTTAATCCATTTTGAGTTTATTATTGTGTGTGGTGTAAGAATGTGGTCTAGTTTCATTTTTCTAGACATATCTGTCCAATTTTCTCAATATCATTTGATTTCAATCATATGTGCAATCTAATGAACAAAGTGAACAAGCAAAATAAAATAAACCCATAGAGAGCAGGCTGACAGTTCTGGGAAGAGGCTAGTAGGTGGAGGAATCAAGCAAAAAGGAAAAAGGACTCATGGACATGGACAACACTGCAGTGATTGCAGAGAGAAGGGGTATAAGAGGAATAAATGGTAATGGGAATAAATAAATAAATTAATTAATTAACAAACAAATGAACAAATAAATAGATAAAAGAAAATCATATTATTGGTTCTGAGGGCTCGACTCCATATTGGTTAAATGTATTGTTGCAGGCTGACTTTGTTTCTGCTCTGAACCATGAACTACCCTAGGGGCTAAAGATAGTGACATAACTAAGATACATCCTGGAACCTTCAGGAGGTCAAAATCTGAGAAGGGAGACAGACAGGTCAATATCTAAGTTTTAAACATGGCAGACAAGTAACTGCTCCCTTGAGATATAAGCAAAATGGAATAAAAGTTTATCTGTTAATTTCTCCTATGTGTATTGCCCTTCACAATACACAATTAGATTAGGTAACTTTTATAAAACTTAGATAAACTTTTCTCCTAATAGTTTATCTAATAATTTCTCCTATGTGTATTGCCCTTCACAGATTACAAACTACTGACACATTTTTCTCTAATTTAATTGTCACAACAGCCCTGGAAAATAGGTGCTACCACTCTTGTTTTACTATTGGGAAAACACTGAGACCCGGGAAGGTGAAGTGACTTACCTAAAGTTCTGGTCTAACTTTAAGTTCTGTACACCTTCTATGTTCCATTGTTTTCTTTAAAAAAAAAAAAGACTGTCAAGAAAAATATAGAGAATAATAATTTTACCCAGTGGATCAGACAAGGATTCATGAAGGAGGTATTTTTAAGATGGACCTGAAAGAGTGAGGGGCATTTGAATGAGAATAAAATGGGAAAATGGTTTTATGAGGACTAAACAACTGAGTCCTAAGATGATTATGGAGGAGAGTCTGCTCATAGGAAAACGAGCTAGGCCCACTTTGGGTCCTGATGGTAAGGCTGAGCGTTAAGTCTTGGGTGTCATAGACTGGGTTACTTAGAAGGCCATAGGAACTTTAAAGATTTTATATTTTCATGACTACCTTCCACCACCACCACATACTTTCATCCTATTTTAATAATGAAGACACTGAGGCTCAAAGTGGAGTCCATAACTCAGTGCTTCTAACTCCAGGTCCTTCACTTGTCTCAAACCTCGGCTTTCCTTTGCTTCAAGGCCTTTCTCTAGGGCAGACCTGCTTGGAATCTTGCTTTGCTGGCTGGGTCTCCACTTCTAACTGTTAATCTCTACCCCACTTGTCACCACGTGCCCTTTTGTTCCCTGGGGAGTACTTCCATTTCAAGGCTGCCTTGGCAGCTGGGTCATTGAAGGCTTTGATAGCAGAAGAGGAAAAAATCACAATCCATAGACCCTGAGCATATTGCCATGTTAGGTGCTGGGCTGGACAATCTCATGTGGTTCTACCTCAAAACCCTGTGAAATTAGGCACTACTCTCCACAATTTACAGATAAAGACACTTCAGTTTTCAAATTATAAAGGGACTTACTTAAGGGCAGACAACTAGTACATAGTATAGTCAAGCTTTGAAGTCAAGTCCGTCTGAGCCTGAAGCTTGTTCCATTATTTTAGACTGGCAGAACTCTGCCCTCTCCATCTTTATTAGTCATGGAAGGAAAGCAAGGCAGGGACCCTTGTTCCCATTTTATAGTTGTGCTTCCCAATATGATAGGCATTATCCACACATGGCTATTTACAATTAAATGAATTGAAACCAAATACAATTTAAAATTTAGTTCTTCATTCACCCTAGCCATAGTTCAAGTGCTCAGAAGCCACATGTGGCTAATGACTACTGTATTAGACAGTGCAGATATGGAATTCATTTAAAGTTCTATTAGACATTTCATGTGGCCATAAGAGTTACATGTGGCTAGTGAGTATGATATTGGAGAGTGCAGATACAGAACTCTTAAAAATGATGGAGAGTTCTGTTTTTATAAGATATTGTCAGGATAGCAGTTGCATATGCTAAATTAACAAACCTGGTTAGTAAATTAATAGCAAACTCAAGGTCTCTGATTCTGCCTTTATACATGGATGTGGTTTAGATACTCCCCACATTATTGGTTTTCATATCAATGAGCAATGAAAAGAAAAGAAACTATACTGATCCTGGAAGTCCTAAGTTCAAGTTTCAGCTTAGTCTCTGACTCTGTGATCTTGAACAATTACCCTCTTCTCTCTTGGACACAGTGTCCTTGCTCATCACAATAAAGGGGACGAAGTTAAAGGCTCCTTTATTCTGTGGGCCTGTAGATCAATGGCTGCATTTTTAATAAATTAATTTGCACATCTCTGAGAAAGCAGACTCATGGAAAATGCTGTCAGTAATTTGTATTATGAAATTCCAGACTCATGCTAAGTGCACAAAAAGACAGAGTGAAGACTAAGGAATAGGAGGATGCTGGGAAGATGGCGATGGAGTAAGATGGAGCTGATGCTAGCTCCTGTATTCATGGGTGAAAATCCTGGCAGATCTATAGAAAAACAGAACAATAAACCATCGGTTACCCAGCATTTATGAAATTAAAAGACCAGAGATTGTGACCGATGCTGAAACACCAGACGGCAGCAGAGTCAGCTACTGGAGCTGGGTCTCCCGTGGCCCCTGTGCTGTCACCAGAGCAACAGGCCTGGGACCGCGGAGTGAGGTACGGGAGCCGGACAGTCCAAACCCCTGTGATGACCCTGGGCAGCAGAGGAGCCAGCTACAGAAGCGAAACATTCTCAGCCCCTGGGCTGCTTCCATAGCAACTGGACTGGACGCCGGGGAGTCAGATACGGAAGCCGGGACACTCCAAACCCCTGAGATAGCCCTGGGTGGCAGAGGAGCCAGCTACGGGAGCCGGGACGTTCTCAGCCCCTGTGCCGCTGCCATAGCTACGGGACTGGACACTGGGGAATCAGGTACAGGAGTTGGGACATTCTAAGCCTCTGTGCCACAGCCACAGAGACAGGACTAGACGCCCAGGAGTCAGGTAAGGAAACCGGGACACTCCAAATGCCTGTGACGGCCCTGGGTGGCAGAGGAGCCAGGTACTGGAGCCGGGACATTCCCAGCCTCTGTGCCGCTGGAGTAGTAACAGGTCTGGGTGCTTGAGGAGGTGGCTACTAGAGCCGGGACATTCAGCAGTGGTAGGTGACCAATGCAGGGACCAGTGCGAGGACCAGCGTGAGAGTAGGTGGAGACAAAGAACATCAAGAAACTTCAAGGAGTCTGCACCACTGAACTACACAAGGATCATAGCACAGAAGTTCACGCCATTAAAACCAGGGTTTCAGAACAGAACAATTTTAGAAGCAGAGACTAACAAGAAGAGTCTCAAACAATGGGAAGACAAAGAAACAATCCCCAAATGAAAGAAAAAGCAGAAACTTCAGAAAGAATGTTAGATGAAATACAGGCTGATCAACTATCAGATAGTGAATTCAAAGCACTGGTTATTACGAAGTTCAAAGACCTCACAGTGAACTACCAGAAACTACAGGGGAACTACAATGATCTCTCTGCAAACTACAGCAACATGAAAAATGAAATGGAAACTATCAGCAAGAGACAAGAGGAAATGAAGAATACAATTTCTGAATTGAAGAACACAGTAGAAAGTTTCAAAAGTAGGATAGATAAAGCACAGGATAGGATTAGTGAGTTGGAGGACAAGGTAGAAAGCATCTCACAGAAAGAGCAAGAAAATGAAAAGAGGCTCAGAAAGAATGAAGAGGGATTAAGAGAAATGCAAGACAATAGGAAATGTAATAATATTCGAATAACAGGAATACCAGAAGGAGAAGAAAAAGAACAAGGGATAGAAAACGTATTTGAACGAGTAATGAGAGAAAATTTTCCTAATTTGTTAAGAGAAAAAGTCTCACAAATCCAGGAATCACAGAGAGTCCCAATCTAGAGGAACCCAAGGAGGCCGACTTCAAGACACATCATCATCACAACGGCAAAATTCCAAGACAAAGAGAAAATCTTAAAGGCAGCAAGGGAGAAAAAAGAAATAACATACAAGGGAGCCCCAATAAGGTTAGCTACTGACTTCTCAATGGAAACACTTCAAGCAAGAAGAGAATGGCAAGAAATATTTAAAGTAATGAGAACCAGAGGCCTACAACCAAGGCTACTTTACCCAGCAAGGCTCTCAATCAAGATAGATGGCCAAATAAAGAGCTTCCAAGACAAAAGAAGCCTAAAAGAATATGCCTCCACCAAACCAGCTCTACAAGAAATACTAAAACGACTGCTTTAAGGGAAGAAAGGATAAGAGGGAGACAGAGAGGAACACAGGTACAAAAATGGCAATGAATAAGTACCTATCAATAATAACCTTAAACGTAAATGGATTAAATGCTCCAATCAAAAGACACAGAATACCTCAATCAATGGATAAGAAAGCATGACCCACACATATGCTGCCTACAAGAGACCCACCTCAGGACAAAAGACCATCACAGACTAAAAGTGAAAGGCTGGAAACAAGTTTTCCAAGCAAACAGACAAGAAAAAAAAGCTGGGGTAGCAATTCTGATGTCGGACAAAATAGACTTCATAACAAGGGCCATAAAGAAAGACCGAGAAGGTCACTTCATTATACTCAAGGAAGGAATCCACCAAGAAGACATTAACATTGTAAGCATATATGCACCTAGCATAGTAGCACCCAAATATATAAGGAGAATCTTAGAGGACTTCAAGAAAGATATTGACAGCAACACAATTATAGTACGGGATTTTAACACCCCCTATCAAAAATGGACAGATCTTCCAAACAAATTATCAACAAAGATATTGTGGCATTAAACAACACCCTAGATGAAATGGACTTAACTGATATATATAGAGCCTTTCATCTCAAAGAAGCTAAATACACATTCTTTTCAAATGCACATGGAACATTTTCAAAGATAGATCACATGATAGGACACAAAACGAGCCTCAACAAATTCAAGAATATTGAAATCATACCAAGCATTTTCTCTGACGACAAGGGACTGAAATTGGAAACCAATCCCAAAGAAAAAAACCCAAAGCACCCAAAATCATGGAGACTGAATGGTATGCTATTAAACAACGAATGGGTCAAGAATGAAATTAGGGAAGAAATCAAAACGTTTCTGGAAACAAATGAAAATGATCTCAAAACAACCCAAAACTTATGAGACACAGCGAAGGCAGTCCTGAGAGAGAAGTTTATACCAATACAGGCCTACCTAAAGAAGATAGAAACATTTCAAACAAACAACCTAACCATACACCTGCAAGAACTCGAGGAACAACAACAAAGACAGCCCAGAGCAAGCAGAAGGAAGGAAATAACCGAGATTATAGCAGAATTACATGACATAGAAACTAAAAGCACAATTTTAAGGATCAATGAATCCAGGAGTTGGTTCTTTGAGAAGATAAACAAAATAGACAAGCCTTTAAGTAGGCTCATCAAGAAAAGAAGAGGGAGGACACAAATAAACACAATCAGAAATGAAAAAGGAGAGATTACAACTGATACCACAGAAATAGAAGGGATTGTAAGAAATTACTATGAAGAACTGTATGCCAAGAAATTTGAAAACCTAGGGGAAATGGACACATTTCTAGAAAAATACAATCTTCCAAAACTCAGTGAAAAAGAAGCAGAAAATCTAAATACACCAATAACAGCAAAAGAAATTGAAGCAGTAATCAAAAAACTCCCATCACACAAAAGCCCTGGACCAGATGGTTTCACAGGAGAATTCTACAAAGCATTTAAGGAAGAGCTAGCCCCTATTCTCCACAGACTATTCCAAAAAATCCAGAAGGATGGAAAACTCCCAAATTCTTTTTATGAAGCCAGCATCATCTTAATTCCAAAACCAGATAGAGACACAACAAAGAAAGAAAACTTCAGGCTAATATCGCTGATGAACATAGATGCTAAAATCCTCAACAAAATACTGGCAA
Source organism: Artibeus jamaicensis (assembly GCF_021234435.1). Lineage (NCBI taxonomy): Eukaryota > Metazoa > Chordata > Mammalia > Chiroptera > Phyllostomidae > Artibeus > Artibeus jamaicensis. The sequence goes on along the minus strand of NW_026521840.1, from coordinate 1,988,276 downwards.
ATCACATCCAACAATATATCAAAAAGATCATACACCACGACCAATTGGGATTCATCCCAGGGATGCAAGGATGGGTCAATATTTGCAAATCAGTAAATGTAATACATCACATAAACAAAAGCAAAGACAAAAATCACATGATCATATCAATAGATGTGGAAAAAGCTTTCGATAAGGTACAACACCCATTTATGATAAAAACACTCAGCAAAGTGGGAATACAGGGAGCATTTCTCAAAATAATAAAGGCCATATATGAGAGACCTACAGCCAATATCATACTCAATGGGAAAAAACTAAAAGCTTTTCCACGAGGATCAGGAACAAGACAAGGTTGTCCACTTTCACCACTTCTGTTCAATATAGTATTGGAAGTTTTAGCCACAGCGCTCAGGCAAGAAAAGGAAATAAAAGGCATCCAAATAGCAAAGGAGGAAGCAAAACTGTCACTGTTTGCAGATGACATGATAGTGTACATGGAAAATCCTATAGACTCTACCCAAAAACTGCTTGAACTAACTAATGAATTTGGCAAAGCAGCAAGATACAAACTCAATATCCAGAAATCAAAGGCATTTTTGTATACCAACAGTGAATCAGCAGAATCGGGAATCAAGAAAAAAAATCCCATTCGATATAGCAAAAAGAAAAATTAAATATCTGGGAATAAACCTAACTAAGGAGGTAAAAAACCTGTATGCAGAAAACTACACAGCCCTGAAGAAAGAAATCAAGGAAGACTCAAACAAATGGAAACATATTCCTTGTTCATGGATTGGAAGAATTAACATCATCAAAATGTCCATACTACCCAAAGCAATATACAGATTCAATGCAATACCTATTAAAGTACCAATGGCATATTTCACACACATAGAACAAACACTTCGAAAATTTATATGGAACCATAAACGAGCCTGAATAGCAGCTGCTCTTTTGAGAAAGAAGAACAAAGTAGGGGGGATCATAATACCTGATATCAAACTGTATTATAAGGCCACTGTAATCAAAACAGCCTGGTACTGGCATAAAAACAGGCACATAGACCAATGGAACAGAACAGAGAGCCCAGAAATCAACCCAACACTCTACAGCCAATTAATATTCAACAAAGGGGGCAGTAACATAAAATGGAGTAAAGGTAGCCTCTTCAACAAATGGTGTTGGGAGAACTGGACAACTACATGCAAAAAAATGAAACTTGAGCACAGACTTACACCATACACCAAAATAAATTCAAGGTGGATAAAAGACTTAAATGTAAGTCATAACACCATTAAAGTCCTAGAGGAGAACATGGGCAAGAAAATCTCAGATATTTCACGCAGCAACTTCTTTACTGATATGTCCCCCAGAGTAAGGAATGTAAAGGAAAGAATAAACAAATGGGATCTCATCAAAATAAAAAGCTTCTGTGTGGCTAAAGAAAACAGTATTAAATTAGCAAGACAACCAACTGTATGGGAAAACATATTTGCCAATGATATCTCAGACAAAGGTTTAATCTCCAAAATATACAAAGAAATTACACGACTCCACTCTAAGAAGACACCCAACCCAATTAGAAAATGGGAATAGGACTTGAACAGATACTTCTCCAAGGAGGACATACAGAACATTCAGAGACACATGAAGAGATGCTCAATTTCGTTAGCTATCAGAGAGATGCAAATTAAAACCACAATGAGATACCACTTTACACCAGTCAGGATGGCTATCATAAACAAAGCAACAGACAACAAATGTTGGAGAGGTTGTGGGGAAAACGGGTCCTTAGTTCACTGTTGGTGGGAGTGCACACTGGTAAAACCATTATGGAAAACAGTATGGAATTTTCTCAGAAAAATAAAAATCAACCTGCCTTTTGACCTAGCAATTCCACTGCTGGGATTATATCCTAAGAATCCTAAAACATCAATATCAAAGAACCTATGCACCACAATGTTCATAGCAGCACAATTTACAATAGCCAAGAGTTGGAAGCAACCTATGTGCCCATCAGTAAATGAATGGATCCAAAAATTGTGGTACACATACACAATGAATTCTATGCTGCAGAGAGAAAGAAGGAGCTACTACCCTTTGCAACAACATGGATGGAACTGGAAAGCATTATGCTGAGTAAAATGGGCCAGGTGCTGAAAGGCAAATACCATATGATCTCACCTTTAACAGGAAGCTAAACAACAAAACAAACAAGCAAGCAGAAAAAAAAAAAACAAAGACACTGAAATAGAGAACAAGGGGATAGTTACCAGAGGGGAGAAGGAAGGGAAGTCAAGGGGAAAAAGGGGGAGGGATTTGGAGGAACAAATAGGAAGGACACAGGGATGAGAACTAAGGGGGGTGGAAATGGGAGGGAGGTGGGGAGCAAGGGGCAGGGGAGGCTGGGATGGGAAAAATAGACAAAAAAACTGTACTTGAAAAATAACTAAATAAAATTAATTAAAAAAAGACTAAGGAATAGGCACTCATTTCTTGGTTTTCAGAGAGCCTTTAATACCTGTGTTTCTTCATTACTTTTATATGTATCTGCCTGTCCTTTGCCAATCTGTTGGCCTTTTGTCATTGGCTCTTAGGGAGTAAGTTTGATAGATGTAACTATGTAATACCAGCCAAATGAGTTGAAAAAGTGGTACTCTTTGTTTTGGCAAGTAATTATTTCTGCAAAAACAAGTAATACTTTGATTTATTCAACCAATAATTATAGAGCACTTACTGTGTGCCAGACATTGACTGACGAGCAAAATTATAACTAACACTAAACCTTCCCTCGCCAAAGGGAATCTTTCTGGCTTCTGCTCCCTTCCAGCTGGAAACTTATGGAGTCTCTGGTTTTATATGATGGCAACACAGAAATTTCAGACAAAAAAGAATTTGCAGCTTTTGTAGTATTTGGATACTTGAATGGTACATGAAACAAAAAAAATATTTGAAAAGAACTGATAAAATTTATGAGCTCTTCAACATGCTGAAGGCCAACCTCTGAGTCTGAGAAACTAAGTGTGTGCAATACTAGGAAGCAATATTTTCTCTTCATTTATCTACCCTCCCCAGCAGACTACATTCATGTTTCCTAAGCTTTCTTATTTCACCTTAAACATTTGTCCCCTCCTCATTTATGCAATCTGCCTCACAATCTCTCAGGTCCTGGCTTTTCTAATCTTCAGGAAAAGGAAATAAAACTCCCAGTTCTAGATTAAGCTTGTAATTTGACAAAGACAGTCCTTAAGGCTTTCACTTTTGCATTTATAAAGTATAGTATATTCATTATGCCATTAGAGTTGGCTCATTTTTTCCTCCTTTTATCCTCCTCTGCCCTATACCCTCCCACCCTCTAGAATCCCCCCTCCCCTTAGTTCATGTCCATGGGTCATACATATAAGTTCTTTGGCTTCTCCATTTCTTATACTTTTCTTACTTCCCCCTGTATATTTTGTACCTACCATTTATGCTTCTTATTCCCTGTACCTATTCTCCTTGTCCCCACTACCCCTCCTTATTGATAACCCTCCATGTGATCTCCATTTATGTGATTCTGTTCCTGTTCTAGTTGTTTTCTTAGTTTTGCATTTTGCTTTTTAGGTTCAGTTGTTGATCGTTGTGAGTTTGTTGTCATTTTACTGTTCATATTTTTTATCTTCTGCTATTTCTTAGATAAGTCACTTTAACATCTCATGTAATAAGGGTTTGGTGATGATGAACTGCTTTAACTTGACCTTATCTGAGAAACATTTTACCTGCCCTTCTATTCTAAATGCTAGCTTTGCTGGATACAGTAATCTTGGATGTAGGTCCTTGCCTTTCATGACTTCAAATACTTCTTTCCAGCCCTTTCTTGCCTGAAGGACTTATGGGCACTCCTTTGTAGTTAACCCTCTCTATTCCTATTGTTGCTGTTAAGATTCTATCCTTCATTTAATCTTGAGTAATATAATTATGATGCACTTTGGTGTGTGCTTCCTTGGGTCCAACTTCTTTGGGACTCTCTGAGCTTCCTGGACTTCCTGGAAGTCTATTTCCTTTGCCAGATTGGAGAAGTTTTCTTCATTATTTTTTTTCAAATAAGCTTTCAATTTCTTGCTCTTCCTCTTCTTCTTCTGGCACCCCTATGATTCAGATGTTGGAATGTTTAAAGTTATCCCATAGATTCCTCAGGCTCTCCTTATTTTTTGAATTCTTGCTTCTTCATTCTGTTCTGGCTGAATGTTTATTTCTTCTTTCTGCTCTAAATCATTGATTTGAATCCCAGTTTCTTTTCTTTCACTGTTGGTTCCCTGTCTGTTTTTATTTATTTCACTTTGCATAGCCTTCACTTCTTCCTGTTTTTGCAACCATGCTCAACCATTTCTGTGAACATCCTGATTATTAGTGTTTTGAATTCTGCATCTGATAGGCTGGCTATCTCTTCATCACTTAGTTCTATTTTTGGAATTTTGACAGTTCTTTCATTTGAGCCATATTTGTTTGTCTCAGTGTACCTGTTACATTATAAGGGGTGGAGCCTTAGGTATTCACCAGGGTGGGGCAACCCAGGTCACTGTGTTGTGAAGCTGTATGTGGAAGAGGGCTCCTAGGGGGAACAATGCCACTTGTTTGGCTCACAGCCAACTTTCAGTCACTTCCCCCACTACCCACAAGCAAATTGGACTTTTCTGGTACTGATTCCCAGGTGGATGGTTTTGTGTATGTTCTAGGATCCTGTGAGTCTCTCTAAGAAAGTCTCCTGTGAAGCTGGGAGTTTCTCCCACCACCACAACCTCCATACGATTTTACAGCCAGAGATTTTAAGACTTTGTTTTTCTGCGCTGGAACCCTGGATTGTGTGTTCTGTCTCACTCTGCATGCAAATGTGTGACCATCCAGTCCCCAAATGCCATCTTGCCCACCCAGTCCTCCAGTCACTACCTTGTGGCATGACCTCCCTGCCCTGACTGCCCATCTCCACCCCACCTACCAGTCTGAATGAGTGTTTTATCTTTAACTCCTTGGTTATTAGAGTTCCATACAGTTCACTGTTCTGGTAGTTTGGGGTATTTTTTGTTTTTAGTTTGTTGTTGTCCTTTTTTTGGTTGTGTGAGGAGGTAAAGTGTATCTACCTATACCTCCAGCTTGACCAGAAGTCCACATTAACCATTTTAAAGTACAAAATTCGTTGGTATTAAGTATCTGTTATAAACTTTTCCAAGACATAGGAAAAAATTGAGAACAAAAAGAGGAGTGAACCCACTGCATGGAAGAACCTATTTGTCTATGATACATCTGATAAAGGGTTAAAATCCAAAATGCATAAAGAATTTACACAACTCAACTTACACTATACACCAAAATAAATTCAAGGTGGATAAAAGACTTAAATATAAGCCATGGCACCATTAAAGTCCTAGAGGAGAACATTGGCAGGAAAATCTCAGATATTTCACACAGCAACTTTTTTACTGATATATCCCCCAGAGCAAAGGATATAAAGGAAAGAATAAACAAATGGGATCTCATAAAAATTAAAAGCTTTTGCATGGCTAAAGAAAACAGTATTAAAATAAGAAGAGATCCAACTGTATGGGAAAACATATTTGCCAGTGATACCTCAGACAAGGGTTTAATCTCCAAAATATACAAAGAACTTACACGACTCCACTCTAAGAAGACAACCAACCCAATTAAAAAGTGGGCAAAGTACTTGAACAGACATTTCTCCAAGGAGGACATACAGAAGATCCAGGGACACGTGAAAAGATGCTCAATATCGCCAGGTATCAGAGAGATGCAAATTAAAACCACAATGAGATACCACTTTACACCAGTCAGAATGACCATCATAAACAAAGCAACAAACAACAAGTGTTGGAGAGGGTGTGGAGAAGAGGGGACCCTAATCCATTGTTGGTGGGATTGTAGACTGGTACAACCACTGTGGAAAACAGTATGGAATTTTCTCAGAAAAATAAAAATGGACCTACCTTTTGATCCAGTAATTCCACTGCTGGGATTATATCCTAAGAATCCTAAAACACCAAATCAAAAGAACATATGCACCACAATGTTCATAGCAGCACAATTTACAATAGCCAAGAGTTGGAAGCAATGTAGGTGCCCATCAGTAAATGAATGGATCAAAAATTTGTGGTACATATACACAATGGAATTCTACGCAGCAGAAAGAAAGAAGGAGCTCCTACCCTTTGCAACAGCATAGATGGAACTGGAAAGCATTATGCTAAGTGAAATAAGCCAGGTGTTGAAAGACAAATACCATATGATCTCACCTTTATCAGGAAGCTAAACAACAAAACAAACAATCAAGAAAAATAAAAACAAAGACACTGAAATAGAGAACAGGGGGACAGTGACCAGAGGGGAGAGGGGAGGGAATTTCAGGAAAAAAATGAAAAGTATTTACAGGAACTAGTATAAAGGACACATGGACAACAACTAAGGGGGTAGAAATGGGAGGGAGGTGGGGAGCACTTGGGGGGTGGGCTGGGATGGGAGTAAAAAACAGAAAACTGTACTTGAACAATAATTAAATAATTTTTTAAAAAGAATTTACACAACTTAACACCAGGAAGAAAAACAATCCAGTTTCAAAATGGGCAAGGAACCTAAAGAGACACTTCTCCTAAGAAGACATACAGAGGGCCCAGAGTCATATGAAAAGATGCTCCATGTCACCAATCATCAAAGAGATGCAAGTTAAAACCACAATGAGATATCACTTCACAGCCACCAGAATTGCTACCATCAATAATCTAACAATCAAAAAGTACTGGTGAGGATGAAGAGAAAAGAAAGCCCTCATGCACTGTTGGTGGGAACACAGACTGGTCCAGCCACTGTGGCAAACAGTGTGGACTTTCTTCAAAGAATTAAAAATGAAACTGCTTTTTGACGCAGTGATCCCATTACTGCATATATATTCTAAAAATCCAGAAACACAATTTGAAAGAATATATGCAGCCTTATGTTTATAGTGGCACTATTTATAATAGCCAAGATCTGCAAACAGCCCAAGTACCCATCCATACATGAGTGGATAAAAAGTTGTGATACTTTTACACAATGGAATACTACATGGCTATAAAAAAGAAAGAACTTTTACCTTTTGAGACAACATGGATATACCTGGAAACTATTATGCTAAGTGAAATAAGCCACTCAGAGAAAGACATATACCACATGACCTCACTTATATGTGGAATTTAATGAACGAAATAAACTGACAAACAAAATAGAGTCAGAGGGATGGATATATGGAATGACTAACTACTGTAAGAGGGAAGGTGGTAGTAGGGGCACTGGATGAAAGAAGTGAAAGTATTAGGTAAAGAACATGTATGCTTTTATTTCCAGCCAGGATGGAGGCATAGTTAGGTACACCTTGGTTCCTCACACAACCAAAAAGAGGACAACCAATTTAAAAACAAAAAACAACCAGAACTGTCAGAAAATCAAACTGTATGGAAGTCCAACAACCAAGGAGTTAAAGAAGAAGAAACATTCATTCAGACTGGTAGGAGGGCTGAAGGTGGGCAGCTGGGGCAGAGAGGATGTGTGACAAAGTGGCAGTTGGCAGACTGGGTGGTAAGGTAGCACCTCATGGAACAGGTGGTCCCCCACATTTGCATGTTGAAAAACTGAAAGGAACAACTGGGAGCAAGACAGATCTCGTAACCCAAGGATCCAGTGTGGGAAAATAAAGCCTCAAAATCTCTGGCTGTAAAAACCTTTGGGGGGTGTGCACCAGTGGAAGAAACTGCCAGTCTCAGTGAGTCTGTTGGAGGAGCCCATGAGGTCCTACAATATACACAAACCCACACATTTAAGAATCAGCACTGGGGCAGCAACTATAAAGGACACAATTCATTTGTGGATAGTAGGAAAAGTGACTGAAAGCAAGATGAGAGCCAAGCAAGCAGCATTGTCCCCTCTCTGACCCCTCCCTCACATACAGTGCCACATGCAATGAAGTGGGTTGCTCTAGCCTGGCCAATAACTAAGGCTCCACCCTTTACAATGTTAACAGGTGTGCCAAGACAAAGAAATATTGCCCAAATGAAAGAACAGATTAAAACCCCAGAAAAAGGCCCTGGCTGGTGTGGCTCAGTGGATGGAGCACAGGCCTGCAAACCAAAGGGTTGTCAGTTCAATTCCCAGTCAGGGCACATGCCTGGGTTTCAGGCCAGGTATCCAGTAGGGGACGCATGAGAGGCAACCACACATTGATGTTTCTCTCCCTCCCTTTCTCTTTCCCTTACCCTCTCTCTAAAAATAAATAATAGAGTCTTAAAAAAACTTCAGAAAGAGAAATAAGCAACAAGAAGCCAACCTATCAGATGCAGAGATCGAAACACTGGTAATCAGGGTGCTGACAGAAATGACATAATTGGTAGGCATAAAATAGACAGGGAGAGGTTAAGAATAGTATAGGAAATGGAGAAGTCCAAGAACTTATATGTACAACCTATGGATATGAACTAAGGGGAGGGGGGATGCTGGAGGGAATGGGTGTTTTGGGCAGAGGGGGATAAAGGGGAGAAAAATGGGACATCTATAATAGCATATTCAATAAAATATACTTAAAATAAATTAAAGTATCCAGTATATATTGAAGCAAAACATATATACATGATTCATAGACAGAGACAAAAATGTGGTGTTGGCCAGAGAAGAAAGTGGGGATGAGGGTGGGGTCACGGGCAAAGAGGGTGGAAATGGGGACTTCTGTTATAGTGTAAATTATAAAAGTAAAGTTTTTAAAAGCTCAGCAAATTTTTTTTTACAAAGTCTCTTTCTGAAATATGGCCCACGTCACTAAGAGTACACATTCAGCTTAGTCTCTGACACCCTCTCCAATGTCCTGCTCTCTCCTGGGTCATAAAAACAGGTATTCAGAATAGGTCCTGCAAATCTTAGTCATCATAGAATGAACATAAGTCTAGGAATCTGAGATTTAATCTGAGCAACTTTGTGTAACTTACTCCTCCCTCTTTCTGCTCACCCTTGATATCTTTATATCTACTCTTGTAGGATTGGACTAGATAATTAGTAAAATGTCTTCCAGATTAGATATTCTTATGGTATAAAGAAAATGTAATAGGCTCTAGAATCACAGGGACATGGACCAAAGTCCCAGCAATACAACTTTCTTAAATTAATTGTATGAACTTGACCACTCTCATGGTCAGTTTTATATGTCAGCTTGGCTATGCAAGAGTACAGTCACTTAACTAAACACTAATCTAGGTGTTGCTGATGAAGGTATTTTGTAGATACAGCTAACCACTACAATCAGTTGACTTCATGTAAAGAAGGTTGCCTTGGATAATGTGGGTGGACTCACCCAATCATTTGAAGGCCTTAATAGCAACAAATGTGGTCCCTGAAAAAAAAACAACTTTGTGTCAAAATTACAGCATCAATTCTGCCTGAGTTTCTAGCCTTCCGGCCTGTCCTACCAATTTTTGACTTGCCAGCCCCTGCAACCCTGTGACCCAACTCCTTAAAACATACATATCCTATTGTTTCTATTTCTCTGGAGAATCCTGACTGATGTCAGCACTCATGTAAAAAGATTTTTTATAGCACTTACTGTATGCTGGGGATCATTTTAGACACTGGGTATCCTTGTCTTTAAGGGAATTAAATTCTACTAATTTACCCCAAGGAGACATACAATATATAATAGAAATAAATAAATGAGTATATACATTTGTTTTATATATATATATATATATATATATATATATATATATATATATATATATATATACACACACACATATACAGTATGTTAACCTTTATGAACCACCAATTCCTTCTCTATAAAAATGGGTGCATTTAAAATAAGGAATGCAAAAGGTCTAGAACAGGTGTGTCAAACTCATTTTCATTAGGGGCCACATCAGCCTTGTGGTTGCCTTCAAAGGGCTGAGTGTAATTTCAGCTCCTTAACAGTTAAGGAGCAGTTACATTTATAAGTCCTAAAATTACATTCGGTTCTTTGAAGACAACCACGAGGCTGATGTGGCCCCTGGTGCAAATGAGTTTGACACCCCTGGTCTAGACTATAGAAAGTCGGTAAAGAGTAGCCATTATTATGAGTCCATGATTACACTATAATTTTAATAAATTTATTTTGAAGGGCAGTTTTTTATATTCTAATTTTTCTATTTCTTCTATGATAAACATGTCTTAGAGGACACAGTGATACAGCTGATTTAGAAATAAAAATAACAACTGAATTTGAAATCAAAAGTCTGGCTTTGAGTCATAGGTCAATTAATAGTTATACAATCTTCAGCAAGTCAATAAACTTCTCTGAGGCTTAGTTTTTCTGTCTACAGTGAAAAAAATAATAACAGTCGCTCATAAGGGTTTTAGAAGGAGTAAATAAAGTTGTGTCAGTGTTCATGATTCAAAAACAAGAATGTTGGGAGACTGCTCAGAAATCTATTAATCAGAACATTTAGTTAATCAGTAGAGTTTGTTTCCTGACCTTCACCACACCCCCATCCACTCCTTTTCCTCATTTAAGGGCTCCTATATTAGTCAGTTATCAATTCAGGCTTAGTTTCTTCCCTGAAGTCATTTAAAAGCAATCGTGGTTAGGGACTGGTTCTAACTTGTAACTAACAATTGGTCATAAATCTCAAATAAAGCCTGATTTTTACATCTATGAACGTGGCCTCCAGTGGGAAAACTGCTAGATCCTTTTTTTCATGGATCTTCCAAAAGTTACTCCCACACTGACTTCCCAGTTACCCACACCTACACGCCCAAACATTCACCCTAAGTATATCCCAGAGCAGTTATTTCAAGGAGCCTTCTGATTCAAGAAAGGTACTTCCTAATTATGGAGGATAGGCTGCTGGAAAGAGGGGAAAAGCCAGAGGAATATTTTTGGAAGTCACATTACAAGAGTGGATGGGAGTTTTTGTTTATTGAAGGAGAGAGAATCTTAATTATAGAACTACTAAGGATGGAGAGAGAGGACTTCAATGCAAATAGATCCACAACTACTACAGAGCAGTCAGTAGTTGAGTGTGCTCATAGTTAGGCTTTAACTGGGGAGTGTGGATGTATTGTCTCTCTCCCTTGATCTCTTACTCTTTGAACCAAGTCAAACTGAGCCAGCGTTCATTTGTTGCTTAGGTACTCAAAGGCTATGAGTCCTTTCGGCTGTGTGTGATGAAGGTTAGCATGGGCCTGTGGCCAAAGAATAAAATCATAAGGGACACTAGAATTATTTTAGCATTTTTTTGCCTTGGCACACTGGTTCTGCAGTTAGGCTCAATGCATGTTTCCAGGGCTTTTGAAATCCTAAGAACAGTGTTGAGCCATTTGCCTTCTAATCTTGGGTAGGATTTCTCCCACTAACTACACTTAAGACACCTGAAAATGTTCTCCCACATGCTCTAACACTATCATCTACTAACTCAGTGCCAATTTTACCTCTGCATTACTGAAGAGATTCATGAAATTTCACCCTTCTTATTTATTGGCCTGGATAATCAGCCAAGAGATCTGTTTTAATTTCAGTCATTCCTCTTTCACATTTGTTTCTCCAGATCATCACTTCAGATTTGTATTTCTTCCCACCAATGCCAACTCTCCACGGAGGAAGAAGGTGAGTTTAGATTTGCGTGTCAGTTCAAGTTTCCTTTTTATTTTCCCAGGAGTGAGAGATATGGGTCTCCTTATTCCTTTACTTGTCTCCCATAAAGTAAGCACATCTCCAAAAGACAGGTACAAATTTTGCTTCCTCAAATCTATTGCCTAAACCATTGAAGAATGAAAAGCATGGAGCCTGCCTTACTTTTGAAATTAATAGGTCTCCATTATCTTGCAGAGGAGCCTTTAGTTTCTTTCATGACTTACCCTTGGGGTATACAGATTTAATAAAATAATTCCACTGCAAATTTTATCTTTAATGGCTACTTCTGGGGGGTATATCTCCTTCTGATGAGAGAAACCAATTACTCCTCTAATTTGATTACTCAAGGCCACCTCTGCTGCTATTAAATAAAGGAAGGGAATCAATTCCCAGTCAGGGCACATGCCTGGGTTGTGGGCCAGGTCCCCAGTAGGGGGAGTTCAAGAGGCAACCACACATTGATGTTTTCTTCCTCTCTCTCTCTCCTATCCTTTCCCTCTCTCTAAAAATAAACAAATAAAATCTTTAAAAAAAAAGAAAGGAAGGGAACTCTTTTGGTTTTAGGCAGGAAAGCCATGATAGTCTTTATAAACTGTCCATTGTAACTATTGACAACCCTGTAACCAAGCCATACATGAAGGTCGCAGTAACTAAATCCCAAAATAGCATAAGAAATTTAATGCCTGTCAGTGTAAGTGAAGGCTATCTGTCCAAAATTCCAAGTAAGTGGCAAGGAATGGAGATACATTGAGCGAGAAAGAAAAGAATATAAGCTAGGAGAAATGTTCCAGGAGACAACCCAGACATAGAGAATCTTCATTCAACTAAAATATTTATTGAGCACCTACTAAGCATCAAACACTTTTCTAGGGGCTTAGGACACACAAAAAAGAACAAAATAGACCCATATATCTGCCTTTCTGGAACTCACATGCAATTGAAGAGGAAAGACAATAAGTAGATGATATCATTTAATTTAATATGAGAAATTATGTGAAAAATTGAAAAGTTAGAACAGGGCAAAGAACATCCGGGGTGCTGGATGTGCAGGAAGTTTGCAATATTAAATACAGAGGTCAGGTCTTAGTACTTTTCTATATTTATTTATTTATTATTATTGTTCAAGTATAGTTGTCTCCATTTTCACCCCCATGCCCCTACCCCACCCATCCCTGCCTCCCAAACCCAAACCTACCCTCTTTGGCTTGTCCATGTACCCTTTTTATATGTTCCTTGATGGCCCTTCCCCTATTTCCCCCATTATTTCTCTCCCCTCTGGTTACTGTCAGTTTGTTCTTTATTTCTAAGGGGGTACAGTGTTGAGGAGGGCAATGGGGGAAAATTGGGACAATTGTAATAGAATAATCAATAAAATATATTAAAAAATAAAATAATATAAAGTAGAATTCCAATTACCTTTTTAAAGAAATAGAATTTAAAAACCATAAGATTTTGAAATGACCATATGAAACCACAAAAGACCCCAAATAGCTGAAGCAATCCTGAAGAGAAAAAGAAAAGAATGAAGCTGGAGATATCATACTGCCTGATTTCAAATTTACTGCAAAGCAACAATAATCAAAAGAGCATGATGTTGGCAGAAAAAATGGACACAAAGACCAATGGAACAGAATTGAGAGCTGAGAAATAAACCCACATGTATGCAGACAAATAATTTTTGACAAAGGAGCCAAAAACATACAATGAAGAAAAGAAAGCCTCTTCAATAAATGTTGCAGGTAAAATTGGAAAGCCATATGCAGAAGATTGAAACTAGACTACAGTTTGTCAAGATATATATAAAAATTGACTCAAAAATGAATCAAAGACCTAACATAATACTTGAAACAAGAAATGACATAGAAGAAAACATAGGTACTAAAGTTATGCCCCTTTGTCTTACAGAAGAATTTATAAATTCGACCCCAAAGCTAAGGAAAATAAAGGCAAAAATAAATTAATGGAACTATATCAAATGAATGGGAAAACAAAGAAACTGCCAACAAAACATAAAACAACCAACCAAATAGGAGAAGATATTTGAAAACAACAGCTCTCACAAAGGGTTAATATACAAAGTACATAAGAAACTCATACAGCTCAACACCGCATAAACTTCACAGACACTCAAGAGCCACCAACATAGTGATCCTTCCTGCTAACATAATCTCCTAGGAGGACATGCCTACCAGTGACATCTCATTTTATTCAGAGAAAAAGCCAAAGGTACTACACTATTTGCTTCCCCCAACCCTTTAATTTTCTAACATTATCTCCTGTAACTGTAGCTCCTAGTCACTCCTCTCCAGCTACCTGGTTTATTTCCTTTTCCTCAAACACAACAGTCATGCTTTCACATCAGGGCTATGGTGCTTCCCCAGATATCTACATGGTTCATTACCTCAATTTCTTCAGATATTTAGTCAAAATTTTTTCTAGTCTATGTATTTTTTACCGTTACTTAAAACTGAAACATTCCTCCCCCACTAGCACTTTTTATCTTTTCCTACTTAATTTTTATTAACTGCACTTATCACCAACCTCTACACTATGAATTCACTTATTTACCTCTCTCATTTCACTAGGATATAGCTTCCTAGTGAAACTATAAACCCGATACTTTGTTTTGGTTACTGTTTTATCTCCAGTATCTAGATTAGTTTCTGGCACACAGGGTAGATGCACAGTAAATATTGTTGGATGAAGCCCCTGTTTAAACTTTTCATATATTTTTTGTTGTTGAAATTACTGTGATTTTTTACTGACTTATTTCTTTGTAGAGTATAAATAGTATGCCTTTTTCTAATGTGAATATTAGCAAATAGTGTCCCCAGTTTATCATTTCTCTTTCCCTAGTTCTTTTGTATTTTTAACTTTGTTTCTAGATTTTTTGACCACACAAAGGAAATTTCTTTTTTTTTCTTAATTGAGGTTATTTGGGTTTCATTGCTTCACAAAACTATATACATTTCATATGTACAACTAAATAAAACATTATCTTCACACTGCATCTTGTGCCAATACCCCAAACAGAATAAGAGGAGATTGCTTTTTTTTCATTTTCTTTTTTAATTAATTTTTTATTTTAATTGGTGTTCAAGAACAGTTTTCTGTTTCTTACAATGAGATTTCTAAATTATTATTATTATTCTATGGTAAAATGTATTGATTATTTTATTTATCTGTTCTGCATTTTGTGTGTTGCTAGAAAGATCTCTACCATACCAAGATTATAAATATATTTACTAACTTCCAGCCAAGATGGAGGTGTAGGTAGATACACTGCCTCATCACACAACCAAAAGAAAGACAACAACAAATTAAAAAAAAACAAAAACATAACTCCCAGAAAATTAAACTACATGGAAGTCTGACAACCAAGAAGTTGAAGAAACATTCATTTGTACCAGTAGGAGGAGTGGAAACAGGCAGCTGGTGTGGAGAGAATGCAAAGCAAAGTGGCAGCTGGAGGATTGGGGTAGGCAAGATAGTGGCTGGCAGACCAGATGGCCCCACATTTGTGTGTAGATAGACCAGGAAAAACAACTGGGGAGCAAGACAGACCACACAACCCAAGGTTGCGTGGGGTTGTGCAAGGGTCCAGTGTGGGAAAATAAACCCTCAAAAATTCTGGCTGTAAAATCCTGTGAGAATTTCAGTGGCAGGAACAACTCCCAGCCTCATAGGAGAGGTTGTTGGAAAAACCCAATGGGTCCTAGAATGTACATAAGCCAACCAACCAAGAAAACAACAACATAAGAGCCAAATTTGCTTGTGGGTAGTGGGGAAAGTGACTGAAAGCTTACCGTGAGCCAAGAAAATGACCTTGTTCCCTCTAGGACTTCTCTCTCACATGCAATGCCACAACACAGCTACCTGGGTTGCTCCATCATGGCAAATACGTAAGGCTCTGCCCCTGACAATGTAACAGGGGCCACTGAAACAAAAAAATATGGCCCAAATGAAATAACAGATCAAAGTTCTAAAAATAAAACTAAGAAATAAACAGATAGCCAACCTGCCAGATGGACAGTTCAAAACACTAATAATTGGGATGCCCACATAAATGGTTGAGCATGGTTGCAAAAGCAGGAAAAAGTGAAGGCTATGCAAAGTGAGATAAATAAAAACAGGCAGGGAACCAACAGTGAAAGGAAGAAAACTGGGACTCAAATCAATGATTTGGAGCAGAAGGAAGAAACAAACATTCAACCAGAACAGAATGAACAGCCAAGAATTTTTAAAAAATGAGGGGAACCTGAGGAATCTGTGGGACAACTTTAAACACTCCAACACCCAAATCATAGGAGTGCTAGAAGGAGAAGAGAAAGACCAAGAAATTGAAGGCTTATGCTGAGTGAAATAGGCCAGGCATTGAAGGACAAATACCATATGATCTCACCTTTGACAGGAAGCTAAAGAATAAAACAAACAAGAAAACAGAATAAAAACAAAGACGCTGAAATAGAGAACAAGTGGGCAGCGACCAGAGGGGAGAGGGAAGGGAACTTAAGGGGAAAAAGGGGGAGGGAGTTTGAGGAACAAGTATGAATGACACAGAGATGAGGACTGGGGGGGGGAACGGGAGGGAGGGGGGAGACCGGGCGGGGGGGGGAAGAGGAAAAAAATGTACTTGAAAAGTAACCAAATAAAAAAATAATAAAAATAAAAAAATAATGAAGAAAAACTTCTCCAATCTGACAAAGGAAATAGACTTCCAGGAAGTCCAGGAAGCTCAGAGAGTCCCAAAGAAGTTGGACCCAAGAAGGAACACATCAAGGCACATCATAATTATATTACCCAAGATGGAATATAAGGAGAGAACCCTAAAAGCAACAAGAGAAAAGGAGATAGTTACCTAGAAGGAGTCACCGTAAGACCTTCAGCTGATTTCTCAAAAGAAACCTTGCAGACAAGAAGGGGCTGGAAAGAAGTATTCAAAGTCATGAAAGGCAAAGACCTACATCCAAGATGACTCTATCTGAATAGCTATCATTTAGAATGAAAGGGCAGATAAAATGCTTCCCAGATAAGGTCAAGTTAAAGGAGTTCATCATCACCAAGCCCTTATTATATGAAATGTTAAAAGGATTTATTCAAGACAAAAAGGATGATCAAAAATATGAACAGTAAAATGAAAACAAACTCACAACAATCAACAATGGAACCTAAAACAAATACAAAAATGAACTAAGCAAACAACAAGAACAGAATCACATAAATTGAGCTCATATGGAGGTTTATCAGTGAGGAGGGGGTGGGGGAGAATGGGAGAAAGTTACAGTAAATAAGAAGCATAACTGGTAGGTACAAAATAGGTGGGAGGGTTGAAAATAGTATGGGAAATGGAATAGTATGGTCATATGTATGACCCACTGATATGAACTAAGTGGGGGAATGAGTGTGGAAGTAGGGGTGCAGGGCAGAGTGGAATAAAGGAGGGGAAATAGGACAACTATAATTGCATGATCAATAAAATATATTTATAAAATAAATAAATATATTTACTAATGTTCCTTATGGGATTTTTATGTTGTTATCTTAAATACACCTGGGATTTATTTTGGTGTAAATAATTAAGTTGTTTATTTATTCATTTATTTTAATTGTTTTTCAAGTACAGTTTCCAGTCTTTTACTCCCATCCCAGTGGACCCCCCCCAGTGCTCCCCACCTCCCTCCCATTTCTACCCCTGTTAGTTTTTGTCCATGTGTCCTTTATACTTGTTCCTGTTAATCCTTCCCCTTTTCCCCTGAAATTCCCTCCCCTCTCCCCTCTGGTCCCTGTCAGCCTGTTCTCTATTTCAGTGTCTTTGGTTATATTTTGCTTGTTTGTTTGTTTGTTTGTTTTATTGTTTAAGTTCCTGTTAAAGGTGAGATCATATGGTATTTGTCTTTCAGCACCGGGCTTATTTCACTCAGCATAATGCTCTCCAGTTCCATCCATGCTGTTGCAAAGGGTAGGAACTCCTTCTTTCTTTCTGTTGCAGAGAATTCTGTTGTGTAAATGTACCATAGTTTTTTTCAAATCGTCAGTTTTCTCAAAACCATTTAGTAAACAAACATGCTTTCCACCATTCATCATAAGTATAACCTTTAAAATATGCTAAATTTCCAGGAATATTCTGATTTATTTTTGTACTTTTGATTATGTTCCACTGCTTTGTGTACTTACTTGCCATTACCAATCTGTTTTAATCTTTATAGGTTCATAATATGCAATTTAAAACAAAATATCTGACTTCTGGCCAAGATGTATTCCAAGTCATGAAAGGCAAGGACCTATATCCAAGATGACGCTATCCAGTAAAGCTATCATTTAGAATGGAAGGGCAGATAAAGTGCTTCTCAGATAAGGTCAAATTCAAGGAGTTCATCATCATGGAGCCCTTATTATATGAAATGTTAAACAGATTTATCAAATAAAAAGATAAAAAATATGAACAGTGAAAGGACAGCAAACTCACAGT
Organism: Artibeus jamaicensis; assembly: GCF_021234435.1. Classification (NCBI taxonomy): domain Eukaryota; kingdom Metazoa; phylum Chordata; class Mammalia; order Chiroptera; family Phyllostomidae; genus Artibeus; species Artibeus jamaicensis. Next base: position 1,970,154 of record NW_026521840.1, on the reverse strand, counting down.
TATTAACAACAATACCTAAAACAAAAACAAAAACAAACTAAGCAAACAACTAGAACAGGAACAGAACCACAGAAATGGAGATCACATGGAGGGTTAGCAACAAGGGAGTTGGAGGAGAAGAGAGGGGGAAAAGGTACAGAGAATAAGTAGCATAGATGGTAGATAGAAAATAGATGGGGAGGGCAAGGATAGTATGAGAAATGTAGAAGCTAGAGAACTTATAAGTATGACACATGGACATAAACTAAAGGGGGGAATGTGGGTAGGTTAGGGTGTGCAGGGTGGAGGGGAATGAAGGGGGGAAATGGACAAGTGTAATAGCATAATCAATAAAATATATTTCAAAAATAAAGAAAATATCTAGTAAGGCTTACTTCATCCTGTTCTTCCTCCCACACTGTCATATTCATCATCATATTACTCTTCTAGTTCAGAATATATCTGGATATTTGCATATGAAATTTATTAGCATTTTTTCAAATTCCCCCCAAAATCCTCATCAGTATCTTTATTGTAAATCACATTAATATTATATTAAAATATATAGATACAGTAGTATTTTTTCATTTATTTATATCTTCTTTTAAACCTTTTTTCTTTATATATTTTGGAAACCAAACCCTCATCCAATATGTCATTGGTAAATATGTTTTCCCATTAACTTGGTTCCTTTTCATTTTGATGATATATTCTGTGGCTATGCAGAAACTTTTTAGTTTCAGGTAGTCCCATTTGTTTAATTTTTTTCTTGATTTTCCTTGCCCTAGGAGATATATTGGAAAAAATATTGCTGTGTGGAATATCTGAAATTTTCCTGCCTATGTTTTCCTCTAGGACTTTGGGTTTGATTTCTAAATATATAAAGAACTCATAGGACTCAACACCAGGAAGACAAACAACCCAATTAAAAAATGGGCAAAAGACTTGAACAGACACTTCTCCCAGGAAGACATACAGAGGTCCCAGAGACATATGAAAAGATGCTCAGCATCACTAGCCATTGGAGAGATGCAAAGTAAAATCACAATGAGATACCACTTCACACAAGTCAAAATGGCCATCATAAACAAATCAACATACAAGTACTCGTTAAGATAAGGGGGGAAAAAAGGGGACCCTAGTACATTGTTGGTAGGAATGGTCACTGGTGCAGCCACTGTGGAAAACAGTATGGAATTTCCTCAGAAAACTAAAAATGGAACTGCCTTTTGACCTAGCAATTCTATTGCTGGGATTATATCCTAAGAACCCTGAAACACCAATCCAAAATAACCTATGTACCCCCATGTTTATAGCAGCACAATTTACAATAGCCAAGTACTGGAAGCAACCTAAGTGCCCATCAGTAAATGAGTGCTTCAAAAAATGATGGTACATTTACACAATGGAATACTATGCAGCAGAGAGAAAGAAGGAGCTCCTACTCTTTTCGACAGTATGGATGGAACTGGGGAGCATTATGTTAAGTGAAACAAACAGGTCTTGAAAGACAAATACCATATGATGTCACCTATAAGAGACATCTAACAAATAAAATAAACTAACAGGCAAAGTAGAACCACAGGCATGGAAACACAGAACAAAGTGAAAGTGACCAGAAGGGAGGAGGAGAGGGAGATAGATGGTAGGAAGAAGGGGAAGGCAATAGACAAAGAACATGTATGAATGACCCATGGACATGAACAAGTGTGGGGAATGACTCTGGGAGTGAGGGGTGGGATGGGTAGAGAAGGCAAAGTGGGAAAATTGGGACAACTGTAATAGAGTAATAACTAAAAAAATGGTTTAATAAGAAAACCTTTTTTCTTTGTATAGGTTCTGTATTTTTTGTGTTTATTGCTAAGAATTTTACCTTTTTACTACTATTATTAATGAGGTATTACAATATTATATTCTTATCTGACTGCATATAGGAAAGCTATCGATTTTATGTAATAAATTTGTAACAAGCAATGTTACTGAATTAGCTTTTTGCTTTGAATAGTTTTTAGGGATTTGTGTTTTGGGGTATACAATCTTATATTTTTGCAAATGAAATGAAGGTAATTTAAAAATATCTATAACTTTTATTTTTCCTCTAATCTAACTTAATTGGTTAATACTTCCATAATACTGTTAAATAAGGCGCTCTCATGTACTGTTCCTTTTAATAAAAATAATTGTAATGTTATGTAATTAAGAATGATAGAGGCATATATATGGTATGGTGCCATGTATTTCTTTATTTTAGAATTAAGCAAGACATGTTAGATTTTGTCCAATGCCATTTTAAAAACTGCTGAGTCAACACATCCTTTTCCCCTTTTTAGCTATTAAATGATGCATTATGTTAATATAGTCCTAAATATTAAATCGTTATTGCATCTGTGGGATAAACTCTACTTTATCTTGATATGTTTAATTCAGCAATACAAAGTCTAAAGTTCTCTATTCACAATTAAAAGTTCAAAACACTTTGAAAGCCAAAAACAGCTCATCTGGGAGCAAAACCTTATCTGATCTGATGCAGGATTATGTATAAACTTTAGTCCAATTAGTGTTACTTTTTGTATGTCTTGCTACTGAAATATTAAAGCATTTTAATGTGCTGTTTCTCTAGACCCCAATGAGAAGGATGCATAACAGACAATGAAGTCACTATGTTACATTTCTAAAATTCAAAACATTCAATTCTAAAACACATTTGACACCAGCAGCTACACACAAGGACCTGAAGACCTATAATGCATGATGAAGTGCAGGAAAAGAGATTACAGGCAGATGAATCAATCTTTGAGCTGGACCTTGAATGATGAGTTGTAGTTTGCATGAGAAAGAAAGAAATGACATTCCTGGAAGAGGCATGAAAAGGCTTGGTATGTTTTGAGAAAAGTGAATTCAGTGTAGCTGGAGGGTAGGGTGTGTGGAGAGAAGGAGTGATGGGAAATGAGACTAGAGAGATAAGTATGGAAAAATTATTAAAGTTCTTGCATGCTAAGAAGTGTGAACTAAATAATCTTGTGTCTGAGATATTTCTGAAATATTTTGAAGCTGTGGGTGGGGATGGAGGTAAGGATAGGGGTGGAGAAGAGGCAGGAGTTGAGTATTAGAAGAAATAAAATAAGAGAACACTTTCTGAATGTCCAGAGGCATAAAAGTGGCAAATTCTAAATCTGAAGCAGGTATCAACGATCCCAGCCTTCCCAAAAAGTGTAGAACAGTTAAGTCTAGTCACAAAAGCAGATGACAACCCATTGTTTTTTAGATGGAGAAAGCCCTGCATAACCTAATAAAAACAATAGATGGTGAAAGACAAATACTATATGATTTCACCTTTAACAGGAACTTAAACAACAAAACAAACAAACAAGCAAAATATAACCAAAGACACTGAAATACAGAACAGGCCGACAGGGACCAGAGAGGAGAGGGTAGAGAATTTCAGGGGAAAGGGGGAATGATTCAAAGGAACAAGTATAAAGGACACATGGACAAAAACTAAGGGGGGTGGAAATGGGAGGGAGGTGCGGAGGGCTTGTGGGATGGGCTGGGATGGGAGTAAAAGGCAGAAAACTGTACTTGAACAATTAAAATAAAAATAAATAAAGTTAATGAGCAAAAAAAAAAAATAGAAGGAGAAACACCATAGAAGAGGACTAAGCCTGAGGAATATTTTCAAGCAGCTAAGCTTTCAAAATTTCATTCAAAGAGAGTGCAGTATAAGACCAAAATTGACAAACATGCTCGAAGATACAGTATAGCTTCAGAATTCAAACATGATTTCACCTGTAATTGGAACCTAATCAACAACAAACAAATGAGCAAAACAGAAACAGAGATGTGGAAATAGAAAACTGACAGTGACCAGAGGGTGGAGGAAGAGAATAACAGGGGAAAGAAGAGGATCAAACAAAGGAATATGAATAGAAGATTCATGGGCATGGACAATGGTGGGGAGTGATTGACTGTGGGAGTGGAGGGCGAAGTAGGGGTAAGCAATGGAGAAACAGGAGAGATAACTGTAACTGAATAACAATAAATTTAAAATAAAACAAATATGCCAGGGTTCAAATTCTATTATTTCACATCTGTGAGTCTGAGTTTCCTCTTATAAAAAGCAGATGATAAAAGTATTTGCATATGGTTCTTGTGAGGATAAATTTATATAAATCAAAAAATTCAATCTTTGTCGCGGTTCAATTCCCAGTCAGGGCACATGCCTGGGTTGCAGGCCATTTCCCAGCAGGGGACACATAAGAGGCAACCATACATTGATATTTCTCTCCCACTCTTTCTCCTTCCCTTCCCCTCTCTTGAAAAAGAAATAAATAAAATATTTTTTAAAAATTCAATCTTTGTGTTTACAACTACATTTGCGGATAATATTGTTAGCTAGATTGTCATCAAATTTGTAAGATATGTTCAGGATGGTCTGCCTTAAAATAATGGTTCATAATGTGTTTGAAATTCTCTACAGTGGTCATTTAGGGGGCCCTTCAAAAGCAAGTAGTCATTTTCCAGATAATGTGAAGTTGGTGGATTTTTTAAAAAAATGAGAATATTGGCCCTGGCTGGTGTAGCTCAGTGGATTGAGCACGGGACTGCGAACCAGACAATCGCGGTTCGATTCCCAGTCAGGTTGTATGCGTGGGTTGCAGACCAGGTCCCTGCAGGCCAGTTCCCCGCAGGGGACGCACGAAAGGCAATCATACATTAATGTTTCTCTCCCTCTCTCCTTCCCTGCCCCTCTAAAGATAAATAAATAAAATATTTTTAAAAACTGAGAACATTTCTTGGTTTTATATTTTATATAATATTTAGTCTGTATTTATATAATACATATTTATATTAAATATGTATTAATATGTATATGTATTTATATCAATGTAAAATATTTTTATGTATGAGAAGGTCTTAAATATTCTGTATTTAAATCTTAAAATATAGAAGAGAAGTTATTCCTGAAATTCACTCTTCTCTTCACTCCTGCACCATGCATGCTGTGCTGGTTTGGCCCTTTGCCAGGTTTATAGATATGAAATGTGAACTTCTCCACAAAACTCAGTCTCATAGGAAACCTACTTTTATCATTTTTACTCTGATTGTTCCTCTCTCTGGGAACAACCCTGCTAGGCTAGTCTGCTTTTCCTAGCCTCTTTGGAATTCTGATGAGCGCAATGTTATACTTCTTGCTACAATTTTTTTCATCCTTCCTTCCTCTAAAAAAAAGAAAGTTAGTTTCTGAGATACACATAGTTTTGATTAAAGTAAAGTGAAATTCTGGTAGGCTAGGTGTTGATAGATGCTGGTGCCAAAGGAATGAGCAGGAGAATTTACCTACTGGGTTAAGCCACCTGCCTATGTCCTAATGAACATGAAATTGTAATAAATGACACAGATTCACAGAGAAAAAAACATTTCATACAGTATGATAAGTGCAAAGATGAAGATAAACATGGAGTAGTATGGCAACACTTTTAGGAGAATGCAGCCAATAAACAGTGGGACATGAGAAAGAAGGATTAAGGAAGGTTTCAGGAAGGTCATGGAGACCACTTGAAAGATGAACAGAAGTTATCAATTCACCAAGGACTGTTCAGACTAGCTTGAGGTGGAGCACTCCAGACATTAGTAGAACCTAAACAGAGATAAAATCAAATAGAAACACTAAAGTAAAAAGTTTCAGTAGGATGGAGTTAGAAGATGCTGTGGAAAGCAAGGGTGGGATAAAGGAGATACTTAAAGGATATCCCAGGAAACCCAGAAAGCAATTATGACACACCTAAACAAGAAATTCATGTAGTAAAACTATGGTGGGAAATACCCTGATGAAAGTGTAGTAAATACATTTTGGGGAGGAAAGTAGAAAACAAGGAAATTAGTTAGGAGTCCAAGTAAATAGTCATGTGGGCCTGAACCAAACCATAGCAGAAGAAGCAAAAGTAGTTGGAATTGTTATCTGTACTATCTAGAGCCAAAAACATACATGCTGGGTTAGTTGGGTACAGGGTTGCCAAAAACACTTATTGTACACATTGCATTTTAGATTTTATAAATAGTATGTAAGGAAGTTTCATTATTCCATTTCTCATTTTGTGTTCTTACATGAGCCGTAAGTCAAAGGCTTCTGAAATCTTTCCCAGTAGGGACCTCAAATGCCAAAGTTCCCTTGATCGGACGTGCCCTCTCTCAGTGGAGTTAGTTCCACTCTTATCAAGCCTGACTGTAAAACTAAATTAAAACAATTAGACAAAGCTGCTTTGTGTTGGCCCTAGAAACATTCCTGATGTTCCACTGGGCCTGCTCCTCTTGCTAAGCTCTGTTACTCATGACTGCCTTCGTTTTCATAAATTGGAGTATTTCTTGCCATTCCCTTCTGGCCTGCAAAGTTTCTTTTGAGGAATAAGCTGACAGTCTTATGGGAGCACCTTTGTAGGTAACTACCTGCTTTTCTCTTGCTGCTTTTAAGATTCTCTCTTTATCTTTAACCTTTGGCCTTTTAATTATGATTTGTCTTGGTGTGGCCCTCTTTATATACATCTTGTTTGTGACTCTCTGTACTTCCTGAACTTGCATGTCTATTTCCTTTACCAAATTAGGGAAGTTTACTTGCATTATTTTTTTCAAATAGATTTCAAATTTCTTGTTCTTTCTCTTCTCCTGGCACCCCCATGATGCAAATGATGGTACACTTGATGTTGTCTTAGAGACTCCTTACACTAAACTAAAGAAGAACTATCATTTAGAACCATCAAATGTCAAGCTGAATTGAGGTCCTACAACTATGGAATTAAAGAATAAACCACATTGAGGCTGGCAGAAGTGGCAGAGATGCAGAACTCTTTGGTTCAGCACTCATATGTGGCAGATAAAAACTGGGAGAGATATCTCAGCTTTGGAGGGCCTCCCCAAGGTGTGAGGGGTCCCAGCCCCAGACTAGGCCCCCCAGCCCAGGGTTCCAGTGCCAGGAAGTCTGTATAACTTCTGGCTGTAAAAACCAATGGGGATTGAAGCTGAGTAAGATTAAAACTTCTGAAGTTCCAGGCAGTTTCTCTTAAATGGAATGTACACAGACTTACTTGGACACACTCCATTTGGGCTCCAGCACTGGAGACATATGGGGAAGAACTGAATTATCTGGCATTAGGGTGAGGGCTGGAGGGGCAGCTTTCTCCCAACCAGAAGTGCTGGCAAAGACCATTGTTCCCTGTTCTGAGTCCTCTCCTCACAGAGCCAAAAGGTGAGTGCCATATCTGAGACTCCATCAACCTGGCTCACACTGTTTGCCCCACCCTAGAGATTAGCTAAGGCCCCACCCCACCAAAATTTCAGAGCCACCCAAGCTGTTTTAGTCTTTCCCATATGAATGGCTTGTCTTGGCTCATGCTTCAGATTTTCCTAAATTCTCTCAAAACAGTAGCATCTGGCCTCAGTAAGTCCCATACATCTCCTCTCACTAAGTGGCCCAAGGCATGGCATAAGCAGCAGCCAGCCTTGGTTCACAGCTTGGTCTCTCTTGTGTACCTCTAAACCCAGCACAAGGAGCAGCCATCTGCAGATCATTTTGTATCTTACACCAGGTGGCCTCTCACAGGACACCATTGGTGGATGACTTGGGGCCTATACCTCCCAGGAGAGTCAAGAGCCTGTGGACCCAGTAGTCAGCTTCAGGCCACAACGAGGCACCTCTACAAGTGACACACTCAAGGAGTGAATTCAGTGGTTACCAGAGCCCTGCTGAAGGAAGTCCTGCTCTGTGGGATGGGTCCTTGCACAGGTCATCCTCCAAGATGGTCAGAGGTCAGTAGTCACAGGCAGCCCTTGCAGCTGACTGGCCTAGGTAAATCCTTCCCATTCTCATACCAACAGCAATCAAGGCTCAACTACAATAGGAAAGTATACACAGCCCACATGCAGGCAAACCTTGAGCATCCAGGTTGGGCACTAGTTGAGGCTGTGCCACTGGACCCTACAGGTCACCTGCTATATTAGACCACTTTACTCAGCCTCAGGTACAGAGAAGCTCTAAATAATACATAGAAATAAATACAAGGAGTCTCCCAAAATGAGGTGACAAAGAAACATGACCCAAATGAAAGAACAGAACAAGACTCTAGAGAAACAATTAAACAAAACAGAGACAAGCAATCTACTAGATGCAGAGTTCAAAACACTGGTTATTAGAATGCTGAATAAACTTAATGAGGACCTCGACAGCATAAAAAAGAACTGGACAGAAATAAAGGATACACTAATTGAAATAAAAGTTAATTTACAGGAAATCAACAGTAGAGTGGATGAAGCCAAGAATCCAATCAGCACCTTAGAATATAAGAAAGTAAGAAACACCCACTCAGAAGAGCCAAAAGAAAACAGAAACTAAAAAAAAAAAATTACTGCATTGGATTTTGTATTCCTTACTCGTTTTGACTTGGCATTATTTCCTGTTGTAATAATCCAGCTTCTGGAAACATAATGGGCTTTTAAACATGATTGACACTTTTTAAAATTGTATTTATTTATTTCCAGAAAGAGGGAAAGGGAGGGAGAGAAACATAAATGTGTGGTTGCCTCTCACAGGCCCCAAACAGGGTACCCAGCCCACAATCCAGGCATATGCCCCGACCAGGAACCAAACCAATGATCCTCTGGTTCATAGGCTGGCACTCAACCCACTGAGCCACACTAGCCAGGACTATTTGACCTTTCTTTGTTATGAACCCAGTGTAATCCTAAAGCTTCTGGCATTCCACCCAGGTGCACCTCTGTAGTGACTACCAGTTGAGGAGTCAGATTGTTCACTTTAAAAAGGCTGGTAAAGAAATAGTCTCATGGGAACTCCTTTGTAGGTAACCCTCTGCTTTTTACTGCTGCTTTTAATATTTTCTTTAAGTGTAACCATTGGCATTTTAATTATTTCATGTCTTGGTGCGGTCCTCTTTAGGTCCAACGTGTTTGGGACTCAGTATTTCCAGAACTTGTATGTCTATTTCCTTCACCAAATTGGGGAAGTTTTCTTTCATTATTGTTTCAAATAAATTTTCAATCTTTTGCTCTTCCTCTCCTCCTTCTGGTACCCCTATGATTCAGATGTTAGTACATTTGAAAATGTCTCAGAGGCTCCTTAGCCTATCCTCATTTTTTAAAAAAAATTAATTCTTGCTATTCTGAATGCTTCTTTCTTACTTCCTTATGTTCCAAATTGTTGGTTTGATTCTTAGTTTTATCCCTTTCATTGCTAGTTCCCTGTAGATTTTCCTTTATTTCACTTAATGTAACCTTCATCAAATTGGTAGGTACAAAATAGAGGGATTTTAAGAACAGTATAGGAAATGAAGTAGCCAAAGAACTTATATGCATCACCCATGAACATGAACTAAGTGGGGAGGAATTGCAGGAGGGTATGAGGGTACTGGGTAGAGGAGGCCAAAGGGGAAAAATTGGAACAACTGTAATAGCATAATCAATCAAACATATTTTTAAAAATAAAAATGCCGATAGACCTTTCCTTAGCAAATCTGAAGGCATTAGGAGCAGTGTTTCCCAAAATGCATTCAATACAACATTACAATTCTGGAAAGTATCAAAAAGTATTCTATGAACAGAAGGTCCCACAGTCAATATATTTTCTAGTCCTTCTGTAGATATTCATAACAAAGAGCACATTTTAATGACTGTGAAGAGTCTTTTCATAAAGAAATTTGTTTAATGTTTAGCCCAGTACTTACAAGATTACTTAGCCAAGGAAACATTTTGTTTCTCACAGGATATCTATGAAAACCTTATAGTATATTAAAATTGGGGGGATATTAGTTACACATTGGCTTTTTTCAGTATCTTTTAAAATATAAAAAAAACTCTATGTAGGAAAGAATGGAGGTTTGTAGTCATGCAGTGGAACAGGCTTTCAGCCCTTTTTGCCCAATTCACTGCTTGTATTGACCTTGAACAAGTCCCTGTACATCTCTGAGATTCCCCCCTCCATCTGTAAGGGTAACAATGAAATATTAACAACAACAATAAAACTCTTATTTACTGAGAGCTTACTACATGCTAGATAATTGTTTCGAATTATAAAATTCTATGTAAATGTCAATCATTATTATAAATAATACCAAAGGTTTTAATTTGTGGTTCCAGTTTCTTCATGCCACTTCTCTTCCCTTAGATAACCAAGGCTTTGGGATTATTTATCTTAGTAACCTCATTATTTAATCTGAGTGACAAAGTCAGATTTGATGTATACGAGCCTATGTTTCTGCGTTCTGCTTTCTCTCATGCAGAGCTGCCCTTTCACCTTTTGTCTGTTCACTTTCTTTGGGGAAGTGTTAGGCTACGGGACCACCATCATTTTCTTTCTTTTTTTTAAGATTCTATTTATTTATCTTTAGAGAGGAAGGGGGGAAGGTGAGAGGGAGAGAAACATTGATGTATGGTTGCCTCTCATGCATACATCCCCTGCTGGGAACTGGCTTGCAGGGAACCTCCCTGCAACCCAGACATGTGCCCTGACTGGGGATCGAATCGAGATCGTGTGGTTTGCAGGCCCGTGCTCAATCCACTGAGCTACACCAGCCAGGGCCCACCGTCATTTTCTTGGTTGCCTTACTAGGTCTGATGTTTTATTATGGTTTAAAAACTTGGAGTAGCATTTCTTCCATTTTACACTGCTTATACTAACTAGGACCATGTCTTCAGAAGTGGCAGAAACAGGGGTATGAGATGACTGTAATATACATTTCTAATTTTAATTATTTTCCAGTAATATATATATATATATATATATAGCTTTTATTGCCCTACATACTGTTCTAAATTCATTATGAATATTAAGTCATTTAATCCTAGTTATAACCCTGCACAGTAGATATCACTATTATTGCCATTATAATAGCTGGTGAGACCAAGAAAAGTTACCTAACCTGCCCATGTATTAGCAAGTGGGAAAACTAAGCAATGAATCAAGACAATTTATTGGCTTCTACAGCTATGCTCTCAAGGACTATGCTATATTGCTGCCTACCGTACCTTATAGCATAGGAAACTTCATTCTATGAGGCACAGTTCAAGTAGTTGTCCCTGAGCCCTAAAGCCTCCTTTGGCTGGGCTGCTAAGGCTTTGTAAGAGGTGGCTATAGGGCTTTGATTTCAGTTGACCTTAAGGTAGAAATATGGTTCTGCCATCTACTATCATTTTAGTTCTTTGAGCCTCAGTTTCCTCATCTCTAAAATGGGGCATGTAATACATTGCTATGTTGTTACAAAGATTCCACTGAATTGTGCTGGTCCAACTTAAGTCTTCAAACATTCATTTTTAACCCTATGTGGCATTTGAGCTATGAATAGCAGGGCAGAGGGAACATTGCTGCCCAAGCCTAGCTCCAGATCAGGTAAATCAGCATTGCTGAGGAGTGGAACCCAAACATTTATTTATGTACTTATTTATTTATTATTTATTTATTTATTTAATTTTTCCATCACCATTTATACACCCTCTACCCTCTCCCACCTCCACCCATCCTCCTCCCCCACAATAACCACACTGTTGTCCATGTCCATAAGTTCTCTTTTTTTACTCAATCCCTCCATCCCCCAGACTGCACCAGAGCTGTCAACCTGCTGTATCTATGAGTCTTTCTTTATTTTCTTGTTACTTCAGTTTGTTCATTAGATTCCACACATGAATGAGATCATATGGTATTTGTCTTTCTCTGATTGGCTTATTTCACTTAGCATAATGTCTTCCAGGTCCATCCATGCTGTTGCAAAGGGTGAAATTTTCTTCTACTTTATGGCCATGTAGTATTCCATTGTATAAATGTACCATCACTGTTTTATCAACTCATGTACTGATGGACACTTGAGCTGTTTCCAAATCTTGGCTATTGTTTTTTTTTGTCTCTTTTTTAACTTTTTAAAATTGATTATGCCATTACATTTGTTCTATTTCCCCTCCTCCGTTCTCCTCCACCCCTGCACCTCCCCACCATTCTCCCCCTTTAGTTCATGAACACATGTCTCAAGTTCTTTAGATTCTATATTTCCGATACTATTCTTACCCTCCCCCTATGTATTTTCTACCTACCATCTATGCTACTTATTTTCTGTACCTTCTCCCCACTTCTTCTCCCACTCCCCTGTTGCTAACCCTCCATGTGATCTTCATTTCTATGGTTCACTACTGATCTAGCTGTCCTCTTAATTTGCTTTTGTTTCAGGTGTGGTTCTTAATAACTGTGAGTTTGCTGTCCTTTCACTGTTCATCTTTTTTATCTTCTTAGGTAAGTCCTTTAACATTTCATATACTAAGGGCTTGGTGATGATGAACTCCTTGAATTTGATCTTATCTGAGGAGAACTTTATATGTCCTTCTATTCTAAATGAAAACTTTGCTGGATAGAGCAATTTTGGATGTAGGTCTTTGGATTTCATGACTTGGAATACTTCTTTCCAGCCCCTTCTTGCCTGTAAGGTCTCTTTTGAGAAATCTGCTGACAGTCTGATGGGGATTCCTTTGTAGGTGACTGTCCCCTTCTATCTTGCTGCTTCTAGGATTCTCTCCTTCATTTTAATCTTGGTTAATGTAATGATGATGTGCCTTGGTGTGTTCCTTCTTGTGTCCAACTTCTTTGGGACTCCCCGAGCTTCCTGGATTTCCTGGAAGTTATTTCCTTTGCCAGATTGGGGGAATTCTCCTCTATTATTTGTTCAAATAAGCGTTCCACTCATGGGTGTTCCTCTTCCCCTTCTGGTACCCCTATAATTCGAATGTTGGAATGTTTAAAGATGTCCTGGAGGTTCCTAAGACTCTCCTCATTTTTTTGAATTCTTGTTTCTTCATCCTTTTCTTTTTGGTCATTTTTTTTCCTCTTTCTGGTCCACTCCTTTGATTTGAGTCCCAGTTTCCTTTCCATTAGTATTGGTTTCCTGTGCAATTCCATTCATTTCAATTAGTTTAGCCTTCATATGTTCCTCTAATTTGTGACTAAAATCAAGCAGTTCTGTAAGCATCCTGATCACCAGTGTTTTGAATTGTGCATCTGAAAGTTTGGGTATTTCTTCATCACTTAGATTTGTCAGCTCTGGGGCTCTGAGTTGTTCTTGAGCCATGTTTTGATCTGTTCGTGCCTGGCCTGCTACGTAGGAGGAGAGGCGCCTTGGTGTTTACCGGGGCGGGGCCACCCAGGTCGCAGGTTTGTGATGCTATATGTGAGGGCGGGGTCAGAGAGGGAGCACTGGTGGTCCTCTCTGCTCGCCCAATCTGCCTCACCACTTGCCCCCGCCTGCTTATCCTAGCGCAAATGTGGGAGTCTGTTGCCCTGCACCAGTCGCTGGGGCCTGCGAGATCTGTCTCAATGCTTGCCTCTTCACTGGTTTATCTGCCTGCAAATGCGCCACCGACTGCAGACAGCCAGCAGCGCCTCTTCCTTGGGTCCTGCCCGTAGCTAGTCCACACTTGGGTTCCACGCCCCGGGCTGCCTGTGCACCACCCGGATCTTTTTTGCCCACTGGCTCCGCTGATGGTTTTGCCCCTCTCACCGGTTTAGCTGAGTGGTCCGTTATTTCTGGACTCCGTATTTGATTTTCTGTGTGGTTTGGTTGTGTTTATTGTTAAAACTTTGTTGTTTTTAGATTTGGTTGTGCGAAGACGAAAAGTGTTCCCACCTATGTCTCCATCTTGGCGGAAGTCCTCCAAATCTTGGCTATTGTAAATAATGCTGCAATGAACACAGGTGTGAATGTATTCTTTACAATTAGTGTTTTGAGTTTCTGTGGACAAATTCCCAGAAGTTTAATTTCCAAACACTTATTTTTATAGCCCTTACATTATTCTACTGAATACTGTCTAGTCTTGAGTATTTCTGACTTAATGTGTGTGTGTGTACAGTTAACTGCAATACATATGGTAAGATCCTGAATTCATATTGGGATTCATTCATTCATTCATTCATTTTTGCCAAATGAACCATTTTTAGAACCTTATGCTTTGTACCTTTGGTTGCTGTAGTTTTGGCAGGAGTAATATTGAAGCGTGAGTGGTAGCTGGGTTGAGATCTTAACAGGCAGGGGCCATTACCAGGAGAGGCAAATTGCATGTGTCACCTCTGCCTGGCTTGTATCTTAGTTTCCACCATGAAGTTCTCATCAGTGCTGTATCATAGCCTAGCCTGTCAATGCAGTATAAAAAGGTGTGACCTTAGCCCCTTATCTGAGACTTGTTAGGTATTTACCTCACTTTCTAAGAGACGAGAAGGCTGAGGATCAAAAGGAGGTGACTTACAAAAGCCATGCAGTGAGGAAATGACAGAACTTTAGTTTGAGCCCAGCTATGTATGACTCTAAAACTTTTGAGTTCCTTGTATTTGTGATACTGTACTACTTCACCAAAAGAGAGTTTGGCAGAAGAGCTTCCAGATCAACAAGCATTTATTAAACACCTCACTTTTGGACTGGGGTCTTTAATTAATGTTTTTAATGCTCATTACAACTTCATGGGTAGATATTCTAATTGTCTTTCTTTAACAGATGAGGAAACTGAGTCTAAATCTTTGTTTTATTTTCAATAACAAAAATGTGTTTATTAATATGGCTACTAGAAATTAATGTCCTAATCAAAGGCATGAATCTTAAAGGTATTGCCAAAAGGTAATCTCACCTTGTTTCTTCCTACTCACAATTCAGTGGTCAAAATTTTGCCTTTAAGATTAAATCTTTCATCCCTTATGTAGTTTACAAAACCCTGTATTTGTTCCCTGTCTCATTCACTCCCCTCTTGTTTCACATTAATTTACTCCAGCCAAGTTGAACTATCTGTTGTTCACCTAATGCTCTCTTTCACTTCTGGTTTTTTTTAAAATGCTACTCCTGTAGCTTAGAATGTTTTTTACAACTTCCCTCATCTCATGTCTGTGTGTCTCCACCAGTTCCATCAGGCCCCCATTTTTTTTCATTCATTCATTTGATAAATAATTACTGAACACCTACTGTGTGTCAGACTCTATGGGTATATGAGTGAACTCAATAGTAAGAACATCATCATAAGGTTTACATTCTATAGGGGAAACAAAATCTCCAAATATTAAACAAGTTAAGTATATGTTATTTAATATGTACTTACTAAATATTAATTATATCTTTATATATGATAAATATATTAAATATTACACCTATTTATTATATTTATATATATATATATATGTTAGTGATACCTGCTATGAAGTGAGGGATAGGAATTATATGTATATGGGATGGATTGCAATTTTAGATGCAGTAACCAGGGAAGATCTTCTTGGTGACATTTTAGTAAATATCTGAATGAATTTTACAGGTATATGAGTAAAGAGCATTCTGGGTAGAGGAAACAGCCAAGTGTGAAAGCCCTGAGGGAGGAATGCAACTGGTGCATTGAAAGAACAGTCAGGACTAATGTGGAAGAGTGGTAGGAGATGAGATTGAAGCGAGAACAGGGACTAAAATTATGCAGGGCTGTGTACAAAAGTATAATGCTCATTATACTTTTATTCTGTGTAAGATGAGAAATCATTTCAGGGTTTAAAGCACAAAAGTGACACGATCTAATTTACAGTTTAATAGAATCTCTACATCATTGAGAAGAGACTGAATGTGGTATAAGAGTGGAAGCAGGAAGACCAAACAGGAGGTATAGGACCCAGATAGTGGCAGTAAAGATTCCAAGAAACTATAAGACTAAACATCACTTCTTTCAAAAATCCTTGTCTGCAATAAATAAAACCCCTTCCCCACTCTTACTGTTTTGGGGCTGTGAAATTAGTCTTATCTTTATATACTTTTTTATTATGAAAGTTATATACTGTAAATACATCAAATTTGGAAAATAAAATTAGTTAATTCCTACTCCCAATGTTTATTCAGGAACAGCAAATAGTTATTGCATACTTATACTGCTGGGAACTAGGACAGTGGAGGTAAATGGTTTGTGAGCATTCTGGTTTATCCCTCCCATTTTGTTAAAGTATACATTAGACTTTGTGTGTGCTATGTAGTTGTAATTATAGTAAACAACTTTATATTTTAGTTTTTCACTTCAATCATTTGTTCTTATCCATTTTAATCACTAAATTTTTTTCTATTTATTTATTACCATTTTTTTCAAATTTAATTACTGTTCAAGTACAGTTTTCTGTCTTTTACTCCCATCCCAGCCCACTCCCCCAGTGCTCCCCACCTCCCTCCAATTTCCACCCCCCTTGGTTGTTCTTCATGTGTCCTTTATACTAGTTCTTATAAATCCTTCCCCTTTTCCCCCTGAAATTCCCTCCACTCTCCCCTCTGGTCACTGTCCCCCTGTTCTCTATTTCAGTGTCTTTGTTTTTATTTTGCTTGCTTGTTTGTTTTGTTGCTAGCTTCCTGTTAAAGGTGAGATCATATGGTATTTGTCTTTCAACATCTGGCTTATTTCACTCAGCATAATGCTTTCCAGTTCCATCCATGCTGTTGCAAAGGGTAGGAGCTCCTTCTTTCTCTCTGCTGCATAGAATTCTATTGTGTATATGTACCACGATTTTTTGATACATTCATTTACTGGCAGGCACCTGGGTTGCTTCCAGCTCTTGGCTATTGTAAATTGTGCTGCTATGAACATTGGGGTGCACAGGTTCTTTTGGATTGGTGTTTCAGGGTTCTTAGGATATAATCATAGCAGTGGAATTGCTGGGTCAAAAGTCAGGTCCATTTTTAGTTTTCTGAGAAAATTCCATACTGTTTTCCATAGTCATTGTACCAGTCTGCAATCCCACCAACAGTGGACTAAGGACCCCTTTTCCCTACAACCTCTCCAACATTTATTGTTTGTTGCTTTGTTTATGATAGCCATCCTGACTGGTGTAAAGTGGTATCTCATTGTGGTTTTAATTTGCATCTCTCTGATAGCTAGTGTTAATCACTAAATTTTAAAAATGCAATATATGTTCATAGTAAAAATTCAAATATTATTTTTAATGAAAACAAAAGCCCTGTATGACTTCCCAAGGCTGGAGTAGATGCCACCCTTTTCTGGCTTCCCGCAAGTTCTTGTCTCTCCCATACCACTGGGCATACAGTGTTTGACCCTCTCCCTCTCTCTTTTTCTTTTTATTCAACTACTTCCCCCATCATGTGAGATCTTTGAGGTCATTATTGGGATTTTATTATTGATTTTTTTCTCTTCTGTAGATTCAACATGGTGCTTAATATGTATTTTTTTCTTAGTAAATAATATTTTTAATATTAAATTTTATTTAGTTACTTTTCAAGTACATTTTTTTTATCTATTTCTCCCATCCCACCCCACCCCCCCACCCGGTCTCCCCCCCACCCCACCCCCAGTCCTCATCTCTGCGTCCCTCATACTTGTTCCTCAAAATCCCTCCCCCTTTTTCCCCTTAAGTTCCCTTCCCTCTCCCCTCTGGTCGCTGCCCACTTGTTCCCCAAAATAAGCAGTAAAGGTTAGAACAGTTTATGGGGTGAAATCCTTGTGTAATCTTCTGCCATCATTGGCTGAGTGCACAGAACCCCACAGTCACCCTGCCAGCCTCTATATCAATAGCGATGGCTCTGGGCCTTGGATCAACCATTTTTCTCTATTCTGACAGTGAACACTTTGTAGGATTGAATGCTCTTCACCATTTGATGAGCATGAATTGAACCCATGGCTCTTTGGTCTATGGGATGCTGCTCCAACCAACCAACTGAGCTATCTGGCCAGGATTCATTAGCCTCATTTTAAAACTGAGAAAACAGGGCACAGACAAACAAGTTACCCAGAGATTCTGGACTTTGACATGGACGCAATAACTAGATGGATCATTGGGTTGTCTGTTTTGTGGAGGAGGTGAACCTCTTCTATATCAGTGAAGAAGTGGGAAGTGGGGTGGACTATGGCACAGTCTGCTCATTGTCCAACAAACTCTATTTCCCCCTTCTTTCTACAGCAATGTGCCTATAGCAACATAGTAGAGTAAAAAAAGAAAACTTATTTAATCTTGACTAGATGTTCACTTAACCCAGAATTTCAAACACTTATCTGAGTGAGGAACCTTTTTTCATATCACATCTATCAAGTATATGTTAACACAATCTTTAGAATGTTTACTCAATGGTTTGAAGGTCCTTCCAGCTCTAACAACCCCAAGCATGGGGACTAAACTGGAGAATAAAGAGTACCAGGGTTAGAATCAGACCTGGTTGTGGCCTTTATTCTACTAAAATTGCCTTGCGTCCTCGGATGAGTCACTCTCCCTCTCTAGAACTCAGAGTTCCCATCCTCACAGAAAAAATTAAATGCATTTTGAGACCCCATATATTCTGACATTCATAGTATGTAACTGAGAATCACATTTGGAAAGAAAACAATTTTGGACATGGAAGAAATATTACAAATCAAAAATAAGAAATTCCTTTCAGTGTTTAAATTAATTCCACATACCTCATCTGCCAACCCCCCTATGATTGTGAATAAAAACTGATAATTATCAGAGCAACAATAAAACAACTCTTCACTTGGATCCCAACTCAGCCACTTACATAGTTAAACTATGTTTGTTAAACTACTTAACTTTGCAGAACCTCTATTTCTTCTGCAAAACATAGATAATAATTTCTCAGGGACACTACAAAACATATTGCGTTAGGGTGTGGCTATATGCTCCCCCAAGTTTTAGGGTTTCTTTCCTTAGAGAAAGAAGGGGGGAATTGAGTTTGTTGGACAATGAGCAGACTCCGCCATAGTCCACCCCACTTCCCACTTCCCACTTCTTCACTGACATAGAAGAGATTCAACTCCTCTTCAAGAAAGACAACCCTGCCCTGGCTGGTGTAGCTCAGTGGATTGAGCACAGGCCTGCGAACCAGACAATCATGGTTTGATTCCCAGTCAGGGCACATGCCTGGGTTGCAGGCCGGTTCCCTGCAGGCCAGTTCCCAGCAGGGGATGCACGAAGGCAACCATACATTGATGTTTCTCTCCCTCTCTCCTTCCCTTCCCCTCTAAAGATAAACAAATAAAATCTTAAAAAAAAGAAAGACAACCCAATGATCCATCTAGTTATTGCATCCATGTCAAAGTCCAGAATCTCTCAGTAACTTGTAATCACCTCCTTCAATTCCAGCTATGGCTTCCCATGATCCAGTAATGTGTAAACTAAATGATAAATTATCTGTCCCTTCCCCATACCCTAAAAACACTGGAGAACTTATAAACAAATCCTCAATAAAACATCTTCTCTAGGAAAAGAAAACATGAGAAATGCACAATAGACACTGGTTTACAACAATTAATAAATCTTGCTGGATAGGGATTGAAAAAACTCTGTCCTGACAAAGGAGTTACTTCCTGGATTAGACACATGTTCTCTTCTTTGAAAAAAACTCTCTTGTCCATTGTTTTTCTTTTAAGATTTTATTTATTTATTTTTAGATGGGAAGGGAAGGAGAGAGGGAGAGAAATATCAATGTATGGTTGCCTCTTATGCATCCCTTGCTGGGAACTGGCCTGCAACCCAGGCATGTGCCCTGACTGGGAATTGAACCGTGATCCTTTGTTTCGCAGGCCCGTGCTCAATCCACTGAGCTAGTCCAGCCAGGGCTTCTTGTCCATTGTTTTTCATTGCCCCTGACTTTGCCTCTGACTATTTTTCTTTTACTCTGAACCTCCATAGACATATGCAAAATGAGAAAGCATTAGAAACTGAGTCTTCTGTACCTTTCCAGTGTACATTTCATGTATTACACTTTACTCCCCCCAGGACTTTGAATCTTATAAGAGAGGAGTAAATAATCAAAGAAGTACAGTGTAAGAGGAAGGAAGTTTTTGGGTGGCTAGGGAAGTCTTTAAAAGCACAGTGAGAATATTGCACTTAATGCCTGAGCTCAGGAAGACCCTAAACACCAAGCACTGGAGCAAAGTAAACAAAAGTAGAATCAACAATATCTTGAGACAAAGGGAAGTGATGTTTATACTGCTGCAGAATGATCAGTTTATACTGCACAACTAACTACGTCAATCTCCCACTTCAGAACTTTACCTTTTGACCTTCAGGCTAAGTTCTATGTCCCTTACCCTGTTATTCAAAGCCCTTATAATCTCTGTCTCTCAGTTTCCTTACCCCTGAAAGGCTCCCTGCACCCTTGCCCATGGTATCCTTTGTGCCATCCATGCTTTACTATTCAGTGTTCTTCAAATATGCCATGTCTTTACACAATGCCATTCTTATTTTAAATTATTTTTATCTTTAACTTAGTACCTTATAGTTGGTCCTGATTCTGTGTTAGATAGGGCAAGGGTTTCAAGGTCTGGGCAACTCTTACTAAATGATATCCTTGCTAAATGTTAAAATGTAGCACAGTATTTTGCAGATCAGCTCTAAACAGGATAAGCAACCTGGTAAGTGTAGCCAACTGCAAAGAAGAAATTAACATGTAATTGACCAGGTAGTGCAAGTAAGTAATGGCTAAACCTCCCTCCTAGGGACAGAACCTACACAATACCATTCTTTAACCCTGAAGTGTCCATCCCCATTTTATATTTCTGATAAGCTCCTAGTATTCCACCAGAGCCAACTGAAGCCTCAATCCCTCTGAGAAATCTCCCATGGTTCTTCTATTTGAATTTAGGCACTGCTCCCTCCAGATCTTCAGTGGAGAGCATGTTGTAAATGCCTGTGTGAACACTTGTCTCTTCCAGAGAATGTGAGTCCTTTGTTTGTAGCAAGTGGATTTTATACATTACTGTATTTCCCCATGCATGGCAGATGCTGAAGAAATGTTTAAGGAAGGAAAGAAGAAAAAATAAAAGAAGGAAAAGAGGAAGGAACACATGAATGTGAGATTTCTTCAAGGGGAAATGGACTCATTTTGTAAAGTCACATATTAACAGTGGCACCTTGGGGACATTCTGTAACCTTGGAATTACTGGGTTCTCATCTCAGCTCTATTTGTTACTGAATGTATGGAAAATCATTCCCCTCTTTTGGCCTTGGTTTATTACCTATAAATTGTGAAGTGGGAAAACAGGATAATATCAAAAATTCTTTCTTAAGCATTTGTTTCTCTTTATTTTAATAACCACTTCTTGAATATTTGTTTAATTCAAAGCACCTTGTTACATGTGGGAATATATATATATGAATCAGGCACAATTTCTTTCTTGGATATGTGCCTCAGTTTTCTCATCTATAAAATGGAAGAGTTAAACAAATGGCCTCTAAAAGGTCTTTCAGCTTGAATACTCCACTGATTCTATGCATGTGAATTTATCTGCTGTGTGGCCTTAGGTCAATCATTTTTCTTCTTCAAGCATGAGTTTTCCAATTTGTAAAATTAGATGGTTAGACGAGATGATAGCTAAGGACTCTTTGAGTTCTATTATTCTTTGGTACTCTAGTTCATATGGTAGATGTGCATCTATAATGCCTTGCTCCTAGTCTTCCTGTGCATCTTGTTTTTCACCACTGGGACCTTTTGTAGGTGAATGTGAGGTTGGGGAGAAGGGCTCAAGGCTAAGGGAAAGTCTCATGGCAGGCTACATTGGTTACTTTGACACCCCCACCTTACTTATCTGTGTGTTCTGGAACAGGACTGCCCATGTAGAACTGGCTATGGCTGAGCTCCTTTTTTGAACCCCTGTCAGTTCCTATTAGAGTACAGGCAGGAAACACTGGGCAGCTGTGCCTATCTCTGCTATAAACCAAGAAAGGTTCCAAATGATGGCCCAGCTACAAAAAAATAGAATTAATTATTAATTAATTAAAGAACATTTGTTTTTGCTGATCAGGTCCATATTAATTCTGTCTCTCCATTTCTCCCTCCCTCCCTTCGTCTTTCCCTCATTCCGTCCTTCCTTTTTTTTCTTTTTCCCATTTGGAAAGCTTTCCAGGTAGCAGGTCATGAGAGATGATGACTGAGAGACCACCTCATTGGTCAACCCATGGGTCCTGGTCCTGGAACGTGACAGACTGGGTGGGGCTCTCTCCTTGCCTTGTTGTTGTGCCCTGAGGTTTATCAAGCCTGGTTTCCCCAATCCTGTAAGCAACGGCTGGCTCCTGGACATCTTGTTTTCTAGAGAGGTTAACCGTGATCACTGGCCAAAGAGACTCTGACTCCAACAGTAAAGAGTCTAGAGATAAAACAAGGGAGAAAACTAAGAAGAACTGATCCAAGCCAGGCAAACTTTACCTAGGATAGTACTGGCTGATAGTGCAAATGCAACTAGGGCATGTAGAAACTATGGAACCATAGCACCATAGCATATTCCAGCTTGAAGTTGTTGGTGGCGAGCACTGAAAAGACCATGAGGTAAAGGAACAATGGATGGTGAACAAACAAAGTGTGGTTAAAAATCCATCTCTGGTCACCCTTGAACTGTATGAAATTAGTTAAGTCATTTCAGCTCTCTGAGTCTGTTTGTACTTTGATTTTCATCAATAAACTTGATATGAATAACAGAGTTTTTACCAAGAGGCTCATTATAAATTAAGAGTGAGTGTTGGCAAATTTTTTAAAGTTCCAAAGAGTAAGTATTGTAGGTGTCGTGAAGCATATGGTCTTTGTAGCAACTACTCAATTCTGCACTTATAGCACAAAAACAGCCACAAACAATATGTAAATTAATGACTGTGGCTATATTATAATATAAACTCTTTACAAAAACAGACAGTGGGCCATATTTGGCCCACATGCTATAGTTGAAAGCCCATCAGTAAATGAATGGATCCAAAAATTGTGGTACATATACACAATGGAATTCTATGCTGCAGAGAGAAAGAAGGAGCTACTACCCTTTGCAACAACATGGATGGAACTGGAAAGCATTATGCTGAGTGAAATAGGCCAGGTGCTGAAAGACAAATACCATATGATCTCACCTTTAACAGGAAGCTAAACAACAAAACAAACAAGTAAGCAGAAAAAAAAAAAACCCAAAAACAAAGACACTGAAATAGAGAACAAGGGGATAGTGACAAGAGGGGGAGAAGGAAGGGAAGTTAAGGGGAAAAAGGGGAGGGATTTGGAAGAACAAATAGGAAGGACACAGGGACGAGAACTAAGGGGGGAGGAAATGGGAGGGAGGTGGGGAGCAAGGGGCAGGGGAGGCTGGGATGGGAAAAATAGACAAAAAACTGTACTTGAAAAATAACTAAATAAATTTAAAAAAAAAAAGAAGGTGGAGTGGTTTCAAAACATACATTTTACTTTTGGCTATATCAATAAAATTATTATTTTTCAAAACAAAGGAAGTTGCATTCTTTTCTATTCTGCACTGCTCAGCAGATGTTCTATTTCGACCTCTGTTCCCCATTCTTTAAAACTTATACAGAAATAGTAGAGTAGGCACAGAGGAGAGGTTAGTGAAGTGAAGTAGAAGCAAGATCCCAAGTTCTGTGTGGAATTATTGAATGAACCGGATCTCAGGCCTCATGATGAGGCTGGCAGAATAGTGTGTGTGGTTAAGGAGCTACAACATATTACTAGAAGCCACAGAAAGACCGAGTTCATTTAACACGAAGAAGACCTTGGGAGTAAGCTGTCTACTCATAAGTTCCTGTAATTGGAAGTGTACAAGCAGAGCATGAAAGACCGGTTGGCTGGAAATGCTCAGAAGGAATCAGGTAGGATTAGATGAGCTGACTTTGGAGGTTTGGTCAAGTCCTGAACTTATGTTTTTCCCATCCTGACTACTAGACAAAATACATGAAAGTGCTTTGTTAAGTTGATTTTATTCATTTATCTAATACCTCCTGAGCACTATTTGGGACCAGGCACTAGGCTATGGTTCTGGGACAGAAAGGTGCAAATCAAAGGCTATCAAACTAATAAATAGACCATACACTCATCACCTGAAATTATGACTATACTAAAAACCAGAGGTTCCTGAAGAAATTGAAAGGGGTGGACTTACCATAAATATAGAAATCTATGGGCCAGCAGCAAGGCATTAACTCTATTTTGCAGGTTAAGTCTAAGAGAAGTAGAGCACAAGTGGCATCTATCTGATTTGGACTAATCCTACACAAACCTGGGTGACAGTATTTTATAGGATGAAAAGAATCAGTTGAATAGAAGTGACAAAACCAGCAATATGTTTCCTTATTTATAACAATTCACACCAAGGCAGCAGTCTCTGGAAGCACAACTGGGCATATCTTTTCAGCAGAGAAGTTGATACTTAGTCTAAGAGGTCCCAGCTTAGTTTGATCTCAGTGAGAACTTCTTCACTTTCCAATGTGTACCATTTTAATTGTCCATATGTTTCTACAATGCAGTGTAGAGTTGGAGGACTGGAAAGTTCTCTAGAACTCAGATAGCCTGAATATTCAGATATTCAGATATCAGATAACTAATCTTATACCTTTAGTTTGTTCTTGCCTCCTAGAATTATAGTATCGTAGATTAAGCATGTAAGATATTTAAGCTGTCCCCAAAGCCATCAAGAAAAGTCTCTCCTTTGAAAACCTCATTTACCCTCTCTGTATCATGCTTCCATATCTCTGAAAGAAACAGCATGATATAGAATATGGGTTTTAAGGTCAGACAGACCTGGTTTAAAATCCTAATCAAAATATTTAACAGCTAAGTGAATCTTAAGCAGGTCACATTTACTTTCTGACCCTCAATTTCTGTTTTTTCTGTAAAATAAAAATAACAATACTTAATTCATAGGTTTACTGTAAATATTTTAATACTATATCCAAGAGCCTAGTACAGTGTCTGAGGAAAAGTGTAAAATTCAATCAATGATAGCTTTTATTATAGAGAAAGTAAATGCTCACTGAAGTCAGCACTCTGGGTATTAGATTCAACATTGGCATTTACTGGTCTGTAACCTTGAACAGATCAGCTCATTAATTGAGAGCTCAGTTTTTTCATTGAGATATTAACAGTTCTCACCTTCCAGAATGTAGGGAAAATAAATGAGTCAAATATATTTAACATACCTCTCACATGTTCTAGCACAAGTGGAGTTTAAAAATGAAAATATCTGTGCTAATTGTTATGAAATCTTATTCAGTCTCTTGCTCACTGTGCCAGCCTCCAGGGGTTTTTGTGGCCAGCTGGGTGGAGTGACTATACTCTCTCACTTCTACAAGATGGAAGTCTAATGCCCTACTAAGGTAACCTTGGTTAGCCGGAGAAAGCCCACTGGCCAGACCATGATTACTTCCTCAGCCCATCCTTTCATACTCATTACCCTTCTGTTTGCCCCTCTGATACCTCTTCCCTCACCAGCAACTAACATAAGTTACAGGTTATGGAGGATGAGTGGGAAATGGAGCACAGTAAAGAAGGGACATTTTTAAAGAGCTGTTCCACTCATCTGTTATAAGCATTTATCTGGGAGTCAAGGACTCAGGTTTCTTGTCTGATCTTATACTAACTCAGTTGTGTGTGTGTGTGTGTGTGTGTGTGTGTGTGTGTGTGTGTGTGTTTTGCTTTTATCATAGACAAGTTTCTTCCTGTCCCTACCTTTAAAAGACACTCTTCTGTCTCAGAATCCTTCTGGCTCTGACATTAAGAATCTAAGAAAAAGCTAGACTCATAAGAAAACAAATTAAAATAGCAATATCTCATCCTGTTGGTTGCTTCCAGAGAAAATTTGAAAGGCATCTGATGTTACAATAGGTATGTGAATTTCTTATGTAATCCTAAGAAAGGGGAAATTGACCTAATGATATCCTTGAAAATGCTGAGATCTCTAACTCAGGAGGCTGAACATTTCTCAAACATTTCAGTTTGAGAAAGATACAAGTCTGATAAATATTCCAGGAAACCTGAGGCTGCCCAAGCCTAGCCCTAGATGAGGAGGAGCAAGTATGAGCCAGCACCTGGCAAGATGCCCCCACATCATCATCATTCGAGAACAATGGTTTGGGAAAGTGACCTGGGCTTTTGCCCAGGAATGGTTTCTAACCTTCATTTAACCCCAGTACTTTTGGGTTCAAAACTCAGGAGCTTTATTTCATGGTCGTGTTATCCTGGCATTGGTTAGGAGCCCTCTGAGATCTCTGAAGAGAAGGGAGTAAATTTATCATCTTAAAACTTTGTGATTTTAAACCTTGTGGATCACAGACCCCTTTGAGAGTTGGACAAAAGCTATGGTCCTGCTCCCTAGAAAAACGTTGACTAACAAAAAATTGTGTTTTCATATATTCTAATTTAAATTATCTGCCTGAAGGACAAGAGGAAAACAACTGATTGTATGCATTTATCTAAAAGATGTGTCTATTAGAAAGGGGCTTAGAAGTTGGGGTGGGGTGAGTATGGGGTGGGGCCTCTCTGTTATAGGTGCTAAGAAGAGACACAGAAGCTAGTAGGGGCACTGGAAGGGGAAAGGATACACAGGCCCTGAAGTTTCACATATTCTGAGTTACTATCCAAAGCCATCCTAATTTGGCCATAGCTACTTCAGGAACATTTCATAAACTCACTAAACTTCCCAAGCTCCAATTCCATATTCAATGGGCAAATTTATGACTATACAGCAACCATCTGACATTCTGAGGAAATATACCCAGAAACATTTAAGAATCCCCAAATCTGACGACATTACTAATTGAGGTGTAAATGCATAGTACACAACTGATCTTATCAACATTGTGTAATATACGTCCATACTATAGCTATGCCATTAACATGATTCCAATTCCTGTCCAGTACTTTTGTAGGACACAACCTCCTCCTCATCACCATTCTGACATGTAGAATTTAAATTTGTTGTTTTACAATTTGTTAATTCTTCAGTTGAGAGCATACACAAGGCACTTTGACATTCTTTGATCTCAATCAACTTCATGGCAGTCTTTAAAGCAGTATAATATTTATGCTGTGAAATCTTTGTAGACCCATTCTCAGTCTGCACTACAGATAACAAAGTGTCAGCTTCCATTACTTGTGAATGTTTATACTTCTGTTTGTTCTGGTGCACAATGAAAAAGGGGAATCTCATTCAAATTAAGTTTTCTAACTCCACTCAGAGTCTCCTTTGAAAGGCCAATATTCTTCTTGCAAACATTCACAGAATCACAGATGGGAGGGCTTCAGGGATCAGAGATCAGGGGTTATTAAACAAAATCACATGTCAAAACCTCTTGAAGAATGGATGAAGGGTAGAGGATGACAACATCCTCATCTCCCCACCTCTGCTGCTCACCACCCCACTCCCACCATAAGCAGACCATAGCCCAGAAGGTCTTTCTTTCCCATTGGCCTTACCAGACCAGCCATGTGGAAATAACATAAGAGACCCTACCACAATAATTATCTAGCTTGGGGAACACTATCATTTTCTGTAAGCAGAGGTTTCCTATCAAAAAAGAGTCCAAGTGGCCAGAAAGGCTCTTTGGTCCTGCAGCTTTCTGATCCTAAGTCTCCCCTACCCCAAAGAGAGACACCAAATAGTCCTGCCTGGTAAGACACATTTCATCACCTTGGGCAGCATTGGCCAGGACCAAATGAAGCCCAACAAAAATACCACAAACACTGTGAAAATTAAGCTGCCATCAAAACCACTGCCACAAAAGTAGGCCAGGCTACATGCTAAACCTAAATAGGGAATCTGCCTGCTAAAACTAAATATTTAAATAGGATCAAAAGTCTCACGTTTTTAAAGGATTTTATTTATTTATCTTTAAAGGGGAAGGGAAGGAGAGAGGGAGAGAAACATCAATGTATGGTTGCCTCTCATGTGCCCCGTACTTGGAACTGGCCTGCAACCCAGGCATGTGCCCTGATTGGGAATCAAACCATTACCCTTTGGTTCACAGGCCTGTGCTCAATCCACTGAGCTACACCAGCCAGGGCAGTATCAAAAGTTTCTTAAAGTGCCCTAGCTGGTGTGGTTCAGTGGATTGAGTGCTGGCCTGCAAACCAAAAAGTTGCCGATTTGATCCCCACTCAAGGCTCATGCCTGGGCTGCAGACCAGGTCCCCAGTGGAGGGGCAGTGTGCTAGAGGCAACAGCACGTTGATGTTTCTCTCCCTCTCTTTCTCCCTCCCTTCCCCTCTCTCTAAAAATAAATAAATAAAATATTTTTAAAGTTTCTTAAAGCAATATCCAAAATGTTCAAGATAAATTTACAAAATCATGCATCATAACAATAACCAAAAAATTACAACTTGAATGAGAAAATAAAACTAACTAATGCCAACACAAAAATAAACTACATGTTGAAATTATTTTACAAGAATTTTAAAAAGCCATTTGAAAACAGAATTAATCATTATCTTGAAGAAATGAAAAGAAAATTTCAATAGATATAGAAAGCAAAAGCAATAAAATGACACGCTTATGCTCAATAATTCAATGGAAATTATACACAAAAATAATTGAAAGTTTGCTTGGCCAGCTCAATAGTAGAGTGAAAAAGGCAGAACATGGAATTAGTAAACTTGAGGAAAGATCAATTGAATGTACTCAAACTTAATAACAGAGAGAAAAGAGGCAAAAATGAACAGAGACTGTGGGACAATAACAAAGGGTACACCGTATAAATACTTGAATTCCCAGAAAGGGAATAAAAAGAGAATGGGAGTAAAAATGCATTGAAAGTAATAATGGTTGGAAGTTTTCCAAATCTGACTAAATACACAAACTTACACATGCAAGATTGTGAGAAACCCCAAATAGGACAAACCCAAAGAAATTCATGACATCGTTTCTCAGCCTTTTGGCTAAGATCAAGTGAAGAAATTCATGACAAGATACATCATAATTAAACTTATGAAAACTAAAGAAAAAGGAAAACAATTTAAAGGCAGCCCAACAGACATGAGGCATTACCTGTGTGAAAAGATCAATAAGAAAAACAGTGGGCGTGGGCCTGTGAACCAAAGAATCATGGTTCGATTCTCAGTCAGGGCACATGCCTGGGTTGCAGGCCAATTCCCAGCATGGAATGCATGAGAGGCAACCATACATCGTTATTTCTCTCCTTCTCTCCTTCCCTTCCCCTCTAAAAATAAATAAATAAAATCTTTAAAAAAAAGAAAGACAGTGGATTTCTCATCATTTATTTACAAAATAAATAAACCTTAAAAAAACTATGGTACATTTACACAATGCAATATTACACAGCAGAAAGAAATAAAGGAGCTCCTACCCTTTGCAACAGCATGGATGGAAATGGAGAACATTATGTTAAGTGAAATAAGCCAGGCAACAAAAGACAAATACCATTTGATCTACCTATAAGCTTAACCTAATCACAAAAACAAGAGAGCAAAATATAACCAGAGACATTGAAATTAAGAACAAACTGACAGTGACCACAGGGGAGGGGGAGAGAATAACGGGGTGGGGGAAAGAGAAGGGCCATCAAGGAACATGTATAAAGGACCCCTAGATAAAGCCAAATGTGGGTAGGACCGAGGGTGGGAGGTGGGGAAAATACGGAGATAACTGTACTTGAACAATAAAAAATAAAATAAAATAACCAAACTTCTAGCAAGACTAACAAATGTGAAAGAAGACTAAATTACCAGCATTAGGCATGAAATGAAATGTTGCTATGAATATGCCAGTCATTAAAAGAATAAGGGAATAGTACAAACAATGTGACACTGTTAAATTTGAGAACTTATAAGAAAGGGACCAATTCCTTAAAATCTCAACCAACATGAAATAGGTACTCTTGATAGTCCTATAACCATTAAAGTAATTAAACTCATAATTCAAAAGCTCTAAAAATAAATCTCCTAATCTATATCATTTTACTGCATAATTATTATCAATCTTTGAAAAAGAATGATCACCAATTCTTCATAATCTCTGCCAGAAAACAGAAGCATTATTTAACTTATTTTATGAGGCCAGTATTACCCTGACACCAAAACCAGACAAAAAAAAATCTACAAAGGGGAAAAAATACATGCCAATAGCACTTATGAACATAAACACAAAAGTGCACAACAAACCAGAAAATTACATCAAACACCGTGACTAAATGGGATTCATTCCTGATATGTAATGTTGGTCCAACTTTCAAAAACCAATGTATTCTATTACATTTGTGCCAATTTTCTCCCTTTTCCCTCCTCTGCCTATTTCCCCCTCCTTGCTCCCACAGTTAATCCCCATACTGCGTTCCATGTCTGTGGGTCATTTATACATGTTCTTTGTCTAGTCCTTTCCCTTTTTCCATCATTATCCCCTTCTTCCCTCCCCTCTGGTCACTTTCACTGTCCCATGTTTCCATGCCTATGATTCTATTTTGTTTATTAGTTTATTTTGTTCATGAGATTTCTCTTATAAGTGAGATCATATGGTATTCACCTTTCACAGACTGGCTTATTTCACTTAGTATAATGCTCTGCAGTTCCAATCATGTTGTTGCAATGGGTAGGAGTTCTTTCTTCTGCTGTATAGTATTCCATTGTGTAAATGTACCACAGTTTTTTTTATCAACTACACTAGAATAACAATAAAAATGGTTGAAAAAGATAAAATATGTTTGCCTGTGAAAAAAGATTTTGTATTATACAATGAAATCCATTAGGTATGAGTCTACCATTTGGGGAAAATCATTGCAATTTGATCAAAATATACATATTTGCTCTGATTTAATTGCATTAAAAATAAAATATTATATTTACAGATTTAATAAGTAAATATATTTTATATTTTACATATATTTACACTGTAAAGATATAACATTTATATAATACATATGTGATAGAAAATTGGCAGTATAATACACTAGGCAGAGCATCACATTGGATATGAGAGTACATGAAATACTGACAAACTCCAACATTAACTAAGAAAGTGCCCTTTGACAAATCACAAAATACAGCCCTATTTTATTTCATTTGTCCATAAAACATGAAAAATGGACTAGATAATCTATAAAGACCTTTTAACATCAAAGAAGTAATAAAAACTATAAAGTATGGCTAAGGTTTACCCAAAAAAATGTAATCCAGCATATCGACAGGCTAAAAAAGAAAAATGATATGGTGATATCAATTTAATTCAGAAAATGTATTTCACAAAATAATACCTATTCATGATAAAAATAAAACTCCCAGAAAATTAAAACTAGAAATAATTAGAATTCAATAAAGATCATCTCCAAAATCCTACAGGTAACATTACATTTTATGGTAAAAGACTGAGTGCTTTCCCCTATGATTGGAAACAAGGCTATGGTGCTCTCTCTTCTCACACATTCAACAGTAATGGAAATTCTGGCCACTGAAATAAAGCAATAAAAATAAATAAAGGCATATAGATTGAAAACAGAGAAATAAAACTGTTCTTATTTGTAGGAGGCATGGTTTTCTATGTAGAAAATTCTAATCAACAAAAATAACTTCTAGAAGTAATAATTGATTTCAGCAAGGTTTCAGGATACCAGATCAACATATAGAAATCAAGACATGTCTACATACTAAGAATGACAATAGGTAGAGCAGAATTTTAAAAATTTACTGCCACTCTAAATAAAATGAAATACCTTGATATACACTTAACAAAACATGTACAGGATATGTATGCTGAAAAATGAAAAATACTGAGAAAAAAATCAAGAAAACCTAAAAAAAATGGAGAGAGACAATGTGTTCATTTGTTGAATGACCCAACATAGCAAACATGTCAATTCTTCCCAAATCAATCTATAAGTTTAGTGCAATTTAATGCTATGTTTAATTCCTCACGGAAATCACAGAAAGACATAGACAAGCTCATTCTTCTGATTCAGAATTAACTTGAATCCCAAGTTTTCCATGTACTTGCTGACTGATCTTAAGTAAATAACTTTGCATCTTCTCAAATTCGTGACCTGTAAAACAGGGATAATAATACTTATCCCGTTTAAAGTGCTGTCGGGATATTAAATTAGATGGTATAGATAAAGTGTTGAGAATGATGCTATGGCAGAGACAGTTTACATCACCTATATCCCCTTGTCCTGATTACACAGATATTCTATATTTTCCTGATTCCTTTGGAGTTAGGTGTAATCATATGTCTAAAATTTGGGCAAAAGAATATGTGTGAAAGTGATACACACCCCATGCAGTCTTACCCCATAAAAACCTTCCATAAAATAGCTTTCCTTTTTCCTCTTTATTCCTCCATCTCAGATCAAAGAGATCAGGTGTGCAAGGATGAAACAAAACTTTGCACTCCAGTTGTGTTGGTTATTCCCCATTAGTTCTCATAATATCCACTTTCTAGTGTCTTCTACACTGCTGTGTACCCTTATAGACTTAACTTTATTGACAGCATTGTTTGGACTCCTAAGCCCATATGCTTTTTACTACACTTTCCATCTTCTCACATGCATGTCAAATGGTTAAATACTTCCATATCAATTGATTAGTAGCTGCTGATCTGTTTCCTAAGTTTTGGGAGACCTACAGTTTTTTCTCCTTGTTACTATAATACCCTTTAGCAAAGTCACCAAAACCCCCAAGATGCTATCTGAGAGTACCTTATGACTATCACTGTTATTACTATAGTTGTATGGGTAGTGTTGATAGCACAGCGTTATTATTAGACATTTCTTCTGCCTCTAGGCACTGCAGCATTGCAATGGAGTCCCAAAGGAAGGGCTTGTCTGGGGGCACACAACCAAATTACCATAGTGTATTTATGACCTTTGTCCTCTTTGACACCTAAGGTTTTGTGAATGGGCCGAACTCGTCTTCCAGGAGAGCATATAAGTTTGGCTCCAAAGTGTGGCTAACCATCTTCACTTGGCAGGGCTCCATTTACCCAAAGATGATGAAGTGAAGAGCCCAGTATCATTGTAGACTTCCCCTTGGTATTGAAATTGTGCTTCCATCTGCTTAGCTCTTTGCACCTGCTGGAAGCTTTTCTCCTGATGTCAGTCACAAGAAATAGTGTGAGATCTCTCAAGTCATGGCAGCAGCCTCTACTCTCATGATCTTTGTAAAAAGTGAGCCCAGATAATCATGGGGAAAGAAAGTATTAACTATCAGCTGTTTCAAGAGAAACATCTCTCACTTAGCTATAGCTTTCTGTTTAGAAGTCAGAGAAATTCTGCAGATCTTAATGAAGATGCACTGACCACCTGTTGTACATACCACCCTGTAGCTCATACCATTCTGTCCTGATACCAAGAATGCCTTCCTACACTCCTCATTCCTGACTACTCTTTTTCTTGGAGTCTCCTACTCATCCCTTAAGATCCACATCAAAGCTATCTCCAGGTAAAATATAGCTCTCCTCCAAGCTTTCAACACTTTAGGCTGGACCTCCATGCTAGTACTTATGGCTATATTTTTTGTATTCTACTTGGTTGTATACTACTCTTACTTTACCTATTAAAATATCTGTTTACAACTGAGTTCAACATAGTTCTAAAGGGAAGTTATCTTCAAACTTTTATACTCTGTAAATGTAAACTATGTTACATTTGATCTAGTCTCATACATATAACAGAAGCAAAACTTACAGCTACTCACTGCATATGTGGTGCACTCTGAAATGTTATTTTTATTCTATTATATCCTATTTTAGTCTTTCAAGTGCTGGTCTTGATCCAAGAAATGAATATCAAGAAAACGATTGGGTTGCAAACCACAAAACACCATATTTAGGGTTTGCTAGTCGCATCCAGAGAAAGTGAACTCTAGATTTTCCACTCCATTTTGACAAGATCTTCTTTGCTTTGTTTTACAAATCAGATGTTCAGGTAAGATTCTTTTAAAAAAAAAAAAGAAAACAAGTTTCAATATTAAAAGAGAAACAAAAACAGAAAACCACTGGACTCCAAGCTCCTTGAAGACTGATGGAAGCCCAGGATTCAAAAGTAAGACTCAAAGACAATCTCTGTTATTTCCTGGCTATTTTAATCATCCCTGATGTGGTTTGATCCTTGCACTTTAACTAAGGCATGTATATATGTATATGTTCTTTTTCTTCCTCAATCCATAGCTTACAACAACACATTTGAGTAGATATTCTAATTTTCTCTTTTCAGATGAGGGAATGAAAGCTCAGAGTTAGAATTACTTGTCTGAGATCACATAGAAAAGCCAGGAATATGATCCAGCATTCCTCATTAAATTTTGTGTCAGACTCCAACCCTACATAACTGTGATTTGTTGTGCAATGTAATAGGAAGCATGTGCAACTTAACAGCAATTTAACCCAGGTTTAAATCCTGGTTTACTCACTGCAGGGGAATCTTGGTAATATCACCTTATTTTTCTCAGACTCAGTTCATAAATATGTAAAATCATTAGTAATTTACTTCGCAGGAAGTTTTTTAAAATTTTATTTATTTTTAGAGAGGAAAAGTCAGGGAAAAAGAGAGGGAGAGAAATATCAATGTATGGTTGCCTCTCATGCACCACCTACTGGGAACCTAGCTTACAACCCAGGCATGTGTCCTGCCTGGGAATCGAACTGTGACCATTTGGTTCACTGTCCAGCGCTCAATCCACCGAGCCACACCAGCCAGGGCCACAGGAAGTTTTTTGATAATTAATGTGGTGATGCTTATGAAGCACCTAGTACATAATTAGAATATAGTAAATGCTCAATAAATGGCCGCATATATTTTCAAATTTGGGACTCTTTCTAACATACAGCATAAAAATTTTACTCCACCAGGAATGACAGGGGAATGAAGCCCAGATAATGCAGTACATAGAATTAAGCCTTTCAGAGCACAGAACATGGTAGAGGAGAGTGTAGAAAGAATCTAGGAGAGTCAACAGAAAATAACAACACAAATTGGGTATAAGAACCTTCAGTTGAACCAGCGACTCCGTGGTTTGCAGGCCTGCACTCAATTCACTGAGCCACACCTAAGAAGACACCCAACCCAATTAAAAAATGGGAAAAGGACTTGAACAAACACTTCTCCAAGGAGGACATACAGAACATTCAGAGACACATGAAGAGATGCTCAATATCGTTAGCTATCAGAGAGATGCAAATTAAAACCACAATGAGATACCACTTTACACCAGTCAGGATGGCTATCATAAACAAAGCAACAAACAACAAATGTTGGAGAGGTTGTGGGGAAAAGGGGTCCTTAGTTCACTGTTGGTGGGATTGTAGACTGGTACAACCATTATGGAAAACAGTATGGAATTTTCTCAGAAAAATAAAAATTGACCTGCCTTTTGACCCAGCAATTCCACTGCTAGGATTATACCCCAAGAATCCTAAAACATCAATTTCAAAGAACCTATGCACCACAATGTTCATAGCAGCACAATTTACAATAGCCAAGAGTTGGAAGCAACCTAGGTGCCCATCAGTAAATGAATGGATCCAAAAATTGTGGTACATATACACCATGGAATTTTATGCAGCAGAGAGAAAGAAGGAGCTACTACCTTTTGCAACAACATGGATGGAACTGGAAAGCATTATGCTGAGTGAAATAGGCCAGGCATTGAAGGACAAATACCATATGATCTCACCTTTGACAGGAAGCTAAAGAATAAAACAAACAAGCAAACAGAATAAAAACAAAGATGCTGAAATAGAGAACAAGTGGGCAGCGACCAGAGGGGAGAGGGAAGGGAACTTAAGGGGAAAAAGGGGCAGGGATTTTGAGGAACAAGTATGAAAGACACAGAGATGAGGACTGGGGGTGGGGGAGGAATGGGAGGGAGGGGGGAGACCGGGCGGGGGGGGGGAAGGGGAAAAAATGTACTTGAAAAGTAACTAAATAAAATTAAAAAAAAATTATTTAATGTTTTTTTTAAAATTTGTACATGGGTGCTCATTAAATGCTTTTTACCTTTTGTATAGTTTTGAAATTTTCCATAATAAAAAGTAAAAACTAAAAAAAAAAAAGAAAGTATAAAGAGGAACCACAACTCCTCAAAAGTACTGCTCACAAGCACTGCTTCCCCATGTCCCTTCTTGTTAATGATTATGACCTAGTTTAGTATAAAAAAAAAAAGAAAGTATAAAGAGGAACCACAACTCCTCAAAAGTACTGCTCACAAGCACTGCTTCCCCATGTCCCTTCTTGTTAATGATTATGACCTAGTTTAGTATTAAAAAAAAAAAAAGAACCTTCAGTTTTGGGACTCCTAATCTGTTTTCTTAAAGTTCTGAAGACAGTGTGAATTATACACTGTAAAAACAGATTTAATTTCAAAGACGGAATTTCCAGACAATTTATTTGTGCTGGCCTTGTAGAATACTGATAACAATATTCAAGTTATCATTCAAATGTGACTCTTTATTCAGTCTCAATTGAATCCACAACTCTGTCTTTCAAACCCATTTATTTTTCTTTGTTATCTCTGCCAGTTGCCTGGTCCAAGCCACCAGAATTGCCACAGTGTCCTAATCATCTATTTGTTTCCAGTCTTCTTCCAACCCAGACTCTACCTAGTTGCAAAGGAGACCTATCAAAATCCTAATTTAATTCAATCCAATTTATTATTTAATACTCATCATGGCTCTTCCTACACAGAGTAAAGTCCCAATTCTTGTCATTTGTTAAGGATATAAGCTATAGAACCATCATTCTTAGATCAGATTCTAGCTTTACCATTTTTAGTTGTGGGACATCTAGTAAATTGTGTTACCTCTATGAAGCTCAATTTCCTCATCTGTTAAATGAAGGCAATAACAATATCTATCTTAAAGGACTGTCACAAATATTAAATGTGTTTTGATATAGATTTTAGCTATAATTTCTTGCATTTTTATCCATGTTCCAGCTAAACTATACCTCCTTATATTCTAAATACATATGCCATAATCTTCTTACTTTTGCTAATCTCAAAGAACTAGGAACAGAACAAACCAAATCTATAGTTGGCAAAAGGAAGGAAATATTAAAGATAGAAGCTGAAATAAAATAGTGACTAGAAAAAAAACAATATAAAAGATCAATGGAACTGAATTTCTTTTAAGGTTAACAAAATTTACAAATGATTATATAGGTTAAAAATTGCTGACATTTCTTCAGATTCGGTGCTGGTGAAGTCCCTTGACTTCTCCCACACACACTCAGACCCTGTAGAAGAAACCATAAAATGTGGATTGCTTTGAGATTCAAACAGTTGGCCAAGGACCAATCAAAGGAAGTATCTGAAGTTAACCTGCACCAGATTCCCCTGCTAGAGACCCCAGAACCAACACACCTTTTAGCAGGCTTCAGGCCACATGAGACCAGAGCCCAATTAGCTCTCCAAGAGTCACATCCAAAGGAACATCTCATCAGGAATCAGACCTTGAGGAGGTGAATTCCACTTTGTGTGGTCATAACCTTCACAGAAGCTCATATATTGTGGTCAGGGATGACCTTCACAGTCAGGAAATCTCAGAGTCTACCACATTCACAGAGGGGCCAACAGCAATGAACACTTCAACAGAAGGGCTTACATAACACACAAAAAGGACATCCCTGGAGAACCTTGTTTTAGTTATTAAAAAAAAAAAAAAAGACTGCTACTGAGCCCTACAGGGCACCTACTACATAAGGCCACAATTCCAACACTGGGAGGCACAGCGCATCTACCTAATACACAGAAACAAACACAGAGAAGTAGTCAAATGAAAAGACAATGAAACATTCCCCTGATAAAAGAACAAGATGCTTTTATCAGGGGAATGTTTCTTTGTCTTTTCATTTGACTACTTCTTTTCATTGCTCTTGCAATCCCCAGAAAAAAAAAGAACTAAATGAAAAGGAGGCAAGCAGTCTACCAGATACAGAATTTGAATTGGTGATTAAGAGGATGCTCAAGGATCTCAGGGGAAGAATGAATGAACTCAGTAAGAATGTGAACAAGGAGAAAGTAAGCATTAAAAAAGACACAGAAACTATGGAAAAGAATGAGTCAGATATAAAGACTATAATATCAGTGACCAGAAAGGAGAGGGAAGGGATTTCAGGGAGAAAAGGAGAAGGATTTACAGGAACTAGTATAAAGGACACATGGACAACAACTAAGGGAGGTGGAAATGGGAGGGAGGTGGGGAGTACTGAGGGAGGTGGGCTGGGATGAGAGTAAAAGATAGAAAACTGTACTTGAACAACAATTAAATAAAAAATATTTACAGTGTAAAAAAAGAAATTAATAATAAAATTAAAAAAAATCAACAGAAGGCTAGATAAAGCAGAGGACCAAGTCAACAATGTGAACAATAAGGAAGCAGAAAACATCCAATCAGAGCCACAAAAACAAACAAACAAAAAAGAATTCTAAAAAAATAAGGATAGTCAGAAAAAACTGTACTTGAAAAATAACTAAATAAAATTAATTTAAAAAAAAGAAAATAAAGATAGAAATTCCCCTATCACAAAAAAAAAATAATAAGGATAGTCTAAGGGAGCTGTGACACACCATGAAACATAACATCTGCATTAGAGGGATACCAGAAGGAGAAATGAGAGAGCAAGAAATCAAGAAACTATTTGAATAAAAAATGACTGAAACTTTCCTAACCTGGTGAAGGAAAAAGACACACAAGTGCAGGGAAAACAGAGAGTCCCAAGAAGATAAAGTCAAAAAGGTCCACACCAAAATACTTAATAATTAAAATGGCAATGGTTAAACAGAAAGAAAGAATCTTAAAAGCAGCAAAAGAAAGACAGTTATGTACAAGGGAGCTCCCATGGGAGCTGCTGAGCTGATTTCTCAAAAGAAACATTTCAGATCAGAAGAGATTGGCACAAAAGATTCAAAGTGATGACAAGCAAAGACCTACAACCAAGACTACTCTACAATGGCTCTCACTGCAAATTGAAAGAGAGCCCTGGCTGGTGAGGCACAATGGATTGAGTACCAGCCTGCTAACCAAAGGGTCACCAGTTTGTTTCCAAGTTGGGGCACATGCCTGGATTGTGGGCTGGGTCCCCAATAGTGGGTGTGTGAGAGGCAACCACACATGTTTCTCTCCCTCTCTTTCTCCTTCCCTTTTGTCTATAAAATTAAATAAATGTTTTTAAAATAAAATAAATAAAATTGAAGGAGAAATAAAGAACTTTCCAGACCCCCCAAAAAAAGGTGAAAGGAGTTCATTACCAGCAAATCAGTATGACAAGAAATTTAAAGGGTCTTAATTAAGAAAAAAAAGTAAAAATAAAGAGGAATGCAGTTAAAAAATGAAATACAGGAGACTTCCACCAAGATGGAGGCATAGGTGGAGATGCCGTGCCTTCTCACACAACCAAGTTGAGAGACAACAAAATATTAGCAACAGAAAACACAGCCAGAACACAGAAAATTGAACTTTTCGGAAGTCTGATAACAACAAAATCTTCAGCCTGACCAGTAAGAGGGGCGAAGCCAGCAGCTGACAGAGTGGGGTTGCAGAGGAAAACTTGGTCAGACAGACTCAGGTGCGTGGATCCCAGGTATGGGGTTGCAACAGGCGGACCCAGTGAGCAACCAGCGTACCCAGCGAGGGTGCAGTGCGGCAGGTTGACTGTGGTCCCGCATTCATGGGCAGATAGACCAACGAAGGAGTGGGCGGTGAGACGACAGGACCGAGCAGGCCCCAGTGGCAAGAGACAGCAGAGGAGGCCGCCATTTCCCGGCTCTGACCCCGCCCCCATATACAGCATCACAACCCAGCGACATAAGCGACCCTGCCCGGGTGACCACCTAAGGCTTCGGTCCTCACCCAGTGGCTGGAAGCAGGAG
This sequence comes from Artibeus jamaicensis, assembly GCF_021234435.1. Lineage (NCBI taxonomy): Eukaryota > Metazoa > Chordata > Mammalia > Chiroptera > Phyllostomidae > Artibeus > Artibeus jamaicensis. Next base: position 1,930,562 of record NW_026521840.1, on the reverse strand, counting down.
AGGGGGACGCCATTTCCCCACTCTGACCCCGACCCCACATACAGTGTCACAACCCAGCGACCCCCCCCCTGGAGGTCCCACCCCGCTCCTAAGGCTCCGCTCCTCATAATTAATGGGTGAGAACAGACCGAAAATTGCTCAAGAATATCTCAAAGCCCCAGAGCCCATAAATCTAAGTGATGAAGAAATAGAAAAACTTTCAGATGCACAGTTCAAAACACTGGTGATCAGGATCCTCACAGAACTGGTTGATTTTAGTCACAAATTAGAGGAACATATGAAGGCTAAACTAACTGAAATGAAGGAAATTGCACAGGAAACCAATAGTGATGAAGAGGAAACTGGGACTCAAATCAAGGGAGTGAACCAGAAGAAAGAAAATAATGGCCAAACAGGAAAATATGAAAAAACAAGAATTCAAAAAATGAGGAGAGTCTTAGGAACCTCCAGGACATCTTTAAATGCTCCAACATCCGAATTATAGGGGTACCAGAAGGGGGAAAGGCACAGCCACCAGTGGAACACTTATTTGAACAAATAATAAAGGAGAATTTCCCCATTCTGGAAAAGGAAATAGACTTCCAGGAAATCCAGGAAGCTCAGAGAGTACCAAAGAAGTTGGACCCAAAAAGAAACACACCAAGGCACATCATCATTACATTAGCCAAAATTAAAATGAAGGAGAGAATCCTAGAAGCAGCAAGAGATAAGGGGACAGTCACCTACAAAGGAGTTCCCATCAGACTGTCAGCGGATTTCTCAAAAGAGACTTTACAGGCAAGAAGGGGCTGGAAAGAGGTATTCCAAGTCATGAAATTCAAAGACCTACATCCAAGATTGCTCAATCCAGCAAAGCTCTCATTTAGAATGGAAGGACAGATAAGGTGCTTCTCAGATAAGACCAAATTCAAGGAGTTCATCATCACCAAGCCCTTATTATATGAAATGTTAAAGGGACTTATTGAAGAAAAAGAAGATAAAAAAGATGAACAGTGAAAGGACAACAAACTCACAGTTATTAAGAACCACACCTAAAACAAAAGGAAACTAAGAGGACAGCTAGATCAGGAGCAGAACCATAGAAATGAAGATCACATGGAGGGTTAGCAACAGGGGAGTGGGAGAAGGAGAAGGGGGGAGAAGGTACATAAAATAAGTAGCATAGATGGTAGGTAGAAAATAGATAGTGGGGAGGGCAAGAATAGTATGGGAAATATAGAATCTAAAGAACTTGAGACACATGGTCATAAACTAAGGGGGGAATGGTGTGGGAGGGGTGTACAGGATGGAGGGGAATAAATGGGGGAAATAGAACAACTGTAATGGCATAATTAATAAATTATATTTTTAAAAAATGAAATACATATGTACCTAATAATAACTATATTAAGTGTAAATGCTCCAATCAAAAGACATAGAGCAGGTGGATGAGGAAAAAAACATAAATATGCTGTCTATAGAGCTACATCTCAAAATGAAAGGCACATAGACTGAAAATAAAGGGATGGAAAAGGATATCACAAGCAAAGGAACTTCCAGTCAAGACAGAGGCATAGGTAGATATGCCTCACCTCACTGCACAACCATAAGAAGGAAAACAACTAAGTTAAAAACAAGAAACACCCAGAACTGCATGGAAGTCTGACAACCAAGGATTTAAAGAATCTACATTCATCCAGATAGGTGGGAGGTAGACACAGGCAGTCAGGGCAGAGGGGACTTGGTGTGGCAGCAGCGAGTTGGGGGTGGGGGGTCAGAGAGGCAGAGAGGTGACAAAATGGCAACAGCCAGCAGAACAAGCAGTACTACATTCATGTCTGGTGCATAAAAATCAAGAAGACACCTTGCGAGCAAGTGAGCCCAGCTCCAGGTGAGGCCACACAGCCCAAGGCTCCAGCATGGGGAAAAATAAAGCTTCATAACTTCTGCCTGTAAACCCAGTGGGAGTTGGAACAGCAGAAGAAACTGTATGTACATACACAAGCCCACTCTGGGAAGAAAAACCAGAACAGAAGCTGGAGGGGTGCCAGTCACATATGGGAAGTGGATGAGGTGACTGAAAAGGAGCAAGGGCCAGGCAAGCCCCCAGAAGTCAGGCAGCAGTGGCATTTTCCCCTCTTCCACCCCTCCCCAACACATGGAGCCACAGTTACCCAACTCTGGCAAATAACCAAGGCTCCACCCCCATACAACTTAACAGGTACACTAAAAAGAAGTCAAAGCAACTCTACCTAGTACACAACATTGGGATGCTGCCTAAATCAAGAAACAAAGAAATATGGCCCAAATGAAGGAATGGCACAGAACTCCAGAGAAAGAACTATGCAATGAAGAGATAGCCAACCTACCAGATACAGAGTTCAAAATACTGGGGGTCAGAATGCTCAAAGACCTCACTGAAAAGAGTAAAAGCATAAGGGAAGAAAAGAAGGCTCTACTGAAGGAAATAAAAGAAAAATCCACAGGAAACCAACAGAGAAGGGAAAGAAGCTGGAATTCAATGATTTGGAACATAAGGAAGAAAGAAACATTCAACCAGAACAAAATGAAGACACGAGAATTTAGAATAATGAGGAGAGTTTAAGAAGACTCTGGGACATGTTCAGAACAGCCAATATATGAATCACAGGGATACCAGAAGGAGAAGAAGAAGAAGAAATTGAAAATTCTTTTAAAAATAAATGAAAGAAAACCTCCCTAATGTGGCAAAGGAAATAGAAATACAAGTCCAGGAAGCACAAAGAGTCCCGAACAAACTGGATCCAAAGAAGTCCACATCAAGACATATCATAATTAAAATGCCAAAGGTGAGAGATAAAAAGAGAATCTTAAAAGCAGCAAAAGAAAGGCAGGGAGTTACCTACAAAAGAGTTCCCATGAAACTCTCAGCTAATTTCTCAAAAGAAACTTTGCAGTCAAGAAGGGACTGACAAGAACTCTACAAAGTGATGAAAACTGAGGATCTATAACCAAGATTACCCAGCAAAAAGATCATGTAGAATTGAAAGGCAGATAAAATGCTTCCCAGACAAGGTAAAGCTAAAGGAGTTTATCATCACCAAGCCCTTACTATATGAAATGTTAAAGGGATTTATCTAAGAAATAGAAGGTCAAAACTATTAATATTAAAATTACAACAAACTCACAACTATCAGCAATTAAATCTAAAAACCAAAAACAAACTAAGCAAACAACTAGAACAGGAATAAAATCATAGATATGGAGATCATTTGGAAGGTTATCAGCTGGAAGTGGGAAGGGAGAGAATGGGGAAAGTTTAGGGATTTAGAAGCATAACTGGTAGGCACAGAATAAACAGGGGAGTGTTAAGAACAGTATAGACAATGGAGAAGCCAAAGAACTTATATGTACAACCCATGGACATGAACTAAGGGCAGGGGGGATGCTGAAGGAAAAAGGGAACTTGGCAGAGGGGGCAAATGGGGAAAAATTAGGATAACTGTAATAACAAACATTAATATATACTTTAAGAAATAAAAAATATTATAAGCAAATGGAAATTTTTAAAAAACTAGAGTAGCAATATTTATATCATAAAAAATAGACTTTAGCCCTGGTGTAGCTCAGTGAATTGAGCATGGGCCTGCAAACCAAAAGATCGCGGTTCGATTCCCAGTCAGGGCACATGCCTGGGTTGTAGGCCAGTCCCCAGCAGAGGCCAGTTCCCAGCAGGGGATGCATGAGAAGCAACCATACATTGATATTTCTCTCCCTCTCTCCTTCCCTTCCCTTCTAAAGATAAATAAATAATTTAAAAAATAGACTTTAAAACAAAAGCTATAATAGAGAAAGAAGCACACTACATAATGATAAAGGAATCAGTCAAAAAAGATATAACACTGTAAACATTTATGCAAACAACACAGGAGCACCTAAATATATAAAACAAATATTTATAGAAATGTAAGGAGAGACTAACAGCAATAAATTAATAGTAGGAAATTTTAACACCACATTGACATCAATAGCTAGATCTTCCAGATAGAAAATCAACAAGAAAAAAGCCGCATAAAATGACACTTTAGACTAGATTAATTTTATCAATACTTTTAGAGTATTTCATCCCAAAGCAGCAGAATACATGTTCTTTTAAAGTGTACATAAACACTTTCTAGGGTAGACCACATGTTAGTACACAAAACAAGTCTCAATAAATTTAAGAAGACTGAAATCATATCAAGTATCTTCTGTAATGACAATGGTATGAAACTAGAAAAATTACTAAAAAATATGAAAAACACAAACACATGGAGGCTAAATAACATGACACTAACAATGAATATGTTCACAATGAGATCAAAGAATAAACCAAAAGGTACCTTGAGACACATGAAAATAGGTATACAACAAACCCTAATCAATGGGACACAGTGAAAACATTCCTAAGAGGAAAATTGATACCATTACAGGCTTACCTCAAGAAGCAAGAAAATCTCATTCTAACTTTACACTTAAAAGAACTGGAGAAAGAACAACAAACAAAGTCTGAAGTGGGCAAAAAAAGAAAAAATAATAATCAGAGTGTAAATAAACAAAATATAGTCTTAAATATAATACAAAAGATAAATGAAACCAACAGCTGGTTCTTTGAAAAAATAAACAAGGTTGCTAAACTTTTAACTGGACTCATCAGGAAGAAAAGAGAGAGTATCCAAGTAAATAAAATCAGAAGTGAAAGAGAAGTAACAACTGATACCACAGAAATACAAAGGGTTATAAGAAAATATTAGGAATAACTATACATCAACAAACTGGACAATCTGGAAGAAACTGATAAATTCCTAGAAACATACAATCTTCCAAAACCTAATCAGGAAGAAACAGAAAATCTGAACAGACTGATTAAAACTATTAAAATTGAATCGGTAATCAAAAAAACTTCAAACAAACAAAAGTCCTGGACTAGATGGCTTCACAAGTGAACTTTAACAAACATTCAATGAAGAACTGACACCTATCCTTCTCAAACTATTCTAAAAAATTCAAGAGAAGGGAAGACTCTTAATATTGTTTTATGAGGCCATCATCATCCTAATTACAAAACCAAATAAAGATACTACAATGAAAGAAAATCATAGGTCGATGTCACTGTAAGCATAAATGGAAAAATCCTCAACAAAATACTATCAAATGGAATTAGAAATTCATTAAGAAGACCACACCATGATCAAGTGGATTTATTCCTGGGATGCAAGTTTGGTACAATATCCACAAATCAATTAACATAATATAGCCCATTAAAAAATGAAGGATAAAAATCATATAATATTTCAACAGATGCTGGAAAAGCATTTGACAAAAATCCAGCATCCATTTATGATAAAAACTATCAGCAAAGTGGGAATAGAGGAAACATATCTCTACATAATAAAGGCCACATGTGACAAATTTATACCTAACATCATATTCAATGGGGAAAAAGTAGAAGTGTATTCCTTAATTTTGGGAACAAGACAGGGATGTCCACTTTCACCAGTCTCATTCAACATAGTATTGGAAGTTCTAACCACCACAATCAAACATGAAATAAATGCATCTAAATGGAAAAGAAAGAAGTGAAACTGCCATTATTTGCAGATGCCATGACTGTATATAAAAAAACTCTAAAGAGTTCACCAAAAACCTACAAGAACTGGTAAATAAATTCAGTAAAGTAGCAGGATACAAAAAAAAAATCTAGAAATCAGTTGTATTTTTTATTGAATTTATTGGGATAACATGTTTAAATAAAATTAGATAGATTTAAAGTGTATAATTCTATTGTATAATACATTATGTGTATATTTTCTGTTGGTTCACCACCCCAAGTCAAGTCTCCTTCCATCACTGTTTATCACCTCTTTACCTTCTTCAATCTCCCCTGATTCCCCTTTCCCTCTGGTAATCACCATGCAGTTGTCTGTGTCTATGAGGGTCTTTTTTTTTTTTTTTGCTTAATTGCTTCACCATTTTTACACATATGAAAGGATGCTCAATGTCACTAGTCATCAGAGAAATGCAAAATTAGACCCACAATGAGATATTACTGCACACTTGTCAGAATGGCTACCATCAATAAATCAATAAAAAAAGTGTTGGCAAGGATGAGGAGAAAAGAGAACCTTTACGCACTGTTTGTGGAAACGCAGACTGTGGAAAACAGTATAAAGTTATCTCAAAAAATTAAAAATGGATCTGCTTAGGACCCAGTGACTCCACTTCTGGTTACACTTTTATATACTACTAATGAACTATTAGGAAGAGAAACTAAGAAAACAACCTCATTTACAATTGCATCAAAAATAAAATACCCAGAAAGAAATTTAATCAAGGAGGTACAATACCTTTACTCAAAAAAATTATAAAACACTGAAGAAAGAAATTGAAGAAGATACAAGTAAATGTAAGCATACACCATGTTCATGAATAGGAAGAATTAACCTTGTTGCCTTGGCTGGTGTGGCTGAGTGGATTGCATGCCAGCCTGTGAAGCAAGGGCTCTCTAGTTCAATTCCCAGCCTAAGCACATGCCCGGGTTGCAGGTTGGGTCTCCAGTTGGGGGCATGTGAGGGGCAACCACACATTGATGTTTCTCTCCTTCTCTTTCTCCCTCCTTTCCCATCTAAAAATGAATAAATTTAAAGAAAAGAATTAACATTGTTAAAATATCCATACTACCCAAAGCAATCTATAAATGCAATGCAGTTCCTATCAAAATAACAATAGTGTGTTTTGCAGAATTACAACAAATAATCCAAAAATTTATAGGGAGCCACAAAAGACCCTGAAGTCACAGGAATCTTGAAGAACAAAGTTGAAGGTATTGCACTACCTGACATCAAACTATACTACATGACTATAGTAATCAAAACATCATGGTACTGGCATAAGAATAAGCATGTACACCAATGAAACAGAACAGAAAACCCAGAAATATATAAACCCAATTAATATTTGACCAAGGAGATGAGAACATACAATGGAGAACCCAGAAATAAACTCACTCCTATAAAGTCAGTTAATACTTGACAAAGATGACAAGAAAATACAATGGGGTTAAAGATAGTCTACTCTATAAATGGTGCTGGGAAAATTGGACAGATACATGAGAAAAGTAAAACTGGACCAATTTCCGACACCATATACAAGAATAAACTCAAAGTAGACTAAAGACTTAAATGTAAAACTGAAAACCTAGAAGAAACATAGGCAGTAAAATCTCACATTTCTTGTAGCAATATTTTTTTTTACATATCTCCTTGGGCAAGGGAAACAAAATGAAAAATAAACAAATGGAACTACATCAAACTAAAATGGTTTTGCATAGCAAAGGAAAACATCAACAAAATAAAATGACAACACACAGAATGGGAAAACATATTCACCAATGAAGCCTCTGAAAAGAAGTTAATATCCAAAATTTATAAAGAACTCATAAAACTCAACACCAAAAAAATCCAATTAAGAAATATTCGAAGGACCTGAATAGACATGTCTCCAGAGAGGACATACAGATGACCAATAGGCATACGAAAAGATGCTCAACATCACTAATCATTAGAGAAATGCAAATTAAAATCATAGTGATATATCATTTCTCACCTGTAAAAATGGCTATCATCAGTAAATGAGCAAACAAGTGCTGGCAAGGCTATGGAGAGAAGGGAAGCCTTGTGAACTGTTGGTGGGAATGCAGACTGTTGCAGCAGCTATGGAAAACATTATGGAGGTTCCTCAAAAAATTAAAATGGAAACGCCTTGTGACCCAGCAAATTCTGTTAGGTAGTAAAGATAGCAAATAAAGACAAGAAGGAGAAGGGATGCATGTCCTACCCACTGACTTAGCAGTCCTTGAAATTCTACGGATCTTTTCCATTATCTGAGAAAGAAAGCCTTTGAAACTGTGCTTTCGTCCCAAGGCCTGAAAGGCTGAAGGAGCATATAGCACTTACGGGAAGAAGCCCATTAATACCTTTGAGTATTCATGCCCTGTCCTAGAAAGCTACCACCACCTTTACCTGTCAACCAGTGTGTAACTTCTTCCCCCTCACCCTTTGGCCCATCAACTATGTAAGTCCTCAGAACAAAGGACTTGGGACTTGGCAGGCTTGGCTCTATGGCTACCAGGCAAGGCTACTGGGCCTCAGGTCACCTGGCCTCTGGCCACACATGCTACCCTGGCCCTCACCACTCCTGTGTTTGTCACTCCAGCCTTTGACTACCTTTACCTTCACTGCCTTTACCCTGCTTTACCCAGAAACTATGCCTTTCACCCTAAAACTAGGCCAATTTTCTTCCATGAGAATGGATCACCAGTAAACCCTGATGGCATGCTAATAGACTCATTGATCTCTAATTCTTTTTTTTTTTTGATCTCCAATTCTTTATTTGCATTGGAGAGAAGAACCAAGTTTCTGGGAGTTTCTCCCATAACAATTCCACTTTTAGGATTTATCTGATGAAATCAAAACACTAATTGGAAAGAATCTATACATCCCTATGTTCATTGCTGCATTATGTTCAATAGCCAAGATATGGAAACAACCCAAATGCCCATCAGTAGATTAGTGGATAAAAAAAGTGGCAGTATATATATACAATGGATTAACACTCAGCCATAAAAAAGAACAAAATATGACTATTTGTGACAGCATGGATGGACCTGGATAATATTATGGTCAGTGAAATAAGTCAGAGTAAGACAAATACCATATGATTTTACCTATATGTGGAATCTAAAGAACAATATAAATAAATAAAACAGGGGGTCATAGATAACAGAACAGACTGACAATTGTTACAGGGGAGTTCAGGGGACTGGGTAAAAAAGGTAAAGGGATTCAAAAGTACAGATTGGAAGTTATAAAATGTACAGTGCCAGGTGAATACTAGTAATATTAAGGGAAATGCTTCATAAAGTATATGATATTCTAATCACTATGCTTTACACCTGAAAATAATTAAAAAAATGAATGAGTATAAACTGTAAAAAAATAAAAATATTCATTGGATTTTTTAACATGGAGATCATTGATAATCTACTCTTTTGAGAAATTTTGCTGTTAAGTGGAAGAGGAAAATAGCTATAGAGGGTAACTAAAATGGAATGTGGTATCAAGGAAAAATGTTTTTGTAACTAAAAAAAACTAGAGAATATTTGTAGCATGAACATAATGATCCAGTAGGGAAGAAGAGATAGAAAAGGAACATGACTGGTAACTTAATAAGGAAGTCTTTGGTAAGATGAGAACATGTAGGATTTAAAATACAGGTAGAGCCCTGGCTGGTATAGCTCAGTGGATTGAGTGCCAGCCTGCAAACCAAAGGATCTTGGTTTGATTTCCAGTCAGGGCACATGCCTGGGCTGTAGGCCAGTTCCCAGCAAGGGACACAAGAGAAGCAACCATACATTGAAAATTCTCTCCCTCTCTCCTTTCCTTCCCCTCTAAAGATAAACAAAATGTTTTTTTATAAATACAGGTGGAAAATTTAGCCTGTGATAGTATAAAAAGTTCTCCATTGTAACAGGACTGGTGGAAAAACAGGTCTGGTTGTAACTACATTTATAGAATTGTTAACATAAAAACATCCAAACTTGTAGAAAAATTTTATAATTATATTCGAATTTATTTGAGCCAAACAGAGGATATTACTGTAAGGATTTATTTGAGCCAAACAGAGGACATTACTATAAGGATTACAGGAACTAAACAGATTGAGAAAAATGCTTCCCAAAATGACAGTTTACATTTTCTTTTAAACATTTGGAATTAAGGAGGGAAGGTAAGGAAAATTACCTGAAAGTGAGAGAAAGCAAGGCAGGGAAATCTCTATGATTAAATTATAAAATAGTTAACAAGATTATGTGCTCTCTTGAGGGTAGTTTTCCTCCCAATTGGTCTAAAAAGAGATATTTAAAAAGCATGTTAACCTAGATGCACAAAAACAATGGAAAGGACTTGCTTAAGGCAAAGATAACCTTTTAATAGGGAAGTTGTAGGCTTGAGGCATGACTACCCACCATGACCTGCCTAGTTAGAAATTCCTTATCACATCACCCAGTGAGGTTACTTTCAATTAGATTTATTACAGAGCCCCTTTTTAGTCTGCAATTTAATTATACAAAAAGAAGAGAATGCCTCTGAAATGGTTTTTATCTCCCCAACCAAATTGCTCCATATCTCAGATACGAGAGTTTTTAGAAAACCTCTAGATATTTAGGGAGATTGAGTGGTGGAAGCAGTCAAAAGGAACCTGAGACACTTCAACTTTGGAAGGAATGCCTGGGGTTTCTATATGCCCAACCTTACTTATAGACATCTTCCTAATCTCCAGGAAACCTGCTTCAACTGGGGGTCCCTATGGGCTGGCTGTGGAGGAGGAGGAGGGCATGGAAAGGGGAAGTAAGTGATTCAAGTGTAGACTTTGCTAACTTCATTTTTGCTGATTTCTGGGTCTGTGACCCATTCTTGTGGGGTAGCACCAGCAGAGACTTTGGAAGTGTCCTTTAGGATAGTCTTTGATACCTTCAGGGCTGAGCATCAGCAATAAAATCCTTAGATCTTGTCAAATAATTATTTCAGCAAGTGCAAATTCTCCTTCTTACCCAGTTCCAGAGGAAAAAATTATCCAGGCCTCACACCCAAGCAGGTTCATGGAATTGCACCTTCACAATACACACAGAGACGTATGCATAAACAGAAATCCACAGTTGTCTAACACATAGTTACATACCCCCCTACAAGATCCATACACCTCTAAAATGCATGTATTATCGCACCCACACAAATGCATATGAGCATACACACACATTCATGCCTCTACATGTTCACATATTTATTCTTTACATATATATCTATTTAATACCTCTTGGGAGATGACCCTTTGCTGTACCTGACAATGACCTAGAAACTTGGCACACAGATAAGTAAGACACATTTGTCTTAAACCATTGTGTTGTTTAGAATCTGGTGAAATATGGAGAATAATAAGCATGAAGGTTACAAAATAAAACTACAAATAACTTTAAAGCAAATGAAATATATAAAACATGCTCTAAGAAATGCATGAACAAATTTTCCATGGGGCTCTAAGGAAGCAAGAGACGACTCTTAGTAGAGAACATTAAGGATAACTTCTGGAGGAGGTTTCATTTGACCATGGATCTAAAGACATAAGATTTCAGATGACATGATACAGTACATGGAAAATTCTATAGACTCTACCAAAAAACTACCCAAACTAATAAATGAATTTGGCAAAGCAGCAAGATACAAACTCAATATCCAGAAATCAAAGGCATTTTTGTATACTAACAATGAAACAGCAAAAGCAGAAATCAAGAAAAAAAATCCCATTTGATATAGCAAAAAATAAATAAATAAGTAAAACACCTAGGAATAAACCTAAACAAGGAGGTAAAAGACCTATATGGAGAAAACTACACAACACTGAAGAAAGAAATCAAGAAAGACACAAACAAATGGAAATACATACCATGTTCATGGATTGGAAGAATTAACATCATCAAAACGTCCACACTACCCAAAGCAATTTACAGATTCGATGCAATACCTATTAAAGTACCAATGGAATATTTGACAGACATAGAACAAACACTTCAGAAAATTATATGGAACCATAAACAACCTCGAATAGCAGCTGCTATTATGAGAAAGAAGAACAAAGTAGGAGGGATCACAATACCTGATACCAAACAGTATTACAGGGCCATTGTAATAAAAACAGCCTGGTACTGGCATAAAAACAGGCACATAGACCAATGGAACAGAACAGAGAGTCGGGAAATTAATCCAACCCTCTACAGTCAATTAATATTTGACAAAAGAGGCAGGAACATAAAATGGAGTAAAGATAGCCTCTTCAATAAATGTTATTGGGAGAACTGGACAGCTATGTGCAAAAAAATGAAACTCCAGCTCCAACTTACACCATACACCAAAGTAAATTCAAGGTGGATAAAAGACTTAAATATAAGCCATGGCACCATTAAACTCCTAGAAGAGAACATTGCCAGGAAAATCTCAGATATTTCATGCAGCAACATTTTTTTTATATCTAGCCAATATATTCCTTTTTTTCAAAATTTCATTTATTTTATTTTATTTTATTTTTAATTAATTTTATTTAGTTATTTTTCAAGTACAATTTTTTGTCTACTTCTTCCATCCCAGCCTCCCCCGCCCCTTGCTCCCCACCTCCCTCCCATTTCCACCCCCCTTAATTCTCATCCCTTTGTCCTTTATACTTGTTCCTCCAAATCCCTCCCCCTTTTTCCCCTTAACTTCCCTTCCCTCACCCCTCTGGTCACTGTCCCCTTGTTCTCTATTTCAGTGTCTTTGTTTTTTTTTTCTGCTTGCTTGTTTGTTTTGTTGTTTAGCTTCCTGTTAAAGGTGAGATCATATGGTATTTGTCTTTCAGCACCTGGCCTATTTCACTCAGCATAATGCTTTCCAGTTCCATCCATGTTGTTGCAAAAGGTAGTAGCTCCTTCTTTCTCTCTGCAGCATAGAATTCCATGGTGCATATGTACCACCATTTTGTGATCCATTCATTTACTGATGGACACCTAGGTTGCTTCCAACTCTTTGCTACTGTAAATTGTGCTGCTATGAACATTGTGGTGCATAGGTTCTTTGATATTAATGTTTTAGGATTCTTAGGATAATCCCAGCAGTGGAATTGCTAGGTCAAAAGGCAGGTCGATTTTTATTTTTCTGAGAAAATTCCATACTGTTTTCCATAATGGTTGTACCAGTCTGCAATCCCACCAACAGTGGACTAAGGACCCCTTTTCCCCACAACCTCTCCAACATTTGTTGTTTGTTGCTTTGTTTATGATAGCCATCCAGACTGGTGTAAAGTGGCATCTCATTGTGGTTTTAATTTGCATCTCTCTGATAGCTAACGATATTGAGCATCTCTTCATGTGTCTCTGAATGTTCTGTATGTCCTCCTTGGAGAAGTGTTTGTTCAAGTCCTTTTCCCATTTTTTAATTGGATTGGGTGTCTTCTTAGAGTGGAGTCGTGTAGTTCTTTGTATATTTTGGAGATTAAACTTTTGTCTTAGGTATCATTGGCAAATTTGTTTTCCCATAGAGTTGGTTGTCTTGCTAATTTCATACTGTTTTCTTTAGCCATGCAGAACCTTTTTATTTTGATGAGATCCCATTTGTTTATTCTTTCCTTTATATTCCTTACCCTAGGGGACATATCAGTAAAAAAGTTGCTGCGTGAAATATCTGAGATTTTCTTGCCCATGTTCTCCTCTAGGACTTTAATGGTGTCACGGCTTACATTTAAGTCTTATATCCACCTTGAATTTATTTTGGTGTATGGTATAAGTCTGTGCTCAAGTTTCATTTTTTGCAGGTAGCTGTCCAGTTCTCCCAACACCACTTGTTGAAGAGGCTATCTTTACTCCATTTTATGTTACTGCCCCCTTTGTCAAATATTAATTGACTATAGAGAGTTGGTTTGATTTCTGGGCTCTCTGTTCTGTTCCATTGGTCTATGTGCCTCTTTTTATGCCAGTACCAGGCTGTTTTGATTACAGTGGCCTTGTAATACAGTTTGATATCAGGTATTGTGATCCCTCCTACTTTGTTCTTCTATCTCAAAATACCAGCTGCTATTCAGGGTCATTTATGGTTCCATATAAATTTTCGAAGTGTTTGTTCTATGTCTGTGAAATATGCCATTGGTACTTTAATAGGTATTGCATTGAATCTGTATATTGCTTTGGGTAGTATGGACATTTTGATGATGTTAATTCTTCCAATCCATGAACAAGGTAAATGTTTCCATTTGTTTGTGTCTTCCTTGATTTCTTTCTTCAGGGCTGTGTAGTTTTCTGCATACAGGTTTTTTACCTCCTTAGTTAGGTTTATTCCCAGATATTTTATTTTTTCTTTTTGCTATATCGAATGGGATTTTTCCTTGATTCCTGCTTCTGCTGATTCACTGTTGGTATACAAAAATGCCCTTGATTTCTGGATATTGACTTTGTAACCAGCTGTTTTGCCAAATTCATTAATTAGTTTGAGCAGTTTTGGGGTGGAGTCTATAGAATTTTCCATGTACACTATCATGTCATCTACAAATAGTGAGAGTTTTGCTTCCTCCTTTCCTATTTGGATGCCTTTTATTTCCTTTTCTTGCCTGAGCGCTGTGGCTAAAACTTCCAATACTATATTGAATAGAAGTGGTGAAAGTGGACATCCTTGTCTTGTTCCTGATCTTAGGAAAAGCTTTTAGTTTTTTCTCATTGAGTATGATATTAGTTGTAGGTCTCTCATATATGGCCTTTATTATTTTGAGAAATGCTCCCTGTATTCCCACTTTCCTGAGTTTTTTTCATAAATGGGTGTTGTACCTTATCGAAAGCTTTTTCCACATCTATTGATATGATCATGTGATTTTTGTCTTTGCTTTTCATTATGTGATGTATTACATTTACTGATTTGCGAATATTGAACCATCCTTGCATCCCTGGGATGAATCTCACTTGGTCATGGTGGATGATATTTTTGATATATTTTTGGATGCAATTTGCCAATATTTTGTTGAGGATTTTAGCATCTATGTTCATCAGCGATATTGGCCTGAAGTTTTCTTTCTTTGTTGTATCTCTATCTGGTTTTGGAATTAGGATGATGCTGGCTTCATAAAAAGAATTTGGGATTCTTCCATTATTTTGGATTTTTGGAATAGCCTGTGAAGAATAGGAGTTAGCTCTTCCTTAAATGCTCTGTAGAATTCTCCTGTGAAACCATCTGGCCCAGGGCTTTTGTGTGATGGGAGTTTTTTGATTACTGCTTCAATTTCTTTTGCTGTTATTGGTGTGTTTAGATTTTCTGCTTCTTTTTCACTGAGTTTTGGAAGATTGTATTTTTCTAGAAATGTGTCCATTTCCCCTAGGTTTTCAAATGTCTTGGCATATAGTTCTTCATAGTAATTTCTTACAATCCCTTCTATTTCTGTGGTATCAATTGTAATCTCTCCTCTTTCATTTCTGATTGTGTTTATTTGTGTCTTGTCTCTTCTTTTCTTGATGAGCCTACTTAAAGGCTTGTCTATTTTGTTTATCTTCTCAAAGAACCAACTCCTGGATTCATTGATCCTTAAAATTGTGCTTTTAGTTTCTATGTCATTTAATTCTGCTCTAATCTTGGTTATTTCCTTCCTTCTGCTTGCTCTGGGCTGTCTTTGTTGTTGTTCCTCGAGTTCTTGCAGGTGTATGGTTAGGTTGTTTGTTTGAAATGTTTCTATCTTCTTTAGGTAGGCCTGTATTGCTATAAACTTCCCTCTCAGGATTGCCTTAGCTGTGTCCCATAAGTTTTGGGTTATTGTGAGATCATTTTCATTTGTTTCCAGAAACGTTTTGATTTCTTCCCTAATTTCATTCTTGACCCATTCATTGTTTAATAGCGTACCGTTCAGTCTCCATGTTTTTGGGTGCTTTAGGCTTTTTTCTTTGGGATTGGTTTCCAATTTCAATCCCTTGTGGTCAGAGAAGATGTTTGGTATGATTTCAATTTTCTTGAATTTTCTGAGGCTCGTTTTGCATCCTATCATGTGTTCCATCTTTGAAAATGTTCCATGTGCATTTGAAAAGAATGTGTATTTAGCTTATTTGGGATGAAGGGCTCCATATATACCAGTTAAGTCCATTTCATCTAGGGTGTTGTTTAATGCCACAATATCTTTGTTGATAATTTGTTTGGAAGATCTGTCCATTTTCGATAGTGGGGTGTTAAAATCCTGTAGTATAATTGTGTTGCTGTCAATATCTTTCTTGAAGTCCTCTAAGATTTTCCTTATATATTTGGGTGCTCCTATGCTAGGTGCATATATGTTTACAATGCTAATGTCTTCTTGGTGGATTCTTCCTTTGAGTATAATGAACTGACCTTCTGGGTCTCACTTTATGGCACTTTTTTTGAAGTCTATTTTGTCCGATATCAGAATTGCTACCCCAGCTTTTTTTTCTTGTCCGTTTGCTTGGAAAACTTGTTTCTAGCCTTTCACTTTTAGTCTTTGATGATCTTTTGTCCTGAGGTGGGTCTCTTGTAGGCAGCATATGTGTGGGTCATGCTTTCTTATGCATTGAGCTATTCTGTGTCTTTTGATTGGAGCATTTAATCCATTTACGTTTAAGGTTATTATTGATAGGTACTTATTCATTGCCATTTTTGTACCTGTGTTCCTCTCTGTCTCCCTCTTATCCTTCCTTCCCTTAAAGCAGTCCTTTTAGTATTTCTTGTAGAGCTGGTTTGGTGGAGGCGTATTCTTTTAGGCTTCTTTTGTCTTGGAAGCTCTTTATTTAGCCATCTATCTTGATTGAGAGCCTTGCTGGGTAAAGTAGCCTTGGTTGTAGGCCTCTGGTTCTCATTACTTTAAATATTTCTTGCCATTCTCTTCTTGCTTGAAGTGTTTCCATTGAGAAGTCAGTAGCTAACCTTATTGGGCTCCCTTGTATATTATTTCTTTTTTCTCCCTTGCTGCCTTTAAGATTCTCTCTTTGTCTTGGAATTTTGCCATTTTGATGATGATGTGTCTTGAAGTGGGCCTCCTTGGGTTCCTCTTGATCGGGACTCTCTGTGATTCCTGGATTTGTGAGACTTTTTCTCTTAACAAATTAGGAAAATTTTCTCTCATTACTCGTTCAAATATGTTTTCTATCCCTTGTTCTTCTTCTTCTTCTTCTGGTATTCCTATTATTCGGATATTATTATGTTTCATATTGTCTTGCATTTCTCTTAATCCCTCTTCATTCTTTCTGAGCCTCTTTTCATTTTCTTGCTCTTTCTGTGAGATGCTTTCTACCTTGTCCTCCAACTCACTAATCCTATCCTGTGCATCTATCCTACTTTTGAAACTTTCTTCTGTGTTCTTCAATTTGGAAATTGTATTCTTCATTTCCTCTTGTCTCTTGCTGATAGTTTCCATTTCCTTTTTCATGTTGATGTAGTTTGCAGAGAGATCATTGTAGCTCCCCTGTAGTTTCTGATAGTTCACGGTGAGCTCTTTGAACTTCGTAATAACCAGTGCTTTGAATTCACTGTCTGATAGTTGATCAGCCTGTATTTCATCTAACATTCTTTCTGAAGTTTCTGCTTTGTCTTTCATTTATGGATTGTTTCTTTGTCTTCCCATTGTTTGAAACTCTTCTTGTTAGTCTCTGCTTCTAAAATTGATCTGTTCTGAAACCCTGGTTTTATGGTGTAAACTTCTGTGGTATGATCCTTGTGACGTTCAGTGGTGCAGACTCCTTGAATTTTCTTGATGTTCTTCGTCTCCACCTACTCTCACACTGGTCCTCTCGCTGGTCCCTGCATTGGTCACCTACCACTGCTGAATGTCCCAACTCTAGTAGCCACCTCCTCAAGCGCCCAGGCCTGTTACTACGGCAGCGGCACGGGGGCTGGGAATGTCCTGGCTCCCGTAGCTGGCTCCTCTGCCACCCAGGGAAGTCACAAGGGTTTGGAGTGTCCCAGCTTCCGTATGTGACTCCCCGGTGTCTCGTCCTGTCTCTATGGCAATGGCACAGAGGCTTAGAATGTGCCAGCTCCGGTACCTGACTCCCCGGTGTCCAGTCCAGTTGCTATGGAAGCGGCCCAGGGGCTGAGAGTGTTTCGCTCCTTTAGCTGGCTCCTCTGCCACCCAGGGCTGTCACAGGCATTTGGAGCATCCCGGCTTCACTACCTGACTCCCCGGCGTCCAGTCCAGTCGCTATGGCAGTGGCACAGGGGCTGAGAATGCCCCGGCTCCTGTAGCTTGCTCCTCGGGGGCCCAGGCCCATCTCTATGGCGGCCTCACAGGGGCCTCCGGTTTTCCAGCTCCTGCAACTGACTCTTCTGTTGCCCAGGCCAGTAGCTATGGCATCGGCACAGGACTGAGAATGTCCCAGCCCTGGTTCCTGACTCTTCTGTCACCCAGGACTGTCACAGGGGCTTGGAGTGTCTGGCTCCCGTATCTGACTCCCCGGCTCACAGGCCTGTTGCTCTGGTGGCAGCACAGGGGCCGTGTGTGTCCCAGCTCCAGTAGCTTACTCTGCTGCCGTCTGGTGTTTCAGCGTTGGTCACAATCTCTGGTCTTTTAATTTCGTAAATGCTGGGTAACCGATGGTTTATTGTGCTGTTTCTGTATAGATCTGCCAGGATTTTCACCCATGAGTACAGGAGCTAGCATCAGTTCCGTCTTACTCCGTTGCCATCTTCTAGCCAATCCATGCAGCAACATTTTTACTGATATGTCCCCTTGAGCTAGGGACATAAAGAAAAGAATAAACAAATGGGATCTCATCAAAATAATAAACTTCTGCACAGCTAAAAAAAACAATATTAAAATAAAAAGAGAACCAACCATATAGGAAGACATATTTGCCAATGATACCTCAGACAAGAGTTTAATCTCCAAAATATACAAAGAACTTACATGACTCCACTCTAAGAAGACACCCAACCCAATTAAAAAATGGGAAAAGGACTTGAATAAACACTTCTCCAAGGAGGACATACAGAACTTTCAGAGACATATAAAGAGATGCTCAATATCACCTGCTAGCAGAGACATGCAAATTAAAACCACAATGAGATACCACTTTACACTGGTCAGACTGGCCATCATAAACAAAGCAACAAACAACAAATGTTGGAAAGGCTGTATAGAAAAGGGAACCCTAGTGCAATCTTAGTGGAATTGCAGACTGGTACAACCACTATGGAAAACAGTATGGAATTTTCTCAGAAAACTGAAAATAGATCTGCCTTTTGACCTGGCAATTCTACTGCTAGGATTATATCCTAAGAACCCTAAAACACCAATCCAAAAGAACCTATGCACCCCAATGTTCATAGCAGCACAATTTACAAATGCCAAGAGTTGGAAGCAACCTAGGCACCCATCAGTAAATGAATGGATCCAAAAACTGTGCTACATTTACACAATGGAATTCTATGTAGCAGAAAGAAAGAAGGCACTCTTACCCTTTGCAACAGCATGGATGGAACTGGAAAGCACTATGCTGAATAAAATAAACAAAGTGATGAAAGACAAATACGATATAATTTCACCTTTAACAGGAACCTAAACAACAAAACAATAAAGCAAGGAAAATATAACCAAAGACACTGAAATAGAGAACAGGGATACAGTGACCAGAGGGGAGAGGGGAGGGGATTTCAGGGAGAAAGGGGAAGGATTTACAGGGACTAGTATGAAGGACACATGGACAACAACTATGGGGGGGTGGAAATGGGAGAAAGGTGGGGAGCACTGATGGGGTGGGCTGGGATGGGAGTGCTTGAACTACTTGAACAACAATTAAATAAATTTTAAAACAAGAGATAAGATTTCAATAGTTTTTCTTGTTTTTATCACTTACTCCAGCTTTTTTGTGATAATTTTGGTCTAAATGACATTCCTAAGAAACAAAATACATGGCAAGCAAACTGTTTCTTAATCTCAGTTGTATTGTTTTTTAGCAAACTGCCTTTGCCCTGATACTCAGTTTTCTTTTCTACAAACTAAAGATAATGCCTTTAAGTTATAAGACGGCAATGAAGTTCAGCTGAGATAACAGAAGTTGTGTTAGTTCAGGTATGTTAACTATTCTAATAAGAACCTACAACAACCCAAAAAGTGTGTTATATAAAACAATAATACTTTTTTTCACTTATTTCACCATCCAGCTCAGGTTAGTAGGAGGACTCTGTTCTACTTAGTCATATGGAAATCCAGACTCATTCAATTTGTAGCTCTATACTCCTCTTGCTACTTTGGTTTGTGGGGAAAGTAAGGGATGATTGCACAGGGGAGTTTCTTAGGATTAAACTTCGAAGCAATGTACATTATTTCTTCTCATATTATATTGACAAAACTCAGAATTATAGCTGCATCCAAGAGCAAAGGAGGCTAGGAAATGTATCCATACCTCTCCCTTTATTTTGCTTGTCAGTTTACTTTGTTCATTAGATTCCACATATGAGAGAAATCATATGGTATTTGCCTTTCTCTGACCAGCATATTTCACTTAGCATAATAGTCTCCAGGTCCATCCATGCTGTCATGCTGTAGCAAAAGTTAAGAGTTCCTGGATCTCAGAGAGGAGGAGGGTGGGGAGCATTGAAGAGATTAGCCAAATAACATATATGTGTAAATGCATAGCCCATGGACACAGACAAGAATGTGGTGAAAACCCGGGGGAGGTTGGGGGTTTAGTGGAAGGGGTCAAAACCAGGAAAAATGGGGGGACATCTGTAATAGTGTTAACAAACGATGAAAAAAAGAAAAAATGAGGATCAAATAGGCTCAGCATTATTAGGAACATATATTAGACATAAGTTTAAACACTTGTGTTTAATTTTGTAAACATTTACTGTTAAATAACTTAGAGATGCTCTAATTGTTGTTTTATACAAAAATTAAAAATATAATTTATTGATTTTCAGATTTTTTTAAAAAGTGGCTAGGGGATGTAGTCTAATTCTATGCCCAGAAAACAAAGAAAATATGGATATTCATGCATACCAATAGTATCAATAATCTCTGACATTAATGTAAAAGTCCTTGGTTAATTGTGAAAAAAACTACACATATTATGGGACATCACCTGTAGCCTCTCAGAGCCCCTATCTCAATCTTCAGTGGGTTGGAAACCGGAAAAACTGAATTCTCTTAAGTAAAATTTAAGTCGAACCAGTTTCCCAAACTTCTCTCATTATGAGAATCTCCTGGTGGACTTCATAAAATACAGATTCCTAAATCTTAACCAAAAACTGCTAAACCAGAATTTTCCAGGGACTATGTAGGTAAATCTGTACAAATAACTAGTGCTCTGAGTAATTTTTATCAAAAGGGATGTTTGAGAAATACTGTTCTAGACAAAGTGAGTCACTGTGGCCTATCGCACATTAACTAATTTATTCACCTACTTCCGGAATATCTACTTTGTACCAGATACTAGGCTAAGCTAAGTGGGTCAGCAAGGGACAAGAGAGTAATTTCTAAGTACGTTTAAAAGTAAGAGACCTGGCTGATATGGTGCAGTGGTTGAGTGTCAGCCTGCTAATCAAAAGGTCACTGGTTCGATTCCCAGTCTAGGGCACATGCCTGGGTTGCAGGCCAGGTCACCATTAGGGGGTGCATGAGGAGCAACCACACATTAGTATTTCTCTCTCTCTTTCTCCCTCCTTTCCCCTCTCTAAAAATAAATAAATAAAATATTTTTTTAAGTAAGAGGAAATCCACACTCTACCCATGTACATCACTGGTACATGGGTATTCCACATATCCAATTTTGTTAGAAATAATTTTAGCGTGATAGCCACTTGTCATAGTTGTTTTTTGGCTCTCAGTTCATCAAGGTAAATGGCTGCATCTTATTTATTCCCAGCACATTGCACTCTGAGGTTCATTAATGAGAATTTCTGATTTGGTTGTAGATTAGCTCTGTGGCTTTGCATATGCAATGATTTCCTTTGAACCTCATTCTGTTTCTCTGAAAAATGGGGATAATTATACCTAGTCCACAGGTATATTAGAAGATTAAATGAGTAGCAAAACATAAAAGAACTGTTTCAACTGGCAGGTCCTTTTTCAAAATGAAAATTGTTTTCCTGCCTAATTTTGCTGGTGCCTTATAGTAGTGTGTTGTCTCATGGCCCCATTTACCCAGTTAAGGGACAAAACTTCTGAGGTTTTGGGGCACTGAGTCAAAAGGGTAGAATGCATGCTCTACTTCATGCAAAGACTCCTAGATTTATCATTTATCCCATCCCCCCTGGGGTTCATTATTGCCAGTTCCTGAAGAATGCATTTGAGCCTTTGAGTTTCATGATTTCTGACTCTCGAACCAAACATGACCTCTTTGAGGTTTGAAATCCATTTACTCTTGGCAAAGTCACAACATCTTGTTTCAAAGAAGAGGAGAGTTAAAAAATTTTAGCCTACAATATCTTAGAGAGTTTTATAACCAGAGCTTATAAGACATTTTTGGAGCTGAGTACACTCTTACAACAGAGCTCTTGGATGATTTAAGTGTAAATGAATCAGAAGGGTCCAGATCAGATTTCCCTCGAAATATACAAAGTTTAGAAATGGAAGGAGCAGAGGCTCAGCCAAGAGCACTCTCTGTTTGGGCAAAGCCCCCAGGGTAGTTGGGATCACACAGTATTTGCAGAGATTTCCCACGAAGACACAGAAGTAGATCTCAGAGACTGTGCCACTCATTAGGCAGCAGAGGGTTTTAGGCACCTTCCTCAATCCTTGTACCTGTGCCTAGGCCACCCAAGGGCCATGAGGGCTCCCAAGTAACAGATGGCCAACTTCCAGAAACACTTCTATAAATGAGCATCTCTGGACATAGAAGAAAGAGAGAAGTTGCACTCCCAGCTTAGAACCCCTTAGTATAATAATAGAGATGGGCAGAATACTCAGGGTATTCCACTGAAACAACAGGCCATTGTGTTGTGGAAGAGGTCCAGCACAAGCTAATGTTAGCAGCAGGGAAAAGTAAATGGCTTAGAGAAATGGTAAGAGTATTAAACGAGTGTCAAGAGACTTCCAGATTTAAGTCCTTCCATTCATTCACACTTTTCCAACCCCATTTTTGCCTAATCAATAAAAAAAAGCCTTGTGGATTTTTCACAAGATTCCTTCACAAATCTAACTCCACTCTGACATTCTAACTACCACTGCCTGAGGTTAGGTGTTACCATTTTCATCCCAGATCTATTCAACAACTTCCTACTTGGTCTCACTGTCATCCTTCACTCTCTTCAGTCCATCTTTCACATTGGAATCAGAGTACTCCAAGAACACAAATCTCATCATGCCATTCTTCTACTTAAGATTCATCCATGGCTCCCCATTTCCTATAGAATAACATCAAAACATTTTTTATGGTATAAATATAGTAACTTTTGTTACCTGAACTTGACCTTACCTTTCCATTCTCATGCACTATAACTCAAGCTTTGGTTAAACCAGAAATCTTAAAGTTTCCTTAATTCCAGTATCTATACTTCTAGGGCTTTATATCTTTATATTCATCTATCCATCTATTATTCATATTAAACCCTTAATGGCCCTGATTGGTGTGGCTCAGTCAATTGAGTGCTGGTCTGTGAACCCAAAGGTTGCTGGTTTGATTCTCAGTCAGGGCACATGCCTGAGTTCCAGGCCAGGTCAGGTCCCCAGCAGGTAGCATGAAAGAGGCAACCAACTGATGTGTCTCTCACCCATCAGTGTTTCTCTCTCTCTTTCTCCTTCCCTTCCCCTCCCTCTAAAAATAAATAAAAGTCTTTTTAAAAAATTTTAAAAACCTTTAATGGATTAGAGTGTAACATAAAATAAATGTCCTGGTTTTTACATAATAAATAGTGAGACTCAAAATGTTGAAGAAGTAAGTGGAAACTACACTAACCCCCTCCCAGGATGAAACTAGACTTATAACTAAATCATAGAAAAATCATACTGAATAACCAATTGAACTACTAGCTGGAGAGAAATCTTATAACCATGAACAAACACAAGAAGCCACATCACCATAATGTGACTTGTAGGGAGTGTGGAGGATGGGCAAGAGGGCTGGCTGGGCTCCCACAGGTGGCAGCTGAATTTTGGAGGGATATTTCAGTGACTGTAGAGGTTCCCCCTGAGAAGTGTGGGGTCTAAACAACAAGAGGGACTCCTCAGCCTAGAGTACCAGAACTGGGAAAAGAACCCAGATACAATCCAGCTGTAAAAAGCAGTGGGGTTTCTGACCACCAGGGACAGATTGCTGGAGATACAGAGAGCCTCTTAAATGGCCAGTGCACAAAATTTCATTTGCAGCAACTTACCCTGGGCTCCAGCAAAGGGAGGGCTGAGTGTACTGGAGACACATGAGGAGAGTCTGTAGTTGGCAGCTCTTGGGAGAAAGCTAAATGATCAGCCACCTGTATCCCTGTGCTGAGTCATCCCACATACTGTAGAAGCCATCTCTCTCAAGCAGAGCACTACCCTCCAAGTGGCATCAGCCAGAGGATAAGCAATAGCCCACCCACAGGAATTACTCTGCCCTGCCCCGTGATGCTTAAACCCTTCTGCTGAAGAGTACAGCTAGAAGACTTTCACCCTTTAAGCCTAACAAAAAGCCTGCAGGCAAAGGCAGATCTCTGGGAGCTCTGAGATTTTTGCTGACCCTCCCCTAGGCCTAGAGCTGATAAAAATCAGGCCTGGTGCATAGTCTGGTTTTTATGCACACACACAGACCCAGAAGAGAGGACCACAATGTGGATCATTGATAGCTTCCAGCATATGACCCAAGGCCAGTCATTAGGTAGGGTTTGACATAGGCCTGCATCAGAGTCTTTGCAGATCTAATCAACACAGAAAAACAAACACAAAGAGACAGCCAAAAGGGGACAACAAAGAAACAAACCATAAATGAAAGAACAACAGAATTTTCCAGAAGAACTACATGAAATGAAGGCAAACAATTTATCAGATAGTTCAAAGTAATAATTACAAAATGCTCCACATCATAAAAAAGGAAACAGAAAACATAAAAAAGGACCAGTCAGAATTAAAGAATGTAATATCTGAAATAAGTGATACACTAAAAGAAAAAACAGTAGGTTAGATAAAGCAGAAAACTGATTTAGAGATTTGGTAGACAAGGTATAAAAATATACCCAAGCAGAGCAGCAAAAAGAAAAAAGAATTTTAAAAAATGAGGAGAGGGACTTCTGCCAAGATGGAGGCATAGGTGGATATACCGTGCCTTCTCAAAAAAGCAACTTTAGAGACAACAAAATGTTAGCAACAGAAAACATAGCCAGAACACAGAAAATTGAACTTTTCAGAAGTCTGTTAACAACAAATTCTTCAGTCTGACTGGTAAGGGGCTAAACCCGCAGCTGGTGGAACTGGGTTGCACGGGAAAATTCGGTCGGACAGACTCAGGCGCGAGGAATCCAGGCGCAGGGTTGGATTTAGTGAGCGACCCAGCGAGCGACCAAGCAAGAGACCGTGGGGAAACAGTGAGGGAGCAGGGCTGCGGGTTGACTGTGGTCGCACATTTGTGCCTGGATAGACAAGCGAGGGAGTGGGCCAGTGGACCAGGGAGGGCACCGCCATTTCCCTGCTCTGACCCCACCTCCACATACAGCGTCATAACCCAGCGACTCTGAGTTGCCCAGCCCTGGTGAACCACCTAAGGTTCTGCTCATCACCCAGCAGTGCAAAACAGCAGAGGGTGCCGCCATTTCCCTGCTCTGACCACGCCCACACATACAGAGTCACAACCCAGCGACCTGGGAGTCCAAGGCTCCCTTCCTCACACTTAAAGGGCCAGAACAGACCAAAAATGCCTCAAGAAGATCTCAAAGCCCCAGAGCCTATAAATCTAAGCAATGAAGAAATAGCAAAACTCTCAGACACACAGTTTAAAACACTGGTGGTCAGGATCCTCACAGAACTGGTTGATTATAGCCACAAACTAGACAAATATATGAAGGCAAAAGTAATTGAGATGAATGGAATTGCACAGGAAACCAATAGCAATGAAAAGGAAACTGGGACTCAAATCAATGCAGTGGACCAGAAGAAAGCAAATAATGGCCAAACAGAAAAGAGTCAAGAAGCAAGAATCCAAAGAAATGAGGAGAGGCTTAGGAACCTCCAGGACATCTTTAAACGCTCCAACATCCGAATTATAGGGGTACCAGAAGGGGGAAAGGCACAGCCACCAGTGGAAAACTTATTTGAACAAATAATAAAGAAGAATTTCCCCAATCTGGCAAAGGAAATAGACTTCCAGGAAATCCAGGAAGCTCAGAGAGTCCCAGAGAAGTTGGACCCAAGAAGAAACACACCAAGGCACATCATCATTACATTAGCCAAGATTCAAATGAAGGAGAGAATCCTAGAAGCAGCAAGAGCTAAGGGGACAGTCACCTACAAAGGAGTTCCCATCAGACTGTCAGTGGATTTCTCAAAAGAGACCTTACAGGCAAGAAGGGGCTGGAAAGAGGTATTCCAAGTCATGGAATCCAAAGACCTACAACCAAGATTGCTCTATCCAGCAAAACTTTCATTTAGAATGGAAGGGCAGATAAAGTGCTTCTCAGATAAGGTCAAATTCAAGGAGTTCATCATCACCAAGCCCTTATTATATGAAATGTTGAAGGGACGTATCTAAGAAAAAGAAGTTAAAGAAACATGAACAGTGAAAGGACAACAAACTCACAGTTATTAACAACCACACCTAAAAGAAAAGCAAACTAAAAGGACAGCTAGATCAGGAGTGGAAACATAAAAATGAAGATCTCAAGGAGGGTTAGCAACAGGGGAGTTGGAGGAGGAGAAGGGGGGAGAAGGTAGAGAAAATAAGTAGCATAGACAGTAGATAGAAAATAGATGGGGGGCAAGAATAGCATGGGAAATATAGAATCTAAAGAACTTGAGACACATGGTCATAAACTAATGGGGGGTAATGGTGGGGACGGGGGGTTAGGGTGGAGGGGATTGAAGGGGGGAATAGAACAACTGTAACAGCATAATCAATAAAAAAAAATTTTTTAATAAAAATAAAAATAAATAGCCAAAAAAATGAGGAGAGCTTAAGAATACTTTGGGACAATATGAAACATAATAACATCTGAATTATGGGAATACCAGAAGAAGAAGAGAGTGAGCAAGGGACCGAGAACCTATTTGAAAAATAATAAACAAAATTTTTTCTAATATGGTGAAGGAAGAAGATTCACAATTCCAAGAAGCTCAGAGAGTCCCAAACAAGTTGGAACCTAAAAGGCCTACAGCAGGACTCATCATAGTTAAAATGGTAAAGCTTAAAACAAGCAAGCAAAATATAACCAGAGACACAGAAATAAAGAACAAACTGACAGCAACCAGAGGTGATGGGAAAAAGGGATAATGGGGAAAACAGGGGAAAGGCTATCAAGTAACATGTATAAAGGTCACATGGACAAATCCAAAGGGAGTAGAATCAAGGGTGGGAACTGGGGATGGGTGGGATAGGTGGGCTGAAGATAGAGATAATTACACCTGAACAATAAAAATATATAAAATAATTTAAAAAATAAAAAACAAGGAGAGAGTCCTGAAAGCCTCAGAGGAAGAGCAGGTAGCTACATGTAAAGGAGCAACCATTATACTGTCATCTGATTTCTCAACAGAAACATTTCAGGCCAGAAGGAAATGGTATGAAATATTCAAAGTGATTAAAAGCAAAAACCTATAACCAAGGCTACTTTACCCAGCAAGTCTATCATTTAAAATCTAAGGAGAAATAAGAAGCTTCCCAGACAAGAAAAAGCTAGAGTTTTCTTAACACAAAACCAATACAGCAATACATGTTAAAGGGCTTGCTTTAAGAAGAATAAGGCGGTTTGTGGAAGATTGGTGGTGGAGTAGGACAAAGAGGATTCTGCTTCCCCCCAACAATGGGAGAAAAATCTGGCCTATCTGCAGAGGAGCACAGCAAATAGCGAACAATGCCCCATCATATAGGAAAATAGGAGTCCAGGAATTGTAGTGGATGCTGAAAGACCAGACAGTGAGGAGATGGCTGCAGGTCAATAAGGTCCAAGGGACCAGCGCAGAGGCCACAGGCCGAGGCTGCTGTGTCCACTGGGCCAGGTGCCAGGGACCTGGGCAGGATCTGCCAGAGACTCTTTGGGAGCTGAGGGCTGGCAGCAAGGTCCTTGGGAGAGAGCCAGGTCATCAGCCCAGCCAGGTGCAGTTTGAAAAACAAGGGAGAGACCTGTTTGCTTGAAGTGTCAGAGAGAGGAATGGGCATGAGGAAGCAAATAAGAGGGCCCTGATCACCCATGGAGTCTGTGGTTGCCAGCTTGGGAGAATTGAGAGTCGCTCTTGCATTCCCCTGTAGCACTGGGAAAGGTTCACGCCCAAGCCTGTGGGACCAGGGAAACCTGGCCAGGAGCATGCGCCTGCACCCCAGCCCATGGCGTTGACTCTTGGGGAAAGACTGCTCTAAAGAGGACTTGGATTCCCTCAGTGAAGTGCTGGGGGGAGGCACCAGTCTGGATTTGGGAGAGTGCTCGTGAGAGTGGCTGATACACTGAGAAGGAAGAAAGGCCACACCAATCACCCCTCAGCCTGCTGCACCCAGTGAGACCAGAAAAACCAGTTTTGCCAGCTGGAAACCAACAAGAGGTGTTTTTGTTTTTTCTTTTTTTAAGTAACCTTTTATTTTTTTACCTTTATTATTGTTTTATCTTTCAATACTTTTTTCCTCTCTTTCCTTCTTTCTTGTTTTATTCCTTCTTGCTTTCTTTCCAAACTTATCCTTTTTCCTCCCTTCTGTGGCCTTTTTTTCCCCCACACAAGTGAGACAAAAAACTTGGAACTGTGAAAAGACCAGAGTTGGATGCCAAAGAGGGGGCATCCCAACAGTAGAGACAGAGAGATAAATTTCACTTTGCTATAGTAGAGAAACTACAAGTTACTGCATATTTGTAGTATTTTTATTATTCTTACATCTTTTATTTTAATAGTATCTTTATATTCCTCCTCTTTCTGTATAGTCTTCTTTGCCTTGGCTGGATACATTGTATCATTTGACAGTTTTTCCCTGTCCCCTCATTCATAGTGTATTGCTAATTTACTGTCATTCACCTCACCTGTGCTCCATTAGCACACGATTAAAGGTCCAATACTCCCTATTCTTGGTAGGGAAGAATTGTAGATTCTGTCATATGATTGTTGCTCTAATATTATTGTAAATAATAGCTGTTCCATACTATTCTAAATACTACACAACACCCCTCCCAGATCTAAGCCTACATCATTGTTTCCTGAACTATAATACTGTAGTGGTTAACTCTATTCTCTCTCACACTACACCTATTGACCATCATTTATTCTCACCTTTCCTCAGAATCTGACCTCCCACAACCTCACCACTTTATAGATCCAACTCACAAACCTTCCCTCCCCAACACGAGCCTTATCTTCTTTCCATCCTTTCTAAAAAGTGGCTACTTGGACTGAAGATAACAGTTATCACTATACACACCCAAAGTTTCTCCTATCTCTTCTCTACTGGCTGCTACTGTAAATATCGGAGAATATTCTCCTGCTGTCATAAACCATTTTGCCTTCCCCTCCAACTGATCACAAGAAAAAAAGAGTAGGTGGAAGCGGTGAACACCAGGATATCCACTGCAAGAAAAAACCCAACAACAAAGGAGCCACCAACAGATAACAACAGAAGGTTAAAGAGAGAGTGGAAACCACACAAACTGCAATCCAGGTCCTATCTCAAAATACAACTAAACAGTGGAGAAACAACGCAGTGTAAACAACTAAAAAAGACCAGAACAGAATCCTCAAAACCCTCTACACGTAAAAGAACTAGCGTCAACACAACCCACCCTCACCAGCACAACAAATTAAAATGGGTGGTGGACAGAGAGACCATCAGTTAATGAGCTGGTGGGAAGGACCCACAAAACAAAAACCCCAAAATAACCAAAACCCAAAGACAAACTCAGAGCCAACATCAAGGACAGGCCAAGACCAGTGATCTGGGGAGATCAAGGAGACTACACCATTGAATCTCACAGGTATTATACCACAGAAGTTCACACCATAAACCCAGGAAGCCAGAACACATCATTTTAAGAGGCTGAAACTAACAAGAAGAGTCCCACAAACAATGGGAAGACAAAGAAGCAATCCCTAAATGAAAGGAAAAGAGGAAGCCTCAGAAAGAATGCAAGATGAAATAGAGGCAAGTCAGCTATCAGATACTGAATTCAAAGCTATGACTATCAGGAAGTTCAAAGAGCTCACAATGAGCTACCAGAAACTACAGGGGAACCACAATGAACTCACTGCAAACTATTTCAACATGAAAAAGTAAATAAAAACTATCAACTTTGGGCCAAAATGGAGGTGTAGGTGGAAACACTGTGCCTCCTTGCACAACCAAGTTTAAAAACAACAAAGTTTTAGTAACAAAAACACAACCAAAACACAAAAAAATAAAACTGTACTGAAGTCCAAAAAAAAAAAAAAAACCATTCAGACAGAATGATAAACCAGGAGAAACAGCAACCAGTGAGACAGACCACACAGACTAGGGCTCCAGCGACAGGAATTAAAGCCTAAAATCATCTATTGGAAAAACTTTCAGGGTTGAGGTGCTGGGTGAAGCTTCAAGGCTCACAGAGAGTTTGATGAAGAGACCCACAAGGTCCTGGAGGGTGCACAAGGAAACACACCCGGGAGCTGGCACGAGGGGAGCCCGGTTTGCTTGTGGCAAGCAGCAGAGGGACCAAAATCAGAGAGAGAGAAAAAAATGCCATTGCCCATCTCTGGCCCTGGCCCCACATACAGCATCACAACCCAGAAATTGGGTCGCTCCACCCTGGTGAACACCTAAAGTACCACCCCTCATACATAACAGGCACAAACAGAACAAAACATTATATAGTTCAAGAAGACCAGCTCAAGCCCCAGAGCCAATACTTCTAAGCGACAAAAAGGTAGTCAACCTATCAGATGCACAATTCAAAACACTAGTGATCCGGATACTCAAAGAATGGGTTCAAATTAGACACAAATTAGAGGGGAAAAAATGAAGGCTAAACTAATTGCAATGAAGTGAAATGAACAGGAAACCAATAGTCATGGAAACAAAACTGGGACTCAAATCAAGGGAGTGGATGAGAAGTAAGAAAAAAATGACCAAAGAGAAAAGAATGAAAAAACAAGAATTCAAAAAAAATGAGGAGAGACTAAGAAAACTACAGAACATCTTTAAATGTTTCAACATCTGAATTATAGGAGTACAAGAAACTAAAGAGGAACAGCAACAAGTGGAACACTTACTTTAACAAATAATAAAGAGAACTTTCCCAATCTGGAAAAAGCAATAGACTTCCAAAAAATTCAGGAAGCTCAGAGACTCCCAAAAAGGTGGACCCGAGAAGGAACACACCAAGGCACATCATAATTACATTATGATGTAATTCATTAAAACCAAGGAGAGAATCCTAGAAGCAGCAAGAGATAAGGGGACAGTCTCCTACAAAGGAGTCCCCACCAGACTGTCGCTGGATTTCTCAAAAGAGACCTTACAGGCAAGAAGGGGCTGGAAAGAAGTATTCCAAGTCATGAAATCCAAAGACCTACAACCAAGATTGCTCTGTCTAGCAAAACTTTCATTTAGAATGGAAGGGCAGATAAAGTGCTTCTCAGGTAAGGTCAAATTCAAGGAGTTCATCATCACCAAGCCCTTATTATATGAAATGTTAAAGGGATTTATCTAAGAAAAAGAAGATAAAAAATATGAACAGTGAAAGAACAGCAAACTAACAGTTATTACAACCAAACCTAATACATAAGCAAAATAAGAGGACAACAACATCATGACTGGAACCATAAATGGAGATCACATGGAGGGTTAGCAACAGGGGAGTGGGGAGAGGAGAAGGGGGGAGAAGGTACAGAACATAAGTAGCATAGACGGTGGACAGAAAATAGACATAGGACAGGGCAAGAATACTATGGAAAACATAGAATCTAAAGAACTTGTGACACATGGACATAAATGAAAGGGGGAGGAATGGTGGGGGAGGGGTATGCAGGGTGGAGGGGAATGTAGGTGGGGAAAGGGACAACTGTAATGGCATAATCATTGAAATATAAAAAGAAAAACAGGAACTATCAGCAAGGGACAAGAGGAAATGAAGAATACAAATTCTGAACAGAAGAACACAGTAGAAGGAATAAAAAGTAGGATCAATGAAGCAGATCAGATCAGCGAGTTGGAGGACAAAGAAGAAAGCATCTCACAGAAAGAGCAAGAAAATAAAAAGAGGCTCAGAAAGAATGAAGAGGGATTAAGAGAGATGCAAGACAATATTAAACGTAATAATATCTGAATAATAGGAATATCAGAAGGAGAAGAGGAACAAGGGATAAAAAACCTATTTGAAAAAGCGAGACTTTCGCCAAGATGGAGGTATAGGTGGATGTGCCGTACCTTCTCACACAACCAAGTTTAGGGACAACTAAATATTAGCATCAGAAAACACAACCAGAACACGGAAAATTGAACTTTTCGGAAGTCCGTTAACAACAAATTCTTCAGCCCGACCGGTAAGGGGTGAAACCAGCGTCTCCTGAGGGGTTGCACAGGAGGACTCGGTGGGACGGACCCAGGCGTGGAATCCAGACGCGCGAATCCAGACGCACGGGTTCCAAACACAGGATTGGACCTAGTGAGCGATCGAACAACCCACCGGGTGAGCGACTGCTGAGGAGACAGTGGGGAGGCGGTGCTGCGTGTTGACTGTGGTTGCCTATCTGCGGGCGAGCGGACAGGCGAGGGAGTGGGCGGTTGGACCGGGGCCCAGCGGTCCCCGTGGCTTGCGGCAGTAGAGGGCTCCGCCATTTCCTCGCTCTGACCACGCTCCCACATACAGCGTCACAACCCAGCAACCTGGGAGTCCAAGGCGCCGCTTCTCACATTTAAAGGGCCAGAACAGACCAAAAATGTCGCAGGAAGACCTCAAAGCCCCAGAGATAAATCTAAGCGACGAAGAAATAGCAAAACTCTCAGACGCACAGTTTAAAACACTGGTCATCAGGATCCTCACAGATCTGGTTGATTACGGCCACAAATTAGAGAAACATATGAAGGCGAAACTAAGGGAAATGAATGGAATTGCACAGGAAACCCATACAGATGAAAAGGAAACTGGGACTCAAATCAATGGAGTGGACCAGAAGAAAGCAAATAATGGCCAAACAGAAAAGAGTCAAGAAGCAAGAATTCAAAGAAATGAGGAGAGTCTTAGGAACCTCCAGGACATCGTTAAACGCTCCAATATCCAAATTATAGGGGTACCAGAAGGGGGAAAGACACAACCACCAGTGGAAAAATTATTTGAACAAATAATAAAGAAGAATTTCCCCAATCTGGCAAAGCAAATAGACTTCCAGGAAATCCAAGAAGCTCAGAGAGTACCAAAAAATTTGGACTCAAGAAGAAACACACCAAGGCATATCATAATTACATTAGCCAAAATTAAAATGAAGGAGAGAATCCTAGAAGCAGCAAGAGCTAAGGGGACAATCACCTACAAAGGAGTCCCCATCAGACTGTCAGCAGATTTCTCAAAAGAGACCTTACAGGTAAGAAGGGGCTGGAAAGAAATATTCCAAGTCATGAAATCTAAAGACCTACAACCAAGATTGCTCTATCCAGCAAAACTTTCATTTAGAATGGAAGGACAGATAAGGTGCTTCTCAGATAAGATCAAATTCAAGGAGTTCATCATCACCAAGCCCTTATTATATGAAATGTTAAAGGGACTTATCTAAGAAAAAGAAGTTAAAGAAACATGAACAGTGAAAGAACAACAAGCTCACAGTTATTAACAACCACACCTGAAACGAAAGCAAACTAAAAGAACAGCTAGATCAGGAGTGGAAACATAGAAATGAAGACCTCAAGGAGGGTTAGCAACAGGGGAGTGGGAGGAGGAGATGGGGGGAGAAGGTAGAGAAAATAAGTAGCATAGACAGTAGATAGAAAATAGATGGGGGGCAAGAATAGCATGGGAAATATAGAACCTAAAGGACTTGAGACACATGGACATAAACTAAGGGGGGTAATGGTGGGGATGGGGGGGCAGGGTGGAGGGGAATGCAGGGGGGAATAGAACAACTGTAACAGCATAATAAATTTAAAAAATAAATTTAAAAAAATTGCTTAAGGAAAAAAAAAAGCAATGAGGGAAAATTTCCATAATTTGATGAGAGAAAAAGTCACACAAATACAGGAAACACAGAGAGTCCCAATAAAAAAGGAACCCAAAGAGGCCACTTCAAGACACATCATCATTAAAATGGCAAAATTCCAAGATAAAGAGAGAATCTTAAAGGCGGCAAGGGGAAAACAGGAAGCACCATACAAGGGAGCCCCAATAAGGTTAGCTATTAACCTCTCAATAAAAAAAACTCCAAGAAAGAAGAGGATGGCCAGAAATATTCCAAGTAATGAGAACCAGAGGCCTGCAACCAAGGCTACTTTACCCAGCAAGGCTCTCAATCAAGATAGAAGGCCAAATAAAGAGCTGCCAAGACAAAAGAAGTCTAAAAGAATATGCCTCCACCAAACCAGCTCTACAAGAAATACTAAAAGGACTGCTTTAAGGAAAGAAAGGAAAAGTGAGAGACAGAGAGGAACACAGGTACAAAAATGGCAATGGATAAGTACCTATCAATAATAACCTCAAAAGTAAATGGATTAAATGCTCCAATCAAAAGACATAGAATAGCTGAATGGATAAGAAAGCATGACCCACACATATGCTGCCTACAAGAGACCCACCTCAGGACAAAAGGCCATCACAGACTAAAAGTGAGGGGCTGGAAAGAAATTTTCCAAGCAAACAGACAAAAAAAAAAACTGGGATAGCAATATTTATATCAGTCAAAATAGACTTAAAAAAAAAAAGGCCATAAAGAGAAACCCAGAAGGTCTCTTCATAATACTCAAGGGAAGAATCCACCAAGAAGATATTAACATTGCAAATATATATGAACCCAACATAGGAGGACCCAAATATATAAAGAAGGTCTTAGAGGACTTCAAGAAAGATATTGAGAGCAACACAATTATACTAGGGGATATAACACCCCACTGTCAAAAATGGACAGATCGTCCAAACAAAATATCAACAAAGATATTGTGGCATTGAACTACACCCTAGATGAAATGGATTTAACTGATATATATAGAACCCTTCATCCCAAAGAAGCTAAATACACATTCTTTTCAAATGCACATGATATTGTACATATATCTATTTTCAAAGATAGATCACATGATAGGACACAAAATGAACCTCAAAAAATTCAAAAAAATTGAAATCAAACCAAGCCATTTTTCTGACCACAAGGGACTGAAACTAGAATCCAACCCCAAGGAAAAAAACAAAACACTCAAAATATTGGAGACTGAATAGCATGCTATTAGACAATTTATGGGTCAGGAATGAAATTAGAGAAGAAATAAAAAAAAGTTTCTGGAAACAAATGAAAATGTACTCACAACAACCCAAAACTTATGGGACACAGCAAAGGCAGTCATGAGAGGGAAGTTCATAGCAATACAGGCTTACCTAAAGAAGATAGAAACATTTCAAACAAACAACTTAACCCTATGCCTACAAGTACTGGAGGAGCAACAACACAGAGCCCAGAGCAAGTAGGAGGGATGTAACGTAACCAAGATCAAAGCAGAACTAAATGACATAGATATTAAAAGCAGAATTCTAAGGATAAATGAATCCAGCAGCTGGTTTTTTGAAAAGATAAACAAAATTGACAGGCCTTTAATCAGGCTCAACAAGAAAAAAAAGAGAGAGGACACAAAGAAACACAATCAGAAATGAAAGAGGAGAGGTTACACCTGATACCACAGAAATACAAAGAATTGTAAGAAATTACTGTGAAATCAAATCTTTAAAAAAATTTTTTATGACCAGAGGGGAGAGGGAAGGGAATTTAAGGGGAAAAATGGGAAGGGATTTTGAGGAACAAGTATGAAAGACACAGGGATGAGGATGAGGACTGGGGAGGGGGAATGGGAGGGAGGTGGGGAGACGGGGTGGGGGGGCTGGGATGGGAGAAATAGACAAAACAATGTACTTGAAAAATAATTAAATAATTTTTTTTAAATCTTAAAAAAATAAAATTACTAATTGACACCTTAAAAATGATTTGCAAATTTTAATACTTTGTTCAAAACAATATACATTCAACCTTTGAACACCACTGGTCAGAACTCCCTGCTTCCAGTTACACGGGGATTTTAAAAATAATATGTTTTATTGATTATGCTGTTACGGTTGTTCCATTTCTCCCCTTTATTTCCCTCTGCCCTGCATACCCCCTCCCACCTTCATCCTCTCCCTTTAGGTCACGTCCATGGGTCATATATATAAGTTCTTTGGCTTCTACATTTCCTATACTATTCTTACCCTCTCCCTGTCTATGTTCTACCTACCATTTATGCTACTTATTTTCCTGCATCTTTTCTCCCTATCTCCCTGTCCCACTCCCCCACTGATAACCCTCTACACAGAAAAATTTTTTTAAATCTATATATTGTAAAAATGTTTGGAGATTTGTGATGATCTGAAAAACGAGTGGATAAAACATAATTTTCTTAATTTACATTTTTATTGTTGTACAATTACACTTGTCCCCATTTTCCCCCATTTCTCTCTTCTACCCTGCTCACTCCACCATCCGACATTCAATTCTTCGCTCCCCTGCCCCTGTTGTCCTTGTCCATGGGTCCTTTATACATGTTCCTTGACTTGATCCTTCCCCTTCTTTCACTCATTATCTCCCTTCCTCCAACCCTCTGGTGAGATTGTTCTTTATTTCCGTGTCTCTAGTTCTATTTTGCTGACTTGTTTTGTTTGTTGATTAGGTTCCACTTATAGGTGACATATGGTATTTGTGTTTCACCACCTGACTTATTTCACTTACCATAATACCCTCTAGTTCTGCCAATACTGTCATGAAGGATAGAAGTTTCTTCTTTCTGCTGCGTAGAATTCCATCGTATAAATGTACCATAGTTTTTTTATCCATTCATTTACTGACAGGCACTTAGGTTGCTTCCAGCACTGGATATTGTAAATTGTGCTGCTATGAACATTGGGGTGCATAGGTTCTTTTGAATTGTTGATTCAGGATCCTTTGGGTGTAGTCCCAAAAGTGGGATCACTGGATTGAAAAACAGTTCCATCTTTAGTTTTTTGAGGAAATTCCATACTATTTTTTACAGTGGCTGCTTTGTCTGCATTCCCACCAACAGTGCACTAGGGTTCCCTTTTCTCCACATCCTCACCAGCACTTGTTCTTTGTTGATTTGGTTATCATGGCCATTCTGACCAGTGTTAAGCAGTATCTCATTGCGCTTTTAATTTGCATCTCTCTAATGGCTAATGATGCTGAGCATCCATTTCTGTCTCTGGGTCTTCTGTATGTCCTCCCTAGAGAAGTGTGTGTTCAGTTCCTTTGCCCATTTTTTAATTGGATTGTTTGTCTTCCTGGTGTGAAGTTGTGTGAGTTATTTATGTATTTTGAAGGTCAAACCCTTTTTTGAGGTATCATTGGCAAATATATTTTCTCATACAATTGGTTCCCTTTTCATTTTGTTGATATTTTCTTTAGTTGCACACAAGCATTTTAATTTAATATAGTACCACCTGTTTATTCTTTCTTTCATATCCCTTGCTCTAGAGTGAAAATCCCTTCGCTCTATCAGTGAAAATATTGCTGCCTGGGATATCGAAAATTTTTCTGCCTGTGTTCTCTTCTAGGACTTTCATGGAGTCATGAATTATATTTAAGTCTTTTATCCATCTTGAGTTTATTTTTTGTGTATGGTGTAAACTGGTGGTCTAATTTCCTTCTCTCTTTTTTTTTTGTGCATGTAGCTGTTCATGTCTCCAAATCCCACTTGTTAAAGAGGCTACTTTTACTCCATTTTATGCTCCTGCCTCTTTGTCAAATAATAATTCACCATGGAGACATGGGTTTATTTCTCAACTCTTCATTCTCTTCCATTGACCTGTGTCTGTTCTTATGCAGTATCAGACTATTTTGATTACAGGGGCCTTGTAGTATAGTTTGATATCACATATTGCAATTCCTCTTGTTTTGTTATCCTTGACCAAATTACTTCAGTTATTTGGGGTCATTTATGATTCTATATAAATTTTTGAAATGTTTGTTCTATATTTGTGAAATAAGTCATTGGTATTTTAACAGTGATTACATTGAGTCTATAAATTGCTTTGGGTTGTATGGGCATTTTAATGACATTAATTCTTTCAATCCATGAACACAGTATATGTTTCCATTTGTTTTTGTCTTCCTTAATTTCTTTCTTCAGTCTTAGGTAGTTTTCTGAGTATGGGTCTTTTCATTCCTTGGTTAGGTTTATTTTTAGGTACTTTATTTTTATTGTTTCTATAGTAGATGGAATTTTTTCCTGATTTCTGTACCATATATTAATCAATGGCATATAAAAACACCCTCAATTACTGAATATTGACTTTGTATGCCACTGTTTAGTCAAATTTACTTATTAGGTCATGTCGTTTTTTTGGTGGACTCTATAGGATTTTCTATGTACACTATCATGTCATCTACAAACAATGACGGTTTTACTTTCTGCTTTTCAATTTGGATGCCTTTTATTTCTTTTTCTTGTCTGATCATGGTGGCTAGAATTTCCAATACTATGTTGAGTAAAAGTGGCAAAAGTGGACACCCTTTTCCTGCTCTTGATCTTAGAGGGAGAGTTTTAGTTTTGCCCATTGAGTATGATGTTAGCTGTAGGTTTCTCATATTTGGTTTACTTTGTTCAGTTATGCTGCCACTACTCCCACTTTTGCTAAGTGTTTTAATCATAAATGGGTACTGTAACTTATCAAATGCTTTCCAGCTTCTATTAACATGTTGTGTGATTTTTGTCTTTCCTTATGTTTATGTGATGTATTATGTTTATTGCTTTGTGAATATTATACCATCCTTGAATCCCTGGAATGAATGTCATTTGATCATGGTATATGATCTATTCAATGTATCGCTGGATGCAGTTTGCCAATATTTTGTTGAGGATTTTAGCATCTGTGTTCATCAGCAATACTGACCTGTAGTTTTCTTTCTTTGTTGTGTATCTGGGTTTGAGATTAGGATGATGCTGGCCTTACAAAAGGACTTTGGGAGTCTTCCTTCTCTTTGGATTTTTTTCTGAATAATTTGAGAAGGATAGGGGTTACATTAACATTAATGTTTCTCTTCCTTTCTCCCTCCCTTTTCCTCTCTAAAAAATAAATAAATAAAATCTCTTAAAAATGTATTTTATTGCCCTGGCTGGTGTAGCTCAGTGGATTGAGCACAGGCCTGCGAACCAGAGAATCGCAGTTCAATTACCAGTCAGGGCACATGCTTGGGTTGCAGGCCGGTTTCCTGCGGGCCAGTTCCCAGCAGGGGGTGCACGAAAGGCAACCATACATTGATGTTTCTCTCCCTCTCTCCTTCCCCTCTAAAGAAAAATAAATAAAATCTTTTTAAAAATGTATTTTATTGATTATACTATTACACTTACCCCATTTTATTCTAATCATTACTCTCCTCCACCCGACATCACCCCTCCCACCAGCACCCCCCCTTAGTTCATGTCCATGGGTCATACATATAAGTTCTTTGAGTTTTCCATTTCCTACAATATTCTTAATCTTCCCCTGCCCATTTTGTACCTACTATTTATGCTTCCTTTTTATTGTTGTTCAAGTACAGTTGTCTCCATTTTCACTGTACATTTTTCCTCATTCTCCATTTTTCCCCACCCACCCCATGCTGATAACTCTCCATGTGATCTCCATTTCTGTGGCTCCATTCCTGTTCTAGTTGTTTGCTTAGTTTGTTTTTGTTTTTGTTTTTTTCTGTTTCAGTTGTTGATAGTTGTGAGTTTGTTGCCTTTTATTGTTCAGAATTTTAATTTTCTTTTTCTTAAATAAATCCCTTTAACATTTCATATAATAAGGGCTTGGTGATGATGAACTCCTTTAACTTGGCCTGATCTAGGAAGCAGTTTGTCTACCCTTCCATTCTAAATTATAGCTTTGCTGGATAGAGTAATTTTAGATGTAGGTCCTTGCCTTTCATGACTTGGAATACTTTCCAGCCCCTTCTTGACTATAAGGTTTCTTTTGAGAAATCATCTGATAGTCTCATGGCAGGGGTGTCTAACTCATTTTCACAGGGGCCACTTCAGCCTTGTGGTTGCCTTCAAATGGCAGAAATAATTTTATGACTGTGTAAATGTTAACTACCCCTTAACTGTTAAGCAGTTGAAATTACATTTGGCTGTAGGGGTGTGGTGCTATATGTTGGGGAGGGTTCTGAGAGGAAACAATGCCCTTTGCTTAGCTAGATTTCAGTTGCTTCCCCCTCTACCTACAAGCAAATTTGGGCCTTCTGTTGTTGATTCCTGAGTGGGAGGGCTTGTGTATGTTCTAGGACCTTGTGGGTGTCTCCAACAAACTCTCCTGTGAGGCTGGGAGCTTCTCCCACCACTGATATTCCCATAGGATTTTACAGCCGAAATTTTTGAGGGTTGATTTCCCCACACTGGAACCCTGGGTTGCATGGCCTTGCTCCCCAGTTATTCCTCTATGTTTATCTGCACACAAATATGGGACTTCCTTAGCTGCCAAATGCCACCTCTCCTGCACCAGTCCTGCAGCTGCTACCTCACCATGCATCCTCTGTACCCCAGCTGCCCATCTCTGCCCCTCTTACCAGTCTGGGTGAATGTTTTTTTAACTCCTTGGTCATTGGACTTTCATATAGTTTGATTTTCTGGCAGTTCTGGTTACTTTTGTTTTTAAATTTGTTGTTGTTTTTTTTTGGTTGGGTGAGAAAGCAAAGTGTATCATCTACCTATACCTCCATCTTGGCTGGAAGTTCCAACTAAAATCTTGTAAAAAAAGTTTAAAACTGACACCTTTATATCATATAGAATACAGCTCATACTCTAGCTCTAACACTTGTTAGCTATGTGAGCTTCAGTAAGTCATATTGAGTCTCAGTATTCTCACCTGAAGATGGAGAACTTGAGAATATTTATCTCACAGGGGCATTATGAGGTTATAGAAGACAATGTTTGCAATGTGCTTAACATGGTGGCTGGTGCATTGTATTAGCATTCAACAAGTGTTTGTTTTAAATGTTTAGTATTCTGTACTTTATAAAAATTTCCTCAATGAAAATACATTTTTAACATTCAGGGAAAAATTAAGATTCTTAAAAATAAAATTTAAAATATATAGCTTTAACATATCCCTGATGTAAAGTAAAATTGCTGCTAAATGCTATTGACAAATAGGTCTAAGTGTTCACTAACATGGAAACTAACTGCAATTTAAACTAACTGCAATGCCTTTGAAGTTCTCCTTACCACCACTCATCTCCCCCAACATGAACTTGAATACACTGGCATTCCTCAAAAGACTTGTTTGAAGTATGGTACTGTTTCACTTCCTATGCAGCGAAGCCAGAATGACAGCTGGCTGCAAGCTGAAGTGATGCATGCTTTCCGTATTTCTGAGAACAGACTTCTCAGTGTGTGTCACACCACTGACATCATTTATAAAAAGTGCAAAAATGAGGGGTTCCAAGCTGGCAGCAGAGTGGGTAGAAGTTACATTCACCTCCTCCCTGGACAAAATCAGAATTACAATTAAATTATAGAAAAATTAATCCGAACAACCAACTGAAGATTAGCACAACATAAGTCTTATAGCTAAGGATTTACTGAAGAAATCATACTGAGACTGATATAGTAAGGGCAGAGGTGCAGAAAGGGCTGGCTCCTTACCTACAGATGGCAACTGACAATCAGGAAAGATATCTCAGTTGCCAAGGTCCTCCATTAAAAGGGAAGGGGGTCAACCCAATGCCAAGCTCCCCAACCTAGATCACCAGTGATGAAAAGAGGAACCCACATGACATCGGGCTGTGAAAACTTCACCCATCTACCAGGGTGAAGTGAAAGCCTACTAGAAACCCAGGCATTTTCTTAAAAGGTCAGTGTACAAAATTTTGGGAGGGGCACTCAACCTGAGCTACAGCAGAGGGATAGCAGCTCAGAGTGAAACATCTGTATGTCTTTATGATAAAAGTGTGTTCATGGATATAAAAAATTGACATAGTTAAAATGCCCATATCACCTAAAGCAATATACAGATTTAACACAATTTTCATAAAAATTTCAATGGCATTTTTCAAAGCAATAGAATAAAAAAAATCAAATTTTATGGAACCTCAAAAGACTCCTAATAGTCAAAGCAAATTTGAATAAAATAATAAAACCAGAAGTATCACAGTCCTTGACTTCAAATTGTAATAAGAAGCTGCATTAATCACAACAGTATGGTACTGGCAGAAAAATAGGCACAGAGACCAATGAAACAAAACTGAGAGGCCAGAAATGAACCCACAAGTATTTTGACAACTAATTTTCAACAAAGGAGTAAAAAATGTACAATGAAAAAAAGAAAGTCTCTTCAAGAGTGATTTTTGAAAAATTAGAAAGCCACATGCAAAAGAATAAAATTAGACTGCTATCTGACACCATACACAAAAATTAACTCAAAATGGATACAACACTTGAATACAAGACCTGAACAATAAAATAAATAGAAGAAAACACAGGTATTAAACTTATAAACTTTGATCTCAGAGAATATTTTGTAAACTTGACCTCAAAGGCAAGGGAAGTAAAAGCAAAAATAAACAAAAAAAGATTGCATTAAACTAAAAAGATGGTACACAGCAAAAGAAACTATCAACAATACAAAAAGTCAACCAACCAAATGGGAGAAGATATTTGCAAATGATCTCTCTGGTAAGGGGCTAATATCCAAAAATAGGCAAAGGATCTAAACAGACACTTTTCTCTGATTCTTTCTAGTGGATCTGGTAAGTAGCGGAACTTAAGCAATTTATACAGGAGCAGCTGGGAGTCCCCAAGGTCTGGAGGTTTGCCTAGGGATAGAAGCTTGTGGAGTAAAGCATATGAAAAACCTGCAGGGCTTCATTAATTCCTTATGGATATCTGCCTTCAGGATAAGTGGGTCTCTGAAACCCAAAAAAAGCTTAATATAATAAAATAACAGGCTTGGGAGCCTTCGGTTCAAATCCCATTTTTGCCATTTACTAGCTTTGTAACTATGGGCAACTATTTCACTCCCTGGTCCTTCAGTTTAACTGGAGAGCATTATGCTAAGTGAAATAAGACAGGCAGTGAGGGAAAAATACCATATGATCTCACCTTTAACCAGTTTTGTTGGAACATAATCAACAAAAGAAAAAAGCAGGCAAAATATAACCAGAGACATAGAAATTAAGAACAATTTAACAGTAACCAGAAGGGAGGTGGGAGGGGATAATGATAATGAGGGGAAGGGTTTTCAGGAACTACTATGAGGGACATATGGATAAAACCAGGGGGGAGGATGGAAGTAAGGTGGGGAGTTGGGTTTGGCTAGGGTGGGTGGGGAGTGGTTGGGGGAAAATGTAGACAACTGTAATTGAACAACAATAAAGTAATTATTTAAAAATGAAATACATTTAAAATAAATAAATAAATAAATAAAAATGGAAGTTAGCCTTGGCTGGTGTAGCTCAGTGGATTGAGCATGGGCCTGCGAAGCAAAGGGTCACTGGTTCAATTCCCAGTCAGGGCACATGCCTGGGTTGCAGACCAAGTCCCCAGTAGGGGACATGTGAGAGGCAACCACACATTGATGTTTCTCTCCCACTCTTTCTCCTTCCTGTCCCCCTCTCTAAAAATAAATGAATAAAATATTTTTTAAATGGAAGTTATAACAGTCTATATCTCACAGAACTGCTTTAAGTGTGAAGTGTATTCTAAAATATTTATAAGACTGCTCACCACATAGTAAGTGCATAACAAGTGTTAGCAATTGTTATTGTTGCTATAATTATTATTACTATTATTATTATAATCTTCAATTGCTCAAATATCAAGTCTCAGTAATGAAAATGAAATTACCTGGCACTCAGGATAGAAGACTAATTACATGGACCATGGCCTGGGATAACAAAAGAACACCACGTGTCTCTTTGGATGAAGACATGATATTTATCCATCTCTGAGAAACAAAAATGTAATAACAGCTTCTTTCTTTTCATAGTAAAAAGCTTAGATACCTCAACTTGGGTCCTAGATCTTTGATACAAGCCAGAGAAATAAGTTATGGACCTAGATGTCTATCTGAAATGTAGAACCTACAGAATGAAGACACAAGGGCTGAGCTAGTGGACAGCTAGAGAATTTTTTTCAGGGCTGAGTGTGGATGAACATTTTGCTGTACCAGTGATAAGCTCAACCTGGTAGAGGTGGTTGTCTGAAGAAATTGAACAGTATTCGTTCAGTATCAACTTCTCACACATTCACAGACTCAAAATTAGAAGACATAATATAGCTAATATTGTGCAGTGGGTTCCAAGCCTGGCTGAACATCAGAATCATCCGAGAAATTTATTTAAAATATATATTGCTGGGCCAAGATGGAGGTGTAGGTAGACACACTGTGCCTCATCACACATCCAAAATAAGGACAACAACAAATTAAAAAACATAAGACAACCAAAACTAACAGAAAATCAAACTGTATGGAAATCCGACAACCAAAAAGTTAAAGTAGACACATTCATCCAGGCAAGTAGGAGGGGAGAAGTAGGGAAGCCAGTGGAGAGGGGTAACAGAAAAAAAAAAAAGGTGGCTGGCAGATCCCAGGCACGCAAGGCAACAGCAGCGGACTCAGCGAGGTGGCAGATTGTGAAGCAGGGCATGGTGCACAAGGCAGCTGGTTGACCAGGAGGTCCAACATTTGTGCACAGATAAACCAGGTGAAACTGCAAGGCAGACGGCACAACACAGGGTCCCACAGGGAAATAAAGGCTCAAAACACTGATTGAAAACACCAGTGGGGGTTGAGGTGCTGGGAGAAACTCCAAGCCTAACAGGAGAGTACGTTGGACAAA
Source organism: Artibeus jamaicensis (assembly GCF_021234435.1). Classification (NCBI taxonomy): domain Eukaryota; kingdom Metazoa; phylum Chordata; class Mammalia; order Chiroptera; family Phyllostomidae; genus Artibeus; species Artibeus jamaicensis. The sequence goes on along the minus strand of NW_026521840.1, from coordinate 1,885,886 downwards.
CCCACAGGGTCCTAGAATGTACAAAAACCATTGCACAAGGGAATCAGCACCAGAAGGGCCCAATTTGCTTGGGGGAAGCAGGGGAAATGACTGAAATCTGGCAGAGAGCAGAGCAAGTGCCACTGTTCCCTCTGGAACCCCTGTTCCACATACAGCATCACAACCCAGTAACTGGGTTGCCCCACCCTGGTGAACACCTAAGATTCCATCCCTCACTATGTAACAGGCATGTCAAGACAAAAAAAATTGGCCCAAATGAAAGAAGAGATCAAAGCTCCAGAAAAAATACAATTAAGCAATGAAGAGGTAGCCAACCTATCAGATGCACAGATCACAACACTGGTAATCAGGATGCTCACAGAATTGGTTGAATTTGGTTGCAAATTAGGTGAAAAAATGAAGACTACACTAAATGAAATAAAAGAAAATATACAGGGAGCCAATAGTGATGGGAAGGAAACTGGGACACAAATCAATGGAGTGGACCAGAAGGAAGAAAGAAACATCTAATCAGAAAAGAATGAAAAGAGAAGAATTCAAAACAATGAGGAGAGGCTTATGAACACTGAGGACATCTTTAAACATTCCAACATCCAAATTATAGGGGTACCAGAAAGAGAAGAGGAAGAGCAACAAGTGGAAAACTTATTTGAACAAATAATAAAGGAGAACTTCCCCATTCTGGAAAAGGAAATAGACTTCCAAGAAGTCCAGGAAGCTCAGAGAGTCCCAGAGATGTTGGAAATAAGGAGGAATACACCAAGGCACATCATAACTACCTTACCCAAGATTAAAATGAAGGAGAGAATCCTAGAAGCAGAAAGCAATAAGGAGGCAGCTACCTACAAAGGATTGCCCATAAGACTGTCAGCAGATTTTTCAAAAGAGACCTTATAGGCAAGAAGGGTCTGGAAAGCAGTATTCCATGAAATGAAAGGCAAGGACCTACATCCAAGATTGCTCTATCCAGCACAGCTTTCATTTAGAATGGAAGGGCAGATAAGGTGCTTCTCAGATAAGGTCAAGTTAAAGTTCATCATCGCCAAGCTCTTATTACATGAAATGTTAAAGGGACTTATCTAAGAAAAAGAAGATTAAAAACATGTACAGTAAAATGACAGAAAACCCATAATTATTAACCACCACACCTAGAACAAAACCAAAAACAAACTAAGCAAACTAGAACAGGAACAGAACCACAGAAATGACAATTACATGGAGGATTAGCAACAGGGGAGTGGGAGGAGGAGAGATGGGAGAAAGGTATGGAGAATAAGTAGCATAGATGGTAGGTAGAAAATAGACAGGGGGAGGGCAAGAATAGTAGGGGAAATGTAGAAGCCAAAGAACTTATATGTATGACCTATGGACATAAACTAAAGGGGGAAAATGTGGGTAGGAGAGGGTGTGCAGGGTGTAGGGAAGTAAAGGGGGGAAATGGGACAACTGTAACAGCATAATCAATAAAATACATTAAAAATAAATAAATAAAAATTTAAAAGAAATAAAATAAAATATATGTGCTGAGGCCAAAGTCAGGACTACTGAATAAGAATTTGGAATTTAGGGTGATGAGGGAGGCAGGAATTTATGGGCAATTTTATTTGTCAATTTTTGCTTAGCTAAGGCGTTTAGACATCTGGTTAACCATTATTTTGGATGTTTTTGTGAGTGAGTTTACAGGTGAGATTTAAATTGGTGAACTTTCAATAAAGCAGACTGCCCTCTATTATGTGGGTGGACCACATCCAAACAACTGAAGGCTTCAGTAGATCAAAAGGCTAACTTCCCCCAGGCAAGAGGAAATTTTCCTAAAGGTGGGGAGCACTGGGAAGGTGGGCTTGGATGGGAGTAAAAGACAGAAAACTGTACTTGAACAATAATTAAATTTAAAAAATATTGCTGTCATATTCAAACTGAAATCCTTTACTGAGTCTCTAGCCTGCAGGTGTCTCACATCAGATTTTGAATTCATGAAGCTTCCACAATCATGTGAGCCAATTCCTTAAAACCAATCTTTATATATACACACATTCAACTGGTTCTGTTTCTCTGAAAAACTTTGACCAATACACTGTCAGATAAGAATCTGTGTTCTGAACAAGCATCCCCAAAGATTCCGAGGAGTAGCTATGTTTAGAAAGTAATAACCTAGTTCAATGTCCTGGCTGGTGTGGCTCAGTGGACTGAGTGCCGGCCTGTGAACCAAAGAGTCGCTGGTTTTGATTACCGGTCTAGAGCACATGCCTGGGTTGTGAGCCAGGTCCCCAGTAGAGGGCATGTGAGAGGTGACTGCACATTGATGTTTCTCTCCCTCTCTTTCTCCTTCCCTCTCCTCTCTCTAAAAGTAAATAAAATCTTTTTTTAAAAGTGTTTTCTTTCTGTTACTAGTAGCCCTTCTAAACCATTCTCTGTAGCTGACACAATCATGACACAATCATGACTAAATCTTTATAGATACAGGAAGATAATCATCTTCTGGTGCCAGAGGCAGCACAATTTATATTTGCATATATCTCTTATAGTTATTTACTGCTATCAACCAAACTACTCTGCAAAAATTGGAGGCTTAAAAACACAACCATTTTATTACACCATATCATTTTTTAATTAGAATATTAGGGAGGATCTAAATATTTAATTTTTCTACTTTACCTGGTGTTGACTGAAGTCACTTCATGGTATCCAGCTCTAAAATGGGCTGGACTGAAATATCTAAGATGGTTTCTGTAATATATTAGAAACCATATATTGATATGGTTTCTATAATGACAGAAGGCTGGGTTTAGCTGAACTACAAGCTAGAGTACTTATATGTGGCCTTTCTAGCATGGTGTTTTCAGGCTACTCTGAATTTGCATGACAACTCAGAATTTCTAGAGAGTATTCAAAGGACAGGAATTAGAAAGGGTCTCTAGAGTATATTGAAAGGATAGGAATTGGAAGCTACTAGTCTATTAGGGCCTAGACCCTGAATCTAGCAGAGGATAATTTGCACCATATTCTGTTGGTCCAAGCACAGAACCTACCAAGATTTAAGGAAAAAACACAGAATCCATCTCTCAGTGGAAACAATATCAAAGCTTTTAGTGTTATTTAATCTGCCATTTTGACTTGAAAATTACTTTTTTTTTTTAGTTTTTTTTTATTTAATTATTTTTCAAGCACAGTTTTCTGCCTTTTACTCCCATCCCAGCCAACCCACCAGTGCTCCCCACCTCCCTCCCATTTCCACCCCCCCTTAGTTGTTGTCCATGTGTCCTTTACAATAGCTCCTGTAAATCCTTCCCCTTTCCCCTGAAATTCCCTCCCCTCTCACCTCTGGTCCCTGTCAGCCTGTTCTCTATTTCAGTGTCTTTGGTTATATTTTGCTTGCTTGTTTGTTTGTTGTTTAGCTTCCTGTTAAAGATAAGATCACATGGTATTTGTCTTTCACCACCTGGCTTATTTTATTCAGCATGATCCTTTCCAGGTCCATCCATGCTGTTGCAAAGGCTAGAAGCTCATACTTTCTTTCCGCTGCATAGAATTCCATTGTGTAAATGTACCATAGTTTTTGGATCCATTCATTTACTGATGGGTGCCTAGGTTGCTTCCAACTCTTGGCTATTGTAAATTGTGCTGCTATGAACATTAGGGTGCATAAGGCACTTTTGGATTGGTGTTTTAGGGTTCTTAGGATATAATCCTAGCGGTGGAATTGCTGGGTCAAAAGGCAGGTCCATGTATAGTTTTCTGAGAAAATTCCATACTGTTTCCATAGTGGTTGTACTAGTCTGCAATCCCACCAATAGTGCACTAGGGCCTCCTCTTCTCCACAACCTCTCCAACACTTGTTGTTTGTTGCTTTGTTTATGATAGCCATCCTGATCAGTGTAAAGTGGTATCTCATTGTGGTTTTAATTTGCATCTCTCTGATAGCTAGCGATATTGAGCATCTCTTCATGTGTCTCTGGATCCTCTGTATGTCCTCCTTGGAGAAGTGTCTGTTCAAGTCCTTTTCCCTTTTTTTAATTGGGTTGGGTGTGTTCTTAGAGTGGAGTCGTGTAAGTTCTTTGTATATTTTGGAGATTAAACCCTTGTCTGAGGTATCACTGGCAAATGTGTTTTCCCATATAATTGGTTCTATTTTATTTTAATACTGTTTTCTTTAGCCCCGCAGAAGCTTATTATTTTGATGAGATCCCATTTGTTTATTCTTTCCTTTATATCCCTAGCTCTAGGGGATGCGTCAGTAAAAATGTTGTTGCATGATATATCTGAGATTCTCCTGCCAATGTTCTCCTCTAGGACTTTAATGGTGCCATGGCTTATATTTAAGTCTTGTATCCACCTTGAATTTATTTTGGTGTATGGTGTAAGTTGGAGCTGGAGTTTCATTTTTTTGCACGTAGCTGTCCAGTTCTCCCAATAACATTTGTTGAAGAGGCTATCTTTTCTCCATTTTATGTTCTTCCCTCCTTTGTTGAATATTAATTGACTGTAGAGAGTTGGGTTTATTTCTGGGCTCTCTGTTCTGTTCCATTGGTCTATGTGCCTGTTTTTATGCCAGTACCAGGCTGTTTTGATTACAGTGGCCTTGTAATACTGTTTGGTATCAGGAATTGTGATCCCTGCTGCTTTGTTCTTCTTTCTCAAAATTACACCTGCTATTCAGGGTTGTTCATGGTTCCATATAAATTTTTGAAGTTTTTGTCCTATGTCTGTCAAATATGCCATTGGTACTTTAATAGGTATTGCACTGAATCTGTAAATTGCTTTAGGTAGTATGGACAGTTTGGATGTTAATTCTTCCCATCCATGAACATGGCATATGTTTCCATTTGTTTGTGTCTTCCTTGATTTTTTTCTTCAGTGTTGTGTAGTTTTCTGCATATAGATCTTTTAACTCCTTGGTTAGGTTTATTGCTAGGTATTTTATTTTTCTTTTTGCTATATCAAATGAATTTTTTTCTTGATTTCTGCTTCTGCTGTTTCATTGTTGGTATAAAAAATGTCTTTGATTCCTGGATATTGACTTTGTATTCTGCTGTTTTACCAAATTCATTAATTAGTTCGAGCAGTTTTTGGGTAGAGTATATAGGATTTTCCATGTACACTATCATGTCATCTGCAAACAATGACAGTTTTGTTTCCCCCTTTCCTATTTGGATGCCTTTTATTTCCTTTTCTTGCCTGATCACTATGGCTAAATTTCCAATACTATATTGAATAGAAGTGGTGAAAGTGGACATCCTTGTCTTGTTCCTGATCTTAGTGGAAGAGATTTTAATTTTTGCCCATTGAGTATGATGTTGGCTGTAGGTCTCTCATATATGGCCTTTATTATATTGAGGAATGCTCCCTCTATTCCCACTTTGCTGAGTGTTTTTATTATAAATGGGTGTTGTACCTTATCAAAAGCTCTTTCCCCATCTATTGATATTCATGTGGTTTTGTCTTTGCTCTTGTTTATGTGATGTATTACATTTATTGATTTGCGAATATTGAACCATCCTTGCATCCCACTTGGTCAGGGTGTATAATCTTTTTAACGTATTGTTGGATGTGGTTTGCCAATATTTTGTTGAGGATTTTAGTGTCTATGTTCATCAGCTATATTGACCTAAAGTTTTCCTTCTTTGTTGTATCTTTATGTGGTTTGGGGATTAGGATGATGCTGGCTTCATAAAAACAGTTTGGGAGTCTTCTATCATTTTGGATTGTTTAGAATAGTCTGTGAAAAATAGGGGTTAGCTCTTCTTTAAATGCTTTGTAGAATTCTGTGAAACCATCTGATCCAGGGCTTTTCTGTGTAAGGATATTTTTGATTACTGCTTCAATTTCATTTGCTGTTATTGGTCTATTCAGGCTTTCTGCTTCTTCTCCACTGAGTTTTGGAAGATTACATTTTTCTAGAAATTTGTCCATTTTACCTAGGTTTCCAAATTTCTTGGCATACAGTTCTTCACAGTAATTTCTTACAATTCTTTGTATTTCTGTGGTATCAGGTGTAACCTCTCCTCTTTCATTTCTGATTGTGTTTCTTTGTGTCCTCTCTCTTTTTTTTCTTGTTGAGCCTGATTAAAGGCCTGTCAATTTTGTTTATCTTTTCAAAAAACCAGCTGCTGGATTCATTTATCCTTAGAATTCTGCTTTTAATATCTATGTCATTTAGTTCTGCTTTGATCTTGGTTACGTTACATCCCTCCTACTTGCTCTGGGCTCTGTGTTGTTGCTCCTCCAGTACTTGTAGGCATAGGGTTAAGTTGTTTGTTTGAAATGTTTCTATCTTCTTTAGGTAAGCCTGTATTGCTATGAACTTCCCTCTCATGACTGCCTTTGCTGTGTCCCATAAGTTTTGGGTTGTTGTGAGTACATTTTCATTTGTTTCCAGAAACTTTTTTTTATTTCTTCTCTAATTTCATTCCTGACCCATAAATTGTCTAATAGCATGCTATTCAGTCTCCAATATTTTGAGTGTTTTGTTTTTTTCCTTGGGGTTGGATTCTAGTTTCAGTCCCTTGTGGTCAGAAAAATGGCTTGGTTTGATTTCAATTTTCTTGAAATTTTTTAAAGATTTTATTTATTTATCTTTAGTGGGGAAGGGAAGGAGAGAGGGAGAGAAACATCAGTGTACAGTTGTCTTTCATGCAGCCCCTGCTGGGAACTGGCCTGCAGGGAACCAGCCTGCAATGCAACCCAGGCATGTGCCCTGACTGCGAATCAAACCGCGATTGTCTGGTTTGCAGGCCCGTGCTCAATCCACTGAGCTACACCAGCCAGGGCTCTTGAATTTTTTGTTTCATTTTGTGTCCTATCACGTGGTCTATCTTTGAAAATAGATATATGTACAATATCATGTGCATTTGAAAAGAATGTGTATTTAGCTTCTTTGGGATGAAGGGTTCTATATATATCAGTTAAATCCATTTCATCTAGGGTGTAGTTCAATGCCACAATATCTTTGTTGATATTTTGTTTGGAAGATCTGTCCATTTTTGACAGTGGGATGTTAAAATCCCCTACTATAATTGTGTTGCTCTCAATATCTTTCTTGAAGTCCTCTAAGACCTTCTTTATATACTTGGGTCCTCCTATGTTGGGTTCATATATATTTACAATGTTAATATCTTCTTGGTGGATTCTTCCCTTGAATATTATGAAGAGACCTTCTGGGTTTCTCTTTATGGCCTTTTTTTTTTTTGAAGTCTATTTTGACTGATATGAATATTGCTACCCCAGGTTTTTTTTTTTGTCTGTTTGCTTGGAAAATTTCTTTCCAGCCTCTCACTTTTAGTCTGTGATGGTCTTATGTCCTGAGGCAGGTCTCTTGTAGGCAACATATGTGTGGGTCATGCTTTCTTATCCATTCAGCTATTCTATGTCTTTTGATTGGAGCATTTAATCCATTTACTTTCGAGGTTGTTATTGATAGGTACTTATCCATTACCATTTTTGTACCTGTGTTCCTCTCTCTCCCTCTTTTCCTTCCTTTCCTTAAAGCAGTCCTTTTAGTATTTCTTGTAGAGCTGGTTTGGTGGAGGCATATTCTTTTAGACTTCTTTTGTCTTGGAAGCTCTTTATTTGGCCTTCTATCTTGATTGAGAACCTTGCTGGGTAAAGTAGCCTTGGTTGCAGGCCTCTGGTTCTCATTACTTGGAATATTTCTGGCCATTCTCTTCTTAATTGGAGTTTTTTTTATTGAGAGATTAATAGCTAACCTTATTGGGGCTCCCTTGTATGTTGCTTCCTGTTTTCCCCTTGCCGCCTTTAAGATTCTCTCTTTATCTTGGAATTTTGCCATTTTAATGGTGATGTGTCTTGAAGTGGGCCTCTTTGGGTTCCTTTTTTATTGGGACTCTCTGTGTTTCCTGTATTTGTGTGACTTTTTCTCTCATCAAATTAGGGAAATTTTCCCTCATTGCTTTTTCAAATGGGTTTTTTATCCCTTGTTCCTCTTCTTCTTCTTCTGATATTCCTATTATTCAGATATTATTACGTTTAATATTGTCTTGCATTTCTCTTAATCCCTCTTCATTCTTTTTGAGCCTCTTTTTATTTCCGTGCTCTTTCTGTGAGATGCTTTCTACTTTGTCCTTCAACTCACTGAACTGATCTTCTGCTTCATTGATCCTACTTTTTATCCCTTCTACTGTGTTCTTCAGTTCAGAATTTGTATTCTTCATTTCCTCTTGTCCCTTGCTGATAGTTTCTATTTCCTTTTTCATGTTGATATAGCTTGCAGTGAGATCATTGTAACTCCCCTGTACTTTCTGGTAGTTCATTGTGAGCTCTTTGAACTTCCTGATAACCAGTGCTTTGAATTCAATATCTGATAGTTGACTCGCCTCTATTTCATCTAACATTCTTTCTGAGGCCTCCTCCTTTTCTTTCATTTGGAGATGGTTTCTTTGTTTTTCCATTGTTTATGAGACTCTTCTTGTTAACCTCAGCTTCTTAAATTAATTTTTCTGACTCCCTGAGTTCATGGTGTGACCTTCTGTGGTATAATACCCGTGAAATTCAGTGATGCAGTCTCCTTCAGGTATCTTGATGTTCTCTACTTGCACCTACTCTTGTGTGTGTGTGTGTGTGTGTGTGTGTGTGTTTGTGTGGTCAGTTGGAGGGAGAGGGAAAATAGTTTATGATAGCAGTAGTGTATTTTATAATAGTTACAATCACAGCTGGTAGGGAAGAGATAGAAGATCTTTAGGATATATATAGTGTTAACCATAACCTTCAACTTAACTTGCCACTTTGAAGAAAGGATGGACAAAATGTAAGTCACTTGTTGGGGAGGGAAGGCTTTAGAGTTGGATCTAGAAAGCAGTGAGGTTGCCGGCAGTCAGATTTTCAGGTAAAGTGAAAGTAAAGAATAGTAAATAGGTGTAGCATGTGAACAAGTTGAATTAATCACTACAGTAATAGAATTCAGGAACCTGTAAAGTGGGCTAAGATCCAGGAGATGGGTTGTGAAATATTTAAAATTGTATAGAACAGCTATTGTTTACAATAATATTAGAGCAACAATCATAGGACAGACTCTATGTGATCTGTCTGAATAGGGGGTATAGAGCTTTGGGTAGTGTGCTAAACGAAAACAAGTGGTGTGAAGTATAGAATATTAGCAATGTACTGTGGAGGAGAGAACAGGGGAAACCTGTCAAATAATACAATATAACCAGCCAAGACTAAGAAGCCTACACAGAAAAGGGATGAATACAAAGATACTATTAAAATATAAAAGAAATGAGAATAATGAAAAAATAAAACAAATATGCAGCAACTTGTCACTTCTCTGCTGTAGCAAAGTGAAATTTGTCTCTCTGTCTCTACAGTTGGGATGCCCCTTCTTTGGGTCCCACTCTAGTCTTTTTGCAGTTCCCAGTTGTTTGTGTCTCTTGTGGGTAAAAAAAAAAAAAAAAAAAAAAACATAGCAACAAACAAAAAGGCAGGAGAAGGGAGGAAAAAGGGGTAAGTTTGGGAAGAAAGAAAGAAGGTCTAAAACAAGAGAAAAGAAAGGAGAGGAACAAAGTATTGAAATGAAGTGATAATAAAATTAAAATAATGTAAGATTACTAAAAAGAACCCCAAAACAAATCAAAACAAACAAACAAACAAACAAAAAAACAAGACGAAACCTTTCCTTGTTGGTTTCAAACTGTCCAAACTGTTTTTTCTGGTCGCAGTAAGACCTCTCTGTGGGCTGAGGTGCAGGTGCTCACACCAGTCAGGCTGCCAGACTGGGGTGCAGGCACCCATGCACCCGCCAGCCTGCCTACATCCTGTGGGATCTAGCACGGTCCTTCTCAGTCCTGTGGTGGGACTCAAATGCTTCTGCCCTTTCTCTGGATCACTGCCAGCCTGGGTATCAAGCAAGCCAAGCAGCCATTGCAGGAGAGTGCCTCAGTCCACTTTCCAAAAGAAAACTTCTCCAGAAAGCCTGCCTCTCAGCCCAGCCCAATCCCCAGCCAGACTGGTGTCAACAATGCGCCTCTCAAATCTCTCGGGCTGTGGACCACAGAGTCCGTAGTTGAACACGGCCCTTTGTCCTTATTACCCTCTCTATAAACTCAAGCAGACAGGTCTCTGCCCTGTGTTGCCCAGCCTTGCTTAGACTAAGAGGGAGGTAGGTGATGTCCCAGCTTTCTGCCCAAGGACCCTGCAGCAGGCCCAAGGCTCCCCAAAATTCTGCTGTAGCCCCGCCAGGTGCCATGCTCCCGAAGAGTCCTCCATGGCCAACACCCTGGTGCTGGTCGCCTACTGCAGCTGCTGGGTGCCCAGGCTCCTGTGGCAGATGCCCCTGGAGCTGGTACCAAACTGATGCCTCTGGACACCGACCACAACCACGGCAGTGGCATCAGGGCCTTCTGACCAAGGGCGCCGGCCCCTACCATCACCACTCTTGTCTTTACTCCAGTCCTCAAGATTCCACTGACCTGCCACTGCCTGGTCCTTCAGAATCCATCACAATCTCTGGTCTCTTACTTTTATAAATGCTGGGGAACTGCTGGTTGATTGTGCTGTTCCTCAGTAGATCTGCCAGGATTTTCTCCCATGTGTACGCGACCTGGAATCTGCTCTGTCCTACTTCAATGCCATCTTACCGGCCTCTGAAAATTACTTCTTACATGGAGCTGAAATCTGTTGCTCTGAGCTTCCAGGGGTAAAAATCCAACCCCATCCACACCAACAGTAGGAAATGTAAAGCATTTCTATCTTGGAAAGCAAGTGCTCCTGAAATCATCATGTTATCAAAGATCCCACCCCTGTCCTTTAATGACCAGCTGACATACTCTAATAATTTCCTCCCAGATAAATTTAAAATCAAAATTATTCTAAACAGCACTCTTTCTATTTGGGGTTTATAACAGGGCTTTGTGGAGATATGTTGTTAAAACTGATGGTATGAATTTTAGGCATAATGGCTAGTGTTCTTGGGAAAGCTTTAGGATAACTTTCCAGTATCTTTTGAACCATTCCTATAGGATGGAGACCAAAGACTCCTCCTTTCAATTCAATATCTCAACAATCTTCACTTAAATCTTTCAAATCAGGTTAGATTAACATTCACCAAAAATCCTAAAGCCAGCCCTATTCATAGCATTACCTGAAGCAAAGTATAAAAGCAATCAAACAACTGCTGCATCCAGGATCAAGCCCCTCTACCTTGTCTCTCTTTCCATTATCCTTAAAATTGGAGACCTGCCATTGGCCTTAATGCTCTGTAAGTATGCATAACTACAATATTGAATATGGTCAGACCTGTATATTCCAGTGAAAGGCCCATTGACTGCTAAAATCAATTAGATTGTATTTTCTTCTCATTTCCAAGATATAAGTAATGATCTGTTGTTAGAAAGAGTCAGGGGAACAAACAAAGCAATGGAAACTCTCTTTTATTATACTTGCTAATGATTCAGGTTTCCTTAGTACTGACAAGAATATGCCAAAATTTCAGACACTTCTGCCAAGATGCAGGCATAGGTGGAAACATTGTGCCTTCTCACACAACCAAGTTTAAAAACAACAAAGTTTTAGCAACAAAAAAACACAGCCGAACCGTTCAACTAGACCAGTAAGAGGGGTGGAGCCAGCAGCAGAGCACGTCAGGCAAAAAAGATCCCCCAATCCAGGCGCACAGGCAGCCGAGGGTAGATCCCAACTGTGGGGTAGCAACAGGGACCCAGTGCGGATGCAAGGTGGCAGGTTGACTGCGGTCACACATTGGAGTGCAGATAAACCGGCAAAGGAGTGAGCAATGAGACAGACCGCACAGGCCCCAGTGGTGGGAAGCAGCAGAAGTGATCACCATTGCTCCCTTTCTGACCTCGCCCCTACATACAGCATCATGAACCAGCAACCTGGGTGGCCCCGCCCTGGTGAACACCTAAGGCTCCGCTCCTCATACATAACAGGCTCAAACAGACCAAAACATGACTCAAGAACTCAAACCCCCAGAGCTGATAACTCTAAGTGACCAAGAAATTGCCAACCTATCTGATGCACAGTTCAAAACACTGGTGATCAGGATCCTCACAGAACTGGTTGATTTTAGTCACAAATTAGAGGAACATATGAAGGCTACACTAACTGAAATGAATGGAAATGCACAGGAAACCAATAGTAATGGAAAGAAAACTGGGACTCGAATCAAGGGAGTGGACCAGAAGGAAGAAAAAATTACCAAACAGAAAAGAATGAAGAAACAAGAATTCAAAAAAAAATAAGGAGAGGCTTAGGAACCTCCAGGACATTTTTAAACATTCCAACATCCGAATTATGGGGGTACCAGAAGGGGAAGAGAAACAGCCACAAGTGGAACACTTATTAGAACAAATGATAAAGGAGAACTTCCCCAATCTGGCAAAGGAAATGGACTTCCAGGAAATCCAGGAAGCTCAGAAAGTCCCAAAGAATTTGAACTCAAGGAAGAACACACCAAGGCACATCATCATTACATTAGCCAAGATTCAAATGAAGGAGAGAATTCTAGAAGCAGCAAGAGATAAGGGGACAGTCACCTACAGAGGAGTTCCCATCAGACTGTCAGTGGATTTCTCAAAAGAGACCTTACAGACAAGAAGGGGCTGAAAAGATATATTCCAAATCATGACATCCAAAGACCTACATCCAAGATTGCTCTATCCAGCAAAGCTTTTATTTACAATGGAAGGACAGATAAAGTGCTTCTCAGATAAGATCAAATTCAAGGAGTTCATCATCACCAAGCCCTTATTATATGAAATGTTAAAGGGACTTACCTAAGAAAAAGAAGATAAAAAAGATGAACAGTGAAAGGACAGCAAACTCACAGTTATTAACAACCACACCTAAAAGAAAAACAAACTAAGAGGACAGCTAGATCAGGAGGGGAACCATAGAAATGAAGATCACATGGAGGGTTAGCAACAGGGGAGTGTGAGAAGGAGAAGGTGGGAGAAGGTACAGAAAATAAGTAGCATAGATGGTAGGTAGAAAATAGGGAGAAGGCAAGAATAGTATGGGAAATATAGAATCTAAAGAACTTGAGACATGTGGTCATAAACTAAAGGGGGGGAATGGTGGGGGGGTGTGCAGGGTGGAGGGGAATGAAGGGGGGAATACAACAACTGTAATGGCATAATCAATAAAATATACTTAAAAAAGAACATGCCAAGGTTTCATCAATCTTATTCTTTCTTCCTTCCAGCCTTACCATTGTCATCCATAATTAAGTCAGGTCTACACTAGGTGAAATACCACCAGTGATACTTCAAGTCATGTGGAAACTAGTTACACATTCCCACCAAGTACAACAAATTTACATCCCAGGTGCCCAATCCAAAATTTGAATGATATGTATTTGGTGCTATTCATTATACTAAAATAACATCCCACCACAACCCTCAAAGCTTCACCAACTGTGTGAACAGGTACCTTCTGATTACAGTGATATTTTACAGGAAAAAAAAAAGAAGCCAAAAATAGACAACAGCAGGATAGGGAGTAGAAGGAGAAAAGTATAAAAAAACTTTGTTACTAAAAAGACGGCCAGAATTCCAATGACATTTGGTGGTAGATAGGTAGAACAGGTTTTATGTAGGCAGATTTCTGGTCAACATCAATACCACCTGGTGGGGCCACAGAACATACAAGTAAATGTATTGCTTACCAATCATGCAGATGATCTAAGTTTGAATCCCAGCACTAACAGTTGTGTGATTTTGGATAAAAATATTTTACCTCTGAATCTAGATTTCTTCACCTTTAAAATAGTAGCAGTACCTCATAGAGTAGTTGCAGGTGTTCAGTTCAATGCAGCAATACATTAAAAATATGGATTAGGTCCAAAATATAAGATAAGTAATGTTATATCAGGTAGTGATAAGCATTATAAAGAAAAATTATGTAACGTATGTGGAACAATTGACATACTGTCTGATGTGAATAAGAATTCAATGAAAAGTAGATACCACCTCATTAAACCTCCCTAAAATTAGAACCTCATCTCCATTTTATTTATAAGAAAACTAAGGTAAGTGAGTTAAATAACTTGCTTAAGAGCACACAGCTTTTAACTCCCAGACTCCAAATGCAATCTTGGTTACAGATACAAAACCCCAAGTTCTTTCCACTCTACCAATGTTCATATTGAATTCTTGTTTGTGAAACCATAAAAGGTTAATTTTTTAAAAATTTTTAAAGATTTTATTTATTTATCTTTAGAGGGGAAGGGAAGGAGAGAGGGAGAGAGACATCAATGTATGGTTGCCTTTCATGCATCCCCTGCTGGGAACTGGCTTGCAGGGAACCAGCCAGCAATCCCGGTATATGCCCTGACTGGGAATCGAACTGCGATTGTCTGGTTCGCAGGCCTGTGCTCAATCCACTGAGCTACAGCAGCCAGGGCCATAAAAGGTTAATTTTTTAAATATTTTATTTACTTATTTTTAGGCAGAGGAGGAGGGAAGGAGAAAGAGAGTGAGAGAAACATCAATGTGTGGTTGTCTCTCATGCACCTCCTACTGAGGACCAGGCCTGCAACCCAGGCATGTTCCCAGACTGGGAATCAAACTGGCAACACTTTCGTTTGCAGGCCAGCACTCAATCTACTAAGCCACACCAGCCAGGGCTAAAAGGTTAACTGTTTTTAATTTAAGAATCATCTAGTACAGAGTTGGAGTTTTGTTTGTTTAGTATTTTTAAGAGTAGAACTCAATTTGTAAAATATATAAAAACACATTGCTTCTTGGCTTTAAGCAGGTCAGGGGAGTGCTCAGAATCCTTCCTTATATGAACCTCTCACTTCCTGAGACAACTTTCATGAAAATTCATGGTCCTATAGCTAATCTAACTCCCCTGATTTAGTCACCAATATTTTAGAGAAGTACAAAAAGACTAAAATTGTGAAGGTATCCACTCACAGTTTTACTGAGAGTTAGTCCAGAATGCCCATTAAAGTGGAATGTCCAATAAATAATCAGAAGAAAATAGTTCAGACCACAAATGGATGCAGTCAGTCTCATAAGTGGTATTAACTAGTCACTATGTGGTTTTTAAAAAGTGCTTAATTGAAACAGAGCTACACTTACCAACTGCTAAATCATATCCACATGGGGTATGCTTGAGCAGGTCCCACACAGGAAGGAGTTTGATTCCAATAATCCATGGTGGGCCTTCTAATCTGAGTATTCATGAAGAAGTGTTCATACCCAGGGTTCAGCTGAATCACAATGTACCTATCTCCTTGCACTCGCTGTTCTGAGAATAAATGGATATGAAAAATGCTTTAAAAGTTGTAAAGTGCTGTGAAAATGTAAGTTCCTTGAACATTATTGCTATTACCATTATTCTAGATTATGACTTCAATCTTACAGCTTAAAACTTTCACTAACTCCATATCCCCAACCAGGCCCCAGAGAGTCCCTAAACAGCTACAGATCTATACATGCCGGTCATTATCAGTGTCCTCAGTCAAAGATTTACTCTGTAACTGACAAAATAACTTGGTGAACTCATCTTAGTTGTGATGGGCATAAAAACTCTCCCTATCTCATCTCAGTTAAGCCAATTAAGCCACATTATTAAGCACTCATTTTGCAAAACAATAACTTTCACTGAGATTAAATAGCAAAATAGTATCTGGAAAGACTGGAATAATAAGCCCAAAGCCATGTAAATGTACAATGCAATGTCTATCAAAATTCCAGTGACATTTTGCATGGTAATAAAATATATTTATTTTATTTTATTTTAAAATCTGTCTGAAACCAAAAAGACCCAAATAGCTAAAGCAGTCTTAAGAAAGAACAGAGCCAGAAGCATTATACTTTCTGATTTCAAATTATATCACAAAGCTTTAGTAATAAAAATGGTATCACCTGGCTGGTGTAGCTCAGTGGATTGAGTGTGGGCCTGTGAACCACACGACAGTGGTTAGATACCCAGTCAGGGCACGTGCATGGGTTGCAGGCCAGTTCCCAGCAAGGGACGCATGAGAGGCAACCATACATTGATATTTCTCTCCTTCCCTTCCCCTCTAAATATAAATAAATAAAATCATTTTAAAAATTAAAAAAAGGTATGGTATTGGCATAAAAAGAGATACATAGACCAATGAAAGATCATAGAGAGCCCAGAAATATACCCATGCATATGTGGTCAATTAATTTATGATAAAGCAGCAAAGAATATATAATGGTAAAAGGACAATCTCTTGAATAAATAAGGTTAAAAAAAACTGGACAGCCACATGCAAAAAATTAAAAAATAAAACTAGAACACCCTTATACCATACACAAAAATTAAATCAAATGGATTAAAGGCTTCAATGTAAGACCTGAAACCATAAAAATTTCATAAGAACACATAGGTGATAAGTTCCCTGATATGAGTCATGGCAGAGATTTTTTGGATCTGATACCAAAAGCAAAACTAAACAAATGCAACTACATCAAACTACAAAAAGTTTGCATTTCAAGGAAACCATCAGCAAAATATAAAGGCAACAAACTGAATGGGAAAAATATTTTCAGTTTATATATTTAATAAGTGGTTAATACCTAAAATATATAAAAAATTCATATAACTCAACAGCAAAAAAAAGTTTAAAATTTTGATTTAAAAATGGGCAATAAGAGGAGTCAGTTACGGGAAGCAGGACACTCACAGTCCCTGTGCCACTGCCATAAGCACAGGTCTGGGTGCCGGGGAGTAAGCTATGGGAGCCAGGACACTGGTGGCCCCTGTGATGCTGCTATAGAGATGGGCCTGGGTGCCAGGGAGTCATCTATGGGAGGTGGGACAGTAGAGGCCCCTGTGACGGGGCTGGGCACCAGAGGAGTCAGCTATGGGGTCCGGGACACTAGCGGCCCCTGTGCCGCTGCCAGAGTGATGGGACTGGGTGCTGGGGAGTCAGGTATGGGAGCCGGGACACTCGAGGCTCCTGTGCCACTGCTGTAGCAATGGGTCTGGGTGCCAAAGGAGTCAGCTACGGGACGCGGGAGACTCAGCAGTGGTTGGAGACCAGCGCAGGGACCAGAACGAGGACCAGCGCAGGAGTAGGTGGAGACGGAGAACATCAAGATACCTGAAGGAGTTTGCACCACTGAAATTCACAGGTATTATACCACAGAAGTTCACACCATAACCCCAGGGAGTCAGAACAGATCAATTTAAGAAGCTGAGACTAACGAGAAGAGTCTCAAACAATGGGAAGACAAAGAAACAATCCCCAAATGAAAGAAAAAGCAGAAACTTCAGAAAGAATGTTAGATGAAATAGGCCCAATCAACTATCAGTGAATTCAAAGCACTGGTTATTACAAAGTTCAAAGAGCTCACAATGAGCTACCAAAAACTACAAGGGAGCTACAATGATCTCTCTGCAAACTACAACAATATGAAAAAGGAAATAGGAACTATCAGCAAGGGACAAGAGGAAATGAAGAATACAATTTCCGAATTGAAGAACACAGTAGAAAGTTTCAAAAGTAGAATAGATGAAGTGGAGGATTGGGATTAACGAGTTAGAAGACAAAGTAGAAAGCATCTCACAGAAGGAGCAAGAAAAGAGAAAGAGGCTCAGAAAGAATGAAGAGAGATTAAGAGAAATTCAAGACGATATATAATGTAATAATATCTGAATAACAGGAATGGCAGAAGGAGATGAAGAACAAGGGATAGAAACTGTATTTGAAAGAGTAGTGAGAGAAAATTTCCCTAATTTGATGAGAGAAAAAGTCACAGAAATCCAGGCATCAGAGAGAGTTCCGATAAAAAGGAACCCAAAGAGGCCCACTTCAAGACACATCACCATTAAAATGGCAAAATTCCAAGATAAAGAGAGAATCTTAAAGGCAGCAAGGGGAAAACAGGAAGTAACATACAAGGAAGCCCCAATAAGGTTAGCTATTAATCTCTCAACAAAAAAAACTCCAAGTAAAAAGAGAATGGCCAGAAATATTCCAAGTAATGAGAACCACAGGCCTGCAACCAAGGCTACTTTACCCAGCAAGGCTCTCAATCAAGATAGAAGGCCAAATAAAGAGCTTCCAAGACAAAAGAAGTCTAAAAGAATATGCCTCCACCAAACCAGCTCTACAAGAAATACTAAAAGGACTGCTTTAAGGGAAGGAAGGAAAAGAGGGAGACAGAGAGGAACACAGGTAAAAAAATGGCAATGAATAAGTACCTATCAATAATAACCTTAAACGTAAATAGATTAAATGCTCCAATCAAAAGACACAGAATAGCTCAGTGGAGAAGAAAGCATGACCCACATATATGTTGCCTACAAGAGACCCACCGCAAGACAAAAGACCATCGCAGACTAAAAGTGAAAAGCTGGAAAGAAATTTTCCAAGAAAACAGACAAGTAAAAAAAGCTGGGGTAGCAATTCTCATATCTCAATTCTCATGACAAAATACACTTCAAAAAAAGGGCCATAAAGAGAGACCCAGAAGGTCAGTTTATAATACTCAAGGGAAGAATCCACCAAGAAGATATTAACATTGTAAATATATATGAACCCAACATAGAAGGACCCAAATATATAAAGAAAATCTTAGAGGACTTCAAGAAAGATATTGACAGCAACACAATTATACTAGGGGTTTAACACCCCACTGTCAAAAATAGAGTGATCTTTCAAACAAAATATCAACAAAGATATTGCGCCATTAAAAAACACCCTAGAGGAAATGGACGTAACTGATATGTATAGAGCCCTTCATCCCAAAAAAGCTAAATACACATTCTTTTCAAATGCACATGGAACGTTTTCAAAGATAGACCACATGATAGAACACAAAACAAGCCTCAACAAATTCAAGAAAATTGAAATCATACCAAGCACCTTCTCTGACCACAAGGGACTGAAATTGGAAACCAACCCCAAAGGAAAAACACCAAAGCACCCAAAATCATGGAGACTGAATGGTATGCTATTAAACAACAAGTGGGTCAAGGATGAAATTAGAGATGAAATCAAAACATTTCTGGAAACAAATGAAAATGATCTCACAACAACCCAAAACTTATGGGACACAGAAAAGGCAGTCTGAGAGGGAAGTTTATAGCAATACAGGCTTACCTAAAGAAGACAGACACAGCTCAAACAAACAACCTAACCCCATGCCTGCAAGAACTCGAGGAACAACAACAAGGACATCCCAGAGCAAGCAGAAGGAAAGAAATAACCAAGATCAGAGCAGAATTAAATGACATACAGACTAAAAGCACAATTCTAAGGATCAATGAATCCAGGAGTTGGTTCTTTGAAAAGATAAACAAAATAGACAAGCCTTTTAGTAGACTCATCAAGAAAAAAAAAGAGAGAGGACACAAATAAACACAATCAGAATGAAAGAGGAGACATTACAACTGACACCACAGAAATAGAAGGGATTGTCAGAAATTACTGCGAAGAACTGTATGCCAAGAAATTTGAAAACCTAGGGGAAATGGATACATTTCTAGAAAAATACAATCTTCCAAAACTCAATGAAAAAGAAGCAGAAAATTTGAACACACCAATAACAGCAAAAGAAATTGAAGCAGTAATCAAAAAACTCCCATCACACAAAAGCCCTGGACCAGATGGTTTCACAGGAGAATTCTACAAAGAATTTAATGAAGAGCTAACCCCTATTCTCCGCAGATTATTCAAAAAAATTCGGAAGGATGGAAAACTCCCGAATTCTTTTTATGAAGCCAGCATCACCCTAGTTCCAAAACCAGATAGAGACACAACAAAGAAAGAACACTTCAGACCAATATCACTGATGAACATAGATGCTAAAATCCTCAACAAAATATTGGCAAATTGCATCCAACAATACACCATGACCAAGTGGGATTCATCCCAGGGATGCAAGGATATTTCAATATTTGCAAATCAGTAAATGTAATATATCATATAAACAAAAGCAAAGACAAAAACCACATGATCATATCAATAGACACAGAAAAAGCTTTTGATAAGGTACAACAACCATTTATGACAAAAAACACTCAGCAAAGTGGGAATAGAGGGAGCATTCCTCGATATAATAAAGGCCATATATGAGAGACCTACAGCCAACATCATACTCAATGGGCAAAAATTAAAATCTCTTCCACTAAGATCAGGAACAAGACAAGGATGTCCACTTTCACCATTTCTATTCAATATAGTATTGGAAATTTAGCCATAGTGATCAGGCAAGAAAAGGAAATAAAAGGCATCCAAATAGGAAAGGGGGAAACAAAACTGTCATTGTTTGCAGATGACATGATAGTGTACATGGAAAATCCTATATACTCTACCCAAAAACTGCTCGAACTAATTAATGAATTTGGTAAAACAGCGGAATACAAAGTCAATATCCAGGAATCAAAGGCATTTTTTATACCAACAATGAAACAGCAGAAGCAGAAATCAAGAAAAAAATTCATATGATATAGCAAAAAGAAAAATAAAATACCTAGCAATAAACCTAACCAAGGAGTTAAAAGACCTATATGCAGAAAACTGCACAACACTGAAGAAAAAAATCAAGGAAAACACAAACAAATGGAAACATATACCTTGTTCATGGATTGGAAGAATTAACATCATCAAAATGTCCATACTACATAAAGCATTTTACAGATTCAATGCAATACCTATTAAAGTACCAATGGCATATTTCACACACATAGAACAAACACTTCAAAAATTTATATGGAACTATAAACAACACAGAATAGCAGCTGCACTTTTGAAAAAGAAGAACAAAGTAGGAGGGATCACAATACCTGATATTAAACTGTATTACAAGGCCACTGTAATCAAAACAGCCTGGTACTGGCATAAAAACAGGCACATAGACCAATGGAACAGAATAGAGAGCCCAGAAATAAACACAAGTCTCTCTGGTCAATTAATATTCAACAAAGGGCGCAGGAACATAAAATGGAGTAAAAATAGCGTCTTCAACAAATGGTGTTGGGAGAACTGGGCAGTTACATGCAAAAAAAATGAAACTTGAGCACCAACTTACACCATACACCAAAATAAATTCAAGGTGGATAAAAGACTTAAATATAAGCCATGACACCATTAAAGTCCTAGAGGAGAACATCGGCAGGAAAATCTCAGATATTTCACACAGCAACATTTTTACTGATATGTCCCCTAGAGCAAGGGAGATAAAGGAAAGAATAAACAAATGGGACCTCATCAAAATAAAAAGCTTCTGCGTGGCTAAAGAAAACACTATTAAATTAGCAAGACAACCAACTGTATGGGAAAACATATTTGCCAGTGATACCTCAGACAAAGGTTTAATCTCCAAAATATACAAAGAACTTACACGACTCCACTCTAAGAAGACACCCAACCCAATTAAAAAATGGGAAAAGGACTTGAACAAACACTTCTCCAAGGAGGACCTACAGAAGATCCAGAGACACATGAAGAAATTCTCAATATTGCTAGCTATAGAGAGATGCAAATTAAAACCACAATGAGATACCACTTTACACCAGTCAAGATGGCTATCATAAACAAAGCAACTGGCAACAATTGTTGGAGAGGTTGTGGGGAAAAGGGGACCTTAGTTCACTGTTGGTGGGATTGCAGACTGGTACAACCACTGTCGAAAACAGTATGGAATTTTCTCAGAAAACTAAAATGGACCTGCCTTTTGATCCAGCAATTCCACTGCTAGGATTATATCCTAAGAATCCTAAAACATCAATATCAAAGAACTTATGCACCCCAATATTCATAGCAGCACAATTTACAATAACCAAGAGCTGAAAGTAACCTAGGGGCCCATCAGTAAATGAATGGATCAAAAAATTGTGGTACATATACACAGTGGAATCCTATGCAGCAGATAGAAAGAAGGAACTACTACCCTTTGCAGCAACATGGATGGAACTCGAAAACATTATGCTGAGTGAAATAGGCCAGGTGCTGAAAGACAAATACCATATGATCTCACCTTTAACAGGAAGCTAAACAACAAAACAAACAAGCAAGCAGAAAAAAAAAAACCAAAGACACTGAAATAGAGAACAAGGGGATAGTGACCAGAGGGGAGAAGGAAGGGAAGTTAAGGGGGAAAAGGGGGAGGGATTTGGAGGAACAAATAGGAAGTACACAGGGACCAGAACTAAGGGGGGTGGAAATGGGAGGGAGGTGGGGAGCAAGGGGTGGGGGAGGCTGGGATGGGAGAAATAGACAAAAAACTGTACTTGAAAAATAACTAAATAAAATTAATTTTAAAAAAAAGAAAAAAAAAACTAAAAAAAAAAGGAAAAGGAAAACTACCATATAGTCTAGGAATTCCACTTCTGAGTATTTATCTAAAAAAAATAAAGAAAGAAAAACACTAAATCAAAATTTATATGTAGACCCATATTCATTGCAATATTATTTACTATAGCCAATATACCATGAAAACAACCTATGTGTCAACTGATGAATGAATGGACACAGAAAACATACCTGTAGCTCATATTTTCATATTATCATACATATCATCATGTATTACTATATTTATCACTATATATATTGCATTGCAATATTATTCAGTTGTAAAAAGGAATCAAATCTTGCCATTTGCTACAACATGGATTAACATTGAGGCATTGTGCTATGTGAAACAAGTTACACTTAGAAAGACATATACCATATGATCTCACTTATATGTGGAAACTATAATTAATAAAATAAACAAAAAATCCTCAGTGAATGCATATATACAGAATACAAATTAATATTTGCTACAGGTGGTGAGTGGTGGTTAGGTAAAATGGTTCAAGGGGATCAAAAGATACGAACTTCCACTTATAAAATAAATGTCGTGGAGCTGTAATGTACATCACAGTGAGTATAGTTAATAATACCACATTGCATATTTAAAAGGTATTACGGGGACTTTGGGTAAAGATGGTAGAGTAGCTAAACTCTGTTCACCTCGGCCTCTAACTACATCAAAATTAAAACTAAATTATACAACTACTACCATTGAGAACCACCTGAAGGCTAGCTGAACAGAAGCCCTATAACTAAAGATATAAAAAAGAACCCACATCAAGAGTAGTAGGAGGAGTGAAGACACAGAACAGCAAGGTCTCACACCCATGATGTGGCGACTAAGAATCAAGAGGGATATCTGAGCTCTGGATGTTCTCCTCTAAGGAGCACAGGGTTCCAGCCCCATACTTGTTCTCCACATCCCAGATTCCAGTGCTGGGAAGAGAAGTCTGTGTAACATCTGGCTGTGAAAACCAGTGAGGATTGCATCTGAGTAAGCCAAAGGACTGCTGGAGACCTAGGTGTTGCAGGTCATAAAAGGCCCAAATACAAGCTCACTCAACAAACTAACTTTCTCTGGGTTCCAGCACAGAAGCAGCAGCTTTAAACGTGCCAGGGACATATGGGGAAGAACTAAGTTGACTAGCTTCATAGTAAGAAAGGCATGGGTCAAGACAGCTGTCTCCTGGGACAGAAATCCTGGCAGGTTCCATTCTTCTTTTATTGAACCTTTATACCACCAGCTGGCCTGGTGCAAGTGGCCACCAAATCTGAGCTCCCCATTAACTTAGCTAACACCATTTTCCCTGCCTGGTGATTCCCTAAGACCCAGCCCTACTCATTCATCCAGCCAAACCTCTTCCAGTGCCTCCACCACACAATCAGGCAGTGATTGGCTCACACTGAAGACTTTCCTAAAATTCCCCAAAGGTTCAGAAATGCCAAACAAGCAGCAACTGGCCTCAATGTACCATGTACCACTTTCTAAACTACCATAAACAAGGCACAACTGGCAACTGGTCCCAACTTGCAATGTAACTCCCTTCAGGTAGCCCCAAGCCTGTCTTAATTAGCAGTCAGTCTTGGCTGAGATCATAGAAACAGCTAAGAAGCCACAAAATTGACACCAGTGGCAGCTGGCTTCAGCTAACATTGTGGTCCCCAACAAAGTGTCCTAAGCAAAATACTGGTGTCACCCATCTTTGGTTCAAAGAATAGCCTCTCCCAAGAGCTTCCAAGCACAACAAAAGTAGCAATAAACCATGGATCATTTTGTAGCCTCTACCAGATGTCCCCAAGCCAGGCACAACCAGTGGCTAAACATGAGTTGTACGAAGCCCCGTCCTAGAGGATCCAAATCCAACACATCTGATGATTAGCTGAAGAACATATCAGAACACCACTTAACAAGCTTCACAAATGACACGCTCAAAAAGGTAATTTGGTTTGCACTCTGTGAGGTCATACCCACAGTCCAGCATGTCTTTTGTATTCATAGACAGCCCTCACAACCGGGCAGCCTAATGTGCCAATAGCAATCAAGACTCAACTACATAGAAGTACACACACAACCCACATTAGAGTCATCCCGGGAGTACCTGGCTCATGTGAACAGAGAGGTTGTGTATCTGTACACCTCAGGATACCACTCTGCCAAGACCAGGACATGAAACATCTAATACAGTCATAGCCCCTTACTTGGTTTCTGAACCCATCAAATCATGTAATCATCACATTTTGACGAGAAAAAATGTTTCAGCACTTGGTGTTCACTTGGGACTCATCACACTTACTAGAACTTGTATGAGTTACAATGCCACCCTATAAGAAAAAATGCTTCACCACTCTTTGCATTTAATACTTGTCAATTTTGGCACTCACAACAAGGTCCAGGAAAAATTAACAATGAGCAACAAGGTACTGCTGTACTTAGAAACAAACACAGGGAATCAACCAAAATGAGGAGACAAGGAAACATGTCCCAAATGGAAGAACATGACAAAACTCCAGAAAAAAATCAAAGTAATGGAGACAATCAATGTATAAAAAAGAGTTCAAATCACCGATTATAAGGATGCTCCATGAATTTAAGGACAGAATGGATTATCTCAGTGAGAACTTAAAAAAAGAATTTACAATTAAATGAACTAGAAAAAAGAACAAAAAAACCACACCCAAATGCAGTAGAAAAAAAAAATAAGATCAGAGTGGGAAAAAAGAATTTAAAAAAAACACAAAAGATCAATGACATTTGCATTTCAAGATGTCAGTGGAGTGGGTGAAAACTACACTCACCTCCTCCAAGCACCAAACTAAAATTACAACTAAATTAAAGGACAATCATCCTCAACAAACAACTGAAGATTAGCTGAAGGGGATTCTCATAACCAAGAATTTACAGTAGAAGTCACATACAGACTGGTAGGAATGGCAGAATGCAAAAGGGGCTGAACCTGCTCCTATGCGTGATGGCTGAGATTCAAGAGGCATATGTCAGTTATGAAAAGTTCCTCCTGAGAAGTATGGAGACTAAACCCCAAGCCAGACTTCCCAGCCCAGAACACTAGCACTGGAAAAATGTGTCTACTTAACATTCGGCTGTGAAAAGCAATAGGGTTTCTGTACACCAGAAAAAATATGTGTCTGCTAGAGACACATGCACCCTCTTAAAAAGCCAACAAACAGAATTTCATTCACAGCCATTCACCCCTGGTTCCAGCAAAGGGAACGCAGAGTAAAGTTGCCTGAGGACAATCTTGGTTTGGTGGCTCTGGGGAGAACTGAGGGTATAGCAACCAGGATAACTGTGCTGAGTAAATCTCCTATAATGGAAACACAGTCTTTCTTGAGTGGAGCACTCCCATCTGAGTGCCATCAGCCTGGAAGAAAGCAATATCCCCAACTTTTGGACTCCCTCTCACCTCAACTTGTAGAGCTTGGTGCACAGCTTGGTCCTTCACATGCACAATGAAGCCCAGCAGAGAGAACAACAGTGAATTGCTTGAAGCTCCAAAAAGGTTACCGAGGGCTGGGCACTGATAACATCTGAAACTGATATGCACCAGAATCCCTCCCAAAAGGCCCAAACCAACACACCCAGTGACCAAATTCAGACATCAGATTGGATCTAATAGTCTTCAAAAACAGCATTATCCAAAAAGAGATTTGGAATTCTCCCCAGCAAGGCAAATTCTGCTTCATGTAGTCAGCACCTGCACAGAAGCTCACACACCATGGTTAAGGTCGACCCTCACAGTCAGCCAGCTTGAGGGTTGATCCCAAGCATGAGTCAGTAACACTCAAGACATAATTATAACAGGAGGGCCCACATAACCCACACAGGAAACATTCTTGGAGCACTCAGCTCAGATGATCAAGGAAACTGAGCCACTTGGTCCCACAGGACACCTACTACATTAAGATACCCCATGAATACTAAGAGTCAGAGCAAATTTATCTAATACTTAGAAACAAACACTAAGTAGCAACCAAAATGGAGTGAATAAAAACAGTTCCCAAATGAAAGAACAGGAGAACTCTCCAAAAGAAGAGCTAAATGAAGTAGAGGCAAGCATTTTAACAGATGGAAAATTCAAAGTAAGGGTATATGGATGTGAGATAACTTAGTGCGAACAACAAAGAATATATAAAATACAAAAAGGAACACTCAGAAAGCAAGAATACAACATCAGAGATAAAGAATACACTGGAAGAAATAAACAGTAGGTTGGATAAAGTAGAAGATCAAATCAGCAATTTGGAAGAAAGGGTAGAAAAAAAAACCCAATCAGAGGAACAAAAAGAAAAAAATTTAAATGAGGATAGTTTAAAGGGCCAATCAGACAATGTGAAGCATAACAGTATCTGCATCATAGCAATACCAGAAGGAGAAGCTAGAGAGCAAGGAATTGAGAAACTATTTGAAGAAATAATAGCCCAGAACTTCCCTAACCAGGTGAAGCAAAAAGACAAATAAATTCAGAAAGTGCAGAGAGTCCCAAACAAGGTGAACCTGAAGAGGTCCACACCAAAGCACATCATAATTTAAATCGCAAAACTTAAAAACAAATGAGGAATCTTAAAAGCCATTACAGAAAGATGGCTAGTAAACTACACGAAAGCTTTTATAAGACTGTCAGCTGATTTTTCAATAAAAACATTTCAGGTCAGAAGGGATTGGCAGGAAATACTCCTATTTATTAAAAGCAAACCCTACAACCAAGATTATTTTACCCAGAAAAGTTACCATTTAAAATCAAAGGGGAAATAAAAAGCTACACACACAAGAAAAATCTAACGGAGTTTATAGTCACCAAACCAGTACTACAAGAAACGTTAAAGATTCCTCTTTATGAAATACAAGAAGAATTTTTTATTGGAAGAAGAAAAAAACAGAGGAGCATAGTTAAAAGAATAAATGGCAATAAATACATACTCATCAATAATCACATTGAAAGTAAATATTAAATGCATTAATCAAAAGACATATGATAGTGTAAATGACAAGAAAGCAAGAGTCACATACATGCCACCTAAAAGCGACACAGCTCAGAATGAAAGATACACACAGACTAACAGTAAAGGGATGAAAAAATATTTCATGCAATTGGAAATGAAATTTAAAAACTGGGCTAGCAATACTTGTATCTGACAAAAATAAGACTGAAACAGAGGCTATAGTGAGAGACAAAGAGGGACACAACATACTGATAAAGGGAGCAATCCAACAAGAGGATATAACACCTGTAAATATTTACTCACCCTACATGGGAGCACCTAAATATATAAAGCAAATCATGACTGACATTAAGGGAATGATCAACAGTATTAAAGACATAGTAAGGGATTTTAACACTCCACTGGCATCAATGCAGAGATCTTCCAGTCAGAAAATCAACAAGGAAATGGTGACCTTAAAATACAAAGTAGATCAGATACATTTAATTGGTGTTTTCAGAGCACTTCTCTTCCAAAGCAGCAGAATATATATCAATTTCAAGTACACATAGAACATTTTATAGGATAGAATATACATTAAGACACAAAATAAGTCTGAATAAATTTAAGAAGATTCAAATGATATCAAGCACCTTCTCAGACCATAATGGTATAAACTAGAAATCAATCACAAGAAAAAATAAAGTAAAAAACACACAGAGAGCCCTGGCTGGTGTAGCTCAGTAGATTGAGTGATGGCCTGTGAACCAAAGGGTCACTGGTTTGATTCCCAGTCAGGGCACATGCCTGGCTTGTAGGCCAGGTCCCCAGTAGGGGGCACATGAGAGGCACCCACACATTGATGCCTCTCTCTTTTTCTTTCTCCCTTCCCCTCTCTAAAAAATAAATAAAATATTTAAAAAAACACACAAAGTCATAAAAGCTAAATAACATGTTAATAAACAATGAATAATTAGCTACAGGAAGAAATCAAAAGATACCTTGAAACAAATGAAAATAAGAATACAACAACCAAAAATCTATAGGACACAGTAAAAGTAGACCAAAGAGGCAAATTCACAGAATTACAGGCCTATATCAAGAAATAAGAAAAAGATTAAATATATAATCTAACTTTACACTTAAGGAATTTGAAAAAGAACAATAAACAAAGCCAAAAGTGAGTAGAGGGAAGGAAATAGTAAAGATGAGAACAGAAATAAACAAAATAGAGTCTAAACAATATAAACAATCAATGAAACCAAGAGGTGAGTCTTTGAAAAGATAAACAAGATTAATGAACATTTAAGCAGATTCATCAAGATAAAAAAGATAGAGACTTCTGCCAAGATGGAGGCATAGGTGGAAGCACTGCACTTTCTCATACAACCAAGTTTAAAAACAACAAAGTTTTAACAACAAAAATGCAGCCAAACCACAGAAAATTTAACTATATGTAAGTCCGACAACAATGAAACCTTCAGCCAAACCGGTAAGGGGCAGAGCCAGGGGCAGAGCCAGCAGCAGAGCGGTGTCGGGCAAGAAAGAGCCACCAGACTGACCCAGGTGCACGACCCAGATGCGCCAGCAGCCGTGGGCGGATCCCAGCTGTGGAGTAGTGGGCAGACCCACTGAGGGTGCAGGGCGGTGGACTTACTGAGGGTTGACCGCGGTCACACATTCATGTGCAGTTAAACCAGTGAAGAAGCTAGAAGTGAGACAGACCATGCAGGCCCCAGTGGCGGGAAGCAGCAGAGGGGACTGCCATTGTCCCTCTCTGACCACACCCCCACATACAGCATCACAAACCAGCAACCTGGGTGGCCCCGCCCTGTTGAACATCTAAGGCTCCGCTCCTCATACATAACAGGCACAAACAGATCAAAACATGGCTCAAGAACAACTCAGAGCCCCAGAGCCACTAAATCTAAGCGATGAAGAAATAGCTAAACTTTCAGATGCACAGTTCAAAACACTGGTGATCAGGATGCTCACAGAACTGGTTGACTTTAGTCACAAATTAGACAAACATATGAAGGCAAAACTAATTGAAATGAATGAAAATGCACAGGAAACCAATAGTCATGGAACCAAAACTGGGACTCAAATCAAAGGACTGGACCAGAAAGAGGAAAAAAATGACCAAAAAGAAAAGGATGAAGAAACAAGAATTCAAAAAAATGAGGAGAGTCTTAGGAACATTCAGGACATCTTTAAACGTTCCAATATCTGAATTATAGGGGTACCACAAGGGGAAGAGGAACAGCCACAAGTGGAAAATTTATTTGAACAAATAATAAAGGAGAATTTCCCCAATCTGGCAAAAGAAATAGACTTCCAGGAAACACAGGAAGTTCAGAGAGTCCCAAAGAAGTTGGACCCAAGAAGGAACACACCAAAGCACATCATAATTACATTAGCCAAGATTCAAATGAAGGAGAGAATCCTAGAAGCAGCAAGAGATAAGGGGACAGTCACCTACAAAGGAGCTCCCATCAGACTGTCGGCGGATTTCTCAAAAGAGACTTTACAGGCAAGAAGGGGCTGGAAAGAAGTATTCCAAGTCATGGAATCCAAAGACCTACATCCAAGATTGCTCTATCCAGCAAAGCTTTCATTTAGAATGGAAGGACAGATAAAGTGCTTCTCAGATAAGATCAAACTCAAGGAGTTCATCATCACCAAGCCCTTATTATATGGAATGTTAAAGGGACTTATCTAAGAAAAAGAAGATAAAAAAGATGAACAGTGAAAGGACAGCAAACTCACAGTTATTAAAAACCACACCTAAAACAAAAGCAAACACCTAAAACAAAGCTAGATCAGGAGCAGAACCACAGAAATGAAGATCACATGGAGGGTTAGCAACAGGGGAGCGGGAGGAGGAGAAGGAGGGAGAAGATACAGAAAATAAGTACCATAGATGGTAGGTAGAAAATAGATAGGGGGGAGGGCAAGAATAGAAGGGAAAATATAGAATCTAAAGAACTTGAGACATGTGGTCATAAACTAAAGGGGGGAGAATGGTGGGGGTGGGGGAGGGGGTGTGAAGGGTGGAGGAGAATGAAGGGGGAAAACAGAACAACTGTAATGGCATAATCAATAAAATATATTTTTAAAAAAAGATAAAAAAGACAGAGGACCCAAATAAATAAAATTAGAAATGAAAGAGAAGTAAAAATTGAGTCATCAAAAAATTTTTAAAAAGGATTATGAGTAAATGTTACAAAGAATTATATGCCAGCAAATTGCACAATCTGGTATAAATGGATATATTTCTAGAAACATACAACCCTCGAATACTGAATCAGAAAGAACCAGAAGTTCTGAACACATTACAACTAGTTAAATTGAAACAGCAATAAAAATTAACTTCTAATAAACAAAAATCCTGGGCCAGATGGTTTCACAGGTGAATTTTACCAATAATTCAAAGAAGAACTAACACCTATCCTTTGCAAACTATCCCAAAAATTTCAAAAGAAGAAAAGACTCCAAAGCTCATTGAATGAGACTGCATTATCCTAATTTCAAAACCAGATAAATACACTAGAAACAAAGAAAATTACAGTCCAGTATTCCTGATGAACATAGGTCCAAAAATCCTCAACAAAATATTAGCAAACTGCATTTAGCAATACATTAATAAGGTCATACACCATGATCATGTACAATTTATTGTGGGGAATGCAAGGTTGGTACAATATTTGCAGATAAATAAACATGATATACCACATAAACAAAATGAAGGCAAAAACTCACATTGATTCAGTTTTTTTTAAAGATTTTTATTCATTTATCTTTAGAGGGGAATGGAAGGAGAGAGGGAGAGAAATATCAGTGTATGGTTGCCTCTCGTGTGTCCCCCACTGGGAACTGGCCTGCAACCCAGGCATGTGCCCTAACTGGGAATCAAACCATGATCCCTTAGTTTGCAGGCCCACACTCAATCCACTGAGCTACACCAGCCAGGGCAAAAAAAAAATCACATTGGTATTGTTCATATAATAGATGCGTAAAAAGCATATGATAAGATCCAGCAACCATTTACAATGAAAATTTCAGCAAAGTGGGGAAAGAGGGTACATACCTAAATCCAATAAAGGGCATATATGGCAAAACCACAGGAAACACCATTCTCGGTGGGCAAAAACTATAAGACTTTCCCTTAAGATCAGGAACAAGACAGGGATGTCCACTTTCACCACTCGTGTTCAACATAATATTGGAAGTCCCAGCTACAGAAATCAAACAAGAAGAAATAAAAGGCATACAAGTTTGAAAAAAAAGTAAAGCTATCACTATTTGTAGATGACAATATACTCTATACAGAGAACTCTAAAGATTCCACCAAATAACTATTAAAAATGATAAATTCAGTAAATTAGCAGAATACAAAATAAATATCCAGAAATCAGTTGCATTTTTATATACCAATAATAAATTATCATAAAGGGAAACTTAAAAAACAATATCATTCACCATTGCTTCAAAAGAATAAATGTAACCAAGTAAAAGAATAAACTCAAAAATTTTAGTCACTGAATAACATATGAATAAGTAGAAGCATATACCATGTTCATGGATAGGAAGAATTAACATTAAAATGTTTATACTACCCAAAACAATTTATAAATTAAATGTAATTCCTATCAAGATACCAATGGCATATTTCACAGAACAAGAACCAATAATTCAAACATTTATGTGAAATCACAAAGGACCCTGGATAGCCACATCAATCTAGAGAAAGGACAAATTGGGGAATCACTCTATCTGATAGCAAACAATAGGTTAAGGCCATAGTAACAAAAAAAAAAGCATGGTGCTGGGATGAAAAAAGACATATAGATCAATGGAACAGAAGAGAGAGCACAGAAATAAACTCATGTTTTTATGGTAAATTAATATTTGTCTCTTATTCAACTGGATGTCCTAGCCACAGCAGACAAGAAGAATAAAAGGCACCCAAACTAGAAAGGAAGAATTAAAACTGTGATTATTTGCAGTTGATGATACTGTATATACAGAACCCAAAAGATTTTTCTCAAAAACTACTAGAACTGATAAATGAGTTAAGTAAAGTAGCACGTACAAAACAATATCCAGAAATATTTTAATTTTTGTATACCAATAATGAACTACAGAAAAGGAAAACTAAGAAAACAATCATATTTACAACTGCATCCAAAAAATCTAGAAATAAGTGTAATTGAGGAGGTAAAAGACCTATACTTGGGGGAGAGAAGATGGCGGCTAGGTAAGAGGGAGGAGATTCCATTTCCCCTACACATGGGAGAAAAACCTGGCCAATCTACAGAGGAACAGAGCAGAGAGCCAACAGTACCATAGCATATATAAAAATAGAAGATCAAAAATTGTACGAGACATTGAAAAACCAGAAGGTAAGGAGAGTGCTTCAAGACAATAAGGGCTCAGGGATCAGCACAAGCACCGAGGAGGCTGCAGCCCCAGGCCCAGGGCCCACTGGGCCAGCCACAGGGTTCTTGGGAAAGAGCTGGGTTGGCCCTCCCTCCCCAGACAAGCAGGGTTTGAGCAGCACTGGAAGAAACCTTGTTGCTTAAAGTTGCAGAGAGGGGAGTAAGGACTGAGTGGCAAACACACAGGGGCTGTGAGCACCAACGCATAGCCCTGGAAAGAGTGTGCACTCCAGCATCCAGAGGCGGCCTGGCTGACCATGTGCTCCTGCAACCCGGGGAGAGAGAGCTTTGTGGAACACCTGGGGACCACACCCATGGACCCAGAGAGAGTGTGCACACCTCAGGAAACCCAGAGCCCACATCTGTAACCTTCCCTGCAGCCTGCTGCAGCCAGCAAGAACAGAAAAACCGGTTTGGAAAGTCTGAAACCAGCAAGATGTGTGTGTGTGTGTGTGTGTGTGTGTGTGTGTGTGTGTGTGTGTGTGTGTTTGTGTTTTTTGTTTGTTCCTTTGATTTTTTAATGTATTTTCCTTCTTTCTTGTTTTATTCCTTCTTCCTTTCTTTCCAATTTTATCTCTTCTGTATTCCTTAGTCTGCTTTTGCTTTTTAAATACCCACAAATGAGACAAAAAAAAAAAAACCCAGAACTGTTAAAAGACCAAAGTTGGACCCAAAGAGGGGACATTCTAACAGCTTAGACAGAGAGACAAATTTCACTTTGCTATAACAGACAACCTACAAGATATTGCATATTTATTCAATATGCAATATTCATTATTCTTACATATTTTATGTGAACAATATTTTTGTATTCCTCTTCTCTCTGTTTTGTCTTCTTTGCTTGGCTGGATATATTGTATCATTTGACAGGTTTCCCATGTCCTCTCATTCATAGTGTATTGCTAATTTACTGTCCTTCACTTCACCTGTGTTCCATTACCACACTACTCAAGGCCCGATACTTCCCATTCTTGGTATCTAGATTTCATAGGTTGTCATATGATTGTTGCTATAATATTATTGTAAATAATAGCTGTTCCACACTATTGTAAATATTACACAACATACCTCCCAGATCTTAGCCCATTTCATGGTTTCCTGAACTCTATTACTATAGTGGTTAACTCTATTCTCTCTCACACTACACCTATTGACCATCCTTTACTCTCACCTTACCTCAGAATCTGACCTCCCACAACCTCACTGCTTTTTAGATCCAACTCACAACCTTCCCTCCCCAATAAGAGTCTTATGTTCTTTCCATCCTTTCTAAAAAGTGGCTAGTTGGGTGGAATATCATGGTTAACACTACACATAGCCAAATGATCTATCTCTTCTTTACCACCTGCTACTGTAAATAGCATAGAATGATCTTTTGCTGTCTTAAACCATTTTGCCTTACCCCTCCAACTGATCACAAAAAAAGAGTAGGTGGAAGTGGTGAAGACCAGGATACCCGAATAAGACTGTACTGGTGAATCTCACAAGTATTCTACCAAAGAAGTTCACACGATAAACCCAGGAAGTCAGAAAAGATCAATTTAAGAAGCTGAAGCTAACAAGAAGAGTCTCACATATAATGGGAAAACAAAGAAACAATCTCCAAATGAGAAGAAAGGAGGAAGCCTCAGATAGAATGCTAGATAAAATAGAGGCCAGTCAGCTATCAGATATTGAATTCAAAGCACTGGTTATCAGGAAGTTCAAAGAGCTCACAATGACCTACCAGAAACTACAGGGGAACTACAATTAACTAACTGCAAATGATATCAACATGAAAAAGAAAATAAAAACTATCAGCAAGGGAAAAGAGGAAATGAAGAATACAATTTCTGAACTGAAGATCACAGTGGAAAAAACCAAAAGCAGGATCAACGAAGCAGAAGATCAGATCAGCAAGTTGGAGGACAAAGTAGAAAAAAACTCCCAGAAAGAGCAATAAAAGGAATAGAGGCTCAGAAAGAATGAAGAGGAATTAAGAGAAATGCGAGACAATATGAAATGTAATAATAACAGAATAATAGGAATACCAGAAGGAGAAGAAGAAGAAGGGATAGAAAACCTATTTGAAAAACCAATGAAAAGCCTATTTTTAAAAAACCAAAAATTCCCTAATTTGATGAGAGAAAAAGTCACACAAATACAGGAAACACAGAAAGTCCCAATCAAGAGAAACCCAAAGAGGCCCACTTCAAGTCAAATCATCATTAAAATGGCAAAATTCCAAGATAAAGAGAGAATCTTAAAGGCAGCAAGGGAGAAAAAGGAAGTAACATACAAGGGAGCCCCAATTAGTTTAGCTGCTGACTTCTCAATGGAAACACTCCAAGCAAGAAGAGAATGGCTAGAAATATTCCATGTAATGAGAACCGGAGGGCTGTAACCAAGGCTACTTTACCCAGCAAGGCTCTCAATCAAAATAGATGGTCAAATAAAGAGCTTTCAAGACAAAAGAAGTCTAAAACAATACATCTCCACCAAACCAGCTCTGCAAGAAATACTAAAAGGACTGATTTAAGGAAAGGAAGGAAAAGAGGGAGACAGAGAGGAATGCAGGTACAAAAATGGCAATCAATAAGTACCTATAAATAATAACCTTAAACATAAATGGATTAAATGCTCCAATCAAAAGACATAGAATTGCTGAATGGATAAGAAAGCATGACCCACACATATGCTGCCTACAAGAGACCCACCTCAGGACAAAAAACCATCACAGACTAAAAGTGATGGGCTGGAGAGAAATTTTCCAAGCAAACGGACAAGAAAAAACCTGGGGTAGCAATATTCATATCAGACAAAATAGACTTCAAAAAAGGGCCATAAAGAGAGACCCAGAAGGTCACTTCATAATACTCAAGGGAAGAATCCACCAAGAAGACATTAACATTGTAAATATATATGCACCCAACATAGGAGCACCCAAATATCTAACGAAGTTCTTAGAGGACTTCAAGAAAGACATTGACAGCAACACAATTATAGTAGGGGATTTTAACACCCCACTATCAAAAATCGACAGATCTTCCAAACAAAATATCAACAAATATATTGTGGCACTGAACAATGCCCTAGATGAAATGTACTTAACTGTGTATATATAGAGAACCCTTCATCCCAAAGAAGCTAAATACACATTCTTTTGAAATGCACATGGAACATTTTAAAAGATAGACCCCATGATAGGACACAAAACGAACCACAACAAATTCAAGAAAATTGAAATCATACCAAGCATTTGCTCTGACCACAAGGGACTGAAACTGGAAACAAACCCCAAAGAAAAAAACCCAAAACACCCAAAATCATGGTGATTGAATAGCATGCTATTAAACAATTTATGGGTCAGGAATGAAATTAGGGAAGATATGAAAAAAATTCTGGAATCAAATGAAAATGAACTCACAAAAACCCAAAACTTATAGGACACAGCAAAGGCAGTCATGAGAGGGAATGTCATAGCAATACAGGCCTACCTATACAAGATAGAAACATTTCAAACAAACAACCTAACCCTACGCCTACAAGATCTCGAGGAACAACAATAAAGACAGCCCAGAGCAAGTAGAAGGAGAGGAATAACAAAGATCAGAGCAGAACAAAATGACCTAGATATGAAAAGCACAATTCTAAAAATTCATGAATCCAGGAGCTGATATTTTTAAGATAAAAAATTGACCAGCCTTTAAGTAGGCTCATCAAGAAAAGAAGAGAGAGGACCCCAATAAACACAATCAGAAAAGACAGAGGAGAGATTATTACTGACACCACAGAAATAGAAAGGATTGTGAGAAATTACTATGGAGAACTGTTTGCCAAGAAATTTGAAACCTTAGGTGAAATGGACAAATTTCTATAAAAATGTAATCTTCCAAAACTAAATGAAGAAGAAGCAGAAAGCCTGAACAGACCAATAACAGCAGATGAAATTGAAGCAGTAATCAAAAAATTCCTGTCACACAAAAACCCTAAATCAGATGGTGTCACAGGAAAATTCTACAAAGCATTTAAGGAAGAGCTAACCACTGTTCTTCACAGATTATTCCAAAATATCCAAAATGATGGAAGACTCCCAAACTTTTTATGAAGCCAGAATCATCCTAATTCCAAAGCCAGATATAGACACAATAAAGAAAGAAAACTTTAGGCCAATATCGCTGATGAACATAGACCCTAAAATCCTCAACAAAATATTGGCAACTGGCATCCAACAATACATTAAAGAGATCATACACCATGACTAAGTGGGATTCATCCCAGGGATGCAAGGATGGTTCAATAGTCACAAATCAGTAAATATAATACATCACATAAACTAAAGCAAAAGCAAAAAACACATGATCATATCAATAGATGAGGAAAAAAGCACTTGATAAGGTATAGCACTTATGATACAAACACTCAGCAAAGTGGGAATAGAGAAAGCATTCCTGAACATAATAAAGGCCATATATGAAAGACCTAAAGCCAACATCATACTCAATGGGCAACACTAAAGGCTTTTCCACTAAGATCAGGAACAAGACAAAGTTGTCCACTTTCACCACTTCTATTAAATATAGTATTGGAAGTCCTAGCCATAGTGATCAGACAAAAAAAGGAAATAAAAGGCCTCCAAATCAGAAAGGAGGAAACAAAACTATCATTGTTTGCAAATGACATGATCGTGTACATAGAAAATCCTATAGACTCCACCCCCAAAAAACTGCTCAACCTAATAAATGAATTTGGCAAAACAGCAGGATACAAAGTCAATATCCAGAAATCAAATGTATTTTTGTATACCAACAATGAAACAGCAGAAGCAGAAATCCAAAAAAAAATCACATTTGGTATAGCAAAAACAAAAATAAAATACCTAGAAATAAACCTAACCAAAGAGGTAAAAGACCTATATGCAGAAAACTACACAACACTGAAGAAAGAAATCAAGGAAGACACAAACAAATGGAAACATATACCTTGTTCATGGATTGGAAGAATTAACATCATCAAAATATCCATAGTACCCAAAGCAATTTACAGATTCAATGCAATACCTATTAAAATACCAATTGCATATTTGACAGACATAGAACAAACATTTCAAAAATTTATATGGAACCATAAACAGCCCCAAATAACAACTGCAATTCTGAAAAAGAAGAGGAAAGTAGGACGGATCACAATACCTGACACCAAACAGTATTACAAGGCCACTGTAATCAAAATACCCTGGTACTGGCATAAAAACAGGCACATAGACCAATGGAACAGAACAGAGAGCCCAGAAATAAACACAACTCTCTACAGTCAATTAATATTCGACAAAGGGGACAGTAACATAAAATGGAGTAAAAATAGGCTCTTCAACAAATGGTGCTGGGAGAATGGACAGCTATGTGCAAAAAAATGAAACTTGAGCACCAACTTACACCATACACCAAAGTAAATTCAAGGTGGATAAAAGACTTAAATATAAACTGTGACACCATTCAAATCCTAGAGGAGAACATTGGCAGGAAAATCTCAGATATATCATGCAGCAACATTTTTACTGACATGTCCCCTAGAGCTAGGGACATAAAAAAAAGAGTAAGGAAATGGGGTCTCATAAAAATAATAAGCTTCTGCAGAGCTAAAGAAAACAGTATTAAAATAAAAAGAGAACCAACTGTATGGGAAAACACATTTGCCAATGATACCTCAGACAAGGGTTTAATCTCCAAAATATACAAAGAACTTACACGACTCCACTCTAAGAAGACAAGCAACCCAATTTAAAAAATGGGCAAAGGACATGAACAGACACTCCTCCAAGGAGGACATACAGAGGATCCGGAGACACATGAAAAGATGCTCAATATTGCTAGCTATCAGAGAGATGCAAATTAAAACCACAATAAGATACCACTTCTCACCATTGAGAATGGCCATCATAAATAAAGCAACAAACAACAAGTGTTGGAGAGGTTGTGGAGAAAAGGGGTCCTTAGTTCACTGTTGGTGGGAATGCAGACTGGTACAACCACTATGGAAAACAGTATGGAATTTTCTCAGAAAAATAAAAATCGACCTGCCTTTTGACCCATCAATTCCACTGCTAGGATTGTATCCTGAGAACCCTGAAACACCAATCCAAAACAACCTATGCTCCCCAGTGTTCATACCAGCACAATTTACAATAGCCAAGAGCTGGAAGCAACCTAGGTGTCTGTCAGTAAATGAATGGATCAAAAAATTATGGTACATATACATAATGGAATTCTATGCAGCAGAAAGAAAGAAGGAGCTCCTACCCTTTGCAACAGCATGAATGGAACTGGAAAACATTATGCTGAGAGAAATAAGCCAGGTGGTGAAAGACAAATATGATCTCACCTTTAACAGGAACCTAAACAACAAAACAAACAAGCAAGCAAAATATAACCAAAGAGACTGAAGTAGAGAATAGCCTGACAGGGACCAGAGGAGGGAGCAGAGGGAATTTCAGAAGAAAAGGGAAATAAGGGTTTACAGGAACAAGTATAAAGGACACATGGACAAAAACTAAGGGAAGTGGAAATGGGAGGGAGGTGTGGAGCACTGGGGGGGGGGGTGAGCTGGGATGGGAATAAAAGACAGAAAACTGTACCTGAACAATAATTAAATTAAATTAATTTAAAAAATAAAGAACCAAAAATAAATAAAATAAAAAAAATAAAGAACCACCACAACAAAAAACAATATTGTAACAGACTCATAGACCCAGAGACCAGACTGCTTGGTGGTTGCCAAATGGCGGAAGGTTAGAGGGACATGGTGAAAGAAATAAAAGGAGATTAAGACCTACCAATTTTAGTTATGAAATAGTCATGGGGATATAAATTATGGCATTGTGAATATAGTAAATAATATTGTGATTAACATGTATGGGACCAATTGTGCTCTGGAAGTATCAGGGGAACACTTTGCAAAATATATGGTTGTGTAACCATTATGCTGTACACATTCAAAATAAATTAATATTGAAAATATTAAAAACAGACAAAAAAAGTATAAAGAAGGCTTACCTGAGTTATGGGATGTCATATAAAGAAACAATCTCTGCATTATTGGACTCCCAAAAGTAGAAGAAAAGCAAAAGTCTATTTGAAAAAGTAATTGCTATGAACTTGCTAAATTTGGCAAAATATTTAGACCTCCAAGTTCATGAAACTAATAGGTCATCTGTGTATTCAAACATAAAATTATCTTCTCTGAAACACATTATAATAAAGAAGCCTGAAATCAAAAACAAATAAAGAATTTTAAAAGCACAAAGAGAAATTTGTTACATATAAGGAAACTAAAATAAAACCATCTGTGGATTTTTTAACAGAAACCTTGCAGGCCCAGAGATAGTAGACAGGTATATTCAATGTGCTAAAAGAACAAAACTACCAACCAAGAATACCTGTCAAAAATGTCTTTCAGAAATGAAAGAGAGATACAGACTTCTCCAAACAAACTAAACCTGAGGACGTTTGTCACCACTGTAACTGCTTTACAAGAAATGCTGAAAAAGTCTGCTAACTGAAATAGGATGACACTAATTGGTAACATGGAATATATTAAAAATAGTAAATGTAAGAATATAATCAAATTCAAATTACTCTAATACCATAAAATGGTGGTGTAGTATAATAACTTTAGTATAAAGGTTCAAAGAACAAAATTATTAAAAATAACTGTAGCTGTAGTAATTTGTTCATGGATATACATAATAAAAAGAGGTAAATCATGACATCAAAAACATAAGCTATGGAGAAGGAGTAAAAGTGTACAGTGTTTCAATGCAATGTAAACTGAGTCATTATCACCTTAAAATAGAGTGTTGTACCTATAAGAAGTTTTGTGTAAATCTCATGGTAACCACAAAGAAAAACCTACAGTAGATACACTAAAGATAAAGAAAAGGAAATCAAAGAAAATGACTATGGAAAGTTACCAACTCACAAAGACAGCAAATAAAGAAGAAAGGTATAAGAGAAGTTCATAATAACCAAAAAACAATCAGATCAGGCATTTACTAATGCCTTAGTAAATTCTTACCTTGTTAGTAATTATTTTAAATATGTATGGACTAAATTTTTCATTCAAAAGACATAGAGTACCTGAATGGGTTAAAAAATAAAACCCAACTATATACCACATACAAGACATTCACTTCAACTTTAAGGACGCACGTAAGCTTAAAGTGAAAGGACAGAAAAAGATATTCCATGCAAATGGAAACCAAGAAAGCACTAGTAATACAGTTATATAAAATAACATTGAGTTTAAGCAAAAACTGTAACAAGAAGCAAACGTCATTTTACAATGATAAAGTGATCAATTTATCAAGAGGCTATTACAATTGTAAATATATATGCACTCAGCATCAGAGTACCTAACATATGAATAAAATGCTACTAGATCTAAAGGGAGAAATAGAGAAATAGACAATAATTCAATAACAGTAGGTTACTTCAATACCCTTCTTTCAACATGGATAGATCATTCACACATAAAATCAACAAGGAAGTTCTGTAGTTGAACTATACCTCAGATCATTGGACATAATAAACATATACAGAATAGTCCATCTAAAAGCAGCAAAATACACATTTTTCTCAAGAACACATGGAAAATATTCCAGGATACATCATATGTTAGGTTACAAAACAAGTTTCAGCACTTGTAAGAAAATTGAAATCATACCAAGTGTTTTTTTCTGATCACAAGGATATGAAATGAATAACAGACAGAAAACTGGAAAAATCACAAATATGTAGAAATTAAACAGGATACTCCTTAACAACCAATGTGTCAAAGAACAAAAGAAAAGGCAAAAAAACTGAGAAAATAAAAGGAAACAAACTACAATGTAAATGCAATATATCAAAAAAAATTTTTAAAGGTTTTATTTATTTATCTTTAGAGGGGAAGGGAAAGAGAGAAGGAGAGAAACATCAATGTATGGTTGCCTTTCATGCATCCCCTGCTGGGAACTGGCCTGCAGGGGACCAGCCTGCAACCCCGGCATGTGCCCTGACTGGGAATCGAACTGCGATTGTCTGGTTCACAGGCCTGCGCTCAATCCACTGAGCTACACCAGCCAGGGCTCAAAATTTTTTATATATGGCAAAAAAATAGTCCCGAGAGAGAAGTTTATAGTAATAAATGCATACATTTCAACAAATGAACAACCAGACTTCACAACTCAAATAACTAGAAAAAAGGACAAACTAAGCCCAAAGTTAGTAGAAGAAAAGAAGCAACAAAGATCAGAGCATAAATAAATAAAATCAAGTCCAGAAAAACAATAGATGAACAAAACTAAGAGCTG
This sequence comes from Artibeus jamaicensis, assembly GCF_021234435.1. Taxonomy (NCBI): domain Eukaryota; kingdom Metazoa; phylum Chordata; class Mammalia; order Chiroptera; family Phyllostomidae; genus Artibeus; species Artibeus jamaicensis. Next base: position 1,843,927 of record NW_026521840.1, on the reverse strand, counting down.
TTTTTTAAAAAATATATAAAAAATTGCCCTGTCTAGTATGGCTCAGTAGATTGAGAAAAGGGTCACTGGTTCAATTTTCAATCAGGGCACACGCCTGAGTTGCAGGCCATGTCCCCAGTAGAGGGCATGCTAGAGGGAACCACACATTAATGTTTCTCTCCCTCTCTTTCTCCTTCCTTTCCCCTCTCTCTGAAAATAAATAAAAATAAAATCTCTAACAAAAAAAGATTAAAAAATTGACAAACCTTTCACTGGGTCACACTCATTCTGACTGGTATAACTCAGTTGGTTGGGTGTTGTTCCACAAACCAAAAGGTCACTGCTTTGATTCTTGGTCATGGCACATGCCTGGTTTGCAGGTTCAGTACTAGTTGGGGCACATATGAGAGGCAACTGATTGATGTTTCTCTCTCACATCAATGTTTCTATTTCTCTCTTCTCCTCTCTCTGAAAAAAAATAAATAAAAAGTATTTTTTTAAAGAAAACGAGAAATTAAAACTGAAAGAGAAGACATTAGAACTGATACCACAGAAATACAAAGGACCATAAGAGACTACTATGAATAATAATATGCCAACAAATTGGATAATGTATAAGAAATGAAAACATTTCTAGAAACATATAACCTATCAAGACTGAATCAATAAGAAGTACAAAATATGAAGAGACCAAATATGAGTAAGGATACTGAAAGTATAATCAAACACTTTCCAACAAAGGACAGTCCAAGTTAAACTGCTGAATTCCACCAAACCTTTAAGAATTAACACCAATCCTTATCAAACTCTTCGAGAAATTGAAAGCAAGAGAACATTCCCAAACTCATTTTGGGTGGTAGCATTACACTGATACCTAATCTAGATAAGGACACTACCAGAAAAGAAAACTAAACTATAGATCAATATCCCTGATAAATATAGATGCAGAAATTCTCAACAAAATACTAGCAAACCAAATTCAATAGCATATTAAACATATCATATATTATGATAAAGTGGGATTTATACCTATAATACAAGGATGATTATTCAACATATGCAAACCAATAAATGTGATACACCACATGAACAAAATAATAAAAATAATATGATCATTTCCAAAGAAGCCAAAAAAGCATTGAAAAAATGCTTGTTTGAAAAAAAATCAACATTCTTTCATTATAAAAAAAAAACCTCCCCAAAAATCGGGTATGGAAAGAATGTACCTCAACATAGTAAAGGCCATATAGGAAAGGCCCACAACTAACATCATACTCAGTGGTGAATATTTGAAAGCTTTCCTGTTAATACCATAAACAACACAATTGTTTCCATTCTTCACTACTCATAATCAACATATTACTGGAAGTAATATCCACAATAATTAAGCAAAAAATAAAAGGGATTCAAATCAGAAAGGAAGAAGTAAAATTATTTCTGTTTGCTGATGACATGATCTCATACACAGTAAACTCTAAAGACTTTACCAAAAAAAAAAAAAAAAACCTGTTAGAACTAATAAACAACTTAAGTACATTTCAGGATACAAAATCAACACTCGAAAATTCAGCCGCATTTGTATATACTATCATAAGCTAAAAAAGAAATGAAAATTAACTTTATGACAGGATCAAAATATATAATACTTAAAAGTAAATTTAATCAAGGAGGTGAAAGATTTGTGCATTGAAAGATATAAGATATCGATTAAATAAATGGAAGACATAAATAAGTGAAAAGATATCCCATACTCATAAATCAAAAGAAGTGATCTTATTAAAGTGCACATACCTCCCAAAGTCATGTATCCCTACCAAAATTCCAATGACATCTTTCACAGAAATAAAAAAAAACAACCTTAACATTTGCATAAAACTGCAAAGACCCAGAGACATTGAAATTAAGAACAATCTAAAAATAGTCAGAGGTGAGGGGGCGGGGACAGTGGGGAGAAGGGTTTTCAGGAACTACTATAAAGGACACACAGACAAAACCAAGGGGGAGGGTGGGTTTGGCTGAGGTGGGGGGAAGGGTAGGGAGAAAATACAGACAACTGCAATTGAACAACAATAAAGTCATTTATGAAAAAAAAAAAACTGCAAAGACCCTGAGTAACCAAGTAGTACTGAGAAAGAAAAACAAAGCTGGATGCACTACAATTCTTGATTTCAAATCTTACATAGTAGTAAAGACAGTATGATATAAAGAAAAGACAGTATGATATCACCATGAAGAATAACACATAAACTAGTGAAGCAGAATCAAGAGCACAAAAGTACACCCATGTATATAGAGTCAACTAATATTTGACAAGGGAATCAAGGATACAACTCAATGGGAAAAAGATAGCCTCCTCAATAAATTGTTTTGAAAACTATACATTCACATGCAAAAAAAGAAATTGGACCCATCTATTCCTCCACTCACAAAAATTAACTTGAAATAAATCAAGCCCTGGCTGGTGTGGCTCAGTGGATTGAGCACCAGCCTGCAAACTGAAGGGTCACTGATTTGATTCCCAATCAGGGCACATGCCTGGGTTTGCAGGCCAGGTCCCCAGAAGGGGGCATGCAAGAGGCAACTACATACTGATATCTCTCTCCCTTTTTTTCTCCCTCATTTCCCCTCTGTCTAAAAATAAATAAATAAAAAATATATTTAAAGAAATAAGGACTTAAATATATGACCTAAAACCATTAAATTCATAAAAGAAACTTTAAGAAAAATGTCCTTGACACTGACCTTGGAAAATATTTTTTGGCTATGTCACCAAGAGTGCAAGCAACAAAAGCAAGGGTAAATATGCAGAAATACATCAAACTATTATAAAAAGCTGCTGCACCGCAAAAGAAATAATCAGCAAGATGAAAAGGCAACATATGGAATGGGAGAAAATATTTGAAAACCATCTATCTGATAACAGATGAATATCCAATCAATATATATAAGAAATTCATACAGCTTAATAACAAAAACAAATCTGATTAAAAAATAGGCAAAGAAGCCCTGGCTGGTGTAGCTCAGTGGATTGAGCGCGGGCCTGAGAACCAGACAATCGAGGTTCGATTCCCAGTCAGGGCACATGCCTGGGTTGCAGACCAGTTCCCTGCAGGCCAGTTCCCAGCAGGGGACACACGAAAGGCAACCATACATTGATGTTTCTCTCCCTCTCTCCTTCCCTTCCCCTCTAAAGATAAATAAATAAAATATCTAAAAAAATAGACAAAGAACTTGAGTAGACATTTTTCCAAAGAAGATATCCAGATGGCCAACAAGTACATGAAGAAATGTTCTATATGACGAATCACCAGGGAAATGCAAATCAAAACCACAATGAGACATTGATTAAATAAATTGAAGAAGACACAAATGAAAAAAAACATCTCATGTTCATAAACTTATTAAAATGCCCATACTACCCGAAGCTATTTCACACCTGTTAAAATTGTTATTATCAAAAAGAGGGGAGAGGGGAGGGGATTTCAGGGGAAAAGGGGAAGGATTTACAGGAACTAGTATAAAGGACACATGGACAAAAACTAAGGGGGGTGGAAATGGGAGGGAGGTGGGGAGCACTGGGGGGTGGGCTGGGATGGGAGTAAAAGACAGAGAAGTGTACTTAAACAACAATTAAATAAATGAAAAAGAGAACAGGCAATAAATGTTAGCTAGATTATAGAGAAAGAGACACCCTTGTATCCTATTGGTTGGAACATAAGTTAGTACGGGCATTATGAAAAGCAATATGGAAGTTCTTCAAACTGAAGTAAGTAAGTATAGAATTACCATATGATCAAAGTATTCATACTTTGGAGTGTATATTCAAAGAAAAGAAATCACTATCTCAATGAGATACCTGCATCTTTATGTTTACTGCACTATTACTTATGATATTCAAGACATAGAAACAATGTAAGTGTCCTTTAATGAATGAATGGAGGAATATAGATATAGATTTTATATAGATAGTTTAGATTGTTTTATAGATATATAGATATAGATATAGAAATTATTAGGCCATTAAAAGGAAGAAACTCTGCTTTTTGTGACAATATGGATGCACCTTGAAAGCATTATGCTAAATGAAATAAATAAGATAGAAGAAGACAAATACTGTATATTATAACTTATATATGGAATCTAAGAAAGGTGAACTCATAAAAATAGAGAGTAGAATGGTGGTTATCAGAAGCTGTGATGTGGGGGAAATGGGGCAATAGCGGTCAAAGTATACAATCATCCTGCAATAAGATGAGTGAGATTTGGGATTCAAATACACATAATTGTGACTATAATTAACGGTACTGAATTATAGATTTGAAAGTTGTCAAAAGAGTATATTTTACATGTTATCACTGCAAAAAAATAATAATTATGTAAGGGGATGGAAGTGCTAGCTAACCTCATCATGGTGATCATTTCACAATATATAGATGTATCAAATCATCATGTTTTACATTTCATGCTTAATAAATTAGTTATATGTCACTAATATCTCACTAAAACTGGAAATAAAAAGTAAACAATATAAAAGTTCAGAAACATGTAAAATAATTATTGTATATAATATGTACATACTGCTTATGTGGTGTCAGACACCATTCTAAGTGTTTCTACAAACAGGCTCATTTAATCTTCACATCAGCCCTACTATTATTCCCCCACTTTACAGATGAGAAAACTGAGGTCCAGGGAAGTGAATCTCTTTCCCAAGACCACACAGCTAGAAAGCAGGAAGGTTGAATTGAACCTAGAAACGTAGATCTAGAGTCTGAGTCTTAATAATGGAACAAAATGAAGCAAATGTATGGACCACACTAATGCGGTTTCTGAAATCTGCCTGCCTATGTTCCAAATCAAGCTCGGACATTTGCCATCTGTGTGAAATTGGTCAAATTACTTCACTTCTCTGTGCCTTGTTTTCCTTATTTGTGAAATAGAGATAAGAAAGCACATACTTCAGAAGTATGTGCTGAAAGGAGTCAACAAGATAAAGTATGTAAGTATGCTAAGGCTGTCTCTGTCACACAGTATGCTCAATAAATGTTAACTATTTGATCATATAGAGAAACAAGGACCTTGTGGGCTTTCTATATTTGGAAATCACAGAAACCAATAAAGAAGGAACATGATACTATCACAAAAAGAAACGGAGAATGAAAAATACGCAGTGTCATAAGAGCCAACAGAAGCATCTGGTTATATAGCATAGTAATTCAAGCCTCGAGCCCCAGGGTAAGTCTACCTGGATTAAGTCCCACCTCTGCTATTTTAATTAGTTACATGACATTGAACAAGTTACTTAATTGTAAATCTGCTTCACTGTCTTAATATACATATAATACCTACCCCAAAAGCTTTTGTGAAGATTAAACTCATTAATGTATACAGAGCACTCATAACAATGTTTAACACACAAGGAACTCCCAATGAATGTTGGCTTGTATTATTTTCAGAATGAGGAAAAGTTTTCCTAAAGAAGTTTGGTCATACCCATGAAAGGAAAGAGATGGACAGAACTAAAGAAAACCTACCTTTTAAGTGTGCATCTCTTCAAATTCATCCTCTCTTCATCCCCACTGCCTGGGATCTCATTTGAGTCCTTATTATTTCTCACCTGGTCTTATTATACATTGACTGAGACAAGTAGGACAGTATTGAGGAACAGGAAGTAATCTTGCTTGCCTGGAGCCTCAGGCTAATACAGGGTTAGATTGAAAAGGGGTCTTGATTGCCTGGTGAAAAAGGTCAGACTATCCTGTAGGCAAGGGGAAGTCCTGGAAGATTACAGAACAAATTGCAGAATTGTGTTTTAAGAAGAAGTATCTTAATTGAAGAAGGATTAGGTGTGGCAAACTAGTTAAGAGTGTTGTGAATAATCATGGTAGAGATGATTATTTCCTGATGTGTTACTGAAAAGGGAAGGACAGGATGAAGTAGATATTAGGGAAGATCATGAGTTTTTTTCAAATTCAGTTGTTTATTCATTTAATATTCATTGAAAACCTACTATATGCCTGGCATGGTGATAGGCAGTGGGGATGCAAGAACAAAATCATTCATTCATTCAACAAATATTTATCGAACAGCCATAAAGTGCCATGCCTTGCGCTAAGAGCTGGAGATTCAGCAATAGTTCCTACCTTCGAGGAGCTCACAGCCTAGACTAGGGAAAATACAATTTAACAGCAATTTATGGTACATTTTTAAAATGTTAAGATGAAGATTAAATGAGCATCTAGCAAAGTCTGTTTTGGGAATGGGAGACATGTCACCTAAACTGTGTGGTGTTTGGGAGTAAAAAGGCAAGAGAGGGAAGGGGAGACCAGATTGTGAAGGTCTTTAATGTCACAGTAGGAAGTTTGAGCTCTTTCTTGTGGCAAAAAAAGGGATATTACAGGGTTTAAACAAGGGTATATGATCTAATTTTAAAGAAGTCACTGTGGGAGTAAAGGCAGGGTGGGCAACTTGGGAAGTATAAAGAATGAAGCATAGAATGTAAAGAAGAGAGAAGATTCCTAGAATTTTGGCTGGTCAGAAAAGGTCCATAGAGATCCTCCAATATTAACCAACATCTTACATTTTGTAGACTCAGATCCAGAGAGGTCAAGGGACAAGTCATACAGCTAATAAATTGGCAAGTGTTACATCTGAAGGTCTGTCCTGATTCTCAATTTGATGCTCTGATTACTACTCCCTGTTTTGGAACTAAATGATGGCCAGGGAAAAGGACTACAGGGGTGGGGGGTGGCAAATGTGAACAGCATATTAATGAGAGGTTGGATCTTAAACTGGGTCTTGGGGAGGCTTTTGTTTCTTTCCACATTTTTAACTGGAGTTTTGTAAACCTTACCACTAAAAACAAACAAGAGAACATTCCCTCGTCAGAAGGCCAAGGAATTGTGAAATAGTAAGAGGGTTGGAGGGGATGCGTGCTTAAGAACTGTATCCAATCTCTGAGGGAAACATGTGGTCCAAGCCCTAAAAAAACAGATCAGAAAGTTGAGATTTCTATTTGGCTAACCACAGCCTCTGCCACAAAAGATGTACTCCAGCGCCCTCTGCTGAACCCTAAAAAGGTTGTCTCCTTAGCTCCTGGTGACGCAAACAGTCCGAGAAGCTAAAATGGCGGCGACGCCCCCTCACTGCCCCCAAGTAGGCTGTGCCGTGGAGCATGATGGGAAGATTCAGCGGCAATTACAAGAGAATGGACCCCAGAAGCTGGCCATCTGGTTTGGGGCTTTGAACCCCCTAGTCGTGACAGCATCTTCTGAAAGCACTTTGGAAAATCTGAAGATATCTTTAAGCAACTGGTATGGAGATTTTGTCATTACTCCCGGCAGTCCAGTAGGCGGCGGTAGAATGCAACGTGAGAGACGCAACTGCTTTCTTTTTCTTTCTCTTTCTTTCTTTCTTTCTCTTTCTTTCTTTCTTTCTTTCTTTCTTTCTTTCTTTCTTTCTTTCTTTCTTTCTTTCTTTCTTTCTCTCTCTCTCTCTCTCTCTCTCTCTCTCTCTCTCTCTCTCTCTCTCCCTCTCCCTCCCTCCCTCCCTCCCTCCCTCCCTTCCTTCCTCTCTTTCTCTCTCTTCTCTCTTTCTTTCTCTTTCTCTCTCTTTCTCTCGTTCTCTCTCTCTTTTCTTTCTCTGTCTTTCTTTTCTTTCTCTTTCTTTTCTTTTTTTCCCTATAACTGGGTTTTTAGGACAGGATTTGAATCTGAGTTAAAGATTACTGGAGTTTAAACTTTAGATGAAGGAGTTTTAATGTGAGATACCTGGGTGAGCCAAATGGCAGGGATTCGTGGCAGTAGTAGAGATCAGTGACTAAACTAATTAAAACACACGCACACAAAAATAGAACACTGAGTGGACTCCTTGAAATAGTATGTAAAAACATACATGTATAAGTTCCTGTGCATTTGGAGGGGACAGAGTACATAGTAGTGTTCACCAGACTTTCTAAGGGGTTGGCAAATCTTTCCCCTTTTCTAAGGGGTTGGCAAAACCCTTCCCCCTTAGACCATGAGGTCCTAGGCCAAGGGTAATATACCATAATGATTATGCAGAACTTTAGACACAAACTTTCTGGTTTCACATTTTTACTACACTAACCCCTGACTGTGATCTTAAGCAAGCATTTTAACCTGTGTGTGCTTCAGTTACATATATTTAAAATGGGGATAATAGCAATACTTACCCCTGGGGTTATAATAAAATGAGCTTATTAAATAGAATTTTTGTAATAACCATTTATTAATTGAAAATAACTTAATGGCTTCCCCCAACAGTTAAGTAACCCTTAGAAGCATTATAACATCTTATTCTGTTATGCTTTCAATTCTATTATCTTCATCACCATTTGTTGAGGTTGGTTTACATATAAGGAAAATTAAGAGAGAAACAGGATAACTTATATGAGCTCATGAACCCAGTCAGTAACCAAACTGGGATTCTAGAACCAGGCTCACCAGATTCTTAGCTTAGTGTTCATTCCATTATACCATGTTGGACTGGTGCAAAGGATATTATGAAAATTTGAGTTAGACTTCCTAACCCTGACTCTTATGTAATAGTTGCAAAAAGAAATCCTTGGGTGGTTCTTCATCTAGTCCAGGCTTGAGCACATGCGACAGTAAGCAGATTTCATATTGGGAAACCCAATCTCATTTATAGAAGGGTCATTTTATTGTGATGTGCCCTATTAACATTCAGACTTCTCCAGGTTTCCTACATGTTAGAAGAAAATAAAAGCTTTCCTTGAGACTTGTCCCTATCCAGCTATCACCTTCTTTCTCTCTTTTTCTTCTCAGAGAACTTCAAAAACAGGGTTGTCTATTAAGGGCTTTAAAGCTTTCACTTCTGCTTCACCTATCAACTCATTTTCCTAAGCATTCTATCAGTGTCCTTCTTAGGGCACTTTTCTGAACCATGTGCTATGTTTAACCCTGTTGAACTTTGGCCTCTAAGGTACCATACTGTTCTCATATTTCTTTAGCTTTTCTGTCCATTCCTTCCCCCTTTCCTTCTATGGTTTATTTTCCTCTGCCTATCCCTTAAATGTTGATATTCTACAAAGATATGTTCTTGGCCTTCTCTCCCTCCTATGTTACACTCATTGCCTAGATGATCTCATTCCCTCACTCAGTTTCAACAAACACCTGGAGCTAATGGCTATTAAATTTATGCCCACAGCCAAGCCTTCTTTCCCCAATTCTAGATACACATATCAAACTGCCTACTATATACCTCACAAGCATCTCCAATTCTTTCTTCTAAAATTTAATTTATCATTTTCCTCTTGCCTCAGATCTGAAATGCTATCATCCATCTTAGTCACCAAAGCCAGAAACTTTTTTATAATTCTTGATTCTCTTTCTCCCTTAACTCTTACATCCCATCAGTCATCAATTTACCCAGTCACTTAACAAGATTAACTGAGCACCTACTTTGTTTCCGGCATTATCTAGGTGCTGATGCTACAGCACCTAGATCCATACCTAGCCCAGTCCGTGCCTTCATGCTGCTTTCATTCCAGTACCAAACCCAATATTAAGCTATGATTCACATACTAAATCAATTATAATTTTAAATTCTGAAAATGAAAAGAGTGGTGTGCTCTGAGGGCATGTATTCTGGGACCATGGAAGACTTCTCTGAAGAGGTGATTTTTTAGTTGAGGGCTGAGGAATGAATAGGAGTTAATTAGATAAATAGAACTAAAAGGACCTTGTATACAAAGTAGCATGTTCACAAAGTCCTGAGGTGGGTGACACATTTGAAAATCAAAAAAGCCAATACATGGTTGGCATTTACAGAACATAAAAGAGAGTGGCATGAAACAAGGTTGAGGAGGTAGGCAGGGGCTTTATAGGCCACAGCAAGATTTTGCACTTTTTCCTAAGAGTAATGAGGAGCTACTAAAGGATTTCCATGAGTAAAGTGACATAGTCCAATTTGGATTTTGAAAAGATCACTCTGCCTTGCTAATAGTGGATCAGAAGATTGGGGGTGCTTTTGAGGTAAATCAGACAAGAAAGTTAGTGGCTCCTCTTAGTTTTGTTATACGCATATTTATGAATTATCTAAGAAGTAAAAGCAGTAGCACATAGACACTGATTAGATATAGAGGATAGGACATGGTGTGGTAAAAGTATAGAAGTCCCAGGTTTCTAGTTTCTAGCTTGAACAACTAAGTGCATGATGATGTCTGTTTCTGAGTTGGGAATATTGCAATGAGGAACAAGTAGAGGTACGGTGAGATGATTAGTGCAATTTGAGATATCATAGTTTAATTGGAAGCATTTTTGCTTTCTTAGTGATACATAAAATAATAGTTTTCCTTGCAACAGATGACATTAATTTCAGTTATGTTTTCTTATGGAAACTGGGAACATGGATGAGCTCACCCAGGAAAGAATATAGACTCAAAAAGAAAAAAGAGTCCAGAGGTCTGAACCTTGAGGATTTCTAAAATTTAAAAAATCCAAAAGAAGGGTATGAACTGGAGAAAGAGACAGAGAAAGAGCATACAAAGACAAGAGGAAATCTAGAAATGTCTATTGTTTCAGAAACCAAGAGAAGCAAGTATTTTAAAAAGAAAAGGCATAAAGTGGGATGGGGACTGAAATATGTCTACCAGCTTTATTGACATGGAGATCATTGGGCATCTTGTGAGAAATGAAGTTGGGTGGTGCTGTGGGAGCAAAAGCTGGCTTAAATAGGTTGAAAAGTGAGAGGTAGGGAAGTGCTACCAGCTTAGTACAGACAGCTCTTTTAAAAAGAGCAGCTATGAAAGACACACAAAATTGAGGAATTATCTGTACTGAGGTGTGAAATCTTGTTTTTACTTCTATAGCTCTTAAATTCCTTTCCTCTGATTCTTTATTGCTGCTGCCTTGGTTTGCTCCAACCTTATCTATTGCCTAAATGATCGTAATGGCATTCTGTGGATTTGCCCCTCCAGATCTATTTTCTACACTGCTGCCAGAGTGGTCTATCTGAAACCCAGATCTGACAAAGTAGCTCCTTATTTGAAGCCCTTGAATGGTTCTGTAGTAGGCACAAGATGATATCCAAGATCTCAGTCCCCTGCTTATGTCTTGCCCTTTGCAATTCCGCGAAAATACCATGCATTCTATGTTTCTATGCCTTTGGCCCTATTTCTTCTTCCTATAATTAACTGTCCTCACCTTGCTTGGCTAGTAAATACCTGTTTGTCCCTGTTCAAGCCATCACATCATATTTTAAAAACAAACAAAAAAAATTCTCATTCTCACCCTGGCTGGCGTGGCTCAGTGGATTGGGCGCGGGCCTGTGAACCAGAGTATCGCGGTTCGATTCCCAGTCGGGGCACATGCCTGGGTTGCAGGCCAGTTCCCGGCGGGGGACACATGAGAGGCAGCCATGCATTGATATTTCTTTCCTACTCTTTCTCCTTCCCTTCCCCTCTCTTGAAAAATAAATAAATAAAATATTTTTAAAAAATTCTCATTCTCTGTTTATTATTTTCTTTTAATGTTTCTATATTCTGTACCTATGTCTATAATTACATGGAATGAACTATGTAATAATTATTTGCTGATGTACTTTTTAAAATATGTTTTATTGATTATACTATTACAGTTTTCCCAGTTTTTTTCTCCCCTTTATCCCCCTCTACCCTGCAACCCCCAAACCACAAGCATTTCCCCCCTTAGTTCATGTCCATGGGTTGAACATATAAGTTCTTCAACTTCTCTGTTTCCTATACCATTCTTAACCTCTCCCATCTATTCTATGTCTAACAATAATGCTTCTTATTTCCTGTACCTTTCCCCCCATTCTTCCCCTCCCCCTCCCCACTGAAAACCCTCCATGTGATCTCCATTTCTCTGGTTCTGTTTCTGTTATAATTGTTTGCTTAATTTTTTTTAGATTCAGTTGTTGATAGGTCTGAGTTTGTTGTCATAGTTTTATTGTTCATAGTTTTGATCTTCTATTTCTTAGATAAGTCCCTTTAACATTTCATATAATAAGGGCTTGGTGATGATGAACTCCTTGAATTTGATCTTATCTGAGAAGCACTTTATCTGCCCTTCCATTCTAAATGAAAGTTTTGCTGGATAGAGTCATCTTGGATGTAGGTCCTTACCTTTCATCATTTCAAATACTTCTTTCCAGCCCCTTCTCAGCTGCAAGGTTTCTTTTAAGATATCAGCAAATAGTCTTATGGGCACTGCTTTGTAGGTAACTCTCTCCCTTCTTCTTTCTGCTTTTAAGATTCTCTCTTTATCTTTAATCTTGGGTAACATAATAATGATGTGCCTTGGTGTGTTCCTCCTTGGGTCCAATTATTTTGGGACTCTCTGGGCTTCCTGGACTTCCTGGACTTCCTGGAAGTCTGTTTCCTTTGCCAGATTGGGGACGTTTTCCTTCATTATCTTTTCAAATAAGTTTTCAACTTCTGGCTCTTGTTCTTTTCCTTCTGGCACCCATATGATTTGGATGTTGGAACATTTAAAGTTATCATGGAGGTTCCTAAGCCTCTCCTCATTTTTTTGAATTTCTGTTTCTTCATTCTGTTCCAGTTGGATGTTTATTTTTTCCTTTTGTTCCAAATCATTGATTTGAGTCCTTGTTTCCTTCCCTTCACTGTTGGTTCCCTGTATATTTTGCTTTATTCCACTTTGGGTGGAATATCTGTGGGGCATATATAGTATGAACTTCACTAGACCAAGATGTCCCTTCATGCACCCCAGTTCTTAGCAATAGACAACTGGTCTTTGTTTTCCATCATGAGGATTGGAGGGAGCAGGACAGGAAAAAATGTTTTCTGCTCCTCTTACTAATGTCAGCTGTACACTAGGTGCTTTCATTAGTCTTAATTCTATGAGGTAGTTATTATTTCTATTTTAAAGATAAAAAGACAAAGCCTCCTAACTCTGAGGCCAGTGTCCTTCCCCCTGTGAATTATCATGATGCAGTGGTCTTCAGCCCTACTGCCTGTTTCAGTCTTTCTCCCCCATACTAAATCCACTTTAGTCTGTTTATGCCTGTGAATGATGCATATTTTACTTTCTATGTCTGGCTGCCTTATCTCTGCTAATGCTCTAGTGTCTGCCTGCTTCACAAGAGACTCTTCTGCCCTGAGTCATGTCTCTAATTCAAACCTTGCCACTTCTGTGGCAAAACTAGGCATGGGCAACCTGATAATAGTAACAATGATGGCATGTATCAGTTTTTGAGCACATGTATCAATTTTTGTGCTGCTAGACTTGTATCAAGCTCTTAATATGCATTATCTCATTTGTTTTTTATAAGCACTACTATTATCCAATTTTAAAGAAGAGAGAAAATAAACACTTGCCTACCCCACATATCTCATCCAGTGTGACACCTCCTCTCCTTCATCCTGCCCCAGCCCCATTGGCTTTCTTCCTTTCCTTAGGTCAAATGTGTTCCCACCTCATGGTCATTATACTTGCTATTTCTTCTGCCAAGAACTTTATTCCTCCAGATTTATTCTCCATAGCCAACTCCTTCAGATCACTAAAATCTTTGTCCACCTTATCTAAAATAGTTTCATGTGCACTCACCCCTGTCACTCTCTTTTTCCTGACCCTGATTTTTTTTTGGTAGTTGATATCATTCATGAAAGTGTTGACTTAATTTGTTGATTTATTTATTACCTTTCTCCGTGACTGGAAGCTCCATAAAACCAGGGATTTTATATATTTGTTCATAGCTATGTATTATCTTTAATGAATAGTAAGTACTTAACTTGTATCTGATGGATGAATCTAATACTTTCTGACTCTAAAATTAGTGTTTTTAAGCACTACACTACATCCCTACTTTGGCAAAGATGGGTGTCACATCCCTTCAGTGAGAGGGAATTTATCTCTTAAGATTTTTATGTGAAATAATGAGAAAACAGTTATCTTTCCAACTAAGCTGTGAGCTGCCCAAGTACAGAAACTTTACCTTCCCTTTTGTGCTATAATAGAAAGAAGATGTGCTTTGGGGGCCAGAAATAACTAGATTCAAGCCTCTGTTCTGCCTTAGGTATTTTTGTGACTTTAAAATGTTTAATTCCATGAGCCTTAGTTTTCATTGATATCACTTGTGGTTATTATGACAAAATTAAATGAGCTATCATAGGCAACCTGCCTACTATACTGCTTAGGACATAGTAGGCCCTCAGTAAATGTCAATGCCTCATCTCTTGGCATTTCCCCCAGAGTGAAGCTTATCACAATTTTTTTAATTAGTGGATTAGTATAGTACTTTGCACACGGAGGGTACTGAAAACTATTTTCTTTAATTAACTTGCTCGATTAATATTTATTTAATTCTTTCTTGCAGGCATATGTGAAAGTATGTTCAATGTGGGTATTTTATAAAGTTGGAAGAGCAAATAAGCTAGATGACAGAGAGAAGATCCAAAAAATAGTTCCACTGCCCATTCTAATTAAGACAAGTATAATAATGATTATAATGTGATAGTCATCCTTCGAATCTAAAATACAATTATTCAAGTTTAGGCTGGAAAAGGCATGGCATGGCACCACATGTGGTCTTAAAACTAAAGCTTTAAGTTAGTTTCAGTTGTCAGAAAGCTCAGCATGAATAAGCAATGTGATATGACTACTAAAAAAATGAGTGTCACCTTGACTCAAGGGCACGTCGGACCTTGTCATCACCTGACATTGATACACGTACACAATCTTAAATAATATTATTTTACTTGGACCACAATATCTTCCTAGCTTTTTAGTGCATTTTCCTCCTCTTTAGCATTTCCAGTCTGATAGTCCTGGTATTTCTTTCTGGTCCAATAACCTGATATGGCTCTACCTCTTTCTGTATGCAACCTAGACCCCACAGTACATCATATTAGCAATAATTTTAATGTCATAGTTCTTTGTATTTTACTCACATCCACCCTGATAAATGATTCTCAAGCAGTTCATCTCAGAATGTCCAGAGTGGCTCAGCCACGGGGCAGGGTGTGGTGAGGGAGGAGTACTCAAAGTCAGTATAACTTCTTCCAAGATATTCTGTTCTGTACCCACTTCAGCCTGGGCTGATAATCACTGTAATATGGTTATAGTGTTACAGCTACAAATATAGTGTTGTGTTTACAAGCATAGACTCATATTTAGACCACCTATGTTTGAATCCTGGCTCTTCGGTGTGCTAGCAGTGTAGCTAACCTCTATATTTCAGTTTCTTTAACTGTAAAATGAGAATGAAAATAGAGTCTTAAACCACAGAATTGTTGCAAGGATTAAATGAATCTATGAAAAGCATTTAGAACAGTGCCTGGGATATATATGGTAAATACTCAGGTAATTATGGGTGTGACTTTTCCCACAAGTCCCCACGTCCTCCACAGATGAAAGTAAACACTACCAAGACATGATCTGCATGGGGAGGAGAAGTGGCCAGTTTCTCCGAGGAAACAAAGGCCTTGAGTGGTGGCCAGTTTCTCAGGGGAAAAAGGCTTGGAACGGCCAATTTCTCTGAGGAAAAAGGCCTCAAGCCCCTTCCTCCAAGGGCTTTTATTGGGTTGTAATACACAGGAATACAGGGTGGCAAGGATCAAACAGTAGATAACATTTCAAAGAAATCTGAGGGCTTAGTCTGAGTCAGAGTCTATCAGGAAGTGGGTTTTGCAGAAACTTTAGGGTTTCCTGCTTAGACCCTCAACATATGAATGAAAGCACTGTTAGCAGAGCAGGTTTCACAGGATTTTGAGGAATTCTTTGTGATGCAGATTCACACACACACACACACACACACACACACACACACGCTCTAGCAAGGCAAGGAGCTGCACCCCTCTTCATCAGGTATTCAGGCTTAAGTGGATTAGAGCCAGGAAGCATTTCTCCCAGAGGACATGGGGACTCAGGCTATGTCACATAGCCAGGGGGCAAGAGTCCATTGCTCGCTCTTTGTTGCAGCCCCCCAAGTCCTTCCATGATGGCCTCCCAAGTGATGGTGTGTGGCCTAGGTTGCCCCTCTTCTGAGGGATCTGACCATCCAATCATACTTAGGGGGCAAGGGGATGAAGCAGAGGCAGCATTTGCTACCAGACAAGCTTTGTCTCCTGTGGCTTGCATTCCAGAGGTCACTGACTCATCCTTAGCCACAGGGAGTAGAGTTACAATTCCTGAAACCAGGCAGAGCAGTCCACAACAATTATTGTTCTTTTCACACCCTTCAGGAGTGTTGGGGTGGGAAAAGTTTGAAAACTTGCTGTTGCTCCCTTCCCACAATATAGCTGTGAAGCTACAACTACCATTCAGCAAGGCATGTTAGGGCACCTACAAATTCATGTGCTTCATATCTTCATCTCAGCTTTCAGTGCTACTCATAGGAGCCTTTTCAATGTGCCCCTAGTCAGCCTCCTTTCCTATTACCCACTCCTCAAATCACTTATCCCTCTCTACCCCATCACCTCTTCTCAGTTGGAGGAAAAATCTCTACCCTGAATCTCTCTCAAATTATCATCCTGTCTCTCTCCTTTCCCTTCATTGGGAAGTAACTTAACAAAGGAGTCTCATATCAATCTCTATTTCCTCAGTCTAGAATACACTGCACTCCAGCTCACACTCTTGTTAACGAACAAGAGGTCCAAGGTGGGGGGCAATATCTGGCCCACCTAGGGATGCCAAATATTGCTACACAACAGGGGCCCCTCCCAAGGACAGAATATTAAAATCTACTGGGCTCTTCTGTCCGCCGCCAATTGGAAATGTTACCAAACAAGAGGTCCAAGGGAGGGGCAATACAATATTTGGTCCACCTAGGGATGCCAAAAACTGCTATACACCAGGGGCCCCTCCCGAGGACAGTATACTAATATCTACTGGGCTCATCTGTCTGCCGCTAATTGGAAAGACATCTCTCAATGCCAGAGATTTGTGAAAAGGAAACGAAATGTTTATTTAATGCTATTCAGGTCTAATGCCTCCACTAAAATATCAAAGTCCTTTAGGGTATACACCTATACCCACACAGCGCTCCCGTCTCCCACTGTCCCAACTCTGGGTACCATAAATCAGGAAAAGAGCACACGTCTGTGTTGCAGGCCGCTGGCACCAACAGCTGTGTCACCATGCAGGCAGGATCTCTCTCTAGTTAATCCGAAGTACTGTGGTACCCTCTCATGGTCCACTGGCAAGAGTTTTTTGTACCCAGTTCCAATCAAAGTCTCTCTTGCTTTCCAGGCCACGCGGCCAAAGGGGCACCCCAAAGCCACGTGGGCCTCTTCTACCAAAGCTGCAGGGGCTCGCACTCCACCAAAAGCATGTGGCTTTCTTCTTCACCTGGCTGCAGGGATCTCCATTCTGCCCTAAACAGCGTGGCCCTCTCCTCACCTGGGCAGTTATCCCCTCATGTCCCGGAGCCAGTCTTTTCCAAGCTCTCACACAGGCCTTCCCACTCAGGGGCGCAGCTCCTTGTTCCATCCTGGGTCCCCGCTACTCCCTTCTCCCTGGCTCAAAATTTGGCCACCGCTATTTAAAGTATCTATGAAACCAGTTAAGGGTTATAGATATGTTAAATAATCATTCCAGAGGTTAGCTGCAAAACTGTTGCTATGCAAAACAGCTCTCAATGGCCCTGCTCCATTCGTCCCTTCCCCCTGGGGTGGGGGGAGTGAGGACATCTTATATGTCTCTCAATATTCCTATACACTTTGAATTCTGGACACCATTCCAAATCTTTTGTTTTGGGCCCCCCCCCCAGGGCTGCACCCTGTATCAGAAAGACATCTCTCAATGCCAGAGATTTGTGAAAAGGAAACAAAATGTTTATTTAGTGCTATTTAGGCTTAATGCCTCCACTAAAATATCAAAGTTCTTTAGGGTATACATCTACACCCACACAGCTCCCTTTTCCCATTGTCCTAACTCCAGGTACCGTAAATCAGGAAAAGAGCACACGTCTGTGTTGCAGGCCGCTGTCACCATCAGCTGTGTCACTGTGCAGGCAGGGTCTCTCTCTAGTTAATCCGAAGTACTGTGGTACCCTCTCATGGTCCACTGGCAAGAGTCCTTTGTACCCAGTTCCAGTCAAAGTCTCTCCGGCTTTTCCAGGCCACGCGGCCAAAGGGGGCACCCCAAAGCTGCGTGGGCCTCTTCTACCAAAGCTGCAGGGGTTCGCACTCCACCAAAAGCATGTGGCTTTCTTCTTCACCTGGCTGCAGGGATCTCCATTCTGCCCTAAACGGTGTGGCCCTCTCCTCACCTGGGCAGTTATCTCCTCATGTCCTGGAGCCCATCTTTTCCAAGCTCTCACACAGGCCTTCTCACTTAGGAGCACAGCCCCTAGTTCCATCTTGAGTCTCAGCTACTCCCTTCTCCCTGGCTCAAAACTTGGCCACAGCTATTTAACATATCTATGAAACCAGTTAAAGGTTATAGATATATTAAATAATCATTCCAGAGGTTAGCTGCAAAACTATTGCTATACAAAACAGCTCTCAGTGGCCCTGGTCCATTCATCCCTTCCCCTTGGAGGGGTGAGGATATCTTATATGTCTCTCCAATATTTCTATACACTTTGAATTCTGGACACCATTCCAAATTTTTTTTGCGCCCCCCCCCGGCTGCACCCTGTATCACTCTCACAACTGTTCTAAGAGTGCTCTGGTGGAGACCATCAACAACCTCCTTATTGCTGGATTCAGAGGTCTCTTCACAGATATTGTATTTACTTGGCACACCTTTGACTCACTTGTCTACTTTCTTTTTCTTTTTTTTTTAATTTTATTTATTTATCTTTAGAGGGGAAGGGAAGGAGAGAGCCAGAGAAACATCAATATATGGTTGCCTTTCATGCGTCCCCTGCTGGGAATTGGCCTGCAGGGAACTGGCCTGCAACCCAGGAATGTGCCCTGACTGGGAATCGAACCACGATTGTCTGGTTTGCAGGCCCGCGCTCAATCCACTGAGCTACACCAGCCAGGACTCTTTTTCATGAAATTTTATACTCTCTTAACTTTTCCGACTTACCTTTAATGGATGCTTCACCTGCTGCCTCTTTTTTAAAAAAATTTTTACTCCGTATCAATTTTTTAAAAAGATTTTATTCATTTGTCTTTAGAGGGGAAGGGAAAGAGAGAGGGAGAGAAATATCAATGTATGGTTGCCTCTCATGTGTCGCCCACTGGGAACTGGCCTGCAACCCAGGCATGGGCCCTGACTGGGGATCGAACCTTGATCTTCTGTTTCACAGGCCCGCACTCAATCCACTGAGCTACACCAGCCAGGGCACACCTACTGCCTCTTTGATCATTCTTTCTCACTCCCTTCTGTAGGCTTCTTTTACCCATACACTTGAAAGGTTGTTGTGCTTAAACATTTTACTCATTGGCCCTCTTATCTCAGTTTACACAGGTATCTGGGATAATCCCAAATACTACCAATACTTCATTTACAGCAGTGATTAAAATGAAGGCATTAAAACCAGATTGGCCTGAGCTTAAATCCTGGCTCTGCCATTTACTAGCTGTGTGAGTTACTTAACGTATTCTAAGTCTTGGTTTCCTCATCAATAAAAAGGGGACTAATATGCTTTCTAAATTATAAGATCTTAGTGAAGATTAAATGTGATAATGCTTGCTAAGCACTCGGCATATAATAAGTACTTGATAAATGTTAAAAATAATCATTCCAAATTCACAGCCTGGGATTTTCTCCTGACTTTAGTCCCATATAACTAATTGCCTACTGGACATATCCCTCAGGAACTAAAACTTGCTGTGTCCAAAACTGCCTTATAACTGTTTCCTCCAATTTTTTTCTGCATCATGTGTCCTTGGTATAAATAAATGACACAATCAGTTACCCAGGCCACACTATAACACCTGCACCTGCATAATCTTAGATTCTTCCTTTTCGCTTACTCTCCATATGACCAACTGATGACTAAGCCCTACTTATTCTGTCTTGTTAATATTTGTCCTGACTTGTCTTCTCATCCCCATCTGACTTGCTGTTGCCTATATATGCTACATATTCTTCTAATTGGTTCTTATTTTGTCTGCATGGTCTTTTCATTAGTCTCCCTGCCCCCTTGTGATGTTTTAGTTTATTCTCTAAGGTGCTGCTAGAATGTTCGTATACTGGCTCCCTTATGCTTATAGGATAAAGTACAAATTATTTAACATGGCATATAAGTTTCTCTGTGATTTTACACTTACATGTCAAACAACTTATACTGCTTTATGTCCTGAAAATGCTTCCTTGCCTCATGCTTCTAAACAGCATGTACTAAATAGCCAGGATTAAACTCCAGGGTCACCCTTTTCAGGGAGATTTCCATGACTTCTCTACCCCTTACCCCACTTAGAACTGACTACTCTTGTGTTCGTCCCCTCTACCTGTGAATATTCCCTTAAATGTTTAAATATTTTCTTAAATACTTTGTCTCACATATGAATATATATATTCCACCTTCACCTAGTGAGTTGTAACCTCCTTGAGGGCAGGAATTTTATTTTGACTTTTCTTTATTTTGAGTCTGCTTTAATTAGCTGCTTATTATAGCACCTGATACCACAGCATTGTTGGTTGAATGAATGAATGAATGAATAAATGAAAAACTCACGAGCTGCATTAATGAAAAATAAGCATCTTTAGAAAGACAGAAGATAATTTTTGTGATTTTATTACTTTATAAAAATCTTACCATATTCAGATAGTTATTGAAAGAAGAGCACCAGTTAAACAATCTTTCAGATCCCTCTACTTATAAGAGTTTGTGATTCTACCTTGTCTTTATAAGGGGAAATACCAAAATATGAGATATGATGTCCATTCTAGGGTGCTTATAATATATATGAGGATATGAGTCTAACATCTATGAAAAAGATGCATTACATTACAATACATTAGCAATACATTAGCATTACAATACATTACCTAAACATTACATTACCTAAACAATACATTAGCAGTGATAAGGCAATAGGGCTAGACATCAAATTAGTCATATAACAAAATAACAACTCAGAGGAGGCAATATTTGCAACTGACTGGAATGCAACCTTAAACAATGTTTCCTGGATGCAATGAAATTTAGTTGGACTTTAGCAGATGAGAAGGCATTAATAATGTATCAATAACAATAACAACAGAGAAGCAGTATAGAGAGTGGTTAGGAGCATTATCCTATAGTCCAACTTTCTGGCTTTAAAACCAGTACTTACTAGCCATATAATTTTTGACAAGTAATTTCACCTCTCTGAGCCTTGGCTACTTCTTTCATACATTTAAGATGATAATCTTGTTAGCCTTATTAGGTACTGTATATAAAGAGTTTAGCAGAGTGCCTAGTTTCTAGGAAGCACTTAATAAATCATGTAATAAACCTCCATCACTGTTGTTATTATACCTTATATATTATACTAAGGGCTCCCATTTTGAAGATTTTTTTCTCTTTTTTAAGATTTTATTTATTTATCTTTAGAGGAGAAGAGAAGGAGAGAGGGAGAGAAATATCAATGTGTGGTTGACTCTTGTGCGTCCCCTGCTGGGAAATGGCCTGCAACCCAGGCATGTGCCCTGACTAGGAATTGAACCATGATCATGTGGTTCACAGGCCCACACTCAATCCACTGAGCTACACTAGCCAGGGCCCATTTTGAAGTTTTTTTAAATCTATCTTCAGCAATACTATAAAAGCAGTGAAATTATTATTATTCTCATTTGACAGATGGTGAAACTGAGGCCCAGAAAAAGAATGACTTAATGAAGGTGAGGTAATGGAAGTGTCAAAGCATTTGAATTTTTGACAGGCAACATCCTTCTTGAGTCTTCCCTTTCTCCATGGTCCTGCATACTCAGTGACATCACAATTTCTGAACAGCTGTTTTATTCATGTTTGGGAAACAGAACAGGGTGGAGTAGAGCAAGTTGGGGGAATGTAAAGGAGGAAAAGTGTTGGGAAAAAGCTAAAAACATCTTTAGAGTTTGATGTTTTTAAGGACCGCTGAATTCAGTGGAGTAAGACCAGGCTCTGGTTTGTAGGACACAAAAGAAACACAACAAGCAACTCACCCCACTAGGATAAAAAACATTTGGTGGGCAGGGTATAAAAGTAGGCCAGGCCTCACCATTCTTATCAGTCATAAAGGCAAACAGAAATCACTGACAAGGCTGAGTCAATTTCTTGAGTAGGAAAAGAGAGCTTTTGTGCAATAATTAATAGCATCTGGCAAAACTGTTTCTGATTGGCAAGCCTGGGTTTCTACGGTAATTCTCCAGTATTCAGTATCATGCAGTTCATATCTGGTTCTCACAGTAAGATGAATCTAACAATAACCGTACTTTCCTTACTCAGATCATTCATCGGAAACTTCCACTCGGGGAAAAAAGGTCTTGGGTTAGCCTTTATTTTTGTAGGCTTCACTACAAAAGGATCCTCCCTTTCTGTTTCTAGGCAAGGTTAGGTCAAGGTCAGACCACAGGAAAACAGCTTCACTATTTCTGTTTCACCATCACCCATCTCAGCTCTCTCTCTCTCCCTGTCCCTCTCCTTTCCTCCCTTCCTCCCCTATCTATTACAAGCACACAGGCACACATACACACAGTGTCTCAGTGCTGCCTCTCCATGATAACCTGGTGGATTGATACTCTCTAACCATAGGTGTGCTGTGGTTTCCAGACATGCTCCATCCTCATCTGAGCTTTCAGTGCTACACAAGACAATAATGAATAGGAATAAAAATGAATGAGTAACTCTGATATACAGTACATTGAATTTATCTCACAGCTATAATATTGATTGAAATACACAAGACACAAAAGAGAAAATAGCATTATTTCATTCATATAAAATTTTAAAATAACAAACCTAAAATGTCATGTTTATGTAGAAAGAAAAGCAAAGAAACTATTATTTATTATAGTATATTCTTAGTTATATTCCCTCTCTCCCTGTTTTTTTTACCTTTTTTAATTGATTATGCCATTACATTTGTTCTATTCCCCCCTCCATTCCCCTCCACCCTGCATACCCCTCCCCCACCATTTCCCCCTTTAGTTCATGAACACCTGTCTCAAATTCTTTAGATTCTGTATTTCCCCTACTATTCTTACCCTCCCCCTATCTATTTTCTATCTACTGTCTATGCTACTTATTTTCTGTACCTTCTCCCCCCTTCTCCTCCTTCCACTCCCCTGTTGCTAACCCTCCATGTGATCTTCATTTCTATGGTTCTGCTCCTGATCTAGCTGTCCTTTTAGTTTGCTTTTGTTTTAGGTGTAGTTCTTAATAACTGTGAGTTTGCTGTCCTTTCACTGTTCATCTTTTTTATCTTCTTTTTCTTAGGTAAGTCCCTTTAACATTTCATATAATAAGGGCTTGGTGATGATGAACTCCTTGAATTTGATCTTATCTGAAAAGCACTTTATCTGCCCTTCCATTCTAAATGAAAGTTTTGCTGGATAGAGCAATCTTGGTTGTAGGTCTTTGGATTTCATGACTTGGAATACCTCTTTACAACCCCTTCTTGCCTGTAAGGTCTCTTTGGAGAAATCAGCTGACAGTCTGATGGGGACTCCTTTGTAGGTGACTGTCCCCTTAGCTCTTGCTGCTTCTAGGATTCTCTCCTTCATTTGAATCTTGGCTAATGTAATGATGATGTGTCTTGGTGTGTTCCTTCTTGGGTCCAACTTCTTTGGGACTCTCTGAGCTTCCTGGATTTCCTGGAAGTCTATTTCCTCTGCCAGAATGGGGAAGTTCTCTGTTATTATTTGTTCACATAAGGTTTCCACTCGTGACTCTTCCCCTTCTGGTACCCCTATAATTCGAATGTTGGAACATTTAAAGATGTCCTGGAGGTTCCTAAGCTTCTCCTCATTTTTCTGAATTCTTATTTCTTCATTCTTTTCTGTTTGATCATTTTTTTCTTCCTTCTGGTCCACTCCCTTGATTTGAGTCCCAATTTCCTTTCCATTACTATTGGTTTCCTTTGTATTACCATTCATTTCAATTAGTTTAGCTTCCATATGTTTCTCTAATTTGTGAATAAAATCATCTAGTTCTGTAAGGATCCTGATAACCAGTGTTTTGAACTGTGCATCTGAAAGACTGGCTATTTCTTCATCGCTCAGATCTATTGGTTCTGGGACTCTGAGTTGTCCTTGAGCCATTTTTGGTCTATTTGTGCCGTTAAGTAAGCGGAGCGAAGCCTTAGTTGTTTACCAGGACGGGGCAACCCAGGTCGCTGGTTTGTGACGCTGTGTGTGGGGGCATGGTCACAGAGGGAGCAATGGCGGTCCTCTCTGCTAGCCCAGTCCGTCCAGTCACACCACTGGACCCGGGCCTGTTTATCTGATCGGAATTGTGCGAGCCTGCTGCCCCGCCCAGGCTTCCCTTCTCACTGGTTTATCCGCACGCAGATGCCCCACCGACCGCAGACAGCCCGCCGTGCCTCTTCCCTGTGTGCTCCCGTAGCTAGCCCACGATCAGCGCCTTCGGCTGCTTGCGCACCGTGCACCACCCGTTCGGGGATTTTTTCTTGCCAACCTGCTCTGCTGCTGGCTTCGCTTCTCTTACCGGTTTAGCTGAGCATTTAGTTGTCTTTGGACTCCGTATTGTTGATTTTCTGTGTGGCTTGGTTGTGTTTATTGTTGTTAAAAATAGTTGTTCTTAGATTTGGTTGTGCACAGAGGCAAGGTGGTTCCACCTACGTCTCCATCTTGGCGGAAGTCCTCTCCCTGGTTTTTTCTTTATGTAATAATATGAAGTCTGTCCAGAAGGTATCCAGCCATGTGCTATGAAAAATAGAGATATTCATTGAAGAAGATACAAGAAACATTGTCCATAAGACAATGACGCCTCAGTCTGCCTCAAAGTAGGCAACTTGGGACTTCACACAGTTCTCCCAATTGCCATCAGCTGCCCTGTTGTATTTTTTTGAATCTCATAATGGTCTGAAATCTCTTCCCTTTGAAAGGTGATTTTAGTTTTGGGAAAATCCAGAAGTCTCAGGGCACCAAATCTGGGTTATAGGGGGCTGAGTCACCTGGGTGATTTGATGTTTCACAAAAAAAAAAACTCTGCACAAATTGTGATGCATGAGTAGGCATGCTGTCACAATGAAGCTGCCAATCACCACTTCCTCATAGCTGCAGCCTTCTGAAACATCTGAATGGCTTCCATGGAGGAATGTTCAAGCTTCATGCAAAATTGGATGCAGATTCATTGCTCTTTTCGCTCAGTCATATTGAATGCAAGGACCACACAGTACACATGTTCACTCAATAGCATCTAGCACCCCCACTGACTAGTACAGTGAAGTCATCATTGTTCACGCATATGCATCCAGTCCACTCTCCTTGAATGCCAGGTTATATAGATGTCGCACAAGTCATTCTCATTGTATTAACAATGGCTGGACTTTTTCTGGACAGACCTTGTATATATGAACATAAAACATTTACTGTTCCAGGACCTAGGAAAGGGCATAGGACCTTTTTGAGAGGAGTTTTACATGTTCTACCTTGGTATACACCACACCCTTGGTCTAGGCATGATGACTATAAGAGTACCAAGGTAGGGTACAGGGGTTGGCTGGGGACAGTTATCATGCATAGCTTTGTTGTGAGTAAAGCAGCAAGCTCACAGGGGGCAAGTGCGCTTTCAAGAAGTGTTTAGTGGCTCACTGTACTCCAAATCCCTAGAATGAAGAACTTCAGGAATTCTAAACAGGCTAAAATGTTAATGTTGGAACTTCATAAATATAAACCTCTATTTTTTACTCTATTCGAGGAGTTCTAGGGACCAAAGAATAATTACTAGTAACATGGCTTAGTGTAAAAAGGACAGATATTCTGTGTCTGACTGACTTGAGCTCATATCTTGGTTCTGACCAAGCTGTGTAACATTGAGCTCGTTGCTTCCTCTCTCTGAGTCTCAGCTTCCTCATAAATGGAGATAATGATGGGCTTAGCATATACATACAAATAAATACAATTAAAAGAATATAATAATTATATGTGGAATCTAAAGAGAGAAATAAACAAACAAAATAGAAACAGACTCATATATACACAGAACAGACTGATGATTGCCAGAGGCGAATAGAAGTGGGGGAAAAAAGTAAAAGAATTAAGAAGTACAAATTGGTGATCACAAAATAGTCATGAGGATATAAAGTACAGCATAGCGAATATAATCAGTAATATTGTAATAACTATTTATGGTGCCACATTTGTACTTGAAATATTGAGAGGACTATTTTGTGAAGTATGTGACCATTTAACCACTGTGATATATACCAAAACTAATACAAAATAATCTTGAATGTAAGTTGTAATTGAAAAAAAAATAATTCCCCTATTGTTAAAAATTAAGATTGTTTCTCTTTTTAATATAATTTTAAAAAGGATAACAGTGCTACCTAACATACAAAATTCTTTTAGGAAACCACCTAGCTCATACTACATACACAATAAATAAACTTTTACTTCATTTCTATATTTCATTTGTGTCCCCAGCCAGACTTCAAAAGGTAAAGCAGAAAACCCATTGTCAGTTGACTTAGGAGAATATATGCTAATTAATTTTTGAAAGGGTGTACTTCAAAACCTACAATTTTATCATTGGTAAAAGAAGAAGGCACTCTTGAAAACATAACATCAATCTGCTATCTGCCTTAAGCTCTGTTTTATGGTAACAGAGAAACAGAGGGGAGTTCTACTTAGCTATATAGCTTCATCAGAAAAAAATATTCTGTTGCTTTAAAATCTGCTTTGGGTTATTTTTCTCTACCCCCATTTCACTGTAGCGCCCAAGTACAGGAGCTTAAAGATATAAAATCCTAATAACATTGAAGCCAACAGCTTTTGGTAATAATATTTTTAAAAACTTATCACCTATGGCTAATATTTCTTGAAAACATACTCTGTGCTGGCTATTAAAAAACAGTGTAATATAAGAAACTGTGAAAATACCATGTGACTCTATTGAAACAGATATGATGCCCAAAAGATAATTATGACTACTTTCCTTTTGCAACTCCAGGGAGGTATCAGCTGTTGCTATTATGCCTATTGGTCTGAACCCCCACCAACCTCTGCAGTTAGTAGCCAGAGAGACATGTGAGACACATGTTTGAACCCTGGCCATGTCATTTACTGGTTGGGTGAACTTGGACAAATCATTTCTTCTCCCTAAGTCTCCTCATCTCTCAGATAGGAATAATAATAATAGTACCTACTTTACAACTAAGTGAGATTATGTTATATAAAATTCCTAGCACCACAATTCACACAACTTAAGTACACTAATATTAGTTCCCTCTTGCCTTGCTCACTAAAACATCTATCCCATTTCAGTGAATGAATTTAGGTGCATATTTGAACCTTTCCAGTGTGTGATGGACTGGATCCTAAGGTATTGTAGCATTCTTAGTTTCAAAATGATCTGGGCCTAGATCCTTATTTAAATTCACTCAACCAGAGCTCAGCAAACTATGGCCTGCCAAACCATATCCACACCTGTACCTGTCTTGGTATGGCCTGTAACCTAAAAATGGTTTTCAAAAGTTTAAAGAGCTGTAAGATTAAAAAGAGGAAGTAAAAGAGCACATGGCCCAGAAAACCTAAAAGCACTTATTCCCTTTGGGCCTCGACACAAAGTTTGCCAAATTGTGCCCTAGACCCTAATGCAGTTGGAAAAGCATATGTAGTAGTCTGTGGGATTTACTGTTTTATCTGCCTTATCTTTTTAAACCATCTTCTTCTAGTGTCAGATTATCCTCAGTCTGGGTGAGCATGTGATCCAGAACTGGCCAAACAAAATATTTCACTTCTTCTGTCAACAGTGATTGGTCCAATCCAAACAGGGCTAGTCAGTATCCTTTGAAATATGCAGGTGCAGGAGATATAAGCTATTTTTCCACTGAAGTTGATAAACCTGAGTTATTGACAGTCATGTTTCCTACCAAGTGGGCAAGTGAGAGAACATGAAAGCAACTTGCATAAAGAAGCAAAGATGAGAGAAGCAGAGTAAAAGAGAGTCCTAACAGCTTTGAGTCCCTGGTTGTAGTCACCAAAGACTTGTTTCTGGCAGCTCTTTCTTTGATTCTGAGTTATCCTAGTAGTTCCTAGATTATCCAAGTAATTTCCTCCCAGAAGATAGCCAATAAATATATTTTGTTAGGTTTTCTTTCCTAATCTAGACTGAGTTGGGTTTCTGCACTTATAACTAAAAAATCCTTCCACCAAGATGGAGGCATAGGTGGAGAGGCTGTGCTTTCTCACACAACCAAGTTTAGAGACAACAAAATATTAGCAACAGAAAACACAGCCAGAACACAGAAAATTGAACTTTTCGGAAGTCTGATAACAACAAATTCTTCAGCCTGACCGGTAAGAAGGGCGAAGCCAGCAGCAGGCGGAGTGGGGTTGCACAGAAAAACTTGATCAGACAGACTCAGGCTCATGGGTCCCAGGCATGGGATTGCAACTGGCGGACCCAGTGAGCGACCCAGTGAGTGACCGGCAGAACCAGCAAGGGCACAGGGCACCAGGTTGACTGTGGTCCCACATTCATGCACAGATAGACCAGTGAGGGAGTGGGCGGTGAGATGGGACCAAGCAGGCCCCAGCTGCGAGAGGCAACAGAGAGGGCCACCATTTCCATGCTCTGACCCCACCCCCACATACAGCGTCACAAACCAGCAACCTGGGTGGCCCCGTCCTGGTAAACAACTAAGGCTTCGCTCCGCTTACTTAATGGCACAAATAGACCAAAAATGGCTCAAGGACAACTCAGAGCCCCAGAACCGATAGATCTAAGCGATGAAGAAATAGCCAGTCTTTCAGATGCACAGTTCAAAACACTGGTGATCAGGATGCTAACAGAACTGAGTGATTTTAGTCACAAATTAGAGGAACATATAAAAGCTAAAGTAATTGAAATGAAGGGAATTGCAGAGCAAACCAATAGTGATGAAGAGTAAACTGGGACTCAAATCAAGGGAGTGAACCAGAAGGAAGAAAAAAATGACCAAATAGGAAAATATGAAGAAACAAGAATTCAAAAAAATGAGGAGAGACTTAGGAATCACCAGGACATCTTTAAACGCTCGAACATCCAAATTATAGTGTACCAGAAGGGGGAAATGAACAGCCAACAGTGAAAAACTTATTTGAACATATAGTAAAGGAGAAATTCCCCAATCTGGCAAAGGAAATAGACTTCCAGGAAATCCAGGAAGCTCAGAGAGTCCCAAAGAAGTTGGACCCAAGAAGAAACACACCAAGGCACATCATAATTACATTAGCCAAGATTAAAATGAAGGAGAGAATCCTAGAAGCAGCAAGAGCTAAGGGGACAGTCACCTACAAAGGAGTTCCCATCAGACTGTCAGCGGATTTCTCAAAAGAGACCTTACAGGCAAGAAGGGGCTGGAAAAAGGTATTCCAAGTCATGAAATTCAAAGACCTACAACCAAGATTGCTCTATCCAGCAAAACTTTCATTTAGAATGGAAGGACAGATAAAGTGCTTTTCAGATAAGATCAAATTCAAGGAGTTCATCATCACCAAGCCCTTATTATATGAAATGTTAAAGGGACTTATCTAAGAAAAAAGAAGATAAAAAAGATGAACAGTGAAAGGACAGCAAACTCACAGTTATTAACAACCACACCTAAAACAAAAGCAAACTAAGAGGACAGCTAGATCAGGAGCAGAACCATAGAAATGAAGATCTCATGAAGGGTTAGTAACAGGGGAGTGGGAGAAAGAGAAGGGGGGAGAAGTTACAGAAAATAAGTAGTATAGACGGTAGGTAGAAAATAGATAGGGGGAGGGCAAGAATAGTATGGGAAATATAGAATCTAAAGAACTTGAGACACATGGTCATGAACTAAAGGGGGGAATGGTGGGGGTGGGGGGATGTGGGGTGGAGGGGAATGAAGGGGGGAATAGAACAAATGTAATGGCATAATCAATAAAATAAAAAATATATTTAGAAAATGATAAATAACTGAATAAAAAAGATTAATTAAACTCATCCCTTGGATAAGTCTGCTGATCTTGGATTTTTTTCCAAGTCAGATTGACCAATACACCCTTTCAGAATTCGGATATTGGAGCGTTTAAAGATATCCTGGAGGTTCCTAAGCATCTCCTCATTTTTTTTGAATTCTTGTTTCTTCATATTTTTCTGTTTGGTCATTTTTTTCTTTTTTCTGGTCCACTCCCCTGATTTGAGTCCCAGTTTCCTTTCCATTACTATTGGTTTCCTGTGCATTTCCAGTCATTTCAATTAGTTTAGCTTTTATATGTTCCTCTAATTTGTGACTAAAATCACTCAGTTCTGTGAGCATCCTGATCACCAGTGTTTTGAACTGTGCATCTGAAAGTTTTGCTATTTCTTCGTCACTTAGAGTTATGGGCTCTGGGGCTCTGAGTTGTTCTTGAGCCATGTTTTGATCTGTTTGTGCCTGTTACATAGGAGGAGAGGTGCCTTAGATATTCAACAGGGTGGGGCCACCCAGGTTGCTCATTTGTGACGCTGTATGTGGGCGTGAGGTAAGAGAGGGAGAAATGGCGGTCCTGTCCAATCGCCCAGTCAGCCTCACTGCTCACCCCTGCCTGTTTACCTGAGCGCAAATGTGTGAGCCCGCCGCCCTGTGCCAGGGCCTGCGGAGTCTGTCTCAATTCTCGTTTCTTCACTGGTTTATCTACACACAAATGCGCGACTGCAGACATCCAGCCACGCAGTGCCTTCCCTGGGTCTGCCCGTAGCTAGCCCGCACCTGGGATCCGCTCCCCTGGCTGCCTGTGCACCGCTGGAGTCCCGGGATCTTTTTTGCCCGTCCCACTCCGCTGCTGGCTTCACCCCTCTCACCGGTTTAGCTGAGTGTTTCGCTGTTTTCAGACTCCATATTGTTCAATTTTCTGTGGCATGGTTTCGTTTATTGTTGTTAAAACTTTGTTGTTTTTAGATTTGGTTGTGTCAGGAAGCAAAGTGTTTCCACCTATGCCTCCATCTTGGCGGAAGTCCTCAAGTTTAATTAATCTTAAGAAACTCTATTAGCCTTAAGAGACAGCTAGATAAAAGGAAAGTAAGCAATAGCCTCCGGTTTCTCACTTGCCCAAAGAAAAGTCTGATATATCAGAGGGAGCTGAATCTGTCTACCCTGCTCTTGGGCCAGGCCCCCTGATGAGGTGGGGTCCTGGCTGGAACCTGAGAGTAGGATCCTTGTTGGCTGTGTGGGGAGGGTAGTTAGAGGGATCCACAGGGATAAGCAAATCCAGCCTCAAACCTACCAACAACAACAATAAAAATGAACTCCCTTACACAAGAGACAAGACCATGAATGGTAATCCTTTCATACTTCCCCAATTTCCACTGGGGAGAACACACAATCAGGAGATTACTAAAGAGCATAGCTAGAAAGATGGACTAAACCACAAAAAGCAAGGCCTTCTCCTGGTCAAACTGCAGAGCCTGTGGCACCTCATATGGGCACATAAAAATGTTTGTTGAGTAAGTCCTAGCTAACATCCCAAGAAATGAGGCAGGTTTCCATACGACATGGTTTTTTGATTTAGTTTTTGTGTCATTGGTTCAACATAGAAAGCAAAGCAAGAAAAATATTATAAGAAAACAATACTAAAGAACAGTCTCAGGAACATGAGTGCAAAAATACTAAACTAAGTACCATTAAATTAAACCCAGCTTCATATAAAGAAAAATGTGCCACAAGCAAGTGGGGATTGTTCTAGAAATGCAAAGGTGGTTTAACATTCTAAGTTATTAACAGAAAAAAGAAAATAATAATATGATCATCTTAGGAGATGCAAAAAACACTTGAAAAAATTCAATACTCATATGGTGGGAGTGTGTATAAGGAGACTAAATGGTAATGGAAAAGGTACAACAAAATTTTTAAAGACATAGCCATGGGGGAATTCTAGCCAAGATGGAGGCATAGGTAGATACACTTTGCCTCCTCCCACAGCCAAAAGAAGGACAAGAACAAATTTAAAAACAAAATAACAACCAGAACTGTCAGAAAATCAAACTGCATGGAAGTCCGACAACTAAAGAGTCAAAGAAGAAACATTCATCCAGACTGGTAGAAGGGGCAGAGACAGGCAGGCAGGGTAAAGAGGATGCATGGTAAGGCAGTGAATTGCAGACCTGGCACATTGACAGCAGGCAGATCAAGCGAGCCAGCAACTGGTAACTGGGCAAGGCAGTAGCTGGCAGACCAGAACAGGTGGTGGCTGGTGGACCAGGTAGTCCCACATTTGCATGCAGGTATACCTGGAGGAACAACTGGGGAGCAAGACAGACCACACACAACCCAGGGTTCCTGTGCAGGGAAATAAAGCCTCAAAATCTCTACTGAAAAACTTTGTGGGGGTTGAGGCACCATGAGAAACACCCAGCCTCACAGGGGAGTTCATTGGAAAGACCCACATTGTCCTAAAAATGTACACCAGCTCATCCACCCAGGAATCAGTACCAGAAGGGCCCAGTTTGCTTGTGGGTAGCAGAGCAAGTGACTGGAAGCTGTCAGAGAGCTGAAGAAGCTGCATAGTTTCCTATCAGACCCCTCTCCCAAATATAGTGCCACAATGCAATGATGTGGGTTGCCCTACCCTGGTGAATAAGGCTCCACCCCTTACTGCGTAACAGGCATGCAGAGACAAAAAAAAAATGGCCCACATGAAAAAATAGATCAAAGCTCCAGAAACAATACAACTAAGCAACAAACAGATAGCCAACCTATCAGATGCACAGTTCAAAACACTGGTAATCAGGATGCTGACAGAATTGGTTGAGTATGGTCACAAAATAGAGGAATGAGTGAAGGCTATGCTAAGTTAAACAAAGGAAAATGTACAGGGAACCATAAATGAAGGGAAGGAAACTGGGACTCAAATCAATAGTGTGGACCAGAAGGAAGAAAGAAACATTCAAACAGAGCACAATGAACAGACAAGAATTAAAAAATATGAGGAGAGGCTTTGGAACCTCCAGGAAAACTTTAAACTTTCCAACATTTGAGTCATGGGGTTGCCAGAAGGAGAAGAGGAAGAGCAAAAAAACTGAAAACTTATTTGAAAAAATGACAGAGAACTTCTCCAATCCGGCAAAGGAAATAGATTTCCAGAAAGTCCTGAAAGCTCAGAGAGTTCCAAGAAATCGGACCCAAGGATGCACACACCAAGGCACATCATAATTACATTACCCAAGATTAAAGAGAAGGACAGAATCTTAAAGCAGCAAGAGAAAAGGAGACATTTACTTACAAAGGAGTTCCCATGGAACTATCAGCTAATTTTTCAAAAGAACCCTTGCAGGCAAGAAGGGGCTGGAAAAAAGTATTTGAAGGCATGAAAGGCAAGGACCTACATCCAAGATTACTCTATCTAGCAAAGCTATCATTTAGAATGCAAGGACAGATAAAGTGCTTCCCAGATAAGGTCAAGTTAAAGGACTTCATCATCACGAGGCCCTTATTATATGAAATGTCAAGGGGACTTATCAAAGAAAAAAATATCAAAACTATGAACAATAAAATGACCACTTCTGGCCAAGATGGAGGCGTAGGTGGAAACATCGTACCTCCTTGCACAACCACCTTTAAAGACAACAAAGTTTTAGTAACAAAAACACAGCCAAAACACATAAAATTGAACTGTATGCAAGTCTAACAACAACAAACCATTCATCCAGATCAGTAAGAGGGGCGGAGTCAGTGGCTGGCCAAGCGGGGTCGTGCAGGAAAAATCGGCAGGGCCGACCCAGGAGCACAGGTGGCCTTTGGCAGATCCCAGGTTTGGGGTGGCAACATGCAAAGCTAGTGAGGGCTCAAGGCGGCTGGCTGACCGCAGTCACACATTCGCCTGCAGCTAAACCAAGTGAAGGACTGAGCAGTGAGACAGACCGCACAGACTAGGGCCCCAGCGATGGGAATTAAAGCCTAAAAGCACTAAGTGAAAAACCTTTCAGAGTCGAGGTGCCGGGAGAAGCTCCCAGACTCACGGAAAGTTTGTTGGAGAGACCCACAGGGTCCTGGAGGGTGCACAGGCCCACACACCCAGGAGCCAGCACCAGGGGAGCCAAGTGTGCTTGTGGGAAGCAGCAGAGGGGACTGAAATCCAAGAGACAGCAGAACAAAAGCCATTGCCCCTCTCTGACCCCACCCCCACATACAGCATCACAACCCAGTGACTGGATCCCCCTCCCTGGTGAACATCTGAGGCTCCACCCCTTGTAAGTAACAGGTGTAAACAGACCAAAACATTATGGCTCAAGAAGAACAGTGCAAAGCCCCAGAGCCAATACTTCTAAGTGGCCAAGGGATAGCCAACCTATCAGATGCACAGTTTAAAACACTGGTGATCAGGATGCTCACAGAACTGGTTGATTTTAGTTGCAAGTTATATGAAAAACTGAAGGCTAAACTGAGTGAAACAAAAGAAAATGCACAGGGAACCAATAATGATGGAAACAAAACCGGGACTAAAATCAATGGAGTGCACCAGAAGGAAGAAAGAAATAACCAAATAGAAAAGAATGAAGAAACAAGAATTTTAAGAAATAGGAGAGGCTTAGGAACCTCCAGGACATCTTTAAACGCTCCAACATCTGAATTATAGTGTACCAGAAGGGGGAAAGGAACAGCCACCAGTGGAAAACTTATTTGAACAAATAATAAAGGAGAGCTTCCCCAATCTGTCAAAGGAAATAGACTTCCAGGAAATCTAGGAAGCTCAGAGAGTCCCAAAGAAGTTGGACCCAAGAAGGAACACACCAAGGCACATCATAATTATATTAGCCGAGATTAAAATGAAAGACATAATCCTAGAAGCAGCAAGAGATAAGGGGACAGTTTCCTACAAAGGAGTTTCCATCAGACTGTCAGCGGATTTCTCAAAAGAGACCTTATATACAAGAAGGGGATGGAAAGAAGTATTCCAAGTCATGAAAGGAAAAGACTTACATCCAAGATTGCTCTATCCAGCAAAGCTTTAATTTAGAATGGATGGACAGATAAAGTGCTTCTCAGATAAGATCAAATTGAAGGATTTCATCATCACCAAGCCCTTATTATATGAAATGTTAAAGGGACATACCTAAGAAAAAGAAGATAAAAAAGATGAACAGTGAAAGGACAGCAAACTCATAGTTATTACAACCACACCTAAAACAAAAGCAAACTAAAAGGACAGCTAGATCAGGAGCAGAACCATAGAAATTGAGATCCCATGAAGGGTTAGCAACAGGGAAGTGGGAGGAGGAGAAGGGGGGAGAAGGTACAGAGAATAAGTGGCATAGATGGTATGTAGAAAAATAGACAGGGGGCAGGGCAAGAATAGTATGGGAAATACAGAATCTAAAGAACTTGTGACACATGGACAAATGAAAGGAGGGGAATGGTAGGGGAGTGGTGTGCAGGATGGAGGGGAATGAAGGGAATAGGACAACTGTAATGGCATAATCAAAATATATTAAAAAATAAAATATAAATAAAATAAAATTCTACATAATAAAAAATAAATAAAATGACAACAAACACAACTATCAACAACTGAACCTAAAAAAGGAAATCAAAAACTCGGCAAACAACTAGAACAGGAAGAGATTCACAGAAATAGAGATCACATGGAGGGTTAGCAGGGAGTGGATGGAGGGAGAATGGGGTTAAAGATACAGGGAATAAGAATCATAAATGGTACATACAAAATAGATAGGGGGAGGTTAAGAGTAGTGTGGGAAATAGAGAAGCCAAAGAACTTATGTGTATGACCCATGGACATGAACTAAGGTGGGGAATAATGGTGGGAGGAGGGGCTCAGGGTAGAGGGGAGTAAAGGGGAGAAAAATGGGACAACTGTAATAGCATAATTAATAAAATATAGTTTTAAAAACTGAAGAAGAAAGGAATAGCCATGAGGATGTAAAGTACAGTATAGGAAAGAGAGTAGCCAAAGAACTTGCATGCATGAAGTGTGGACATGAACAAGGGTGGGAGGTTTGCTGAGGTGGTAGGGGGTGCTGGATGGAGGGGGCAAAGTGGTAAAAACAGAACAACTATAATAGCATAATCAATAAAATATAATTTTTTAAAGGAAAAAATAAGGCAATAAAAATATATATAGTCTAAAAAAACCACAAACAGAAAACTCTTATCAGAGTTGGAATAGAAGGGAACTTCCTTTACCTGATATCTGTAGAAACCTACAGAAAACATCATATTTAGTAGTAAATAATTGAAGCCTTCCTCTTGAGATCAGGAATAAGTCAAGAATGCTTGCTTGCTATCACCATTTTTATTCAAAATTAGGTTGGAGTTCTGGCCAGTTCAATAGATTAAAAGAAATAAAAGCCATAAAGATTAAATTAGGCAATATAAAGCTGTTATTATTCTCATATGACATATTTGTATATGCATAAAATCCAAAAGAATCTAAAATATTATTAGAACTAACAAGTAAATTCAGCAAGGTCTCTAGATGCAAGATCAGTATACAAAATAAACTATATTTCTCTCTTCAACAAATGGTGTTGGGAGGTCTGGACAGCTACATGCAAAAAAATAAAAATCACCAACATACACCACACACAAAAATAAATTCAAGATGTATAAAAGACTTAAATATAAGTCATGACACCATAAAAGTCCTAGAGGAAAATCACAGACATTCCATGCAGCAACATCTTCACTGATACATCCCCTAAAGTAAAGGCCATAAAGGAAAGAATGAACAAATGGGACCTCATCAAATTAAAAAGCTTCTGCATGGCTAAAGAAAACAGCATTAAAATGAAGAGAGAACCAACTATATGGGAAAACATATTTGCCAATGATACCCCAGACAAGGGTTTGGTATCCAAACTATATAAAGAACTCACACAGCTCCACTCCATGAAGACAAACAAACCAATTAAAAAATGGGCAAAAGACCTGTACAGACATGTCTCTAAGGAGGACATACAGAGGGCCCAGAGACACATGAAAAGGTTTCTAGCCATCAGAGAGCTGCATATTAAAACCACAATGAGATACCACTTCACACCGGTGAGAATGGCCATCATAAACAAATCAGCAAGTGTTGGAGAGGATGTGGAGAAAAGGGAATCCTAGTGCACTATTAGGGGGAATGCAGACTGGTGTAGCCACTGTGAAAAACAGTATGGAATTTCCTCAGAAAACTAAAAATGGAACTGCTTTTTGACCCGGCAATTCCACTGCTGGGATTATATCCTAAGAACCCTGAAACACGAATCCAAAACAATCTATGAGTCCCAATGTTCACAGCAGCACAATTTACAATAGCCAAGTGATGGAAGCAACCTAAGTGCCCATCAGTAAATGAGTGGATCAAAAAACTGGTACATTTGCACAATGGAGTACTGTGCAGCAGAGAGAAAGAAGGATCTCCTACCCTTTGCAACATCATGAATGGAACTGGAGAGCATTATGCTAAGTGAAATAATCCAGATAATGAGGGACAAATACTACACGATCTCACCTTTAACTGGAACCTCATCAACAAAACAAACAAACAAGCAAAATATAACCAGAGACATTGAAATTACAATGATCTGACAGTAACCAGAGTGGGGGAGAGGATAATAGGGGGAAAGGTTTTCAGGAACTACTATAAAGGACACATGGACAAAACCATGGGGGAGGGTGGAATCAAGAGAGGGAGGTGGGTTTGGATGGGGTCAGGGGAGTGGTGGGGGGGAACTGCAGACAACTGTAATTGAACAACAATAAAATAATTTTTTTGTAATTCAGAATTATTGAATTTTTTTAAAACTTTTTATTGATTATGCCATTACATTTGTTCTATTCCCCCCTCCATTCCCCTCCACCCTGCATACCCCTCCCCCACCATTTCCCCCCTTTAGTTCATGAACACCTGTCTCAAATTCTTTAGATTCTGTATTTCCCCCTACTATTCTTACCCTCCCCCTATCTATTTTCTATCTACTGTCTATGCTACTTATTTTCTGTACCTTCTCCCCCCTTCTCCTCCTCCCACTCCCCTGTTGCTAACCCTCCATGTGATCTTCATTTCTATGGTTCTGCTCCTGATCTAGCTGTCCTCTTAGTTTGCTTTTGTTTTAGGTGTGGTTGTTACTAACTGTGAGTTTGCTGTCCTTTCACTGTTCATCTTTTTTATCTTCTTTTTCTTAGGTAAGTCCCTTTAACATTTCATAGAATAAGGGCTTGGTGATGATGAACTCCTTGAATTTGGTCTTATCTGAGAAGCACTTTATCTGCCCTTCCATTCTAAATGAAAACTTTGCTGGGTAGAGCAATCTTGGTTGTAGGTCTTTGGTTTTCATGACTTGGAATACCTCTTTCCAGCCCCTTCTTGCCTGTAAGGTCTCTTTTGAGAAATCAGCTGACAGTCTGATGGGAACTCCTTTGTAGGTGACTGTCCCCTTAGCTCTTGCTGCTTCTAGGATTCTCTCCTTCATTTGAATCTTGGCTAATGTAATGATGATGTGCCTTGGTGTGTTCCTTCTTGGGTCCAACTTCTTTGGGACTCTCTGAGCTTCCTGGATTTCCTGGAAGTCTATTTCCTTTGCCAGATTGGGGAAATTCTCCTTTATTATTTGTTCAAATAAGTTTTCCACTGGTGGCTGTGCCTTTCCCCCTTCTGGTACCCCTATAATTCGGATGTTGGAACGTTTAAAGATGTCCTGGAGGTTCCTAAGCTTCTCCTCATTTTTCTGAATTCTTATTTCTTCATTCTTTTCTGTTTGATCATTTTTTTCTTCCTTCTGGTCCACTCCCCTTGATTTGAGTCCCAATTTCCTTTCCATTACTATTGGTTTCCTTTGTATTACCATTCATTTCAATTAGTTTAGCTTCCATATGTTTTTCTAATTTGTGACTAAAATCAACCAGTTCTGTAAGGATCCTGATAACCAGTGTTTTGAACTGTGCATCTGAAAGACTGGCTATTTCTTCATCGCTTAGATCTATTGGTTCTGGGACTCTGAGTTGTCCTTGAGCCATTTTTGGTCTATTTGTGCCGTTAAGTAAGCGGAGCGAAGCCTTAGTTGTTTACCAGGACGGGGCAACCCAGGTCGCTGGTTTGTGACGCTGTGTGTGGGGGCATGGTCACAGAGGGAGCAATGGCGGTCCTCTCCGCTAGCCCAGTCCGCCCAGTCACACCACTTGCCCTGGGCCTGTTTATCTGATCGGAATTGTGCGAGCCTGCTGCCCCGCCCAGGCTTCCCTTCTCACTGGTTTCTCCGCACACAGATGCGCGACCGACCGACCGACCGCAGACAGCCTGCCGTGCCTCTTCCCAGTGTGCTCCCGTAGCTAGCCCACGATCAGCGCCTTCGGCTGCTCGCGCACCGTGCACCACCCGTTCGGGGATTTTTTCTTGCCAACCTGCTCTGCTGCTGGCTTCGCTTCTCTTACCGGTTTAGCTGAGCATTTAGTTGTCTTTGGACTCCGTATTGTTGATTTTCTGTGTGGCTTGGTTGTGTTTATTGTTGTTAAAAATAGTTGTTCTTAGATTTGGTTGTGCACAGAGGCAAGGTGGTTCCACCTACGTCTCCATCTTGGCGGAAGTCCCACAATAAAATAATTTTAAAAAATAATAAACTATATTTCTATA
This sequence comes from Artibeus jamaicensis, assembly GCF_021234435.1. Classification (NCBI taxonomy): domain Eukaryota; kingdom Metazoa; phylum Chordata; class Mammalia; order Chiroptera; family Phyllostomidae; genus Artibeus; species Artibeus jamaicensis. Next base: position 1,804,325 of record NW_026521840.1, on the reverse strand, counting down.
TACTAGCAATATATAGAAATTCAAATTTTAAGGGATGCCATTTACCTTAGTATTAAAACTGTCAAATACCCAGGAACAAAAGTAATGAAAAAAATTGCAACACTATATACTGAAAACAGCAAAAATATTAATTAGGAAAATTAAAGAAGACCTAAATGAAAAGGAAAAAAAGCCTGTTCATGAATTGGAAGACTCAGTATTATAAAGCTGACAGAAACCCTGAAATAAACAAGTTGTTTTAATATAGCCCCAAGCATAATTCCAAATAAAACTGGTGGGGCAGTTGGCCAAAATTGTTCAGCTCATTTGAAAAATCACATAGAACTTCCAAAGGCCAAGAATAGCCAAGGCAATCTTGACTGTGGAAGACTTATACTACCATCATGATGTATCATAAAGCTATGGTAAATAAGAAAGTTGAGTACTGGTACAATGATAAACAAACTTGCCAGTGGAGAAGAATAGGAAGTACACAAATATATCCACACATATATAGTCAACTGATTTATGTTGAACTTGATATTGCAGTGCCATAAGGAAATAATGGTCTCTTAAATAAATCATGCTATATCAGTTGGATTGTCATGTGTCTTGATTCTTATGACACCATATCTGAGAATGTGAAGAACAAAACAATAAATCTTACAGAGAAAAAACATAGGGCATTTTCATGACCTTGGAGTAGGCAAAGATTTCTAAAACAGAATACAAAAGCCCTATCCATAAAGGTGAAATTGATTAACATGAACTAAACTAAGATTAGGAACTTCTGTTCATTAAAAGATGGTATATCAACAGAAAAATGGCAACTCAGAGTTAGAAAAGGTATTAGCAACACATCTGATAAAGGGCTCATATCTAGAATATATAATGAATTTCTGCAAATTAATACCAAAAAGACAACCTATTAGAAAAATAAGCAAAAGACTTAAAGATACTTAATGAAAGTGATATGCAAATTATCAATAAGTATACAAAGAAGTGCCCAATTTCATTAGATAGTAGTTAAATTCAAAGTGAAACTATAGTAAAGTAACACCAAATAAATAACACATATTTACCAGAATGACTAATAGAAAGCAAAGAAAATACCAAGTTTAAGTGAAGATATGGAACAGCTGAAACTCTCATATAGTATTGGTGGGGGTTAAATTGGTATAAACACTTGAAAAACTGATAGTATGTGCTAAAACTGAACATAGACATACCCTACTTCTAGGTATATAAGCAACAGAAATGGGTACATGTGCTCATCAAAAGACATGTTTAATAATTTTTATAATTCATTCTTTGTTATAGCCCAATCCTGGAAACTCCCCATATACATAACAACAGTAGAATGGATAAAATGAATAAATATATTTCATACAGATTTTACTTCACACCACAGACAGCAAACACAGGGCCTGAGGGCCAAATCTGGCCCTCCACCTTGTTTTATCCAGTCTGCACTTTGTTTCTACCTGGAGGCAGTGTGGAGCTCCTTGCCCCTAGTTCAGGAGTAGTTATATTCATACAGTCCTAAAATTACATTCAGCCCTTTGAAGGCAACCATGAGGGTGATGTGGCCCCAGTGAAAATGAGTTTGACAACCCTGCTTTACAGCAATGCAAATTAAACTTCTGCAGTTACATGCGACAATGTGGATGAATCCCATAATGAAGGAAAGGAAGCCAGGAACAAATGAGTATGAACTGTATTATTTTATGCATAGAACTCACAAAAACAATCTAAAATAATCTATGTCATAAATCCTGATAATGGCTACTTTGGGATGTATAGTGACTAGAACAGGGCACACTGGGAAACTTCTGGGGTAGTGATGGTGGTTTTATTTGTTGATTTGTTATAGTGTAGTAAGAGAAAATAAAGCAAGATACTGGAATACTTTGCTAAGGTTACCATAACAAATTACCACAAAATCAGTGGCTTAAAACAAAAATTTATTTTTTTATAGTTATATAGGCCAGGTATCTGCAATCACGGTGTTCACAGGGCTGCGCTTTCTCTGAAAGCTCTAGGGGAGAATCCTTTGTTGCTTCTTTCACCTGCTAGGGGCTGCACGTGTCCCTTGGCTTATGGCTACATAACTCTAATCTCTTCCTCTAACTTTCATGGCCTTCTCCCTATGTGTCTCACCTACATATGTCTCTCATATGGACATTTATCAAGGGATTTAGGCCCCACTCGAATAATCCAGAATCATTTTGCCTGAAAATTGTTAACTTAATTATATCTGCAAAACACTTTTCCAAATAAGGTCACATTCAGAGGTTCTGGTGGATTGGGGCATGTACATATCTTTTTGGAGACCATCATTCAACATATTAGAAGCAGGAAGAATATTTAAAGAGAAAATATTTAGCAGAGGAAGTCCTTCATTGTCTGAAATGACTGTATGGGCCTCTTGCTCAGTGCAGTGGTATTTACTATTGCTATTCTGGCCTCCTGAATTGAAAATGTTGCCAAAGGATTCCAGCAGTGTGTACTTGATGACCTAATTGAAGGCAAGGGCTTATCTGAGACTGAAACCCTAGAAGATATTTGGAACCAGGACTAATTTTAAATAAGTCACACAGGAGGCATTGTGGAACTGCCTGGCTCCCACACTTCCAACAAAAATTCTTTTGGCAAGTAGTGCCCATCTACTCCCACTATGTAGGTTGCTTTGTTTCTAGATATCTGTAGTGAGCATCAACATGCCTTTGTCTTTCTGTAGGTGAGCTAAGTCCTATAAAGTGGTCAGCACAGCAGTTAATAGAAAAGGTGATTTTTATTTAGTAATGCCATTCTCAAAGGTATCTTCATGTTGAGATTTGTAAGGGCCTTTTGCTCAATGTTCTGGTATTAAATATTGTACAGAATAACTATTGTTGGTAGATGAGGATGAGCCACAATGATTGCATTTGTGAGGGAAAACATGACATTATTGAATAGGTCCTTCGAATAACTGAAGTTCTGGTTCATGGCTGACTTAGGTGCTGCATGCATATATCATTATAGATGAGCCAAAAATCTACAGAGTTGTTACCTTAGCCAAGATAGTGACACATGAACCTAAGTTCATTTTGTTCCTTTCATTCAGATATTTCCCCTGGGTGGTTAATAGACATCTCAAACTTAATATTGTGAAAACATAATACTCACCCAAGCCAGTCCTTCTCTCATTGTTACTTATTTCAGTAACAATGAGAAACAATGTTACATACTTCCAATGTTACACACTTCTAACCGGCTTCTAAAGCCAAAAATCTAGCAGTCATATTTAATTTGTGTTTTACCTCATACATTCAGTTGCCATATCAAGTCAACTCTACCTCCCAAATAAAGTGTCTTCTGAATTGAACTACTGCTACTACGTACCACCACTCCTACCAACCTGGACTAGGCTTCTATTATATCTCTTCTGAAATATTGCAACGACCTTATAACCAGTCTTCTGACTTCCACTTTTGCTGATACAATCTATTCCAGAGAAACCAGAGAAACTGGTTTAATCTATTTTAAATAAAAATATGTTAAAGGGTTGGGAAAGTGAATTTTCCTGTTGATTTTATTGTTATAATATGTGTCTAAAGAAGGGGAAGGATTCACAGGAACAAGTATAAAGGACCCATGGACAAAAACTAACAGTGGTGGAAATGGGAGGGAGGTGGGGAGCACTGAGGGGGGGTGGGCTGGGATGGGAGTAAAAGACAGAAAACTGTACTTGAACAATAATTAAAGAAAAAAAAGAAAGAACAAAGAGTAAGAGCTGAGGCTGAGCCCAGTGACCTGGACAGAGATGAAGCACAGAGATGTGGCCTTAGTTGTTGGGCAGTCAGCATTCAAGACAAAGAAACAAAGGCACAGAACCTGGCTATACATCAACCTCCAAGAACTCCTCCCCCTTCACCCTTCATGTATGGTTGCAGAGTACATTATCTGCAAACCTGAGGACTGGCACTACAGAATAACCTTTATCCTGAAGAACAGTCTCACTCTGACACTAATCCAAGCTTTGGGTGGAGGCACAAGGGAGATGCTGCAAAAGTTCACTGATTGGCATCGCAAGGAGGTCAAAACAAAAGAGGCAGCCAGGTTCCTCCAGTGTACCCCAAACCGATGCATCATGGATATACTGCTACTGACATATGGATACTGAGGACAGCAATGGGATTTCATAGATTTGGAGTCACATTGCTCACCACATTCCCTGGGGTGAAGGTGACCAGATCACAAGGGAGGGACCTATCATCCTAAGGAGCACAGGTCATTTTCCATCGCCCCAAAGAGATCCCTGTTCAAATGGCATCCCTTTGTTTCATAGGCCCATGCTCAATTCACTGAGCTACACCAGCTGGGACTGAATTTCTATGTATTGATATTGACATCTCTTTATAATATGGTAATTCAGACAGGCCAGTACTATTGATATACCAGAGCTCTACGTTGGAGAAAGCACAGGGCTGATGAGAGGCAATGATGTGAATAGTAGGGAAGACACATCTAATGGGAATAAGGTAGTAAGGGGTTACCATCTGAATTTAATGGGATTATTTTTTCAAATGATGAAAATGGGTAGCTTCAAAACATAGAGTGAATTTATTATCTTCATCACTAAAAGTGATTAAGAAGAGGCTGGATTAATTCATACAGATGATAACAATGAGATTCTAGCATCAAATGGCAAGTGGTATTAGATCGACTTTAATTTTCCTGTGAGTCTTAATGTTTTGATTTGATGGTTCTATCATTTGCCATTCTCTTACTCCTTTCTTTTTTCAGCATTTTTAATATATTTTATCGATTATGCTATTATAGTTGTCCCATTTCCCCCCCTTTACTACCCTCCACCCTGCACACCCCCTCTCATCCGTATCCCCCCTTTAGTTCATGTCCATGTGTCTTAAGTTCTTTAGCTTCTACATTTCCCATACTATTATTCTTGCCTTCCCCTATTCTCTACTTACTGTTTATGCTACTTATTCTCTGTACCTTTTCTTCCTCTCTTCTCCTCCCACTCCCCTGTTGCTAACCTTCCATGTGATCTCCATTTTTGTGATTCTGTTCCTGTTCTAGTTTGCTTGCTTTGCTTTTGTTTTAGGTATTGTTGATAATAACTCTGAGTTTGCTGTCTTTTTACTGTTCATATTTTTATCCTCTTTTTCTTAGATAAGTCCCTTCAACGTTTCATATAATACAGGCTTGGTGATGATGAAATCCTTGAACTTGACCTCATCTGAGTAGCACTTTATCTGTCCTTCCATTCTAAATGAAAGCTTTGCTGGATAGAGCAATCTTGGATGTAGGTCCTTTCCTTTCATGACTTGGAATACTTCTTTCCAGCCCCTTCTTGTATATAAGGTCTCTTTTGAGAAATCAGCTGACCGTCTGATGGGAACTCCTTTGTAGGTAACTGTCCCCTTATGTCTTGTTGCTTCTAGAATTCTCTTCTTCATTTTAATCTTAGCTAATGTAATTATGATGTGCCTCAGTGTGTTCCTCCTTGGGTCCACTTTCTTTGGGACTCGCTGAGCTTCATGGATTTCCTGAAAGTCTATTTCCTTTGCCAGATTGGGGAAGTTCTCCTTCATTAGTTGTTCAAATAAGTTTTCCATTTGTTGCTCTTCCTCTTCCCCTTCTGGTACCCCTATAATTCAGATGTTGGAACATTTAAAGATGTCCTGGAGTTTCCTAAGCCTCTCCTCTTTTTCTTTTTTTTAATTCTTGTTTCTTCATTCTTTTCTATTTGGTTGTTACTTTCTTCCTTCTGTTCCACTCCATTGATTTGAGTCCCAGTTTGTTCCCATTACTATTGGTTCCCTGTGCATTTTCCTTTGTTTCACTTAGTGTAGCCTTCATTTTTTCATCTAATTTGCAACCAAAATCAACCAATTCTGTGAGTATCCTTATCACCAGCATTTTGAACTGTACATCTGATAGGTTGGCTATCTCTTGGTCACTTAAAAGTATTGGCTCTGAGGTTTTGATATGTTCTTCTGTTTGAGCCTTTTTTTTTTTTTTTGGTCTGGTCGCGCCTGTTATGTAGTGAGGGGTGGAGCCTTAAGTGTTCACCAAGGTGGGGCAACTTGGTCACTGTGTTGTGACACTGTAAGTAGGGGCAGAATCAGAGAGGGAACAATGGCGCTTCCTATACTCTCTCAGATTTCAGTCTCTTCTGCTGCTTCCCACAAGCAAATTGGGCCCTTCTGGTGCTGGTTCCCAGGTGGTGGGCTTGTGTACATTCTAGGACCCTGTGGTTCTCTCCAACGAACTCTCCTGCGAAACTGGGAGTCTCTCCCAGCATCTCAACCCCCACAAGTGTTTTCAATTGGAGCTTTTAGGCTTTATTCCCTGGCACTGGGGCCCTGGGTTGTGTGGTCTGTCTTGCTGCCTATTTTTGCCTGGGGCCACCTTGCATGCCTCTTTGGGTCTGCTCCTTGCCTCCCCTCACCCAGGGTCTGCTAGCTGCTGCCTGCACACCTGGGGTCTGCCAACCACCTCCTGCTTGCCCGGTCTGCCAGCCACCACTTTTTCCTGCCCGGACCTCTCTCCACCTACCGCAGACTCCGATCCTCTTACTGGTCTGGATGAATGGTTGTCGGACTTCTGTACAGTTAAATTTTCTGTCAGTTCTGGTTGATTTTTTTTTTGTTTCTAAATTTTTGTTGTCCTTAATTTTAGTTGTGCAAGGAGTCACAGTGTGTCTACCTATGCCTCTGTCTTGGCCAGAAGTCCTTTTTTTTTTTTTTGCTAAGGGTCACATCAGTCAACTTCTGATTATCTGGGGGGTTCTCATTTCTTGGACTCTTGCTTCTGCCTGTCCCCAGTTACTCAGTCAGTGGGCCTCTGAATCAGTCTCTACTGAGTCTCTGAGAACTTGAATAAACAGATTAAAATTTAATACATGGAAAACTATACCCTTGAATTTTTCCTCTCATAAACCTTGCTCCTCCCCCAGTTTCCTCACCTGAATAAATACCATTACCATTCATCTACTTGCTCAGGACTAAAGGCTAAGATTCTTGATCCCTATTGTTGTGTCATTCTCCATACCAAATCCAGTAACAAATTAGTAGCAAATTCTAAATCTTTCCTTCAAAGCAATTATAGAATCCAACTGTCTTTTTAAAAAAGAATTTATTTTTTTTCTAGAGAGAGGGGAAAGGAAGGAGAAAAAGATGGATACAAACATCAATATGTGGTTGTCTCTCACGCACCCCATACTGGGTACCCAGCCCACAAACCAGGCATGTGCCCTGACTGGGAATGAAACTGGTGACTCCTTGGTTCTCAGTCCAGTGCTCAATCCACTGAGCCACACCAGCTAGGGCAAAATCCAACTATCTTTTAACACTTTATCCAAGTCCAAACCAATATTATGTCTCTCCTAGACAAATGTTATAGCTACCTAATGTTTGTCTTCCTATCTACTCTGGCCCCCTAAGTCTGTTTTCCTTGGGGAAAAAAAAGCAGTCATCCTTTTAACATGGAATTCACATTATGTCTCTTCTCACACAAATACCCTCCAGTGGCTTTTCATCACACTTAAAATAAAATCCAAACACCTCACCATGACCAATACCAGACCCTAAATGCTCTGCCTCCTGAAAATTTCTTGACCTCTAGTTCTAAGATTGGCATTATTATTATTGTTTGAGCATCTCTATGCCTTTGCACTGGCTTTTCATTTATCCTGAAATACTTTTTTCTCAGACCATTGTATGGTTTGACTTTCCATGTGATTCAGGTCTCTGCTCAAAATGCACTGGCTCAGAGAGGCCTGACTTGACAATTTTATCTAAAATAGATACTCCCCATTACACACTTCCTTTTTGTATTTTCTTTTTATTACCAGTGCTTATCAATACTTAAATTGTGTTGTATATTTTTATTTGTTTATTTCTGTATCTATTCACAATAATAATAGGTATCCTTTGATCTGTCCAAGATATATGACAGATCTCAAGATGAGATTAGGCTTCATTATCTTCTCTCCTGTCAAGGGAGATATATGGGAATCAGAAAAAAATCTATTTCAAGCCAATGACACACACCCTGAATGTGTCTGAAATAAGGCTTTTTACAACTCATACTGTAAGCTGGGCTCAGAAGTGACAACAATTACAGGATTATTATTTCACAAAAACTGCAGGAACAAAGTCATATTAACAGGAAATACATGCTTTCATTTTGTGGGACTAGACTGTATCCTGGGGAAAATTAATGTTCTTGTTGATAAAGTATGCTTACTTGTTAGGTAGCTAATTATGAAATTATCTGTGGCATTTATGGATGGTGTGAATCAATTGGAATTATAACACCCATCACTCACACATAGGACCAGAGCCCACTTCTTTTCCTTTAGACTAGACAAAGGACAGAAAATATATTTTTCATTATGAACAAGCCAAAGTCTGAGGGACTAGAATTTCAGGACAACATAAGGGCATGAGCTGTGTAATGGGTGGGGAACCAGAACTATGGATATTGAGAAAGAGGACTCTAAAAGCAGTAGGAGGAGAGAAATTAGAGAGAAAGGGAGGTCAGAAGAGAAGAAACATCTACTCTGGGCATGTCCTTGAACACCTAAGTGGTAAGGCTTCTTCACATTGAGTGGTACAAGGAAACTAGAAGTTTACTCAATAAAAGCACACTATAGCCCTTCTGTACTCTGTGGAATCCAGTGCATTTACCTTTTTCATTGTCAAATGTATGTTGGGTTAAGGGGAAGTTGGCAAGACAAGAGATATTGGTGGGGGGGTTGTTCTAGAAGAGAAGCATTTAGGCCATCCTCAGGAATATTAAGTGGCATCACCATTTAGTATCTATAGCTGTGGAGGGGCCCATGAACCAGCAGCTGTAGAGAAACAACTGACCAAGTGATGGCAATTTTCTACCCACCCACCACCCCCAACCAAACAGTTCATCTATAGATAGCAGGGACTTTACTTCATTATATAAAAAGTTGTGGAATAGAAAGGTAATAGATTAAGAGATAGTGAATAGATAGTCACAGTTATTGAGCCCTTACAAACACATTTGATTATCAAAAACCTCTAGCCCTTAGTTTTTCTAACATATTTCAGATGAAGAAACAATCAAAGTCACATAATAGGTGGACAACTCAGGGCTTGAACTCAGGAAATCTACTCACTAAAGACCCTTTCCCTTTTTACTATATCCTAATACCATCTCATTATTGATTGTTAAGAGCCAAGATGCTGTACTTGAAAGAATAAAAGTTTTGCAATCAGAAACATCTGGTTCCAAGCCAAGTTTTATGTACTTTCTAGCCTAATGGTCTTAGCCCTGTCACTTTCCAAGTCAAGTCCTAGTTGTATAATTCATGAAATAAGAATATGGATTTGTCTCACCTTGTAACTGTATTAAATGAAATAATGTGTAGAAAGGACTAAACAGCATAGGGCACACATAAAGTTCTTTATAAATAGTAGCTAGTCCTACTACTATTTTCAAAACGAACATGGCTAAATACATACTACATTATTAGGTAGTGATTTCATGATAGTTAATGTTATTAAGGGGTTTGATATCAGAATAGAGGCCATGTTTAATTTTTAAGCTTCATTTTTTATTGTTGACACTATTACAGATGTCCCCATTTCCCCTCACCTTTTTTGCTCACCTCCTCATGCTCCTGACCCCCTTCCCTGTGGCCTTCACCACACTGTTGTCTGTGTCTATGGGTTATGCATATATGTTCTGGCTGTTCCCTTCACCTTCTTTCATACAGTTCCTCCCTCCCCCTCTACTGTGACAGCTGCCGGTCTGTTCAAGAGGCTAAATTTAAATCTTGATTTTGCTACTGTCTAATTGCATATTATTAGGTCAGGCACTTAACCTCTCAGAATCTTAATTTTATTATTTTTAAATAAGCCTTAAAAATAAATTAAACAAATAAATAAATAAGACTTTGGGTAGGTATACCTCAGGATTCCCTTGAGACTCAGATAATTCAGTTAAAGTACTTAACATAGTCCTGGGAAAGCAGCTGATACTCAAAATAGAGCTATTGCTGTTATTGTCAGTATAATGCATTAAAATACTTCAGAGTTTATTCCATATGCAGTGGGAAGCTGCCATACAGGTTCTTGGGGAAAATGATGGTAAAGGAAGTGGGTGAATGCTTACTCTCAATACTTAAGTATAGAGGTTCCCAGCAGGGGCAACATAACAACTACTGTTTTAGTGTTGAAGAGTGGTTTCTAGATGGGTCTGGAGAGACCTCTGATCTTAGTGAAGACAGTTTTTCATCAGTGGAGGGCAAGGGTGAGTGAAATGAGGTTGTCAGAGGGAAATGGTTGGGTGGAGACATACATGGGATTATTGCTGGAGAATATTAAAGACTCTTGAAATAAACCCAGAGACATAGTAATTCCAGGAGTCAAAGTAGAAGAAAGTCCCCCACCCTCCTTGGGATGAATTCAAACATATTTGCGGGTAGAAGGGATGAACACAGGGAAGTAAGAGAAGGGTAAAAACTCAAGCATGGTCCATATGGGTCAGGGATGGGGGAAGAGATTCATGCTCTTCTGTCCTCCAAGATGAAAGGGCAGGATGGGTGGAGAGAACCTTATAAGTGTAAGGGAAAGAGGTGAAAGGACTCTATGTCCATCAGCATCTGTTTTCTTGATGATAAGGAGAGGGGTTGATTTTTATGGACTGATAAAATACCAAAGTAGAAACTTTTGAGAAGAGTAGAAGTTTAGGGTAACTGTGCATGGAGGATGGGAAAAACCTCTGATTGGTAAGGAGAGAAAAGACTTCAGTTAGTGCTTTAGAACAATGATATCCAAACTTGAATGAACATAATAATCACCCTGGCCCTGGCTGGTGTGGCTCAGTGGATTGAGTGCCGACTTGTGCATCAAAGGTCAGCAGTTAGATTCCCAGTCAGAGCACATGCCTAAGTTGCAGGCCAGGTCCCTAGTGGGGGGCACACAAGAGGCAACTATACATGGATGTTTCTCTCCCTCCTTTCCCCTCTCTCTAAGAATAAATAAATAAATAAATAAATAGTCTTTTTTAAAACAAGAATCTCCCTGGAAGACATGTTAAACCACTAATTTCTAGGCCTTCCTCTGGAAATATATGATTCATTACATTTGGAATGGGAATAGAGAATTTGCCTTTCAAGAAAGTTTCCAAGTAATAGTGATTCTGCTGGTCGAAGGCCTGAGTGAAGTTCTTGAATCTATTCCTGATTTCTGGCAGCATGAGCAAGAAAAAGCTCCTCTGTCTCTTTGTATCTTGATTTTTAATCTGAAGGATAAGGATTATAGATACTACCTATTTCATAGGCTTTTGTGAAAATTAAATTAGGGAAGACATGTAAAACACTTAGAAATTGTCCGGTAGTAGCTTGGCAGCAGGTTGAGGACTCAAGAACAGTTGGAAATCCAACAAGACTAGACAGTTATTTTTTTTTCTGGCAACTTCCTCTCTCTGCCCTACCTTTGTTTCTAAGTCCAGACCCCAAGACTATCTTCACTTGTCTCCTGGATGCTGACAAGTTTCTTTTTTATTGAATTTATTGGGGTGACATTGTTTAATAAAATTATATAGGTTTCAGAGGTACATTTCTCTAATACATCATCTGTATATTGTCTTGTGTGTTCACCACACCAAGTCAAGTCTCCCTCCATCACTATTTATCTCCCCTTTACCCTCTCTTGCCTTCCCCCACTCCCATTTCCCTCTGGTAATCATCATACTGTTCTGACTGGTTTCTAGGGATGTCTCTGGAGAGGTTTCCTAAAGCTCAGGAGTAACTCTGACTGTAGCTTCTATATCTGAGTTGTTTGCACCCACTGCTTCCTTAGATCAGCTATTAGAATGGCTGCTCTAACCCTTTAATGTTATTATTAGAAAATCATTACTTATATTGAACATGAATCTCTCTGCCTGTACCTTCTACCCCTTTAAGCTTTGCCCTCTCAAGCTTACAAATGTTGTCCATTTCTTCTATCCTGTAATAGCCCTTTAGATTGGCAGAAAGTGACAAAGTCCTCCTGAGTGTTCTCAAATCAAACACAATTGTAGGGAGGTAGCTGTGCAATGCGTGTCTGGATGCCATACCCATTCTAAGGAGAATAAGAACTTTAGAACCTCAAAAAGCTAAAAATGTAACTGCCTTTTGATCCAGAAACACCTAAGGATCCTGAGGATCCTTAAGGAGATCCTTCAGGATCTCCTAAGGATCCTGAAACACCAATTCAAAAGCATGTACACACCCCAATGTTCATAGCAGCACTACGTACAATAGCTAAGTGCTGGAAACAACTTAAGTACCCATCGGTAAATGAGTGGATCAATTTACACGATAGAATACTACACAGCCAGAAGAAAAAAGGAGCTCCTACCCTTCATGATAGCATGGATAGAACTGGAGAGTATTATGCTAAGTGAAATAAGCTAGGCAGTGAAAGACAAATACCATATGATCTCACCTATAAGTGGAACCTAGTCAACAAAACAAACAAGCAAGCAAAATCCAACCAGAGACATTGAAATAAAGAACAAATTGACAGTAACCAGAGAGGAGGGGGGAGAGGGATAATGGGGGATAATAAGGGAAGGGCCATCAAGGAACATGTATAAAGGACACATGGACAAAGCCAAAGGGGGTAGGTTCAAAGGTGGGAGGCAGGGATGGGTGGGGCAGGGTGGCATGGTGGGGTGACAATGGGAACAACTCTACTTGAACAACAATAAATAAAAGAATTTTAGAACCTTACTTGAACAACAATAAATAAAAGAATTTTAGAACATGTTCTCTGGACACTAGATAAATCTCTTATATGCCTATGAATCATTATGTATCCCTTAATGTTGCCACTCATCACAGTAACTTCCCCCCTTCAGAATTCAGAACCACTCTACTGCTTTACCATGTTCTTATCCATTGGAGCAAGACAAGGATAATATGGCATGATTAGAGTCAGGTTCTGGTTATAGTTTTGAATTAAGGTTGTACTTGCTCTGTATCCTTAAGAAATTCAGTTAACTTCTCTGATCCTGAGTTTTCCTGTGTGCAAAGTAAAGAAAATAATATCTAATTCAAAGGGTTGTTCTGTGAGATAAATAAGATTGTATGTTTAAAGTGTTGTGAGAGCTCCAGCCTCACTAACATCATGGAGTGGGATAAGGGAGAATGTCTAATAACACAATCTGAAAAAGAAGGACTTGAAAAATGCAGGAAAAGCAGGAGAAAGTCGCATTTCCAACACAAGAGAAAAAAAATATTTCCCAAAGAAAACAGTGGCCAGTGCTGGGGGGAAAAACTAAATAAATAAGAAAGTGATTTAAAATATTTCCTAAAATATGGCAGTAAAGACATCACATGTGACTTCAGGGAGAGAACACTGGGCTAAAAGCCATATTATAATAGACTGGGAAGCTAATGGAAAGTGAGGACGTGGAAATATTGAGTGGAAACTACTTTGGCCAAGAGTTTGGCTGAGAAAGGAAGAGAGATGAGACTGTTATTTGAAAAGGAGGTGGTGTGGAAGGTTTGATTTTATGTTGAATTGGAATATGTTTGAGGATAGAGAGGGTGGACACAAGAGGGAAGGTGAAATTAAAGATATCAGTGAGAGGGGGGTTAAAAATGAAGCATGATCCCTAGGGAGCAGAGGAAAAGGAAGAGGCTCATGCCCTCTTCTCCTCCTCCAAGAGGAAAAGCCAAAAATGGGTGAAGGGAGAGAGAATATTATAGACATAAAGGAAGGATTAGAGGAAATTCATGCCTAAATTTCATCGTCTTTAAGGAAGCTCTTGAAGAACGAATTCATAGGTGAGCATTTTTCTCCTTGAACCCACTCATTCAGTTATTTATTCACTCATTTATTCAACAAAGATATATTGAGTACTTAGTATGTTTTAGTACTGTTGTGTGTGGGAATTAATCAGTGAAATGACAGGTGAGATTCCTGCCACACAGATTCACACCCCAATGAGAGAAGTTAGAATCAAGAAAGATGGCTAATGAGGGGCTCTGAAAAAAAAAAACAGCATTTGGGGGCAAGTAGAGAAGGAAAATCTGGGAGAAGTTATAGAGGAAGTAATGAGACCATGGGTTCTATGAAAGTTGAGAGAAGACAGTAAGGAAAGGAACCAAACAATTTTGGATGTCTCAGAGAATTCAAATAAGACAGAAAGAATCCATGGGTTTGACATCAAGGAATATATAGGTGATCTTAAGGAATACAGAATGTGGTAAGTTTAAAAATGAAGAGATGGAGGCAAGAATAGGAAAGCAATGTTTGTGGAAACCCCCCTCCATAATCTTGGCCCAGGATGGAAAGGCAGGGTTTAGGGGAGACAGGCAGAGGAAGATTGGGAAGATACAACATAAAACAAAGCAAAGTAAATAGGAGGAATGGACATAAATATCAAGATTAATCTGAGACAGTAAGAAACTCTGAGATGAGATAAGAGGCAAAGATAAACTTGAAGGGGGGGATCAGAAGTTGTTTAGAATGTTCTACCCTGGTGCACTTTTATGGTCTCACTAAAACTGGGGGTGAAGTTGTCTATTAGATTTCAGGGTAGGATGTATTCATGTTGGATGATTGAAAATAAGGAATGAGTTTGAAACAGCCCTCTTGGACAGATGGAAAGGAAGATGATTAAGGACGAGAGAAAAGACTATTGAACTAAGCTAAGATCCAAGTGAAGTTTGAAAACTCCCAGGATGGGAGTAACCCTTTCTTATATTTCAGTTTTCTAATCCAGAAAATCCAAGCCTGTATAGGCCATTGCCTTAGAAATATATGTCAAAGGTTATCCACAAAAATCCCACAGGCTAACTAAAACGTAACCAGGAGCTGATTTTGGTGTTCAGGGACATTCCTAGAGATGATGGATTCCATGGAAACTGACACACAAGCCTCAGTATCCCCTGGTGCCTTCAGTTTCTGTTTCTTCTCTTTGTTCCAAGTTTCCAGAAAGACTGTAAGGGCTCCATTCTGCTTGGATAATGTGGATGCTCTCCCATAAGAGGTCCCTCTGCCTGTGTTGAATCCCGAAATTAGGTTTTCAGGCTTCTCTAAAGCACAGCCAAGGCCAATAGTCTCCTAAGTGACCCTAGGTGACCTGTGAGAGAAACATGAAGGTGACATCAGAGAGCTCTGAATTTTTCACTGGGCCTCAGAAGAACATCTCTGGCTCCAGAAATAGGGGAGGTGAGGGTGGGGTAGGGTGGAGGAGGCTGACCTTATCTATCAAGCTGTCAGGTCGGGATGATTCCAGCAGTGAAGTATAATCAGAGAAAACCCTTTACCTGGGAGGGGGTTGGGAGAGCTCCCAGTCAATGAGCTAATTTAACCTCAATTCAACCTCACTCCAATTGCCCTGACACTTGAGGCCAGTATGGCTCTCCCACAGACAGCAGTGCTCAGAATCTTAACTCTACTAAACCACACATTGTACTTCAGGTCCTTAGGGCTGGTTCTCAGGAAAAGTCCAAAAGGCCCTGGTAATCCCAGTATCAGATAGGGTAATTTAGGAGAGTCCTCTTTGATGAGGTGAAATTTAAACTGAGGCATGGAGGAAGTGAGGGAAGGAGATGTACAGATATTTGGGGGAAGAGTTGCCCAGGATGAAGGGACAGCAAGTGCAAAGACTGAATTTAAAGCATGCTTTGAGTGTTCAAAGAAACAGCAAGGATGCCAGTTTGATTGAATGTGGTGGTTCAATAGTAGTGTGGTAGGAGATAATATTAGAAGTATAGCGATAAAGTAGTTCGGAGTGGGATGGAGCAGACCAGAGTGCACACTGATATATACTGTTGTTAAAGATTTTGGCTTTTCATATGACTAAAAACCCAGCCATTGGAATGGTTTATACAGACTTGGGCTGATTTACATTTTCAGAGGATCACTTTGGTCGCTCTGCTGAGAATTGACTGAAGTGACGTAAAAACAAGAGCAAGGAGACCCATTGGAGACTATGACAATAATCTAGGTGAAGAGTGACGGTGGCTTGCAATGGAGTAATTGCAGTGAAGGTGTAGAGAAGTTCTGGGATTCATAGTGTATTTTGAAGGCAAAGCTGATCAGTTTTACTGGTGGATTAGATGTGAAATGTGAAAAAAGAAGCTCTGACTGGTATAGCTCAGTGGATTGAGCATGGGCTGAGAACCAAAGGATTGCCAGTTCAATTCCCAGTCTAAGGCACATGCCTGGGTTGCAGGCCAGGTCCCCAGTATGGGGTGCTTGAGAGGCAACCAAACACTGATATTTTTCTCTCTCTCTCTCTTTTTCCTTCCCTTCCTCTCTCTCTAAAAATGAATAAATAAAATATTTTAAAAATGTGAGAAAAGAAGAGACATGGATGATTCCAATGTTTTTGGCTGTATAAAGTTTCTGTAAGGATGAGTTTAATTAATCCATGTAAAACACTTGGAACAGTGTTTAGCTTGTGCTGGTTGAGTTTTAGCCACTAGTGTAGTGTTATTGGACAAGTTATGGTGGAGGGTAGTAGATTCATAGTTGCTGCTTGAGATTGTTTTCCAGATAATATGGCAATAGTTTTTGAACTCTGAAGTTTACTTGGTACCTTCACCACTGGCTTCCTCCTGTCTTCAAGGAATCACCATGGATTACAAGGACCTCCTTCATCTGTAAGATGTGGGTAGTAATCCCTATCTCATAGGGCTGCTGTAAGATATGAAGGGAAACATTTGAATGATTTATAAATACTTATCAAATGTTGTTCCTTCCTACCTTTTCTTCAAACAAGAATTCTGATGGTACTGTCCCCTTGCTTGCCAATGTACCAACAAATGCCTTTCCAATTTAGTGTACTCAGATTAAGTGTTGTCAGTAGCATAGCATTGCTCTCTGTTCTTGCACTCAATTTGCTGAGCGGAATCAAAGGAGATAAAATAGTGCCTCTTGAGAGCAGAAAATATTCATTGAGGTTGAGGTTGTGGGAAGGTCCCTAATCCTATCCTTAAAGGATGCCCCCATGTCAGTTGAAAAGGAACTGTGTTTTAAAAATAAAAGGTGGTGTGGTTGTTCCAGGTGACAGAGTATCTCTCAGCCTAAAGGGTCCTTTTTGCTTCAGTTTACATTTTTTTACCTGCAAAATATTTCATCATACAGGTTTTCTTGGCAACTTAAATTGAACATGCAAAGCCTTCCTGGTATTTCCCATTTTGTCCTTTGCACCCTGGTCCACTTTTTAATTTGTTTATTCTTTCAACTGTATACCAGAGACTCCTTCACAGCCCTTCCACTTGCTACCTTTTTGACATTGCACAAGTCAGTCTGTGTCTCAGTTTCCTCATCCCTAAATTCTGAATGCTACTAGAGTAATTACAAGGATTATATAAGTTAATATGTGTAAAATATTAAGAAAAGTATCTGGTAGACAGCAAGTGCTTTACAAGTGACAACTATTAAGTATTAGCTCACTGTGTTTGCCAATTAGTAGAAGGAAAAGAACAGACATTAAACAAGTAAGAAAATTAATTAATTAAATGATTACACATTGTAATTGAGTGCCAGTAAGGAAATAAACAGGGTATAGGGACAAGGGGGAGGACTGAATCAGTGAGGTTTATATGAGAAAGTGACTGCCATGAAGACAAAAAAATCTTCCCTTGATGCCACAAATAGTAACTTCACAATCTGAACTGCATAATCTCTCCTGCTTCCATTCCCTTTTTTCATCATCACAGATCAGCCCCTTATAATCTCTTGCCTTGATCATAGCAGTAATCTACTAATCCATATTTACCACTAATTTTTACCAATCTATTGCCTACCCTGAAGCCACACCCATCCTCCAGAACTCTAAGGACTAGAGTATCTTTTGAGCACCTACTCTGTGCTACTTGCTTTATGAACATTAGGTTCTTCCACATTCACAACAACATGGAGAAAGTACAGTTATCTTCTATCTGCAGATGGGACAACTGAAGTTCAAAGAAAATAAGTCCTTTGCTGAAGAGCCAACAGCTAGTAGATGTTATAGCCAGAGTCGGAGTAGAAGTGTCTGAATTCTAGAGTCCGTATGTTTTCCATCTGTGTCCTTGGACATTTATTTTATTCATCATGTGGCGAGAATAAAAATACCCGAGAGAATAATGATAGCAGATACTTATATAACATTTACCATATGCCAGGCACTGTTATGCATTCACTCATTCAATCCTCAAAACGAGTCTATGAAATAGGCACTACTGTAATCTCTGTTTTAGATATAAGGAAATTGATGTAGAAAAAACGTTAAAAACTTGCCTAAAGTTCCACAAAGAGTTCAGGGAAATGACACAACCAACCACTTCCCTCTGACTCCTGTGTGCTTAAAATACATATATAATGATACATGTCATTCTAAACTGTTGCTATTATAAGTATAGTCTGTGGTCCAGCAGCCACAGCATCACCTAGGGATTTGTTAGAAAGTCATAATCTTGGAACTACACCAGACCTACTGAATCAGAATCTGGTCTTTAATGATATCCCTGGATGATTTGTACACACATTAATATATGAGAAACATTGTTGTGGAGTTTCAAGGCCATCTAGCTTAACAGTCTCTTTAGGGACAGGGCAGAATGAAGAGGTACATAGATTAGCTATTTCATTATAATGTCACAGATGACATAAAGGGCTACAAAGTGTTTGCTGGCATTTATTTATTTATCTATATTTACATTTACTTAAATTCAATAAACACTTATGTTAGTATGTCCCAGACACTTTTTTTAAAGATTTTATTTATTTATTTTTAGAGAGAGAGGAAGAGAAGGAGAAAGACAGGTAGAGAAACATCGATGTGTGGTTGGCTAACAAGTGCCCCTTACTGGGGACCTGGCCCACAGCCCAGGTATGTGCCCTGCCTGGGAATTGAACCAGCAACCCTTTGGTTCACAGGCCCGTGCTCAATCCACTTAGCTACACCAACCAGGGCCTAGACACTGTTTTAAGTTTCTTATACATATTAACACTATTTTGTATATTATCCGATGTAGTCCTGAAAACAACCTTATAAGGAAGGGATTATTATGGTTCCTGTTTTACAGGTGAAATTAGTGAGTCTCAGAGTAGTTAAGTAACTTGTCCAAGTTCACACAGCTAGCAGCCCAAGACACGGGATTCCAGCTCACACAGTTTTCTCTCCTTCTAGGCCTCAACTCATAGTAACAGTGTCAGAGGTCTCATTCTGTGCCCAGATCTAACCAGGAACCATATATGGAGTTCACTTAAGACCTATTCAAAGTTATCTCATGACCTATTCAGCCTTTTTTTCCCACCCAAAACTGCTGCCCCTTTACTGAGACTCTATGCTAAACTCCTAGCATACAGTTTTTGCTCACACAAGGTGGGGAGTCTGATCATGGCACATTTCTTGGTCCCTTCCCCATATCTTAGCTGAAAACTTTCAGCTACCCATAATGCTGTTTGCCTTTCCATGTTTTTTTGGGTTTTTTTGCCCTCCCCCTACCTCCATCTATCAAACAGCATTTGCCTCGCTTGCATCTTATCATGCCTGGCTACATCTGCATTCATATATTCTCTCTCTCTCTCTCTCTCTCTCTCTCTCTCTCTCTCTCTCTCTCTCTCCCTGCCCATTCATGGCCTTGTAGCCTGTACCCTATAGTTTAGCTATAAACTATGTTATTATATAATTATTATTGTATCATTATTCTCTACTGTGTTCTGTTCTTTGACTATGCAGTTTGTCTTATCTCCCCAATTCCTCTGTAAATTCTTTAACATCAGGGCCTACTAATATTCCAAACTTCTTTACTGCTGCCTTTAGGATCATAGACTCCTAAATCCCCAGAGTGTCATTGCTGGAAGAGCCTTAGGGGCTACCTAGTTCATTTACTTGTTTGATCAGGGACTCTGGGGCCTGCAGAAGGTGATTTCAATCCAACTCTCTTTTATTTTCAGTGGTCTTTTTTCTCCTTTATGTATCCTCTACTCCTCCTGTATAAATCCTACCTACCTTTCTAAAAGGAAGAGTTTAGGTTTTTTTTTTTTAAGTCAAGGCCAGACCTGAGAGGTGCTTTTTCCACAAGTCTGAAAATTGTTACTTTTTCAACACTAATTTTCCCTGTCAAACTCCAGTCCTGCGAACACCAGTGCATAGAACTTTTGAGGAGCTAAGCTGCATCCTACTGTGAAATTGTCACAAGAAATGGAATCTGTGAGATGCCTCTAACCACTTGACCTTCCCTCTGTTTCTATAGACTAAGCAGGACCTGACTCTCTGCCCATCTACCTTCTTGCCCCTGCTTCTGACCTGGAACTTTTCAGTTCCTGCCATAGGAGTGGCTTGGTCACTATTTACCACCTCCCCTTTTCCACCCTCCCCACTGTGTTCCTCTCAGGGGTGGCACTTCTTTTCGTAGCCACGCCTAGACACTTGAGTAGTCCAATAGCTGCCTCCTGAGTCCCACAGAGGTGGAGAACTAGGCGTAACATGAAAGGAAAAGAGATGGGTTTGTGCTGTTGTTGCTACACGTGGATGTGAACTGAGTCAGAGAGGAGCTTTGATTGCAACGGATTTCATCTACTGTGAGTGTGGTATGCAGGCTGGGGACTGAGGGGTGGGGACTTGGTGGGATGGCTGGCCTGTCCTGAGGTACATTTGGCTAGGAATTCTGTTGTTGCAGCAAGATCCATCTATCCATCCATTTACAGGGTAAATATGGGAATACCCCCTTGGCAGGGAAGTGGCAGGGAAGTTCAGACATATGAGAAATAGGGGCGGAAGTTCAAGATCGAATTAAGATGACCCTGTTTAGACTCTACAAAGTCAGAATGACTGGGAAAGCATCTGTAGCCATCTGTTAGTCCTTCCATCTGTATCCAGAGAGTGCTGTTTCATATGACAGGGACCTGCGATAGTGTTCTGATGGCCTTGGCAGCAGGTCCTTTCCTGTGTAAGCTTTTGCTGGACTCCTGTGGCCTCTGGGAACGTGCCTGGATATGCCCAACTACCCTGAGCATCTAAAGTTGGGAGATGAGGAAGAGAGGGAGTCTGAGAGCTTAGCAGAGGGAGGGAGGGGTTAGATCAGACATGTGAAACATCCAGAGGGAAGTTGAGCTGCCAGCCCACCCATGTGGCCCCTGGGCAAGTCAGGGCTTGTGGAAAGAGTACACAGGCTCTATTTGGGGGCTTTCAGTCTTCCCCCTCACCCAGCCGGCTGGGTTTCACTTGATCCCTCACTCCTGGAATCTAAGCCCAGGGCAGTGATATTTTGATCCTGCCTTACCCCAAACACTGGCCAAGGCTGAGGCAGCTGTGAGAACTGGGAAACAAGAAGAGACCCGCCAGAAACTGGGCTGAGAAAGCAAAGACATCCAGGTCTGATTTGAACAAGTGTTAGCATGTCATGAAGAGTGACTAAGGCAGAAAAGTGAGGAACATCTTCTCCTACATAACTCTCCTATTCCCTCCTTCACCTTAACATAACTTTAATCTGACATAAGAGACTCACTGAACATCTATACTGTGTCATCCCTATGTGAGACAGAGAAATGCCTAAGATATAGCTTGTGCTCATTGAGACCCGACAGTCTCAACATGAGTGTAAGAAAAAATAAATATAGCACAAGATAGTCTTAAAAGTCTCAGCCACATTTTTTGAGGTTATCAAGTAAGGAATATAACAAGTTGAACCAGGGAAAATCAGAAGGGGGTTTTGACTGTTTTCTGAAATTGTAATACCTTTCAGGGCTCCAGAGCTAGACTACTTGAATTCACAGCTAATTTCCAACATTTATAAGCTTGTGTGACATTGGACAAGTAAAATTACTTCCCCCTCTCTGAACCCTGATTTACTCTAGGCTAAAATGAAGATAATAATAGAGCTTACTTCATCACATTTTTGTAAGGATTAAATTAGATAATCCATATAAAATACTTGTACACACTTAGCACAGTGGCTGGACCAAAATAAACACTCAATAAATGTTAACTATTATTATTATTTAATATGGACCATAAAGCACAGATAGGATTTCAACAGGTGGAGATAGGACAGAAAGCAGTCTAAGCAGAAAAAAACAACAGGAACAACTGTTTGGAAGCAAGGAAGCTCAGGGCATGTGAAAAGAATACTGGCTGAATGAAATTTTAAAGTACAATGAGGAAAAAAGTGGAAGTTAAAATTGCCATGGTTAGATTGAGGCAAACTGGAAAATTTTGGATGCTGTACTTTCTGTTTGATTTGGCATATAGTGGAAAGGCATTGTAAGTATCTGAAAAGAAAAAGTAAAATCTGTATTTCAGGAAGAATAACCTGGTAAATGTGAGTGAACTGCATTCAAATAGGGAAACATGATAGATGTATAAACCAGAGGCAGAAAGAGAATAAGTTCCTGGAATTGAAGTGGTGGCTATGGGAATAGAAAGACAGCAGTGAATGTAACAAGGCACTACAGCAGTTTAATCTACAGAACTTAGAAGTTGATAAATTATATGAGACTGAAAAAGAAGGAATGAAAAATCCAAACCTCTTGGGATTGGCTTAGACTTTGAAAGGTTGTGCATTGCAATTACACTTTCATCCACTTCTGTGGATAGTGCAATAAAAAGGATATCCACCTTCCAAATTAGACACAGCTATGTGTAAGTCCTGGGTCTGCTGCTTACTTGCTGTTTGTGATCCTAAACACATTATTTATCTCTTATGCCCAACCAGCATTGCACTTCCATAGGGCATTTAGAAATATGTGTGAAGAGTATGGTTGATTTTTGCACAAATACTGAAGTACTACTGCATTTAGTGCCAATGAATTTGATACAACAAAGAGCTGTTTTTCCTACCCATTTATACCAGTAGTAAACCCAGTGCAAAATATTGAACTTCTCTGATTCTTGGTTTTCTGTGCTGAAAAACAGAGAGAGTAGTACCCATGTCATGGTGTTGATGGGAGAATTAAATGAAATAATCCCTGTAAAGTATCCAGCACAATATCTTACATATAGTAGGCTTCCATGAATCATAATATTCTTTCACTTTAACTGACTTCACCTTAAAAACACCCTTGATAATCTCTGCTTTGAACACTCCCAGTGGGAGTGTTACTTACTGATCTCTGAAATCCATTCCCTTCATGGGAAGCCTTGGCTCTTCAAAAGTTCTTCCTTTTGTTAAGGGGAAAACAGTCTTCCTGTGGCTTTTACCCAGAGATCCTAGTAATTCTCCATGGGGCCACTTACCATAGTTTAGAGATCTGAAGACCATAGACCACATCTTCCTGCATCCTTCATTCTGAGATCAAGCAGCCTAGCTCTTCCACTATTCATCATATGGCATGGTATCAACTCAAATAAGACTCTGAGGTTTTGAGCTATATGAATTGGGGCAATGGTCATGATTTCAAAATGATGGGAAACATTGCAAAAGGAACAGAATGAGTAAATATGACAAATTGCTTTGTAACATACCATTCTTTTTTGTAACATACTATTTCTTTTTAAAAATATTTTATTTATTTATTTTTAGAGAGAGGGGAAGGGAAGGAGAGAAACATCAATGTGTGGTTGCTTTTCACGCACCCCCTTTTGGGGAAACAACTTGGGTCACAACCCAGGCATGTGCCCTGACTGGGAATTGAACCAGCAACCCTTCTGTTCGCATGCCAGTGCTCAATTCACTAAGCCACACCAGCCAGGACTTGCAACGTACTATTTATTAGGTCCTAGTATGTACCAGTTTATTTCAAATCTAGCACCCAAATGACTCCTTACGCCAGCTTGGAAAGGTACAAGTGTTCTTGTCTTAACTTTACCAGTGGCAAAACAGGTCCAGAGAAAATGAAATTTGCTGGAGATTGTTTAGTTTAGATAGTGTTTGGCCCAAAACTGGAAGCCATATTTATCTTACTCCCAGGTCACTGGGTTTTTTTGGGGGGGTGGATGTTTTTTTTTTTTCATTTGCTGTGGCTCCTTGGATTTAAGATGCAGACTGGGCAATTATGCTAACTTTGGCAGTAGAGAAGGGATCCACTAATTACCTCACACTAATTATTCCTTCTTTGAAGGAACTCCTTTAGAGAAGCTGTTTAAGGGGAACAAAAGGCCCTAGTTCCAGAGGAGAGTTAAGTAATACCTCTCTACCAAAGAACACAAGCCAGGCTAAAAAACTCTACTTAAGATGTCTTCTTGAGCTGCTCCCACATGAATGCCTCCTGCAGAGAGGGAAACATCTTTTGTAGCTATTCCTCAGAACTGAAGCTTGATATTAAATGATAAGCACTTTTTTCTCTGTTTTTTTTTTCTGGAAACTAGTCCCATTCATTAGTTGTCCCTTTGGGGTCTTAACAAGAGGGATGTGAGTCAATTTTACCACCAGTCAGTAAAATGGAAGGAGTATTCTTATGTGCTCATGTGAGATATGAGGATAGCTAAATTTTGTCTTGGATTACAAAATTAACTGCATATGTTTTCTTATAAAACTATAATTTTCTAAAGTTAAAAGAGATGGTTTATTCAGCTCTGGTTTTTCCTCTTTCCTCTTGTCACCAAGTCCCATTAGAATGTCTAGAATAAAAGGTTCTTGCCAAGTTTTTTTTTTGAGTGCCCAGATAACCATTCTTCCTATCCCAGTGTGACTACAATTATGATATCTCTCAAGTACCCCAAAATACATCATAATATTCTCAAAAACAAAGGAACTGTTGAGTAACATATGTGGGAGAATCAAAAAGTAAGATGTTTTCACTTTTAGGAGGTTGTTAGTCACCATGTACATTAGCCAAAGTGAGTGGGCAGCACCACTTTCTTTCCATGGGCCACCTCTCCCTGACCCAGCCCACCCTTTGAGGGTAAAATAAGCCAAGATTAGGCTTTATAAATGCAGAAAAAAGAGAGAGAGAGGAACTAGGGCCATGACAATACACTCCTGAACTTGGACCTACCCTCTCTTTAATTATAGAAAGTACACAATCCACTGGGCCCTGGATTTGAAAACTTGAATTTTAGTCCTGGCTCTGTCACTGACCAACTACATTACTTTAGGAAAATTTTATTCTTTCTCTGGGCCTCAGTTTCCCCATCAGGATCATCAGGGAATAGGATTAGGTTATCTTAAAGAATCCTTTTGGGGTTTCATGATAATATGTTTCCAATTATCTGATGGTTTGAAGCTTTAACCAGTTCCTGAGGAGAAGAAAAATAAGTGATAATGAGTTGTTTTGTGAGTTCTGATGTGGCAGTTACTGAAAGAGTACAAGTAGAGCTGAGTGGTATTTTTTTTAATTGGACAACAGGAAGCTGGGACTAAAATGAGTTTTCAACTCCCTTTTTAAAAATTTTAAAAGATTTTATTTATTTATTTTTAGAGAGAGGGTAAGAGAAAAAGAAAGAGAAGGAGAGAAACATAAGTATGTGGTTGCCTCTCAAACACCCGCTACTAGTGACCCGGCCTGCAACCCAGGTGTGTGCCCTGACTGGGTATCGAACTTGCAGCTCTTTGGTTCACAGGCCTGCTCTCACTCAGTCCAGTGAGCTACACCAGCCAGGGCTGAACTCCCTTCTAACTCCAAGACTGTAGGATTCTGTAAATTGTCTTACAGAATATGAACTTATATATGAGACCAAAGGCTTTTTATTATATCAGTTTCACCCTTCCCCCACCATCCTCCAAGTATTATACTTTCTTTTCTTGGTCATCAAAAAAAAATGCAAGGAGTATTTTAGTATCAGAATCTCATTATGTAGAGGCAAGCTTCATTCTATAGACTGATTATCACATTACAATTGTTTAACAATAATTGGTCCTGAACTATGCTCGCATATGTCCATTCATTTGAACATTTGCTTTGTTATAATATTTCATTTTCTGGCCTATGAGGCAGAAATGTTGTGCCTGATAGAATTTAGATTGTTATGGAAGAAAAGGCACTGTTCTTATTGACATCTTCAAAGAGACAGGGCTATTCCAGATTGCTTGATAAATTAGGGTGGAGAGAATGTGGGGCAAGACCAAAAAAAACTTTAATAGATGTCAGAAATTAGTGCACATGACTGAGTTTTACCCAGTTCCAGCCCTGAAAAAAATTTATACTATTAATTCAATTTCCAGCTGGGACAACTCAGCCAAAAGCATAACCATCTTGGGAAGTCAATTAATATCCACTCTCAGTGCTGCTAGTGGGATAAATAATTTTTGATGATACCATAATTTTATGGTATCTTGTCATGCTTGATACGTGAATAAGTGAATCACTTTGGCAAGGGCCACAGCAGAGCAGCAAGCACTTCAGTTATTATCTGAGTGTTCATCTGGATTGTGGCTTATCTCCAATGTCCTTTAGTCTCCAGCTCTGGGTGGGATAATAATACCACAACAAACCCTCACATGTGTAGTACAACCCAGAGTTTCCAGAGCACTCTCACATACATTATCTCATTCCTCCCTTGAACATCATCCAGGGGAGTTTCTCTGCCTTTGCTCCCACTTGGGAAGACTGTTTCAGCAATCACTAAAAGAATATTTTCCCATCATATTCAGCCCAAAGTTTGCTTTTATTAATTATATCACTACAGTCTTGGCTACACAGTCTTTTTTCTCCTCACTTTCACAATTCTTCCTAAGCCATTGCCAGGCACTAACCAAATATTTATACACTTGGTAGCTCTTTGTCTTCCTCAATTTAGAGTCTTTTAAGTCATGTTTGCCTCTTTAAGTTCATTCTTTTTTGTTGTGAATGTTTGTGCTCACACATATTTTGAAGGAGAAAGAATGTAACTCATATGGTCAGCATTTACTTTTGGCTGAATGCAAATGGCTCAGTTCAATTGGTTATTAATTGTATCTGTACAGTGACAACTGCTTCTAATATTTTTTTTCTTCTTTCACCCCAGCACCTATATCATTATCTGTTGTTCTGTACATTCAAATACAGAGCAAGGTAAGTAGGTGAAACTTCTTTAATTTTGCATGGCTCCCTTCATTCTCCTCTGCTGATATAGTAATCTTAATATTAGTAGAGTAGATGATTCTATCACTAACATTTGAAAAACTTTAGCCACTTTGGAAATAGAAAGAGAAGCCTGCTGTAAACTGTAATAACCACATATGGTTTCTTTTTTTATTGATTTATTTAATTATTTTTCAACTACAGTATTCTGTCTTTTACTCACATCCCAGCCCACCCCACCCCTTGCCCCCACCTCCCTCCCCTTTCCACCCCCCTTAGCTGTTGTCCATGTGTCCTTTATACTAGTTCCTGTAAATCCTTCCCCTTTTCCCCCTGAAATTCCCTCCTCTCTCCTCTCTGGTCTCTGTACCTCTGTTCTCTATTTCAGTGTCTTTGTTTTTATTTTGCTTGCTTATTTGTTTTGTTATTTAGCTTCCTGTTAAAGGTGAGATCATATGGTATTTTTTAAATTTTATATATTTAAGGTTTATTTAATTTTTATTAAATCATTTTTATTGTTTTTCTATTACAGTTGTCCCAGTTACTCTCCCTTTGCTCTCTTCTACCCATCCCACCCTCCCCTGCTCCCACATTCAATTCCCACACTGTTTTCCATGTCTGTGGGGCATTAATACATGTTCTTTGTCTACTGCCTTCCCCTTCTTTCCACCATTGTCCTCCTACACCCTCCCTACTGGTCATAGTAATCCCACTCCTGGGATTATACCCTAAGAATCCTGAATCACCAATTCAAAAGAACTTATGCACCCCTATACTCATACTGGCTCTATTTACAATAGCCAAATGCTGGAAACAACTTAAGTACCCATCAGTAAATGAGTGAATAAAAAACTGGTATATTTGCAGAATGGAATACTATGCAGCACAAAGAAAGAAGGAATTTCTACCTATTGCAACTAAAGAGTACTATGCTAAATGAAATAAGGCAGTCTGTGAAAACAAATACCATATGATCTCACCTATAAAGAAGAATCCAATGAACAAAATAAACTAATAAACAAAATACAACCACAAGCATGAAAACATGGATTAGACTTACAGTGGTAAGAGGGGAGGGGAAAGAGGGGCAATAGTGGAAAGAGGGAAAATAGGGAAAGGGATTAGACAAAGAACATGTATGAATGACCCACAGGCATGGACAACAGTGTGGGAACTGACTGTGGGAGTGTGGGGGGGTGTTGGAATGGACAGAGGAGGGCAAAGGGGGTAATAGTGACATCTGTGGTTTCTGAATTATTTCTATTCCATGAACATATAATATACTTGAATATTTAAAAAAAACATTTTACTTTTATCACATGCCTACAAAGTAAAATCAAAATAATGCATCCCTAACCCTGATGCCCATTCACCTCCCTGTACCAACAACTGACAGTGTTGCTTGCCCCCCTTTTTTAAAATCAAAGACATTCTCTTATATAACCACAATGCGAATGTGTCAAAATCAGGTAATTAACGTTGATAAAATACTTCTCCAACCCACATACATTATTCAGATTTCACCCATTGTCTTACTTGTCCTCTGAAGTAAGAATATTTTAGGACCAGGATCCAATCCAAGGTTACCTGTTACATTTTAGTTGTCATACCTCTTTAGCTTTCCTTCATCTGGATCAGTCTGTCTCTTTATTTTGTCCTCTCACCTTTGAAATTTTGAAGAAAGGGGCCAGTTATTTTGTAGAATGTACCTCAATTTAGGTTTGTCAGATACTTCATTAGATTCAGATTATGCATAGATGGCAGGAATATTCCAGAGGTGATGTGATATTCTTCTTTTTTTTTTTTTTTATTTTTAAATAAATTTATTTTTTTTTTTGAATTGTTTATGCTGTTACAGTTGTTCTATTCCCCCCTTCATTCCCCTCCACCCTGCCCCCCAACCCCCCCATTACCCCCCCTTTAGCTTATGTCCATGTGTCTCAAGTCCTTTAGGTTCTGTATTTCCCATACTATTCTTGCCCCCCCATCTATTTTCTATCTACTGTCTATGCTACTTGTTTTCTGTACCTTCTCTCCCCGTCTTCTCCTCCCACTCCCCTGTTGCTAACCCTACTTGAGATCTTCATTTCTATGTTTCCACTCCTGATCTAGCTGTCCTTTTAGTTTGCTTTCGTTTTAGGTGTGGTTGTTAATAACTGTGAGCTTGTTGTCCTTTCACTGTTCATGTTTCTTTAACTTCTTTTTCTTAGATAAGTCCCTTTAACATTTCGTATAATAAGGGCTTGGTGATGATGAACTCCTTGAATTTGGTCTTATCTGAGAAGCACCTTATCTGTCCTTCCGTTCTAAATGAAAGTTTTGCTGGGTAGAGCAATCTTGGTTGCAGGTCTTTAGTTTTCATGACTTGGAATATTTCTTTCCAGCCCCTTCTTGCCTGTAAGGTCTCTTTTGAGAAATCTGCTGACAGCCTGATGGGGACTCCTTTGTAGGTGATTGTCCCCTTAGCTCTTGCTGCTTCCAGGATTCTCTCCTTCGTTTTAATTTTGGCTAATGTAATTATGATATGCCTTGGTGTGTTTCTTCTTGAGTCCAACTTTTTTGGTACTCTCTGGGCTTCTTGGATTTCTTGGAAGTCTGTTTCCTTTGCCAGATTGGGGAAATTTTCTTTTATTATTTGTTCAAATAGTTTTTCCACTGGTGATTGTGTCTTTCCCCCTTCTGGTACCCCTATAATTCGGATATTGGAGCGTTTATAGATGTCCTGGAAGTTCCTAAGCTTCTCCTCATTTTTCTGAATTCTTATTTCTTCATTCCTTTCTGATTGATCATTTTTTTCTTCCTTCTGGTTCACTCCATTGAGTTGAGTCCCAGTTTTTTTTTTCATCTCTATGGGTTTCCTGTGGAATTCCATTCATTTCCCCTTAATTTAGCCTTCATATGTTTCTCTAATTTGTGGCTATAGTCCACCAGATCTGTGAGGGAAGCTGACGACCAGTGTTTTAAACTGTGCGTCTGAGAGATTTGCTATTTCTTCGTCACTTAGATTTATCTCCGGGACTTTGAGGTCCCCCTGCGACATTTTTTGGTCTGTTCTGGCCCTTTAAGTGAGAGAAGCGGCGCCTTGGAGTCCCAGGTCGCTGGGTTGTGACGCTGTATGTGGGGGCGTGGTCAGAGCAGGGAAATGGCGCCGCCGCCGCCGCCGCCGCCGCAGCCGGTACCCCGCTCACTCCCTCACCCGTGCGTAACCGGGCACCCACAGTCAACTCGCTGCCACCGCCTCCCCACTGACTCCTCCGTAGTCGCTCACCCGGTGGGCTGCTCACTAGGTCCAATCCTGGGTTTGGAACCCGTGCGGCTGGATTCGCGCGTCTGGATTCCGCGCCCGCGCCCGGGTCGATCGAGTTCTCCTTTGTAACTCCTCACCCGCCGCCGGTTTCGCCGGTTTCGCCCCTTACGGGTCGGGCCGAAGGATTTGTTGTTTGCGGACTTCCGAAAAGTCGCGCGTCTGGATTCCGCGCCCGCGCCCGGGTCCCGCCGGTTTCGCCCCTTACGGGTCGGGCTGAAGGATTTGTTGTTTGCGGACTTCCGAAAAGTCGCGCGTCTGGATTCCGCGCCCGCGCCCGGGTCCCGCCGGTTTCGCCGGTTTCGCCCCTTACGGGTCGGGCCGAAGGATTTGTTGTTTGCGGACTTCCGAAAAGTCGCGCGTCTGGGTTCCGCGCCCGCGCCCGGGTCCCGCCGGTTTCGCCCCTTACGGGTCGGGCCGAAGGATTTGTTGTTTGCGGACTTCCGAAAAGTTCAGTTTTCCGTGTTCTGGTTGTGTTTTCTGGTGCTAATATTTGGTTGTCCTTAAACTTGGTTGTGAGAGGAGGCAGGCACATCCACCTTAATCCTCCATCTTGGCGGAAGTCATATTCTTCTGATTGATCCTATCAGGTGGCAGGAGACTGACTTGTTCCCATATTGGTGATGTTAACTTTGATCACTAAATCAAGTTTTTTTAGTGTAAAATTACTATTTTCCCCTTTGTATTAAATAACTAACCTGTGGGGAGATTACTTGAAGTTATGTGAATATTGTGTTCCTTACCGTAATTGATGGCTCATGCCTGAATCAAATAATGATTGCCAAATAGTGATTTGTAAAGTCTATTATTCCTCCTGCATTTATCATTGAAATTTTACTGTGTAGGTCCTTTCTTCTCCCATACTTATTTACTTCTGTCAATATGGATCCATGGATTCTGATTTTATTCAGTGGATTATAATCCACTACTATCATTACTTATTTTGATTCTCAGATTGTCCTGCATTTGAGCAGTGGGAGTTCCTTCCGGCTGCCAACTTTGCCTGTCATTCTTTGAGTACATTCTATTTCTGGCACAAGACGGTCTAGGCATACTCTCCCAGCCCCAGTCCTGAACTCAGCCATTTTGCTAAGCACCCCTGGGTCTTTGTAGTGGGGAGTGTTAGAACCCAAGATCTGGAAACTAGGTGTGCCCACTGCCACTGAAGTATTATCACTCATGTCTTTGCAGTGGGCATATTGGGGAAAATAACCATTTTATATTATCTTTGCCTTTCACCATTTTATATTTGTAGCTCCTTTCTCTTACCACAAGAAGCCTGGCTCTCAAGAAAAACAATATATTTACTTCTTTGCTCAATTCTACAATGTGCATAAACTTCGTTTCAGAATTACTACACTCACACTGCTGTTAAGAATAAACCTGCCCTGGGTGGTGTAGCTCAGTGGATTGAGCACAGGCCTCTGAACCAAAGGATTACAGTTCGATTCCCAGTCAGGGCACATTCCTGGGTTGCAGGCCAGTTCCCAGTGGGGGACACACAATAGGCAACCATACATTGATATTTCTCTCCTTCTCTCCTTCCCTTCTCCTGTAAAGATAAATAAATAAAATCTTTTTTAAAAAAAAACAGTAAACCTACTAAGCTGTTAAATCAAATTGAAGTTTTCTTTGTAGTTCTTTTTGGTGCTTATATCTTCAAACTGAGAAGAGTGAAAGTACTATAGCTAAAAGTTATTCAGATTCTTTTTCACTTTTTAAAATTATGGTTGCTATCCACTTGGTGTATAGTTAAGTTTTTTTGTTTCTGTCTGTTTCCAACTTTGAAGCTAAAAAATCTTTTTTGATTTAACTTCTGGCATTTTAATTATGATGTGTCTTGGTGTGGGCCTCTTTGAGTTCATCTTGTTTGGGACATTCTGTACTTCCTGGACCTGGATGTCTGTTCCCTTCACCAGGTTGTGGAAGTTTAGCCATTATTTCTTTAAATAGGTTTTCTATCTCTTTCTTTGCCTCTTCTTCTGAACTCTCTATGATTTGAACATTGTTACTCTTAATGTTGTTCCAGAGGTCCCTTAAACTATCCTCATTTTAATTTTTTTCTTTTTATTGTTTCAATTTGGTGTTTTATGGTACCTTGTCTTCCAAATCACTGATCATCTAATCTACTTCTGATTCCATCTAATGTTTTCTTTATTTCAGTTAGTGTAGTCTTCATTTCTGACTGGTTCTCTTTTAGTTTCTTATCTCCTGTTTTATGTTTCTTATCTCTTTGTTGCAATACCATTGAGATCATTGGGGATCCTTATAACCAGTGTTTTCAACTATTTATCTGATAGATTCCTTGTCTCTGTTTAACTCAGTTCTTTTTCTGGTGTTTTGTCCTGGTGTTTCATTTGGAACATACTTTTCTATGTACTCATTTTGGCTGTCTCTTTGTTGGTTTTTATGAATTAGGCAAAACAGCAACCTCTCTAATTCTAGAAGAAGTGACCTTGTGTAGAAGCTACTCCTTTGTAGACTACATGTGTTAGGTGTCTTTGGCAGGCCATGTGAAGTGTGCATGGACCACAGGGAGTGGCGGGGCAGGGGTGGATCTAAGGCTTACCAGGGCCTAGAGCTGCAGGTAGAATGAGCTCAGGTTTCAGGTAATCCCAAGGGTAAGCCACACCAGAACCTGGAACCAAAGCTAGAGCAGGTGCAAGCTATAGGGATTCCTAGAGGTAAACTGCTGGGGCTGTAGCTGACACTGGGTTTTATCTGCAGGAAATCCTGGAGACAAGACATACCAACGTGGAAGCTGTAGCTAGGCTAGTGTGAGTTGGGGGATGTTCCAGGAGAAATCACATGGCTAGAAGCTAGAGTTGGAGCAGGCTACAGAGAGACCTGTTTCTGTGTGGTCTCTGTCTCTTTATTGTGCAGAAGCTATTAAGTCAGCCCTTAGTTCTTCAGGGGGAATTGCTCTGTCCATAAGTGTAAATTTGATGTGTTTCTGGAAAGAGCTGAGTTCAGAGTCTTCTTGTGCTACCATCTTCAACAACAAGCCAAGCAGTGGAGAAATGTGCTCCCAATATTGACCTAACACAAGTTTAGATGGACACTTGCTTTGGGAGACTCAGATGGGCCTCACCCTTTAATTCTTAAAAGGTTGTCCTATATTATCCTATTTAAGTTCTGTTCTTTCTTTCATGGGTTACCCTTCTTAGTTTCTGCTGCCTATTCTTTCTCTTCTAACTTCAAATATTGATGTCCCTCAATGTTTGGTTTGCTTTTGGCATTTTTCTCTGCTCCAGGCCAGCGATTTTGAAGCAGTATTCCACAGGACTTTTAAAAACATACCAAAGCTGACTGTTTAGTCAGGGGCACTGACCTTTATTCCCCTAG
Source organism: Artibeus jamaicensis (assembly GCF_021234435.1). Classification (NCBI taxonomy): domain Eukaryota; kingdom Metazoa; phylum Chordata; class Mammalia; order Chiroptera; family Phyllostomidae; genus Artibeus; species Artibeus jamaicensis. Next base: position 1,770,776 of record NW_026521840.1, on the reverse strand, counting down.
ATTATCAAATAAAAAATGAGTATAGCCAACACAACAGTAGCCATTTGGTGTGAATGAATCAAAATCATACCTATTTTACTTTTGTAGAATTGGCAAAAATATATTTTTTGGTATGCCACAGAATTTTAATAGTTTATGTGTATCATGAGATGAAAATGTTGAAAATTGCTGCCCTAGGCCAGTGGTTCTCAATTTCCCAGAAGTTTTATTTTAATTGGTCTTAAGATATAGGTATTATTTTAAAGTTCCCCAGAGCATTCTGATGTACACCTATGACATAGATTTTTTATGCATTTGATTTGTCTTTAGCCCTAACCTATGTTCTATGTATTTCAATTGCCTGCTGGGCACCAGCACTGACATGCTGCAATTCTACATACTCAAAATAATTTGAGAAACTGAGCATGTTGTCTTTTCTTTTAACAAGCAACTTCTCTTTTATGATCTTCATAGCCCTGAGGTTCTCCTGGTTTTCCAAGCAAAAAACTCTCAGAATCTTCTGACTCATGTCTTCTTTGGCTCTCCTATCCATAGAATTGCAAGGTCCTATTGACTTTCTTTGTAAGATCTGTATCTCTCATCATCCATTCCTTTTTATTCCTATTGTTACCACTTTTGTCCTGGCCTTTATCTCTTAAGGCTTGGGCAGTTACTCTGCATAGGCATTATTTAAAGCATACTCAGATTAATGTTCAGAAAATACCTTTTTTCTTCTTTTTAGTTTTATTTATTTATTAACATTTTAATTACTTTATTGTTGTTCAATTACAAGTTGTTTGCATTTTCTCCCCACCACTCCCCCACACCCCAGCCAAACCCACCTCCCTCCCTATTTTTTAATATTTTTTGTTGTTTAAGCACAGTTTTCTGCCTTCCCCCACCCTCTCCCAACTTAAAATGTTACTAATGAAAAATTTTTAAATTTAAGATTTTATGTATTTATTTTTAGAGAGAGAAAGAAAGGGGGAAAGAGAGGGAAAAAACATCAATGTAAGAGAAACATCATTCAGCTGCCCCTCATAAGTGTGCCAACCAGGGACGGAACTGGCAACCCAGGCATGTTCCCTGACTGGGAATTGAACCAGCAGCCTTTCATTTTGTGGGATGACACCCATCCAACTGAGCCACACTTGATGCAGACACTAGCGCTCAGTGTCTGTGGTGTTGTGGATAAGATACAAGACAAATTCACACGGACTACTGAGACCTGTGGAGGAAGAGAGATAGCATAGCCACTCTCTTGAGGGGAGAATACCTTGGAGCATTTTGGCCACTCTCTCAAGAGGAGAGTGCCCCGACCCTTGCCTTGACAGGCTTTTATTGGCTTTCTAATAGTGTACATCAAGGAAGGTTTTCATTCATTATACTTAGGTTTGCTTTAGGTAATTACTTTTTACAGATAGCAACAGAAAGAATGATACTGATTACTTCTTAACAGATTAACAATGAAAAATGCTGCAAATGCAAGGGAACAATAAGAGTAACTGGTCTGGTTACACTTTAGTCCTTGGGAGAATCAGCACAGACTTCAGGAAGTTACTTTAAAGATATGCAGTAAGTATTTTCTGCCTCAACTCAGGATCAGAGAGTTTTAGCAAGAGCAAGTCACAAAGCAGCCTAAGTATAATGCAGGTCTGGTTTCCCATGGGAGGACCAATCTGTGGGTTTGGCTCCTGCATGCCACAATGCGCCTATTGGGATTTTCAATAGGGCTGAGCTACAATTGTCATTGCCAGGCAGATTGGTTCCCTGCACACACTGGTCAGGATGAAAAATTAAATATCAATGACAGGCCAGCAGGAGCTCATTCGCTACTTTAGGGTTCACTACTACCTGAGAAATTACATTAAACTCATGGATCTTTTTTTTTAAGTTTTTATTTATTTACTTCTTAGAGAGAGGGGGAGGGAGGGACATAGAGAAGGAAAAAAACATCAGTATATGAGAGATACATAGACTGGTTGTCTCTTGCATGCCCTGAACTGGGCATCCTTGCTTGCAACCCAGGCATGTGCCCTGAATGGAAATTAAATCTGTGACTTTTTGGTTCCCAGGCTGGCCCTCAATCCACTGAGCCACACCAGCCAAGGCTAAACTCATGGATCTTAAATGTCCTGTGAGTTCTGGTTTTGTTTATTACTAGTTAAATAAATTTAGGAATCTTTTCTCTTCAAATTTTTTTCAATATCTATTAAGTGATGCTAATAATCTCTGACTTACTTTTAGAGTTATTCTAAGTATCCATTGGGCTAACTGATGTGAAACCTTTTTAAAATGTGAAACTTTTCACTCAAGCAGAAGATTGTTACCATTATTTTGTATATTTTTACCATCTACTCAACCAATGAATATTTATTTAGTGTCTATTATGTAGCAGGCACTCTTCTAAGCAGGGAAGATAAAATAGTGAACACTACATAATAGTTGGGAGAGGAACCAGCAATAAATAAATAAATATGATATATTATGTCACAATGTCATAAGTACTATTGAGAAAAATAAAATAGGAACGGGAGATAGGAAACATGGAGGAAAGTTGCAGTTTTTTCTACTTTATTTTTATGTTTTATTCTATTATAGTTTTCCCAATTTTTTGCCCTTTTTTTGCCCTCCTCCACCTAGCTCACCCCCTATTCCCACAGTTAATCCCTTCTCTGGTATCCATGTTCATGAGTCATTTACACATGTCCTTTGATTAGTCCCTTCCTCTTCCTTCCACCATTCTTCCTCCCCTCCTCCCTTCCTGCAGCTCTCAGTCTGTTCCATGTCTCTGGTAGTATTTTTCTTATTAGTTTATTTTGTTCATTAGATTCCACTTTTAAGTGAGATTATATGGTATTTATCTTTTTCCAACTGGCTTATTTCACTTAGCATAATAATTTCCAGTTCCACCCATGCTGTCATAAAAGGCAGGAATTCCTTCCTTCTTTCTGCTGTGTAGTATTTCATTATGTAAATGTACCACAGTTTTTGAATCCACTCATCTACTGATAGGCACTTAGGCTGTAGTCGAAGTTTTAAAAGACTGATTAGAGAAACCTCACTAAGACGATGGTATAATAACAAATACTGAAGAAGATGAGAAAGATAGCCATATGGATATCTGGAGAAAAAACATACCTGACTGAGGGAACAGTAGATGTGAAGGCTTAAAGTGGGAGCATTTCTGGTTAAGTTTGAAGAATAGCAAAAAGGTCAACATGGTTGGAGTTAAAGAAAATAGAAGAAAAGTAGTATATCATGGGGTCAAATGGTAATGGGTTAAGAGGAGGTAAGCAGATCATATAAGGCCTCATTTTGGGCCTCATATAAGGACCAAATCAGTATAAGATCTATAGTTTTATTGAGTGAGGTGGAGAGTCATCAATGGATTTTGAGGTTGGAAATGATATGATCTAACATTTTTTCAAAGAACCACTCCACTCTTAGCACTTTTATCACCCATTCTTTCTAGGAAAAAAAAAAAAAAAAGGAGGGGCCCCAGGTTACTTCCTTACCAAGTTCCTTCTGAATGTGGGAAAACAGAAAAACCTTTTTCTGATTGTATTTTATATTCAGACAAAATAAACAAAGCCAAAAAGAGCCCTCAAAATGGTGATTTTAAAAGTTGACTGCACATGAGAATAACCTGAATTTTAAGATTCCAAAGTTTCATGTTACACCTCTAATTACATCAGAATATCAGTAATAGGTCCCAAGCATCAGTATTTTTGAAGCTCTCAATGTGCAGCCTATACTGGGAATTACTAGTCAGGGACATTGGCCAAACCCTCATGGTACGAATGGGAACCTTGAGTCCACCACTGTGGAGGAACATGCTTCTAATAGCAGAATTGGGCCTGGGGTCACTCACCATACTGAAGAATGAAAAATTTACAAATATTGGGATATAGAGAAGGTAACATTGTTTAATAGTTTGGAAGCAGGTTATGGGCAAGAGAAATCTAGGATAGGACTCTCCCTGAGCTAGGCCAGAAAAGGAGAAAAATGAGAGAACAAGCACCAAATGATATAGCAACATTTGGACTATAGGTCAAACATCTATAAATGATGAGGGCACTGTACAGATTAGAAGCTTGATTCTGAAATAAAGTAGCATTTTCAATGCCAGGCTGAGCAACTGTTTTGACTTGTGCCATTCCTGTACATGTGGAAAATTAAGTAGGCTCACAGGAGAGGAATGGGCAGGGCATCGGCCAGCCGCTGTCTTCCTCACCCTGTTTAATCCCACACCTCCCGCGCTGCCCAGGCAAAGCAAATATCTTCCCGAAGGCCCAAATTCTTAATTTAGCCCTGTCATCCTGTCCTGTCCACCCATCCTAGATAGAGAGAGCATGTTTCACCCCACTGGCATGTGCAAATTGAGAACAGCAGCAGCCACAAGATGCAGCCAGAGGCAGCTGCACCACCAGCAGCCTAAGTACCTTACATCCAGCAGAAACTTGGCCAACATTGATTATTCAGGGCAGAGTGAGCTAATGTGGGGATTATTATTAAGGTCAGCCTCATTGCTTCTTCTCTTCCCAGTCTACTTGCATTCTTATTCTTCTAGGTTATTTTATTTTATTTTTTTGCCCAATCAGGACAGGTGGATGGGCAGGCAGAGCTGCCACATGACAGAGATAAATGAAATAAGCAGACACTAGTAATTTTGCCATTTGTCACCCTCTTTGGTTAAACCCAATGAGAATACCCAAATACCACTTACTAGCATCCATGTTGTAGCATGTATCAAAACTTCATTCCTTTTTCTGGTTGAATAGTATTTCACTCTATGGAAAGACCATACTTTGTTTATCCATTTATTAGTTGATGGATATTTGGGTTGTTTCTACTTTTTGGCTATTATGGGTAATGCTGCAAGGAATATTCATGTACACTTTCTTCAATATTTATTTATTAGAGATATTAGTAAATTGAATTTTTGTCATTTAATTGTTGTTCAAGTACAGTTTTCTGTCTTTTACTTCCACCACCCCACCCCCCAGGTGCTCCTCACCTCCCTCCCATGTCCACCCCCCTTAGTCGTTGTCCATGTGTCCTTTATACTAGTTCCTGTAAATCTTCCCCTTTTTCCCCTGAAATTCCCTCCCCTCTCCCCTCTGGTCACTGTCCACCTGTTCTCTATTTCAGTGTCCTTGGTTATATTTTGCTTGCTTGTTTGTTTTGTTGTTTAGGTTCCTGTTAAAGGTGAGATCATATGGTATTTGTCTTTCAATGCCTGGCTTATTTCACTTTTTTGTGTGGATATATATTTTCAATTATTTTAGGTATACACTTAAATGTGGAATTGCTGGGTCACATGGTAACATTTTCAGAAACTACAATACCATTTTCTAAAGTGTAAACCACTTTACATTCTCACCAGCAATATATAAGGGTTCGACTTTCTCCACATGCTTGTTAACACTTAATCACCCCTTCTTTTTATTATAGCCATTCTAATGAGTGTGAAGTGGGATTTTATTGTGATTTTGATTTGCATTCCCCTGATCACTTACTAATGATGTTGAGCATTCTTTCACGTGTATTGGCTAATTTTATATCTTCTTGGAGTAATGTATATTCACTTTGGCCATTTTTAATTGGGTTATGTGTCTTTTTTATTGTTGAGTTGTAAAATTTCTCTATCTGTTCTATATATGCTTGTTATCAGATGTCTATGACAGTTTTCCTCCCATTGTGTTACTTTTCTTTTCATTTTTTGATAGTATCTTTTGAAATGCAAAAGTTTTTAATTTTGATTAAGTATAATTTATCTATTTTTTCTTTGATCGGTTGTGCTTTTTTTTGTTTGTTTCTTTTAAAAAAGCACTACTTAATCCAAGGTCATAAAGATTTACACCTACATTTTCTTATAAGAAAAAATCTGAAATGTATGAAGATTTTTATTTTCTTGTAAGAAAATTAATAAGAAGTTTAACATTCAGGGCTTTGTTACATTTGAAGTTAATTTTGTATATGCTGTGACATAAAGGTCCAATTTGATTCTTTTTTTTAATGTGGATAGCCAAGTTATCACAACATCTTTTTTGAAAAGCCTATTCTTCTTTCATTGTATAATCTTAGTACACTTTTTGAAAATCAATTGAGCATAGCATAGCAACTTTATTTATAATGGCCATAAGTTGGAAATAGCCCAATGTTCACCAACCAAAAAAATGTATAAATATATTTTGGAATATCCATACAATAGACTAACTAACAATGGTAAATAACAAATGTTGCTACACACACAATGGATAAATCTCACAGATGTTACATTGAGCAAAGAAAGTCAGAAACAAAGTGTGCTCTTATATAAATCCAATTTATATGAAGTTTAAGGACAGGTAAAACTAATAATGGTGATAGAAGCCAAAATAGAAATTACTTAGGAGAATGTGATGGCATTGATTGGGGAGGGGCATGAAAGATATTTCTGATGTAATAGAAAGGTTTTTATATCTTTATCTGGATAGTGTTTATATGAGTATAAACATATGTAAAAATTTTATAAGTCTGTCTATATTACTGGCTTATCCAGTAGTTTGGAGGATTCAGCCACATCTCTGTGACACTACAGATGATTACCTAGCTACAGTTATGAGACATCTTAGAATAACTCTGATTTTCTTAATTTACTTATTATCTTAAAATAAAAGGCAATAGGCTGGGAAGATGGCGACGGAGTAAGATGGAGCTGATACTAGCTCCTGTACTCATGGGTGAAAATCTTGGCAGATCTATAGAGAAACAGCACAATAAACCATCGGTTACCCAGCATTTATGAAATTAAAAGACCAGAGATTGTGACCGACGCTGAAACACCACACGGTGGCAGAGTCAGCTACTGGAGCTGAGTCTCAAACGGCCCCTGTGCTGCCGCCAGAGCAACAGGCCTGGGAGCTGGGTAGTCAGGTACGGAAGCCGGACACTCCAAGCCCCTGTGACGGTCCTGGGAGACAGAGGAGTCAGGAACCGGAGCGGGGACAATCTCGGCCCTTGTGCCAATGCCATAGCTACCGGCCTGGGCAACAGAAGAGTCAGTTGCAGGGGCTGGGACACCAAAGGCCCCTGTGACGCCACCAATAGAGACAGGCCTGGGCCCTGAGGAGCCAGCTATGGGAGCCGGGACGTTCACAGATCCTGTGCCACGGCCATAGCTATGGGACTGGACGCCGGGGAGTCAGGCACGGAAGCCGGGACTCTCCAAACCCCTGAGACAGCCCTGGGTAGCAGAGGAGCCCTCTACGGGAACTGGGACGTTCTCAAACCCTGTGCTGCTGCCATAGTGACCGGACTGGACACTGGGGAATCAGGTACGAGAGTTGGGACATTCTAAGCCTTTGTGCCACTGCCATAGAGACAGGACTAGACTCGGGGGTGTCAGGTACGGAAACTGGGACTCTCCAAACCCCGGTGACGGCCATGGGCAGCAGAGAGAGCCAGATACGGGAGCCGGGACATTCCCAGCCTCTGTGCCGCTGCCGTAGTAACGGGCCTGGGTGCTTGAGGAGGTGGCTACTAGAGCCAGGACATTCAGCAGTGGTAGGCAACCAACGCAGGGACCAGCGCGAGGACCAGCGTGAGTGTAGGTGGAGACGAAGAACATCAAAAAACTTCAAGGAGTCTGCACCACTGAACTTCACAAGGATCATACCACAGAAGTTTACACCATAAAACCAGGGTTTCAGAACAGATCAATTTTAGAAGCAGAGACTAAGAAGAAGAGTCTCAAACAATGGGAAGACAAAGAAACAATCCCCAAATGAAAGAAAAATCAGAAACTTCAGGAAGAATGTTAGATGAAATAGAGGCTGATCAACTATCAGACAGTGAATTCAAAGCACTGGTTATTATGAAGTTCAAAGAGCTCACAGTGAACTACCAGAAACTACAGGGGAATTATAATGATCTCTCTGCAAACTACAGCAACATGAAAAAGGAAATGGAAACTATCAGCAAGAGAAAAGAGGAAATGAAGAACACAATTTCCGAATTGAAGTACACAGTAGAAAGTTTCCAAACTAGGATAGATGAAGTGGAGGACAGGATTAGTGAGTTGGAGGACAAGATAGAAAGCATCTCACAGAAAGAGCAAGAAAATGAAAAGAGGCTCAGAAAGAATGAAGAGGGATTAAGAGAAATGCAAGACAATATGAAACATAGTAATATCCGAATAATAGGAATACCAGAAGGAGAAGAAGAAGAACAAGGGATAGAAAACGTATTTGAACGAGTAATGAGAGAAAATTTTTCTAATTTGATAAGAGAAAAAGTCTCACAAATCCAGGAATCACAGAGAGTCCCAACCAAGAGGAACCCAAGGAGGCCCACTTCAAGACACATCCTCACCAAAATGGCAAAATTCCAAGACAAAGAGAGAATCTTAAAGGCAGCAAGGGAGAAAAAGAAATAACATACAAGGGAGCCCCAATAAGGTTAGCTACTGACTTCTCAATGGAAACACTTCAAGCAAGAAGAGAATGGCAAGAAATATTTCAAATAATGAGAACCAGAGGCCTACAACCAAGGCTACTTTACCCAGCAAGGCTCTCAATCAAGATAGAAGGCCAAATAAAGAGCTTCCAAGACAAAAGAAGTCTAAAAGAATATGCCTCCACCAAACCAGCTCTACAAGAAATACTAAAAGGACTGCTTTAAGGGAAGGAAGGATAAGAGGGAGACAGAGAGGAACACAGGTACAAAAATGGCAATGAATAAATACCTATCAATAATAACCTTAAACATAAATGGATTAAATGCTCCAATCAAAAGACACAGAATAGCTCAATGCATAAGAAAGCATGACCCACACATATGCTGCCTACAAGAGACCCACCTCAGGACAAAAGACCATCACAGATTAAAAGTGAAAGGCTGGAAACAAGTTTTCCAAGCAAACGGACAAGAAAAAAAAGCTGGGGTAGCAATTCTCATATCAGACAAAATAGACTTCAAAAAAAAAGGCTATAAAGAGACACCCAGAAGGTCATTTCACTATACTCAAGGGAAGAATCCACCAAGAAGACATTAACATTGTAAACGTATATGCACCACACATAGGGGCACCCAAATATATCAAGAAAATCTTAGAGGACTTCAAGAAAGATATTGACAGCAACATAATTATAGTAGGGGATTTGAACACCCCACTATCAAAACTGGACAGATCTTCCAAACAAATTATCAACAAAGATATTGTGGCATTAAACAACACCATAGATGAAATGGACTTAACTGATATATATAGAACCTTTCATCCCAAAGAAGCTAAATACACATTCTTTTCAAATGCACATGGAACATTTTCAAAGATAGATTACATGATAGGACACAAAACGAGCCTCAAAAAATTCAAGAAAATTGAAATCATACCAAGCATCTTCTCTGACCACAAGGCACTGAAATTAGAAACCGACCCCCACAAAAAAACCCAAAGCACCCAAAAACATGGAAACTGAATGGTATGCTATTAAACAACGAATGGGTCAAGAATGAAATTAGGGAAGAAATCAAAACATTTCTGGAAACAAATGAAAATGATCTCACAATAACCCAAAACTTAAGGGACATAGCCAAGGCAGTCCTGAGAGAGAAGTTTATAGCAATACAGGCCTACCTAAAGAAAATAGAAACATAAAAAACAAACAACCTAACCCTACGCCTGCAAGAACTTGAGGAACAACAACAAAGACAGCCAAGAGCAAGCAGAAGAAAGGAAATAACAAAGATTAGAGCAGAATTAAATGACATAGAAACTAAAAGCACAATTTTAAGGATCAATGAATCCAGGAGTTGGTTCTTTGAGAAGATAAACAAAATAGACAAGCCTTTAAGTAGGCTCATCAAGAAAAGAAGAGAGAGGACACAAATAAACACAATCAGAAATGAAAGAGGAGAGATTACAACTGATACCACAGAAATAGAAGGGATTGTAAGAAATTACTATGAAGAACTGTATGCCAAGAAATTTGAAAACCTAGGGGAAATGAACACATTTCTAGAAAAATACAATCTTCTAAAACTCAGTGAAAAAGAAGCAGAAAATCTAAATACACCAATAACAGCAAAAGAAATTGAAGAGTAATGAAAAAACTCCCATAACACAAAAGCCCCGGACCAGATGGTTTAACAGGAGAATTCTACAAAGCATTTAAGGAAGAGCTAACCCCTATTCTTCACAGACTATTTCAAAAAATCCAAAAGGATGGAAAACTACCAAATTCTTTTTATGAAGCCAGCATCATCTTAATTCCAAAACCAGATAGAGACACAACAATGAAAGAAAACTTCAGGCCAATATCGCTGATGAATATAGATGCTAAAATCCTCAACAAAATATTGGCAAATCGCATCCAACCATATATCAAAAAGATCATACACCATGATCAAGTGGGATTCATCCCAGGGATGCAAGGATGGTTCAATATTCGCAAATCAGTAAATGTAATACATCACATAAACAAAAGCAAAGACAACAATCACATGATCATATTAATAGATGTGGAAAAAGCTTTTGATAAGGTACAACACCCATTTATGATAAAAACACTCAGCAAAGTGGGAATACAGGGAGCATTTCTCAAAATAATAAAGGCCATATATGAGAGACCTACAGCCAATATCATACTCAATGGGAAAAAACTAAAAGGTTTTCCACTAAGATCAGGAACAAGACAAGGTTGTCCACTTTCACCACTTCTATTCAATGTAGTATTGGAAGTTTTAGCCACAGCGATCAGGCAAGAAAAGCAAATAAAAAGCATCCAAATAGGAAAGGAGGAAGCAAAACTGTCCCTGTTTGCAGATGACATGATAGTGTACATGGAAAATCGTATAGACTCTACCCAAAAACTGCTCAAACTAATTAATGAGTTTGGCAAAACAGCTGGTTACAAAGTCAATATCCAGAAATCAAAGGCATTTTTGTATACCAACAGTGAATCACCAGAAGCAGAAATAAAGAATAAAATCCCATTTGATTTAGCAAAAAGAAAAATAAAATATCTGGGAATAAACCTAACTAAGGAGGTAAAAAACCTGTATGCAGAAAACTACACAGCCCTGAAGAACGAAATCAAGGAAGACACAAATGGAAACATACCTTGCTCATGGATTGGAAGAATTAACATCATCAAAATGTCCATACTACCCAAAGCAATATACAGATTCAATGCAATACCTATTAAAGTACCAATGGCATATTTCACAGACATAGAACAAACACTTCGAAAATTTATATGGAACCATAAACGAGCCCGAATAGCAGCTGCTCTTTTGAGAAAGAAGAACAAAGTAGGGGGGAATCATAATACGTGATATCAAACTGTATTACAAGGCCACTGTAATCAAAACAGCCTGGTACTGGCATAAAAACAGGCACATAGACCAATGGAACAGAACTAAGAGCCCAGAAATCAAACCAACTCTCTACAGTCAATTAATATTTGACAAAGGGGGCAGTAACATAAAATGGAGTAAAGATAGCCTCTTCAACAAATGGTGTTGGGAGAACTGGACAACTACGTGCAAAAAAATGAAACTTGAGCACAGACTTACAGCATACACCAAAATAAATTCAAGGTGGATAAAAGACTTAAATGTAAGTCGTGACACCATTACAGTCCTAGAGGAGAACATTGGCAAGAAAATCTCAGATATTTCACACAGCAACATCTTTACTGATATGTCCCCTAGAGCAAGGAATGTAAAGGAAAGAATACACAAATGGGATCTCATGAAAATAAAAAGCTTCTGCATGGCTAAAGAAAACAGTATTAAATTAGCAAGACAACCAACTGTATGGGAAAACATATTTGCCTATGATACCTCAGACAAAGGTTTAATCTCCAAAATATACAAAGAACTTACACGACTCCACTCTAAGAAGACACCCAACCCAATTAAAAAATGGGAATAGGACTTGAACAAACACTTCTCCAAGGAGGACATACAGAACATTCAGAGACACATGAAGAGATGCTCAATATCGTTAGCTATCAGAGAGATGCAAATTAAAACCACAATGAGATACCACTTTACACCAGTAAGGATGGCTATCATAAACAAAGCAACAAACAACAAATGTTGGAGAGGGTGTGGGGAAAAGGGGACCTTAGTTCACTGTTGGTGGGATTGCAGACTGGTACAACCATTATGGAAAACAGTATGGAATTTTCTCAGAAAAATAAAAATCGACCTGCCTTTTGACCCAGCAATTCCACTGCTAAGATTATATCCTAAGAACCCTAAAACATCAATTTCAAAGAACCTATGCACCACAATGTTCATAGCAGCACAATTTACAATAGCCAAGAGTTGGAAGCAACCTAGGTGCTTGTCAGTAAATGAATGGATCCAAAAATTGTGGTACATATGCACAATGGAATTCTATGCAGCAGAGAGAAAGATGGAGCTACTACCTTTTGCAACAACATGGATGGAACTGGAAAGCATTATGCTGAGTGAAATAGGTCAGGTGCTGAAAGACAAATACCATATGATCTCACCTTTAACAGGAAGCTAAACAACAAAACCAACAAGCAAGCAGAAAAAAAAAAACAAAGACACTGAAATAGAGAACAAGGGGATAGTGACCAGAGGGGAGAAGGAAGGGAAGTTAAGGGGAAAAAGGAGGAGGGATTTGGAGGAACAAATAGGAAGGACACAGGGACGAGAACTAAGGGGGGTGGACATGGGAGGGAGGTGGGGAGCAAGGGGCGGGAGGAGGCTGGGATGGGAAAAATAGACAAAAAACTGTACTTGAAAAATAACTAAATAAAATTTTTAAAAATTAAAAAAAAAACAACTGTACTTGAAAAATAACTAAATAAAATTAATAAAAACACAAAAAACAATGATCATAACTGAAATGATTTACAAATTTTACTATACTAAAATTAAAAAAACTTATTTGATATTTCAAAACAAAAAAATAAATAAAAGGCAGTAATCTGCCAAATCACATTGCTGACCACAGGGGATAATTTGTCATAAATTCCAAGACTGTCCCTGAATAATGACATTTAACCATTATTAGATAATTCTACCCCATATACCCAGGTTTCTTTTTTTAATTTTTATTTTTTTAATTGATTATGCTGTTACAGTTGTTCTATTCCCCCCTTCATTCCCCTCCACACTACCCCCCATCCCTACCATTACCCCCCTTTAGTTTATGACCATGTGTCTCCAGTCCTTTAGAATCTATATTTCCCATGCTATTCTTGCCCCCCCATCTATTTTCTTTCTACTGTCTATGCTACTTATTTTTTGTACCTTCTCCCCCCATCTCCTACTCCCACTCCCCTGTTGCTAACCCTCCTTGAGATCTTCATTTCTATGTCTCCACTCCTGATCTAGCTGTCCTTTTAGTTTGCTTTCATTTTAGGTGTGGTTGTTAATAACTGTGAGTTTGTTGTCCTTCACTGTTCATGTTTCTTTAACTTCTTTTTCTTAGATAAGTCCCTTTAACATTTCATATAATAAGGGCTTGGTGATGATGAACTCCTTGAATTTGATCTTATCTGTCCTTCCATTCTAAATGAAAGTTTTGCTGGCTAGAGTAATCTTGGTTGTAGGTCTTTGGATTTCATGACTTGGAATACCTCTTTCCAGCCCCTTCTTGCCTGTAAGGTCTCTTTTGAGAAATCTGCTGACAATCTGATGGGTACTCCTTTGTAGGTGACTGTCCCCTTAGCTCTTGCTGCTTCTAGGATTCTCTCCTTCATTTGAATCTTGGCTAATGTAATGATGATGTGCCTTGGTGTGTTCCTTCTTGGGTCCAACTTCTTTGGGACTCTCTGAGCTTCCTGAATTTCCTGGAAGTCTATTTCCTTTGCCAAATTGGGGAAATTTTCCTTTATTATTTGTGCAAATAAGTTTTCCACTGGTGGCTGTGCCTTTCCCCTTTCTGGTACCCCTATAATTCGGATATTGGAGCGTTTAAAGATGTCCTGGAGATTCCTAAGACTCTCCTCATTTCTTTAAATTCTTGCTTCTTGACTCTTTTCTGTTTGGCCATTATTTGCTTTCTTCTGGTCCACTCCATTGATTTGAGTCCCAGTTTCCTTTTCATTGCTATTGGTTTCCTGTGCAATTCCGTTCATTTCAATTAGTTTCGCCTTCATATGTTTCTCTAATTTGTGGCTATAATCAACCAGTTTTGTGAGGATCCTGATCACCAGTGTTTTAAACTGTGTGTCTGAGAGTTTTGCTATTTCTTCATAGCTTAGGTCTATGGGCTCAGGGATTTTGAGTATTTGCGACATTTTTGGTCTGTTCTGGCCCTTTAAGTGTGAGAAGCGGCGCCTTGGACTCCCTGGTGGCTGGGTTGTGACGCTGTATGTGGGGGCGTGGTCAGAGCGGGGGGGGATGGCGGCGCCCTCTACTGCCGCTTGCCGCGGGGACGCCGGGCCCGGTCCAACCGCCCACTCCCTCGCCTGTGCGCTCTCGCACAAATAGGCGACCCCAGTCAACACGCAGCACCGCTTCCCCGCTGTCTCCTCCGCGGTCGCTGGCCTGGTCACTCACTCGGTCGCTCACTAGGTCCAACCCTGCGCTTGGATTCCGCGTCTGGATTCCGCGCCTGAGCCCGTCTGACCAAGTCCTCCTGTGCAATCCCACTCCACCAGCCACTGGTTTCGCCCCTTACCGGTCAGGCTGCAGAATTTGTTGTTAACGGACTTCCGAAAAGTTCAATTTTCCGTGTTCTGGCTATGTTTTGTGTTGCTAATATTTAGTTGTCCCTAAACTTGGTTGTGTGAGAAGGCACCGCACATCCACCTATACCTCCATCTTGGCGGAAGTCCCAGGTTTCTTGAGAACAACCAGAGTCTATGTGATTTTGTTCTCTTTAATAAAGGTAGTTATTAACTTATAATGACAGACAATTTAATTCATTTGCTTTATATCAACTTTTTGAGCAAAAAAAAAAGAGGGGGAAAAAGCCCTCTGTTCATTTCCTGGGTCATAATACAGGGATTTGGCAATAAGCCTACCTTGTTTAGATATAGTTATCAAAGCTAGGGTTAAAGGGAATGTGGTAATATTCATGCCACATGATATTTATTAGATGGATGGGGCTCTGGAAACCAAATGAAATAGGGTGTCTCAGACACCCAAAGGCCAGAAGCAGCTGCTATGGCGACTTCAGATGCCTATGTCAGGAGCTTATCTCAAGGGCAGGGCTGCACTTTGGCTTCTGTCAGTGTTTTTCTGTTTTGCTGGGGTTTTTTTATGGGCAAGAAAAGAATATAGGAGAGTTGTTCAAGCCAGTATGCTGGACCTATGCCCATGACACTTAATTCCCTTGTCATGAGGGCTGTGAGACCACTAATGGTTTTGTTCCTTAATAAGAAGTATGGTTAGAGAGGGGAACATGCCTAGTGAGGCTAACACTGTAGGCCAATAATCAGAACAACACAGGAGGAAGCATTTTCAGCTTGTGAAAAAATGGGTTCTGTAGCCCATTTTCTTCTGAATAAAGAATGAAAAAGAAAGGCCCTGTTGATGGTGGGAAAAGGTGCAAGCTTCCCAGACAGGATGACTCACTCCATTGCCATTGGGGAGTTTTGAAGGCACGAGTGATGGCCTCTCAAGGTCTACATGTACCCTATGCTGTCTCCTGACTGGAAGCACACACTTAGGATGTTTGTACTTTGAGAAACCCCCTGAGGTTCACCTTGGTATGAGGTTAAAGAGTGAGCAAAGAGAATCTCACCCCAACTTTCTCTTTGAGAAGTGTATATTCTTTGTATCAATTACTTGAGTCTCCCTCATTAAAATTTATCTTTGTAGAGAACTGTCTCTCTGCATACTTAATTCAGTCTTATTTTGCATAGTTTTTCACAGCCTTCAGAATGATTTGATGGAGCATAGGTCATTTAATTCTCCCAAGAGCTATATAAGTTAGGCGAGAAACATATTGTCTCCTTTTTTCACATTAATTGAAGCCAGAAATGATTAAGTAACTCATGCAAGGTTATAGCTTGAAAGAAGAGCTATATATAAGTTGACCAAACATTCCAGGTTGCCAAATAGTGTCCCACTTTTAGCACTGAAATTCCCATGTCCTGGGGTAGCCTTTTATTCCTGAACAAACCTGAGTGATTGGTCACACCTATAGCCAGGATTAGAACCCATATCTCCCAACTCTCAGACCAATGCTAGTGCTACAGCCCTATGCCATCTATATTCCAAGAACTTATCTGAGTAGTGTTTCCCCTTCTCTACACCTTGGCGCACCAGAACATTTGTTCATGTTGGGTCTTTTTCCCCTTCTATTCTGCCTAGGACAGAAGCAATAGCAGTTAGGTGCCCTCAAAGGCACTTCACACAATTTTCATGAAAAAAATCATACTTCAGCTTTATCAGCCACAAATGAAAGATGATACTCCCTATATTGCTTACTTCACATGGGTGTTGCATGGAACAAATAATATTGGATGCAAAAGTGCTTTCTAAACTCTTAATAATCAGTGACATGTGAGAGATTGTGGTTATTCTCTGCCCCCACCCCAGATAGAAGCCAGCTTCTTGTTTTATCATTCTCTTTCCAGTCAACAAAGTGATGTAGCCACCAACTATGTGAACTGTAGCCAATTACTTGGCCTTTCTGCTTTACTTTCTTCATATTCAGACTAAGGATAATAATCATCCCTTCTATGGTTGTTTCAGTGATTTAATTAATTATTACACATAAAACATTTCAAAGGGTTGCTGGCACATGGTCAGGACTGTATAAGCATTAGCTATCTTCAGTTGTCTTCCCCAGTATTTCTACCTCAGAGACAGAGACAAGATTAAGAGGACACATAAATCAAGTGACATGGAAGCTACTACTTATCTTGCAATCTATTTCCACTAGTTCCCTAGTTTTTTTGTGTTCTGTACCCACAGTCCTCCCATCATGGATTGCCAAGAAAATGAGTACTGGGACCAATGGGGACGATGTGTCACTTGTCAACTGTGTGGGCCTGGACAAGAGCTTTCCAAGGTAAGTCCCCATGGCCAGAATACTTTTTCTGTTATGTCTTGGGAACCATCTGGCAATTGGGAGTGTCCAAGATCAGGATAGCCCCACCTGTGGCTAATACAGTTCAAAGGGCAAAATATGGAATCCAAGGATTATGAAAATAGCAGTCACAGCTCCAACAATAAGTGGCCCTGGCAAGATGAGGGTCAGAGGGGTGTTCTATGAAATAATGGAGTACCTCAAGAGGATATGTGAAATGCAGAAGCCTAGGAAGACTATTTGGCATTAGAAAAATCTGTCAACTAAAGCAGGGCCCATCCACTTGAGGTTCGGGAGCCAAATATCAGGTCTTGGGAATAGGAGAGAACTAAGACTGTGGAAGTTGTTCAAAGGAGGATTAAGGGATAGGGAACTAGGGATAGTCTAGAATCTCAATTGGTAGAAAGGGTCAGAACAAAATGACCAGCAAGTTGGGCACCTTTTACTGAACCCTAGTTTGCCAAGATACGGCTCCTTTTTTTTTTTTTTTTTTTTTTTTGGCCTCAGGTCTCTGTTGGTCCCAGAACCTGGGGGTGAAGTTAAATTTAGGGTGAAGTTGGGCCCAAAAATGTAGAAGTAGATGGCTAACAGATGTTTTCTTCACACATATCTTTTTATATATTTTATTGAATTTATCAGGGTGACATTGGTTAATGAAATCATGTAGTCATCAAGTGTATAATTATATAAGAGATCATCTGTACAAGGCATGGACAGAGTAGGTTTATAGTTGTTCATATGAAAAATGATTCACTAATTAATAAATAATAATATAAGAATAAGCATTGTGTTTTACATACAACTGTAGACCTACTTTTGTCCCACCCTGTATATTGTATTATATGTTCACCACCCAAATTCTAGTCTCTTTTCGTCATCATTTATTCCCCCTTTACCCTCTTCTACCTGCCTCTACCCCCTTTCTCTCTGGTAATCACCATACTGATGTCTTTCACACTCATATCTTATTTTCTGCAGTCATTCAAAATTCAGCCATCACTTATTGCACACCTTCAAAGTGGCACATATTGTTGTAGGCATATTACATATGGTGAAACAGATTCAAACCTTTGCCCTGATGGACCTTATCCTTTATTTAGTGAAACAAACAATGAATGAGACACATACATAAATAAATAATTTAGATATGGAGGTATGATGAGAATTAAATCAGGATGATTTGATACAGAGTGATTTTATGGCTACTTTAGATATAGTAGCAGGAAAAGGCGTCTCTAAGGAGGTGCCTTCTAGGGAAAGGATACAGCTAATGCAGATGCCCAAGGTAAGAATGAACTAGGCATGTTGAAAGAAGAAGAAGATTAGTGCAGCTGATGAGTGAGAGGTGAGTGAGAGTGGTACACAATGAGATCACAGAGAGAGGTGTGGGCCAAACCATGTATAGTGTTAAAATGTATTATTAGAATTTTACATTTTTCTCTAAGTGTTCAAGGAATGCCTTAAAAGGTTTGGGGTAGGAGAGTGACATAATCCTCTGGTTGAAGGAAAATATAACTATTATTTAGCCCACTTCTTTCTACCTATCTGCTTCACCTATGAAGAGACTGAAGCTTAGGGATATCAACAGATACAAGCCCTAACTCTAATTTTACCCCTTTGCATATAACATGCTGTACCACAGTGGGGTGCCAACATGATTGAAAAGGGATCCCAGGACCAAGGAAACATCATCAGAAGTTAGGTCATGCTGGACATTAGGATGGACCTGATGAAATCTTTTTTTTTCTTTTTGCTTTAACTTTATAATTTTAAAATGTATTTAAAGCTTTCCACTTAAGATCAGAAATAAGACAAGGGTGTCTGCTTTCACTACTCTTATTCAACATAGTACTGGAAGTTCTAGCCACAGTAATAAGACAAGGAAAAGGAATAAAATGCATTCAAATTGGAAATGAGGAAGTAAAACTATCATTTTTGCAGATGACATAATAGTATACATAGAAAACCTTATAATCTCCACCAAAAAAACTACTTCATCTATGTTTTTCAATTATAGTTTACATTCAATATTATCTTGTATTACTTTCAGATATGCAGCATAGTAGCCAGACAATCATGTACTTTACAAACTGTTTCCACTGATATTTTCAGTACCCACCTGGCAACATACATAATTATTATAATATTATTTTTTAAGATTTATTTATTTATTTTTAGAGAGAGGGGAAAAAGGAGAGAAAGAGAGGGAGAGACACATCAATATGTGGTTGCTTCTTGTGTGCCCCCTGCTGGGGACCTGGCCCACAACCCAGGCATGTGTTCTGCTTGGAAATCAAACTGGCAACCCCTTGGTTTGCAGGCCCACACTCAATTCACTGAGCCATACCGGCCAGGCTGTTATTATAATATTATTGACTATAATTCCTATACTGTATTTCACATTCCCATGACTATTCCATAACACCAACCGGTACTTTTCAATTCCTTCACACTTTTTACCTATTCCCCCAATTCCCCCTCCTCTGGCAACCATTATTCTTGCTCTCTGCATCTATGAGATTCATCTTATTCTGTTTCGGTTTGTTTATATACTTCTTTAAATTCCACATACATAAGTGAAATCATATGGTATTTGTTTTTTCTCTTACTGACTTATTTCATGTAGCATACTACCTTTTCATTCCATTCATGCTATTACAAATGGTAAGATTTCATTATTTTTATGGCTAATATGCAATTGTATATATGTACCACCACTTTTTTATCCACTTGTCTATGGATGAGCACTTGGGTTGCTTCCATATCTTGGCTGTTGGAAATAAAGCTACAATGAATATGTAGTTGCATATATTCTTTCAAATTAGCATTTTGGGTTTCTTTAGTTATATACCTGGAAGTGTAATCACTGGGTCATAAGTCAGCTCCCTTTTGAATTTTTTGATGAACCTCCACACTGTTTTCCATAGTGGCTGCAAAAGCCTGCATTCCCACCAGCAATGTACAAGGGTCCCCTTTTCTCCACATCCTCCCCAGCACTTGTAGTTTGTTGACTTGTGATGTGAGGTAATACTTTCTTGTGGATTTAATTTGCATTTCTCTGATGATTAATGATGTTGAGCATCTTTTCATGTGTCTATTGGCCATTTTTATGTTCTCTTTGGAGAAATGTATGTTCAGGTATTTTGCCCATTTTTAATTGGGTTTTGTTGTTATTGCTGCTGTTGTCATTGAGTTCTATAAGTTCTTTATAAATTTTGGATATTAAACTTTTACCAGATATATCACTGGCAAGTATGTTCTCCCATACAGTGGGTTGTCTTTTTATTTTGTTGATGGTTTCTTTTATCATGCAAAATCTTTTTAGTTTGATGTAATTCCATTTGTATAGTTTTTTTCCTTTGCCAAGGAGATATATCAGAATAATATTGCTATGAGAAATATTCAATATTTTACTGCCTATGTTTTATTCTGGGAGTTTTATGGTTTTGAGTCTTACATTTAAGTATTTAATTCATTTTGAGTTTATTCTTTTATGTTATGTATAAAAGTGATTTGGATTCTTATTTTTGCATGTATCTGTTCTATTTTTCAGACACGAATTATTGAATATACTGTCATTACCCCATTTTATGTTCTTGCCTCCTTTATCAAATGCCAATTGCTCTCTGCAATTTTATAGGCAAGGGAACATATAGGCAAGGGATTCTTTCAGGGCTGTATATACCTTGTTCCATTCAATTACATCTCAGTTTTTATACCAATGTCATGTTGTTTTGGTTACTGTAGCCTTGTAGTATAGTTTGACATAGAGGGAGAGGAAGGGAGAGAAAGAAAAATTGATGTATGATATATCCAACATAGTTATTTCTCAAAATTGCTGTATCTATTAGAGGTCTTTTGTGGTTCCATATAAATTTTTGGATTATTTGTTCTAGTTCTGCAATATATACTATTTATATTTTGACAAGAACTGCCTTAAATCTATAGCTTGTTTTCAGTACTTTGGATATTTTAATGATGTTAATTTGTCTAGCTATGAGCATGTTATATATTTCCATTTATTGGTATCATTTTCAATTTCTTCAGAGTCTTACAATTTCTCAAGTACAGGTCTTTTTGAAAAGATTTTATTTATTTATTTTCAGAAAGAGAGGAAGAGAGGGAAAAAGAGGGAGAGAAACATTGATGTGCAAAGATAAACACTAATGAGTTGCCTATTGCACACCCCCAACTGAGGAACTGGCCTGCAACCAAGGCATGTGTCCCAAAGGGAATCAAACCAGCAGCCTTTTGCTTTGCAAATCAGCACTCAATGCACTGAGCCAAAAGAGCCAAGGGCTCAAGTACAGGGTTTTTTACATCTTTGGTTAAATTTATTCCTAGGCATTTTCTTTTATTTTATTTATCTTCACCAAAGGACATTTATTTGTTTATTTTTTCCTTAGAGAGAGAGGAAGGGAGAGAGAAAGAAACTGATGCAAGAGAGAAACAGTAATTGGTTGCCTTCTCATTCACACCTGGACCGGGGATCTTACATGCCTGGACTGGGACCAAACCCACAATCCAGGTATGTGACCTGACTGGGAATGGAACCCACAACCTTTTGGCTATGAGACAATGCTACAATCAACTGAGCCACACCAGCCAGGGCTTAATTGTACTTTCTTTGATGCAATTGTAAATGGGATGGTTTTCTTATTTTGCCTTTCTGATAGTTCATTTTTTAGTATAAAATATAACTACTTGTTTATTTTCTGCTTTGTTTCCAGTGTCTTAGGAGATATATTGGCAAAAATACTTGTACATTCAATATTTGAGATATTACTCTTATTCTTCTAGGAAAATTCTAGAAGTAAAATCCTTTTCTTCTAGGATTTTTATGGTTTTGTGATTTACATTTAAGTCTTTTATCCACTTTGAGTTTATTTTTTCGTATGGTGTAAGTTGCTGGTCTAGTTTCATTTCTTTGAATGTACTAGTCCAGTTTCCCAACGCCATTTATTGAAGAGACTGTCTTTGCTCCATTGTGTGGTCTTGCCATGTTTGTCAAATATCAATTGCTCATATGGACATGGGTTTATTCCTGTGCTCTCTGTTCTATACCATTTTATCTGTACATCTATTCTTGTGCCAGTACCAGGTTCTTTTTATTACAGTAGCCTTATATAAGGTCTGTCTGGAAGGTTTCCAGCCGTGCAGTATGAACAATTGAGACATTTGTTGAAAAAAAGATAAAAGATAGAAGAAACATTGTACATAGGACAATGATGCCTCAGTCGCCTTCAAGATAGGCACCTTGGGACCTCACACAATTCTTTCCCAATTACCATCAGCTGTCCTGTTGTATTTTCCTGAATCTCATCAATAGTCTGAAATCTCTTCCTTCCAAAAGTGATTTTAGTCTTGGGAAAAGCAGAATTTGCAGGGTGCTGAAACTGGGCTTCAGGGGGCAGAGATGTGATGCATGAGTGGGTGCATTGTCGTGATGAAACTGCAATGACCAGTTGCCCATAGCTACAGCCTTCTGAACCAGCTGAATAGTTTCCACAAAGGAATTATCAAGCTTAAAGCAAAAATTTCGTGCAGATTCATTGCTCTACTTGCTCAGTGATTTTGTATGACACAGCCACAGCGTTCACACGCTCACTCAATGGCACCTAATGCCCTCACTGACTAGTACAGTGAATTTGTCAGTGTTCATGCATGTGCATTCCAGTCTATTCTCCTTGGCTGCCAGGTTACACTGATAGTATGCAAACCATTCTCATTATATATTAATAATGACTGGGCATTTTCTGGGCATATCTGATGATATAGTTTAATATCAGGAGTTATGTTACCTTCAGCTTTGTTCTTCTTTTGTAAGATTGCTGAGGCTCTTTGATGTCATTTTTGGTTCTGCATACATTTTTGGAATATTTATTCTGTGGTATTTTAATAAGAATTGTATTGAATGTATAGGTTGCTTTGAGTGAAATAGCCTTTTTAAGGATTTTCATTCTTCCAATCCGTTAACATAGTATATGCTTCCACTTATTTGTATCTTACTCAATTTCTTTCTTCAGTGGCCCATGGTTTTCAGAGTACAGGTCTTTTACCTCCTTGGTTAAATTAACTCCTAGGTACTTTATTTTTTGTTGCAATAATAAATGAAATTGTTTTCTTAGTTTCTCCTTACTGGTGTATAAAAATGCCATCAATTTCTGGGTATTAAATATATATCCTGCTACTTTGCAAAATTCATTTATTAGGACTGGTAAATTTGGGGGGGAGTTCCTAAGGTGTGCTATGTACAATATCATGTCATCTTTGAATAATGACAGCTTTACCTCCTCCTTTCCAATTTGGATACCTTTTATTTCTTCTTCTCTGACCCCTGTGGCTAGGACTTCCAAAACTATAATAGGACTACATCAAATTAAGTTTCTCTTCCCTGACTGGTGTGGCTCAGTGGATTTTCCTGCAAACCAAAGGGTCACCACTTTGATTCCTTGTCAGGGCACATGCCTGGGTTATGAGCCAGGTCCCTGGTTGAGGGTGTGCAACAGGCAACCAGTTGATGTTTCTTTTGCACATCAATGTTTCTTTCCCTCTCTTTCTCCCTCCCTTCCCGTCTCTCTAAAAATAAATAAATAAAATCTTTTAAAAAGCATCTGTAGAGCAAGACAAATAGGGAACCCACTGTATGGGAGAACGTTTTACCAATGATACATCTGAAAAGGGTTTAATCTCCAAAGTATACAAAGAAATAATACAACTCAATGTTGTGAAGACAAACAACCTAATTAAGAAATGGGCAAAAGACCTGAATAGACACTTCTCCAAAGAGGACGTACAGACAGTTCACAGACATATGAAAACATGCTCAACATCACTAATCATCAGAAAAATGCAAATTAAAACCACACTGAGATATCACCTCTCAACTCTCAGAATGACTACCATCAATAAATCAACAAACAACAGGTGTTAGCAAGGTTGTGGAGAAAAGGGAACCCTAATGCACTATTGGTGGGCATACAGTCTAGTACAGCCACTGTGGAAAACACTGTGGGCATATAGTCTAGTGCAGCCACTGTGCAGCCTTAAAAAATTAAAAATAGAACTCCATTTTAACACAGCAATTCCACTTCTGGGAGTATACTCCAAGGATCCTGAAATACCAATATAGAAAAATACATGCATCCCTATGTTTATCACAGCACTATTTACAATAGTGCTGTTGGACTATTTACAATAGTCAAGCTTTGCAAACAGCATAAGCACCCATCAAAGGATGAGTGAATTAAAAAGCTGTGGTGCATTTACACAATGGAATATTATGTAGCAGTAAAAAATAAGAAATTCTTACATTTTGCAACAACATGGATGGCTTGGAGAAAATTATGCTAAATGATTAAGCTAGTCAGTGAAAGGAAAATACCACACGATCTCACTTATATGTGGAAACTAATGAACACAACAAACCATAGAACAAAATAGTAACAGAAGCTTAACTACATAAGACAGACTGATAACTGCCAGAGAGGTGGGGGTGTAGAGTTAAAAGATGGTGAAGTGATTAACCAAAGAACATGTATGCACAATCCATGGACATGGACAATAATATAGGGATTGACTTGGGGTAGGAAGAAGGTGGGGCTGGGTAGAGGTAGGGAAAGGGAAAAAAGTGGGAGCAACTATAACAGCATAAACAATAAAAATAAAAATGCAACCAAATTCTGGGTATTTCTTTTGTATCCTGCTACTTTACTGAATTTATCAGTCCTAGTAGTTTTTTTGTTGGAATCTTTTTTTTTCCAGCCTTTTTTTTCTTTCGTTTTTAATAATGTATTTTATTGATTATGCCATTACAGTTGTCCCCTTCCCCCCTTCATTCCCCTCCACCCTGTGTGCCCCCTCATGTTTTGTTTTGCTTTGTTTGACACTATTTTGTTTATTTCTGCTCTGATCTTTATTATTTCCTTTCTTTTACTCTGGGCTTTGTTGTTCTTTTTCTAGTTCCTTTAGGTTTAAAGTTAGATTGTTAGAGATTTTTTTTAATTTTGTTTCTTGACATAGACCTCTAATGCTATGATTTTTTTCCCTTAGGAATTATTTCACTGTGTCCCATAGATTTTGATCTTAATATGGCTTCTTCTGTAAATTCTTGGTTATAAGACTTCTGTCCAGCTAGTCTTCACTTGACCAGTTAGGTTGATTTTTCTGTTGTATTCACAGTTTGGTCTTGAGGGGATGTGAATATAACTTCCATCTATTCCTCAGCCATTTTTGGATCTCTGACAAAATCTATTTTCAATATTACATTGATCTTTGTGATAAAAATTATCTAACCTCCATAAGAACAATCTCTTATAAATGTTTCTGTCATGTACATGGTCATTACCTATAAAGCTACCTGAACTTCTCCAAGGGAGAAAAATTTTTATCTGTCAAACTGCTATTATCAAGCTCACAAAAAGTGGTCCATGATGAAATGTACATTTGTTTAAGCAACTCTCTGGTTGCCATTTTTCTCTGCACCACTAGAAAGCTCAAAGAAAATGAATAAATTGCATTATGCCCCTGCAAAATCTTTATATATAAACAGGTTATACTTACATACAATCTGTACCTTCTAATAAGCTTTAATGTGCATTATTTCATTTAGCTCTCAGTCCTATCAAGGAGGTATTATTAACCTCACAGGTTTTAGATAACGAGACTAAGACTCAAAGAGGATACATGACTTGCTCCAAATAAATATGAAATATAAAAAACAAACATAAGCCAGATACACATGGATTTGAGTCCCGAGTTTGCTGGGGTCAAATTAGTTCATTGCTGACTCAATTAGAATGTACAAAGTTAAAAGTAACATAAAACTTAACAGCTTGAACCATAGCACATTTATTTATATAAAGAAGTTTAAAGACAGGGAGCTTTGTGGTTGGTTGGGCAGGTCAACAACTTTGTGAGGGACCCAGGCTCTTTTTATCCTTAATATTGAGCACTTTGCTGTTTTGTACTCATGCTTGTGACCTCTTGGTTGCTACACCTCCAAGCATTACATCTTCATATCATAGTCAAAGTCAGGAAGAACACGCAGGGAGAAAGTAGCTTGACTTATATTAGAGGATAAGGGTTTTTCTACGAGCTTCTAGAAGATTTCCATTTATATCTTATTGGCCAGAACTGAGTTCTGTTAGTATCTTTACCCTGCAAGGGACACTAGTATATGAATACCTGCCAAACAGAACTGGAATTTCCATGATTGACTAAAAACAATCAGGAATCAGTTCTTGAGGTTGGTTATCTTGATACCCAGAATGAAATCAATGCTCTGTTAGTAAGAAAAAAAATGGGTGATGACTTTTGAATAACCAGCTAACAGCATTTGACACAGTCTTGTTTTTTGTAGTCTCTTTTATTTGGCTTTAACATACACTCATATGGTTGCACCACAGTGGTTAACAGTATGGAATTTCCTCAGAAAACTAAAGATAGAACTGCCTTTTGACCCAGCAATTCCACTGTTAGGATTATATCCTAAGAACCCTGAAACACCAATCCAGAAGAACCTGTGCACCCCAATGTTCATAGCAGCACAATTTACAATAGCCAAGTGTTGGAAGCAACCTAGGTGCCCATTGGTAAATGAATGGATCCAAAAACTATGGTACATTTACACAATGGAATACTATGCAGCAGAAAGAAAAAAGGAGCTCCTACCTTCTACAACAGCATGGATGGAACTGGAGAGCATTATGCTGAGTGAAATAAGCCAGGTGGTGAAAGACAAATACTATATGATCTCACCAATAATAGGAACTTAAACAACACAACGAACAAGCAAGCAAACTATAGCCAAAGACATTGAAGTTGAGAACAGGCTGACAGTGATCAGAGGGGAGAGGATAATGGGGGAGAAAGGGTGAAGGGTTTACAAGAACAAATTTAAAGGACATATGGACAATAACTAGGCAGGGTGAGAAGGGGGAAGGAGGTGGGGAGGGCTAGGGTGGTGGGTAGGGGTAGAGGGAAGGCAGAAAACTGTAATTGAACAACAATGAAAAGTTTTTGAAAGGCAAATAAGAGAAAACAATAAAGTACACTTATGTGAATTGTAAATATCAATGTAAATAATTCTTTACAGAAAAATCAATAATATTTCCTCGACATATTTCTAGAAGAATAAACCAAGCTAAATAATGCATACAGTTTTAGGATTCTTAAAATACATTAGCAGATAACACTTCTGATTTTTTACTAATTTCCATTGCAATTACATTTATTTTCAAGAGTGCATAGAACTCTTAAATCCCAGAACCCTAACCACGCATGAATAATGCATGTTTTTGTCACCTGTTAATTTTATGCTTCAAAATTAAATTACTAATTGATGAAGACTTCATGAATTTTTTCAACTTTTTGATAGAAAAAAATCTCAACATTTTTGTATTTGTCTACTTGTGTTTTCAACTTTGTGAACTGTTTCTGATTAGTTGCTGTTCTCAGTTTTTATTGTTTATTTGTGACCCATTTAAGGCATCTGGGTAGACAGACATGAAACAGAATAAAAAGTATATTTTATTTATTTTTATTTTTTTAAGATTTATTTATTTATCTTCAGAGGGGAAGGGAAGGAGAGAGGGACAGAAATATTAATGTATGGTTGCCTCTTGTACGTCCCCTGCTGGGAAGTGGCCTATAACCCAGGCATGTGCCCTGACTGGGAATGGAACTGCGATGCTTTGGTTCTCAGGCCTGTGCTCAATCCACTGAGCTAAGCCAGCAGGGCGAGAGTAGATTTTATATAATTTATATAATGTATAAGAATTTTAAAAATCAGAAATAGTTTTGAATTTTGTTTCATTTTATCATTTTTGACCATTTAATAAATTTTCCATTTGGCATATTAATTAAATGACATATATTACTACATTCCAAAAGTTAAAATATCTTACATTCCCAGGATAAAATATTTTTATTGTAGTTTGAGTTAAATACACTTTTATGTTTTATAAATTAATATTTTTATTATAAATAAATACTCATAGCACTATAGACATCAAAATTTGTGCCACAATTGTGCTAACTTGGTAAAATTAACTAAGAAGATCAATATTTTTCTGGTTAGAGACTGGTTACTAGCAAAAGAATTTTCCCTGGTTGGTGTAGCTGAGTGGATTGAGTGTTGGCCTCCAAACCAAAGGGTCACTGGTTTAATTCCCAGTCAGAGCCCTTTTCTGGGTTGTGGGCCATGTACTCAGCAGGGTGCACATGAGGGACAACCACACATTGATGTTTCTCTCCATATATTTCTCCCTCCCTTCTCCTCTCTAAAACTAAATAAACAATTTTTTTAAAAAAATTTTTGAGGACTTTGATTATTTGGGAGAGTTGCCATTGCCTCCTGATTGGGAAAGATGATTCTCAATATAATATTTTCATGATAATTTGTTCCTTTTTAATTTTTTAAAGAAATGATTAATCCATTTATTCAAGTGATTATTAGTGAGGACAACTTTTTGCTGTTTATTTTATCCAATATGCAAATCTCTGCTTTTAATTGTATATATAGACCTTCTATATTTAAAGGTAAATATTGATATATTACAGGTTATTTCTGCTACTTTATTATTTTATTTGTTTTTTGTTAATCTGTTTGTCTTTTCTTGACTTCCTGCAGGGTACATGAACATTTTTTAAAGATTCCATCTTGATTTATTTGTAGTGTTTTTTATAGCATTCTTTTTTAAAGTGGTAATTAATATTTCTATTTTTATTTATATCATTTATTTTATTTTTATTTATATTTTTCATTTTCATTGAATTTACTGGGGTAAAATTGGTTAACAAAAATTACCTGGGTTTCAAGTGTACAGTTCTATAATACATCATCTTTATATTTTATTTCTCCACCCAAGACAAGTTTCCTTCCAACATCATTTGCACCCCTATAACCTCTTCTACCTACCCCCACCCACTTTCCCTCTGGCAATCTCCATACCATTGTCTGTGTCTAGAGGTTTTTTTTCCTAATCCCTTCACCCATTTCACCCAGTCTCCCACAATCCTCCCCCTGAGAACTCTCAGTCTGTTCTCTGTATCTATGAATCTGTTTCTATTTTGTTTGTTTCCTTATTTTGTCCATTAGATTCCACATATAGGTAAAATCATGTGGTATTCGTCTTTCTATGCCTGTTGTTTTTGTTTGTATTCCTTGTTTATTTCTTGCTTTCAATTTTATATTTCATATATAAGTGAAAGCACATGGTTCTTAACTTTTTCTATCTGATTTACTTTACTTAGCATGATATTCTCAAGGTCCATCCATGTTGCCCAGAGTGACAGTATTTCATCTTTGCCTGTGGCTGAGTAGTATCCATTGTATAGATGTACCACATCTTCTTTATCCAATCATCTATTAAAGGACACCAGTTGTTTTCATGTCTTGGCCACTATAAATAATGCTGCAATGAACATAAGGATGCATATATCTTTGCAAATAAATGTTTCTATTTTTTTGAAAGATAATCAGAAGAGGGGCTGCTGGTCATATGGTAACTCCATGCTTAATTTTTTTTAATTTTAATTAGTTATTTTTCAAGTACAGTTTTTTGTCTATTTCTCCCATCCCAGCCTCCCCCGCCCCTTGCTCCCCACCTTTCTCCCATTTCCACCCCCCCATGCTTAATTTTTTGACATATCACAAATGAAGCCAGAAGTATTAAAGTTCCTAACTTCAAATTATACTACAAAGCAACAATAACCAAAACAGCATGGTATTGGGGCTCCAAGATGGCAGAGGAGTAGGTGGAAGCTACACTAACTAGAATTACAACTAAATTATAGAAAAATCATCCTGAATCACCAACTGGAGACTAGCTGGAAAGAAGTCTTATAACCAAGGTCTTGCAGAAGAAACAGCATCACTACATCAAAACTAATAGGAAGTGAGGAGGTGCAAGAGAGCCAGCTGGACTCTCACAAAAGGCAGCCGAAGTTCCACAGGGATATTTCAGTGGCTAAGGAGTTCCCCAAGAAGTGTGAGGTCTAAGCCCCAAGTTTGGCTCTTCATCCTAGAGTACCAGAAGGTTAAAAGGTGCCCATGTAACATTCGGCTATGAAAAATAACCAGTTTCATAATGTGGGTTTTGGTCCACCAGTGAAAGGCAGCTAGAGATGCAGCCACTCTCTTAAAGGACCAAGACAAAAATTTCGTTTGTAGCCATTTACCCTGGAAGCTGATGGAGGAAGGACAGAGAAGACTGCCCTTCCAGAGCAGAGTCAGGTGAGAGATTCTGGGGTTGGTGGCTCTGGAGGCAGAGCTGAAGGTTCAGTCTCCAGAATCACTGTGTTCAGTTGCACCACATACTGCAGAAGCCATCTTTCTCTGGCAGAGCATACACCTCCATATGGCATCAGTCTGAGGGGAAGCAATAGTCCCAACCACAGGAATCCCTCTTGCCCCACCTTGTGGAGCTTAAGTACTCCTGAGGAGTACAGCTGAAGGCTCTTTCAGTGACTTGGTCTAACAGGCATCCTGCAAGTGGAAACAGATCTCTAGGTATTTTGATACATTAGCTGGCCCTCCACCAGGCCAGGTGCTGGAGAAAGTCAGTCCTGCTGTGCAGTTTGGCTCTTTCCACACACACCCAAGCCCAGCAGAGGGAGCTACAAGCTCTGATGCCTAATAGCTCGAAATGGGTTACCCAGGGCTAGCCACAAACAGCATCTGACATACTCCTGCACCAGCATCTTTGCAGATCTACATGATACATAGATATAAACAGAAAGAGGTAGCCAAAATGTGAAGACAAAGAAAGAATCCCCAAATCAAAGAACAAGAGAATTCTCCACAGGAACAGCTACATGAAATGGAGGCAAGCAATCTTTCAGGTGCAGAGTTCAAAACACTGGCTATAAGGATGCCCAAGGAACTTAGTAAGGACCTCAGCAGCACAAAAAAGGTCCAATCATAAACAAAGAATACACGAATTGAAATAAAGAACAATTTACAGGGAAACAACAGTGAAGTGGATGAAACCAAAAATCAAATCAATGATTTGGAACATAAGGAAGCAAAAACAACCACAGAGAACAATAAGAAGAAAAAAGAATAAAAAAATTAAGATAGTATAAGCAGCCTCTGGAACAACTTCAAGAGGTCCAACATTCACATAATAAGGGTGCCAGAAGGAGAAGAGAAATAGCAAGAAATTGGAAGTCTACCTGAAAAAATAATGAAAGAAAACTTCCTTAATTTGGTGAAGGAAATAAACATGCAAGTTCAGGAAGCACAGATAGTCCCAAAGTAGATGTATGCAAAGAGGCTCACTCCAAGACACATCATAATTAAAAGACCAAAAGTTAAAGGTAAAGAGAGAATCTTAAAAGCAGAAGATAAAAGAAGTTAGTTAACAGATGGTTTCCAGATTGGCGGGGGTGGGGGGTGGGGGGGTGGAGGAGAATGGGTGTAGAGGTGAAGGGATTAAGAAGTACAAATAGGTAGTTACAGAATAGCCATGGGTTGAAAAGGATAGTATAGAAAATGTAGTAGCCAACAAACTTACACACATGACCTATGGACATGAACAAAGGTGGGGGGATTGCTTGATAGAGTAGGTGGTACAGGGTAGAGGGGGGAAGGAGAAAAATCAAGACAACTGTAATAGCATAATCAATAAAATATTTAAAAATTTATGCACACAACAGAGGAGTAACCAAATATGTAAAGAAAATCTTGTTGGCCCTAAAAGGAGAGATTGACAGAAATACAGTCATAGGATATTTTAACACCCCATTGACATCAATGGCTATATCTTCAAAGAAAAAAATAAAAAAGTAGAAAATGGCCTTAAATGGCATACTACATCAAATGACTTTGACTGATATCTTTAGAGCATTGCACCCTAAAGCAGCAAAATGTATATACTTTTCAAGTGCTCATGGAACATTTTCTATGATAGGCCACATGTTAGGACACAAATCAAGTCTCAATAAATTTAAGAATATTGAAATCATATCAAACATCTTCTTTGACCATAATGCTATGAAAGTAGATATCGATCACAAGAAGAAAACTAAAAAATACACCAGCACATAGAAGCTAAATAATGTATTATTAAACAAAGAATGAGTTAACAATAAGATCCAGGAAGAAATAAAAAAATACCTTGAAACAAATGAAAATGAGAACACAACAACCCCAAATCTCTGGGACACAGGGAAAGTGTCCAAAGAGTGAAATTCATAGCATTACAGGCCTATCTCAAGAAAAAAAAAAGGATCAAATAAACAATCTAAGTTTACACTAAAAGAAACTTGAAAAAAAAAAGTCCAAACTGAGTACAATAAAGGAAATAATAAAGATCAAAATTAAATGGAGTCTAAAAAACTACAAAAGATAATGAAACCACCAGCTGGTTCTTTGAAAAGATAAGCAAGATTGATGAACTTTTAACCAGACTCATCAAAAAAAAAAGAGAGAGAGAGAGAGGACTCAAACAAATAAAATCAGAAAATAAAAACAAGGAATAACTAACACCAAAGAAATACAAAGAATTGTAAGAAAATATTACAAAAAAGTAACTATATGTCAAAAAATTGATAAATTCCTAGAAACAAAAAATCTTCCAAAATTAAATCAGTAAGAATCAGAAAATCTCAATACACAGATTATAACTAGTGAAGTTAAAGCAGTAATCAAAAATTTCCAAACAAACAAAGGCACTGGACAGGATGGCTTCACAGGTGAATTTTACCAGACATCCTGAGAAGAACTAAAACCACTCCTTCTCATACTGTTCCAAAAAATTCAAGAGGAAGTTAGACTCCCATGCTCATTTTACAAGGACAACATTATCTTAATTCCAAAACCAGATAAAGACACTACAGAGAAAGAAAATTACAGGCTAATCCCTGATGAGCATAGATACTAAAATTCTGAATAAAGTATTAGCAAACTGAATATAGCAATACATCAAAAAGATTATAAACCAAGATCAAGTGGGATTTATTCCAAGGATGCAAGATTGATACAATATCTGCAAATCGATAAATGTGATAACACCACATAAAATGAAAGATAAAAACAACATGATCATATCAATATACACAAAAAAGCATTGAATAAAATCTAACACCCATTTATTATAAAAGGTCACAGCAAAGTAGGAATAGAGAGAACATAACTCAATGTAATAAAGGCCATATATGACAAACCCACTGCCAACATTATATTCAATGGGCAAAAACTAAAAACATTCTCCTTAAGATTGGGAACAAGGGAACTTCCGCCAAGATGGAGGCATAGGTGGAGACGCTGTGCCTTCTCTCATAACCAAGTTTAGAGACAACTAAATATTAGCAATAGAAAACACAGCCTGAACACAGAAAATTGAACTTTTCGGAAGTCTGATAACAACAAATTCTTCAGCCTGACCGGTAAGAGGGGCAAAACCAGCAGCTGTCGGAGCGGGGTTGCACAGAAAAACTCCGTCAGACGGACTCGGGCGCACGGAATCCAGGCGCAGGGTTGGACCTAGTAAGCGATTCAGTGAGCGACTGCAGGAAACAGCGAGGGAGCAGGGCTGTGGATTGACTGTGGTCACGCTTTCCTGCGCAGATAAATAAGCAAGGGAGTGGGTGGTGAGACTACGGGACTGAGCAGGCCCCACAGCGAGCAGGAGCACAGGGGGCCCCCATTTCCCCGCTCTGACCCCGCCTCCACATACAGCGTCATAACCCAGCGACCTCAGTGGCCCCACCCTGGTGAACCACCAAAGCCTCTGCTCTTCACCCAGCAGCACAAAACAGCAGAGGAGGTCGCCATTTCCCTGCTCTGACCACACTCCCACATATAGTGTCACAACCTAGCGACCTGAGAGTCCAAGGCTCCGCTCCTCATACTTAACGGGTGAGACCAGACCAAAAATGGCTCAAGAAGATCTCAAAGCCCCAGAACCTATAAATCTAAGCAATGAAGAAATAGCAAAACTCTCAGACGCACAGTTTAAAACACTGGTGATCAGGATCCTCACAGAACTGGTTGATTATAGCCACAAATTAGACAAACATATGAAGGCAAAACTAATTGAAATGAATGGAATTGCACAGGAAACCAACAGTGATGAAAAGGAAACTGGGACTCAAATCAATGGAGTGGACCAGAAGAAAGCAAATAATGTCCAAACAGAAAAGAGTCAAGAAGCAAGAATTCAAAGAAATGAGGAGAGGCTTAGGAACCTCCAGGACATCTTTAAACGTTCCAACATCCGAATTATAGGGGTACCAGAAGGGGGAAAGGCACAGCCACCAGTGGAAAACTTATTTGAACAAATAATAAAGGAGAATTTCCCCAATCTGGCAAAGGAAATAGACTTCCAGGAAATCCAGGAAGCTCAGAGAGTCCCAAAGAAGTTGGACCCAAGAAGGAACACACCAAGGCACATCATAGTTACATTAGCCAAAATTAAAATGAAGGAGAGAATCCTAGAAGCAGCAAGAGATAAGGGGACAGTCACCTACAAAGGAGTCCCCATCAGACTGTCAGTGGATTTCTCAAAAGAGACCTTACAGGCAAGAAGGGGCTGGAAAGAGGTATTCCAAGTCATGAAATCCAAAGACCTACAACCAAGATTACTCTATCCAGCAAAAATTTCATTTAGAATGGAAGGACAGATAAAGTGCTTCTTAGATAAGATCAAATTCAAGGAGTTCATCATCACCAAGCCCTTATTATATGAAATGTCAAAGGGACTTATCTAAGAAAAAGAAGTTAAAAAAACATGAACAGTGAAAGAACAGCAAACTCACAGTGATTAACAACCACACCTAAAACAAAAGCAAACTAAAAGGACAGCTAGATCCGGAGTGGAAACATAGAAATGAAGATCTCAAGGAGGGTTAGCGATAGGGGAGTGGGAGGAGGAGAAGGGGAGAGAAGGTACAGAAAATGAGTAGCATAGACAGTAGATAGAAAATTGATGGGGGGCAAGAATAGTATGGGAAATATACAATCTAAAGAACTTGAGACACATGGTCATAAACTAAAGGGGGGTAATGGTAGGGACGGGGGGTAGTGTGGAGGGGAATGAAGGGGGGAATAGAACAACTGTAATGGCATAATCAATAAAAATAAATAAATAAATTTTTAAAAAGATTGGGAACAAGGAAAAGATACCTGTTTTCACGACTCTTATTCAACATAGTACTGGAAGTTCTAGCCACAGCAATCAGGCAAGAAGAAGAAATAAAAGGCATCTAAGTTTGAAAGGAAGAATTAAAATTCATTATTTGCAGATGACATGATATTATACATAGAAAACCCTAAAGATTCCACCAAGAAACTACTAGAACTGATCAACAAATTCAGTAAGGTAGCAGAAGACAAAATTAATATCCAGAAATGAATTGGACTTTATATGCCAATAATAAACTATCAGAAAGGGGGTTTAACAAAACAATCCCATTTACAACTGCTTCAAAGTTATAAAATACCTAGGAATAAATTTAACCAAGAATATGAAAGAGCTGTACTTGGATAATTATAAGACACTGAAGAAAGAAACTGAAGAAGATACAAGTAAGTGGAAGCATATATCATATTCATGGATAGTAAGAATTAATATTATTAATGTTCATCCTACGTAAAGCAATTTAAAGATTCAACTCAATTACTATCAAGATACCAATGACATTTTAAAGAACTTAAACAAGTATTCCAAAAATTTATATGGAACCACAAAAGGCCCCCCACAGCAACAGTGATCCTGAGAAACAACAAAGTTGGAGGAATCATGCTACCTAATATGGAACTATACTATAAAGCCACAGTAATGAAAACAACATGGTTCTGGCATTAAAACAGACATATAGATCAATGGGAAAGAATAGAGAGCCCAGAAATAAACCTGCACATATAGTCAACTAATATTTGACAGAGGAGGCAAAAACACAATGCTCTAAAGATAGTTTATTAAGTAAATGGTACTGGGAATACAGGACAAATATGGGCAAAAAATGAAACTAGACCACACACAATAAACTCAAAATGAGCCCTGGCTTGTGTGGCTCAATAAATTGAGCACTGGCCTGCAAACGAAAGTGTCACCAATTCAATTCCCAGTCAGGGCACAGGTCTGGGTTGTAAGTCCAGTTGAGGGTGAGTGAGAGGCAACCAATTGATGTATCTCTCATACATCAACATTTATCTCCCTCTCTTTCTCCCTGCCTTCCCATCTCTGTAAAAATAAATAAATAAAATATTTTTAAAAGGGAATAAACACAAAATGGATTAAAGACTTAAATATTAGACTGCAAACCATAAAAATCCTAGGAGAAAACATAGGCAGT
Organism: Artibeus jamaicensis; assembly: GCF_021234435.1. Lineage (NCBI taxonomy): Eukaryota > Metazoa > Chordata > Mammalia > Chiroptera > Phyllostomidae > Artibeus > Artibeus jamaicensis. The sequence continues at coordinate 1,734,475 of NW_026521840.1, read as the reverse complement.
AAAATCTCAGACATTTCTCATAACAATATTTTTCCTGATATGTCTCCTCAAGAAAGGGAAACAAAAGAAAAAATAAACAAATGGGACTACATCAAGCTACATTTTTTTTTATAGCAAAAGAAACCATCAACAAAATGACAAGACAGCCCACTGAATGGGAGAAGATATTCAACAATACTTCTAATAAGGGGTTAATATTCAAAATTTATAAAAGATTTTTAAAAAACAAGTAATCCAATTTATAAATGGGCAAAAGACCTGAATAGATACTTCAGAGATGACATACAGATGGCCAATAAATATATGAAAAGATGTTCAATGTCACGAACTGTCAGAGAAATGTAAATAAATGCCACAATGAAATATCACCTCATGCCTGTCAGAATGGCTATCATCAATAAATTAGCAAACACCAACTGCTGGCGGGGATGTATAGAAAAGGGAGCACTCGTGTACTGTTGGTGGAAATGCAGATTGATAAAACTACTGTGGAAAACATAGTGGAGTTACCTCAAAAAATTAAAAACTGGAACTGCCTAATGACCCACTGATGCCTCTTCTGGGAATTTATTTGTAGAAACTGGAAACATTAACTGGAATATATATATATATATATATATATATATATATATATATATATATATATATATTCATTGCAGCTTTATTTACAATAGCCAAGATCCAGAATCAGCCCATGGGTCCATCAGTAGAGAGTGTACAAAACAGTAAGTGTATATTTACAGAATAGAACTACTCAGCCATAAAAACAAAGAAAATTTTATTTTGGCACAGCACGGGTAGACCTGGAGATCATTATTCTGAGTGAAATAATCTAGTTAGAGAAAGATAAGTACCATATTATTTTACTCATGTGTGAAATTTGATGAGCAAACTGAACTAATTAACAAAACAGAGACAGACTCATAGAAAGCAGGCTGACTGCTCTGGAGGAGCATTGGCATGGTTGGGGGATAGAACAAAAAAGAAAATTAACTCCTGGACACATACAACAGTGTGGTGCTGTGGATGGGTGGGGTAAGTGGAGGTGGAAAAGCCTATAGGAAGATAAATGGTAATGGAAAATTACAATATCAAATGAACTATTTAAAAAAACATGGACAAAAGTGTGGTGATTGCTGGGGGGATGTATAAAGAGACTAAATGGTAATAGAAAAAATATAATAAATATTACATTTAAAAAACAGTATGGTATTGGCAGAAAAACAGACACATAGACCAACAGAACAGAATTGAATGCCCAGAGAAAAACACACATGTATATGGAAAATTATTTTTTACAAAGGAGCCAAAAACATACAACAGAGAAAATAAATCCTCTTCAATATATGATGCTGGAAAAATTGGAAAGCCACATGCAAGAGAATAAAATTAGTCTACTTTATTACCCATATATAAAAATTAACTCAAAATGGACAAAAATCTACATATAAGCCCTGAAACAAAAAATTACATAGAAGAAACCATAGGTATTAGACCTATGGACCTTGGTCTTAGAAGTTTGTGAATTTTATCCCAAAGGTATGAGAAGTAAAAGTATAAATAAATGGGTGGGACTATGTCAAACTGAAAAGTTTCTGCACAGCAAAAGAAACCACCAATAACACAAAAGGCAACATAATTATTTTGGATTTGATTTGCATTTCCCTAATAACTAATGATGTTGAGCATCCTTTCTAGTGCTTATTGGCCATTAGTATATCTTCTTCACAGAAAGTTCTGTTCCATTTTTTGTCCATTTTTAGTTGGGTTGTTTGTCTTTTTGTTTTGAGTTTTAAGAGATCTTTATATATTTTGGATTAAGCACTTATAAGGTATATGATTTACAAATATTTTCTCCCATTCTGTGGATCTTTTTATTCTCAATAATGTCTTTTGATGCACAAAAGTTCTTTAATGAACTCCGATATATCTTTTTTTCTTTTGTTGCTTGTGCTTTTGGTATCATTTCTAAAAAGCACTGCCAAATCCAAGATCATGAAAATTTCTTTCTGTTTTTTTTTAAGATTTCTATGGTTCTAGCTCTTCTAATTAGGCCATTTATTTATTTTGATTCTAAATTTTGAATGTAGAAATGTGGTTGTCCCTGTACTGTTTATCAAAGAGACTGTTCTATCTCATTAAATGAACTTGGAATCTGCAAAAAATTGGTTAACCGTTGATGTATAGGTTTACCCCAGAACTCTATCCTATTCCATTGTTCTATAGGTACAATATACTGCTACCAAACTGTTTTGACTAATATAGCTTTGTGATAATTTTTGAAATACAAAAATGTGAGTCCTCCAAATTTTGAAATTTTTTCAGGATTTGTTGACTACTTGGGGCCCTGTGCAATTCTCTATAAATTTAAGGTTTGGATTCTCAATTTCTGCATGAATGGAATTTCTATGGAGATTCTGTTGAATCTACATGTGTTTTCATTAATTTTGACATCTTAGCAATATTAAGTCTACCTATACACAAACACAGGATATTGTTCCATTTACTTAGGTCATATTTAATTTCTTTCAAAGAGATTTTGTTGTATTCAGTGCACAATCTTCTCATCCCTTGGTTGTATTTATTACCATGGGGATTTTTAGATGCCATTAAATGTAATTGCTTTCTTTTTTGGTGTGAATGGATTAAATGCTCCAATCAAAAGACATAGGATAGTCGAATGTATAAGGAAACAGGACCCATATATATGCTGTCTATCAGAGACCCACCTTAGAACAAAAAATACACACAGACTGAAAGGGAAGGGATGAAAAATATTGTATGCAAATGGAAGCATAAAAAGCTGGGATAACAATACTTATATCAGAAAAATTAAACTTCAAAACAAAGGCTATAACAAGAGATGAAGAGAGTCACTACATAATACTAAACAGATTGATCCAGCAATAGGATATAACCCTTGTAAACATATATGTACCAAATATTGGAGCACCTAAATATTTATGAAGGGGACTAAAAAAAAAACAGGAATTATCTTCTGGAGGGCAGGCTCCTTGTAGTAAAGGCTTCTGTGCTAGGTGAATGTTCTAGGAAATTATCTGTATCAGTGTAGTAGCTGGTGTTGTGAGAGGTTGAATTAATCTTCAGTGAATTTTTTCTTTAAAACTCTTTCAATGTGTTTGCCCATTTCATGATGGGTGATTTATTAGTACATTTGCCCACATCATGCTGATTGTTCATCAGGTTTTGACCCTCATGCCCCACCCTCCCTATTCAGTTGATCTTGCCCCAGGCAACTTTTTTTTTTTGTTTCCTCAGATGAAAAAAATCCTCAAAGGGAAACATTTTGCAGATGTGGAGGAGATGAAACAAAAAACATCAGAAGCACTAAAAGACATCAAAATTGACAAGTTCAAAAACTGTTTTGAGCAGTGGAAAAAATGTCTTGATAGATGCATTGCATTAAATGGAGAGTACTTTGAAGGTGACTAAAATTTAAATATGTAAGAATAAACACACAATGTATTACAAATAAATTCTGGGTTTATTGGGTCCCCTCTCTTAAAGAAAATGTTGGTAGACATAAGGGAGAAATTGACTGCAATACAGTCATAGTAGGGGATTTTAATATCATACTAAAATGAATGGATAGATCTTTCAGAAAAGAAAAAAACAAGGCAACAGTGACCTCAAATGATACACTGGATTAGATGGATTTAATTAATATTTACATAACATTTTATCCCAAAGCAGCAGAATATACATTCTTCTGAAGTATACATGGAACATTCTCAAAGATAGATCATGTGATATGATGCAAAATACATCTTAACAAATTCAAAAATATCGAAATTATATCAAGCATCCTCTCTAACCACAACAGTATGCAACTAGAAATCAATAAAATTTTAAAAACTAAAAAAAAATAAACACATAGAGGCAAAATAACATTTTATGAAACAATTAATGAGTTAACAATCAGACCAAGAAACAAATCAAAACTAACCTGGAAACATGTTAAAATAAACACACCACAACCCAAAATCTATGGGACACAGTGAAAGCAGTCTTGAGAAAGAAGTTTATAGTATTACAGGCATACCTGAAGAAGCGAGAAAATTCACAAATAAACTATTTAACATAATACCTCAAAGAATTAGAAAAAGAGCAACAAACAAACCCCAGAGAAAGTTGAAGGAAAGAAATGATATAGAGACTTAAAAAATATAAAATATCAATGAAACCAAGAGCTGTTTTTTTTTAAATCACAACAATATTAATGAACCTTTAACCAGACTCATCAAAAGACAGAGAGAGAGAGAGGGAACACAAATAGATAAAATTCAAATGAAATGAAAGAGAAGTAACAACTGACACCAGATAAATTCAAAGGATTGTAAGAAAATGCTATGAACCACTATATGTAAAAAAAAAAAAAAATTGGAAAACCAGGCAAAGTGGATTAGTTCCTAGGAAAATACAATCTTCCAAAACTGAATCAAGAGTAATCAGAAAACCTGAAGAGACCAATAACTAAACTAATGAAACTGAAGCAGTACTCAAAATTAAGTGCCTAAGTCCCGGACTCCATGGCTTCACAGGCAAATTTTACCAAACAGAAGAATAACATGCATCCTCTTCAAACTATCCCCCCAAAAAAAATCAAGAGGAAGGAAGACTGCAAATCTGTTTTTATGGAATTTTTCTAATTCCAAAATTTGATTAAAAAGATTACAAAGGAAGAAAACTGTAGCCAATATCCCCAATGAACATACATGCTAAAATCTTCGACAGAATGTTACCAAATCAGATCCAGCAATACATTAAAAAGATCATACACTATGATTGAGTGGGATTTATTCTGAGAATGCAAGTTTGGTACAATACCCTCAAATCAATAAACATAATACACCACACAAACAAAATGAAGGATCAAAGTCACATGATCCTAACAATAGAAAAACATTTGATAAAATCCAGCACTCATTTTTGACAAAAACTCTCAGCAAAATGGGAATAGAAGAAACATTTCTCAACATAGTAAATGTTGTATATGACAAACCCACAGCCAACATCATACTCAATGGGCAGAAACTACAAGTGTCTCCATTAAGAATAGGAACAAAAAAGGGATGTCCTCTTTCACTGCTCTTATTCAACATAGTACTAGAAATCCTAGTCACAACAGTCAGACAAGAACAAGAAATAAAAGACACACATATAGAAAAATGGAAAACTGTAATTGTTTGCAAATGACATGATAGTGTATATAGAAAACTGAAAAGATTCCACTAAAAACTAGTAGAATGGATCAATGAAATCTGTAAAGTAGCAAGATCCAAAATAAATATCCAAAAATCAGTTGCATTTTATACACCAATAATTAAATACCATAAAGGGAAACTAAAAAAAAACAGTCCTATTTACAATTATATACAAATAACATATCTAGGAATAAAATAACCAAGGATGTAAAAGATCTTTCCTTAGAAAATTATAAAACACTAAAGATATTGAAGAAGATACAAATAAGTGGAAGCATATACTATGTTCGTGGATAGGAAGAATTAACATCATTAAAATGTCCATGTCACCCAAAGCAATGATTCATTGCTATTCCTATCAAGTTACCAATGACACATTTCACAGAACTAGAACAAATATCCTAAAAATTTATGTGGAACCATAAGAGACCCTAAATAGCCACAGCAATTTTAAGAAAGAAGAACAAAGTGGGAGGAATCACCCTACCTGATATCACACTATAATCTAAGGCCATGATAATCAAAACAGTGTGATACTGGCATAAGAATAGACACATAGATCAATGGAACAGAATAGAGAGCCCAGAAATAAAGCCATGCCTTTATGGTCAATTAATATTTGACAAAGGACGTAAGAACATACCATGGTGGGGTAAAGATAATCTAGTCAATAAATGGTGTTGGGAAAATTGGGCAGATAAGTGCAAAAAAAAATGAAACTAGACAACCTGGTTGCACCATACACAAAATTAAGCTCGAAATGGATTAAAGACTTAAATGTTAAAAAAAAAAGACTCAAACTAACAAATAAAATACAGACAGACTCATAGATACATACAACAGACTAACAGTTTTCAGAGAAGAGTGGGGTTGTGTGGTTGTGTCAAAAAGTTAAAGAGATTAAACAAATAAAATCTTATCAACACAAAATAGTATGGTGACTACCTGAGGGAAAGGGCTCTGGGGGGAGATAGAAGATGTAAAGGAGGGATAAATGGTGATGGAAGGAGACTTGACTTGGAGTGGTGAACACACAATGCAATATACAGATGATGTATTATAGAGTTGTACACCTGAAACATATATAATTTTGTGAATGAATGTCACCCCAATAAATTCAATAAAAAAGAAAGTGAAGAAGACAAATAAAAAAATGCTTGCACTTGGAAAAATAAGTAAAATTAATTGAGACTTGTAACCTAATATAGCCTATCCTAGATTACTATGTGCAATTAATTGAGAAGGATGTATATTCTTCTTTTGTTGGGTATAGTGTTCTATATATGTCAATTATGTTTAGTTGGTTTGTGGTGTTTTTAAAATCCTCTATATCATTGTTGAGCTATGTAGATATTCAACCTGTTATTGAAAGTAGGATATTGAAGTCTACAACTAGTTTGTAGAATTGTTGCTGACTTAAGTACTGTCAAGTCTTGCTTCATAGGTTTGAGGGCTCTGTTACTGGTGTATATGTTTTTATATAATTTTTATATTTTAATGTAGTTACCCTTTTATATTTTGTATTTTTATGTGTTGATGTATTTTTATATTTTTGAGGTATTTACCCTTTATTAATATATAATGTCTGCCTTTGTCTCTTGTAGAAGTTTGTACTTAAAGTCTATTTTGTGTTACATTAGTATAGCTACCCCAGCTGTCTTTTTGGTACTGTTTGGATGGAATATGTTTTTCATCCTTTTACTTTCAACCTATTTGTGTCTTTGGATCTAAAGTGGCTTTTTTGTAGACAGGGTATAAATAAATTATATTTTTTCAAGATTTTATTTATTTATCTTTAGAGGGGAAGGGAAGGAGAGAAGGAGAGAAATATCAATGTATGGTTCCCTCTCATGAGTCTCCTGCAGGGAAGTGGCCTGCAACCCAGGCATGTGACCTGACTGGGAATCAAAACGAAATCGTGTTGTTCGCAGGCCCGCTCTAAATCCACTGAGCTACGCCAGCCAGGGCTATATATTTTTATTTCAATCTGCCAGTTTGTCCTTGAAGAATTTAATCTATTGGTATTAAGAATAATACTAAAAGAAAATACTTCTGACATTTCACTATTTGTCTTATGCCATTTTGTATCACTTATTTTTTACATCATTGCATTTTTTGTGCTAGTTGATTTATCTTGCAGTGAGAAGTATTAATTTCCCTATCATTTCTATTGTGTATATTTTAGATATTTTCTTTGTGGTTACATGTGGTTTCCATCTAGCATCCTAAATTTTAACAATGTAGTTTGACCTAATACCAGCTCCAATAACACAAAAACTATACTCTTATTCAGTTCTGTCCCACCTACCTTTATGTTATTGTTGTCATCAATTTTTTTGTTATCTTAATCCTTATGTGCCCCATAACAAATTTATAACTATTATTATTTATTTCTCTTTTAAATCATATAGGAAATAAAAGTTGTATTTAAAAACCAAATATACAATAACGATACATTTGTCCATATATTTATCATTACTGGAGATATTTCTTTCTTTCTATAGCTTTGAGTTACTGTCTATTAATAACCAGAAAACTGCCTTTACATTTCTTGTAGAACAGGTGTAGTGGTATCAAACTCCCTCAGCTTCTGTTTATCTAAGAATGTTTTAATTTTTTCACTTTTAAAGGATATTTTTGCTGTATATAAAACTCTTGGTTAACAATTTATATTTTTGACTTAAATATGGTACCTTATTGCCTTCTAGCCTCTACAGTTTCTGAAGGAAAATTGACTTTTTATCTTATTAAGGATCCTTCATACTTAACAAGTTGTTTCTCTCTTGCTGCTTCAAGATACTGTCTTTGTCTTTAGTTAACCATGTTTTGTTTATGTCTCAGCATGGGTCTCTATGACTCAGGATGTGTTTATAAACACATCCACAATCCATTGAGCATTGTGGATGTGTTTATGTATTTCATCAAATTTTCAGGCATTATTTTTTTCAAATATTATGTCTTCTCTTGCGTCTCTCTTTTTCCTCTGGAACTCCTGCAGTGTGTATGTTAGTTAATACACCTAACAATGTCTCTTACAGATTATTTACTTTATTTACTATTTTCTTGATTCTCTTGACAACTTTCCTGCCTCCTGCCTCCTGCCTCAAAAAATGAGTTTGCTAATTTTTTGTTCTGCCCTCAGATATGCTATTGAATAAATCCAGTGAAATTTTTAAGATTTTTTTAAAAATTTTATAAACAGGGGAAGGGAGGGAGAAAGACAGGAAGAGAAACATCTATGTGAGAGAAAAACATCAATCAGTTGCGTCTTGTGCACACCACAACCAGGGATCATGCTCCAACTGGGGACCAAACCTGCAACCCAGACATGTACCCTGACTAGGAATTGAACAGGCAAACTTTTGCTTTGTGGGATGACACCCAACCAAGTGAGCCACATTGGTGAGGGCAGTGCTGTAAATTTTTAATTTCAGTTATTTTACTTTTCAACTCCTGTATTTCTGTTTGGTTTCTTTCTATATTTTCTTCTTTATTTATATTTCCATTATGTTTATGCATTTATTTCTTGATTTTCTTTAGTTCTTTGTCTGCATTTTTCTTTTATCATATTTAAGATAGCACTTTCAGTCATTGTCTACTAATTTCAATATCTTGACTTCCTCAGGAACAGTTTCTGTCAATTTTACTGGTTTCTTCAAATGAGCCATATAATCCTGCTTCCTTTTATGCCTTGATTTTACTGTTGTTGACAACTAGTCATATTTTATTATAATATGGTAACCCTCAAAATCATATTTTCCTTCTTCCTCACATTTAGCTGTTTTTAAAACAACTTTATTTGTTAAACGCTTCAGTAGTCCATTTGTTGGGGTGTTTTTCCAAACTATAGTTGCAAAGACTGCCATATGTGGTCATTTAAGTCTGTGTTCCTTTAGATTGTGTTCAGCTGATATTTTGACAGAGATTTCCTTGAGTTCCAAGAGTTAAAAAATCAGACAATGACAACTTAAAAAAAGGATACACACACCTTTCCCAGTCTTTTTAGATTAGTTCTGTGCTGAACTACTCCTTCAACGCTTAGCCAAACTTGCACTTAATCGATGGATCAGCCCAGTGTGTAAGTTTTGAGTTTTGTCTGATATTTTCTAAGCATATGTCTTGCCTTAAGCATGCATGTGCCTTTCTAAATCATCCCATATGTATGGGCACTTTTAAATGTCTTAAATCTCTAAAGGATTTCCTCCATTTCTAGCTCCCAGGATTAGGCACTCTATTGTGTGTCTTCACCCATTATTTGTTGCCCCAGGCATCTGCGCTTTGTTAGTTTGCTTTATAACATTTTTTAAACAAATGCCCACCCCTTTTTCAGTCTGCATTCTGAATTGAGTGAAACAGAAGTAAACACCATATATCACTCCTTCAGGCAGCCCCCAGACAGGTTAGACCACACATACACAATAGTTTGTGAATAAATTTTGCTAAACTCACTGGGAAACAAGGGATAAAGATCTCACACTAAGAACATGGGCTGGACGTGTCTAGTGTGGCTCAGTGAATTGAGCACTGGCCTGCAAATCAGAGGGCTGACTGTTTGATTCCCAGTCAGGGCACATGCCTGGGTTATGGGCCAGGTCTCCAGTAGGGAGCACATGAGAGGCAACCACACATTGATGTCTCTCTACATCTCTTTCTCCCTCCCTTCCCCTCTCTCTAAAAGTAAATAAAGAAAATTTTTTAAAAATACATGCTACACACTCTAGTATTTAATATTATTATTTCATTTTGTCTTATTTAAATTTTCAGTGCTGGTTGCAATACAGTAAATTTATTTGATGACTGGTGTTTGTAACTTGCTGTTTGTAAACTCTGTAAGATTCCCACTTGTCCCAAGGCTGATCTTCTTTCCAAGTTCCTATACAGCGATGATAGTGACTTCCATTTCTCTGCAGGATTGTGGTTATGGAGAGGGAGGAGATGCATACTGCACAGCCTGCCCTCCTCGCAGATACAAAAGCAACTGGGGCCATCATAGATGTCAGATTTGTATCACCTGTGCTGTCATCAATCGTGTCCAGAAGGCCAACTGCACAGCTACCTCTAATGCAGTCTGTGGGGACTGTCTACCCAGGTGAGCCTGCTGTATGAAACCAAGCCATTCTGGGCCTTCTCCAGCCCTTGGAACTCTCCCTTAACATTATCTCTCAGAGCCTAGTTGAAATGTTCTAACTGTCCATATCATGATGACTTCAAGTTCCCACTAGGGAGAAGCAGTGTACTACCAAGATCCCCCTATAAAGTGCCTACGTCATGGTCAGCCACAGATGAGTGTTTAACAGCTTTATTATCATGCTAGTATGCTTAACGTGGGCCCAAGCTTCAAGATACAGCTTACTGCAGATATAAAAGAGATTAGAAAGAAGTTCGTATTAAAGCATAATTCCCTTTTCTTGTGATACTAGCTCTCCTTTTGGTTACAGGGTGTGTCAAATGGGGGAATAGGTTTAGCATCTGGGTCTCTGAGTCAGAATCAGACATAGAAACACAGAACTCACAAGGGATAGTGGTGGGTACTGGCTTCCAGGAGGGCAAGACTTCTAAAATCTGCCTATGGTCCCAGGAAGGATTAATCCAGGAGCATTGATTATTTGATCATCTTGCAATTGCTTATTGCCCTGACCACAGGTTCTACCAAAAGACACGCATTGGAGGCCTGCAGGACCAAGAATGCATCCCGTGCACGAAACAGACCCCCACTTCTGAGGTTCAATGTTTGTATCCAGTTCTCTTTTTTAATTCTCCAACCCATTGGGTGACAATAAGATAGGGTAGTAAAGACTTCTACTACCTGCCCATACTCTTTCCTGTAGGGTAGATTGGCAAGTGAATCAGATTTTGAATCTTGGTTACACAATGTATCTGTGTAACCCTCTTCAAATCATTGAAATTTATTGACCCTCATTTTTCTCACCTGAAAAAAATATGAGTCATGACTATCATGATTTTTCATACCTTATTGGATGGCTGTCTAGGTATAATGAAATAATAGATTTAGAAACAGCTTATGAAATATAACATGTGTATACTTGTGGATGATGATGATCATAATATGAGGAATACAGGAGACCCTAGTGCTTTAGACTAGGAAAGGTTGAATGAAGTACTAGGATCTAGTCCATGCCTATATCACTATTGACTTATCTGTCCATCTATTGTTTTTATCTATCTACCATCTATATATCTGATCATGTGTTCTTTTAAATTATTGATATCTTTTAAAATCATAAAATATTTTAAATATGCAGAAATATTTAAACACAGAAATATAAAATAAAAATACTCAGCAATTAATATCCATAATTAATAAATCTTAACATTTTCTGTATTTGCTTAAGATTCTTTTAAAGAACAAAGATTCTGGACAGCATTATCCTGAGTGAAATAAGCCAGTCAGAGAAAGACAAATACCAAATTATTTCACTCATATGTGGAAACTAGTGAACAAACTGAATTAACAAGCAAAATAGAGACAGACTCATAGATACAGAGCAGTATGACAGCTAAGGGGTGATGTTTAGGGGGTGGAGGGATTGAGCAAAAAGGAAAAGGACTCATGGACATGGATGACAGTGTGGTAATCACCACAGAGGGGGAATGTTTAAGGGGGACTAAATGGTAATGGGAAAAACACAATTAAAAATAAAATAATTTAAAAAGCAAAACTAGAAAAGTAAAATAAATAAAGATTCCGCAGATTTAATGGAATTCCCTTTTTCATCCTCTCTAAGTTACATTCTCTTTCTACTTCCTAAAAGGCAACCACTATCATGAAATTGTATGTATCTTGGAGATAGGCTATACTACAGTAACAAACCTCAAAATCTCAGCGACTTAATACAATAGAAGTCTGTTTTTCACTATACAAAGGTCTTCCTTCATCTTATATCTATATCATCTAGATTATGTGGCTTCCAGATTAATTGGACATGGAAAAAGATAGAGCAGTCATACTGGCTTTTAATTACTTCAGTCTACAAGTGACACACATTACTTCTACTTACAGTCCATTGGCCAGAAGTACTCTGATGGCCCTACTATAAAACTGTGTGGGGAATGCAGGGAAGCATGTGAATAATTGGTGAGCATTATGACTCTACCATCTCTCTACCCATGTTTTAATACTTGTATTCTTTTGTGACATATGTATATATTTATAGGCAATATATATTATTATTTATATTTTATCATGTTTTATGTAAAGGATATCAAGCTATATACTCTTTTTCAATTTGTTTTCTCCATCTAAATTATTTTAAGTGCTATACAATATTATATTATATTATATTATATTATATTATATTATATATTTGTTGTATTTATTATATTTATTATATGACTAATCATAATTTATTTATCCTGTGTCCTACAGATAAGCACTTTAGTTTGTTTCCATTTTTCTAGGTTATATAACTAGTAATGACATGGAAAGACCATAGAATATGTGAATCCTCAAATAATTGTAGTAATTTTTACCATATTAGAAATTTATGCCAGTTTCTGTGCTTTGCTGTTTATACTTTTGCCTTATCTACAGAGAAGTAAAACCAGCTTAGCAACCCTAATTGGAAAAGGCCCTAAGGAGAGAGCAATGATCTGAGGAAGTTCAGGACCAGTGGCAGGGTGACTGTTGACTGCCCACAATGACTAACCTCCTTTAATTTCTTATCTCACAGGTGCCTTCCAGTTGAGTTTAGTGAAGGCAGATGTACCCACAGTGCCCCCTCAGGAGGCCACACTTGTACTGGTGAGCAGTCTGCTCGTGATGTTTACCCTGGCCTTCCTGGGGCTCTTCTTCCTTTATTGCAAGCAGTTCTTCAACGGATATTGCCAACATGGTAAATATAGCTGCTTCACATACTGCGTAAATCAAGAACAAGGCTATAATTAGCAGAAAAGAGGAATTCTGTGGGCTAAGAGCTAATAGTCCTTCCATAGAGTGCTGGAAAACCCCAGAGGTGGACTACCTGAGGGTGGCAGGACAGGACTTCAGAGATGCTTGAGGCCAACCCAACCCATTCATGGGACCTGTTTCATTAAAATATAGGGGTTACTTAAGGAACACAACATCATAGGAAGGCCCTTAGAAATAAAATTTGCAGACTTAGGTTTTAAATCTACTTCTAAATCAGTTTGTAACTTTAGACAAATCATCTAACTTCTTTGGGCCTCTTTCTCCCTAATACTTAAAATGACAGGTGGAATTAGATTAGTTGGTTTTGTTCTTTTATAATTTTTCATTTCTACTAATAGCTATAGATTTGGTAACATGTCAAAAATGAAGGCAGGCTGGCTGGATTTGAGATATGACTATAATAAAAGTGGAGGAGGAAGTCTTGGGTAACTTATTGGTATAGTATTAACCCAAATGTGGATAACCGACAGCCCAGTGTTCAGAAGAGCTGGCAAGCATAGACTTTTTCTCCCAGATAACAAAAATATCCAGAAAAGTCTGCCAGCCAATAAGAAATAGCCATGTTAAATTCCAGATGGAAGGTCATATATAAATCAGGAGTAACACTGTGATCTGTTTTCAGCACAACTCCAGCCATCAACAAAAATGGGGGACAAAATCTAGGTCACTGAGGGCAAAGATAGAAGTGGGATAGTGGCTGGCCAGGACCAGGCAGAGTGTTAAAACTCCAGCCAAGGGTACTGGAGCTCAGTACAGCTTAAGTTTTATTGAGGGAGTGGAAAGCTATGTAGAGATACCAAAGCAGAAACACAGGCTAATGAGTGGTGTTGATTTAATAAGGAAGGGTGAGGATAAAGTTTATAGGATATTTGTGTGCTTAGCCCACTGGATACAGGGTCCAAAGCAATACTTTTACCTGTCTCTATTTGTATGAGAAGATCCTCTTATATGGATCTACCTTGGTCAGTTTGGCTCTAGAGCCTGCTAGATGATCTTCAAAAAATCTAACAGATATGTTTGACCACACCCCTGGCTTAACTGGAGATTAATATAGCATTTCACGGGCTTCTGGGACATAAGGGGAACACTGTTGTACTTTATGACCCTTATCAAACTCTATTTCTGTTTCTTCTACACTTTAAAAACTGTGGATCAATGTAGATCTATCCTGTATTTGACTTGGGAGGTTAGTTTCTCAGATAGGGGCTGTTGCCCAGTCCTTAGGCATTGGTATGAAACATGGATAATGAAGCATTTGGGCCACATGGCCCAAAAAGTTGAAGCACCATCTGAGAACTGCCTGTCTACCTTTTACTGACTCAGAGAAAAGAAATAGTAACCTTTATATGCTTTTTCTGTCCTCAACATCATAATGTAGTACCCCTCTGTGGGAATATGAAGACAGGCAACTCCCTCAAGGTATCATAGGAGAAAGAGGGTTAGAAATGTTTTCCATTGGGGAAGGTGTTTATTAGGAGTCACTGATTTACACACATACTGTGGTTATATAGGCAAGATTAGTGTGTGAATTAGATTCAATATTAGGTACAATAGAGATTAGTAGGGCTTGTGACAACCTAAAGAATTCATCTCCTGTCTAAGGGAAATTTACTTCTCAGCTCCAGTTGTTTGTTACCATGCAGGAATATTCCATGTTTCAAGATCTCCTGGATTTTCAAGAGAAGCCAAAAATATGGATTTTTGGATTTTTGTTTGAAATAGTTTTAAGCTCTGATGAATTCTAATAAACAATAAAAACACAACCACAATGTGCAGATCAAGAAAACATATATAGGTTCTCAGTTTGTCACCTGATGTCAGACCAGACTTAAACATAAAGTACCACAAATTTGATGGCTTCAAATGATTCCCATTTACAATGTCACTATTTTCATAGATCAGAAGTTTTGTAGGTTCAGCTGAATCTCTGTTCAGAGTCTCACAAGGCTGAAATCAGGGAGGGTTGTGTTCCTTTCTGGAGGCTCCAGAGAAGAATGAATTTCCTTGATCATTCAGGAGATGGAAGAATTCAGTTCCTTGCATTTGGGGGCTGGGGTCTCATTTATCTGTTGACTGTCAGCAGAGGGTCATTCCTAGTTACTAGAGGCCACCCACATTCTCTAGCTTATGACCGTGTTTCTTTTTCAAAAAGAGCAATAATGAATTGAGACTTTCTGATGACTCATCTTTCAGATACTCTCTCCAATTCTTCTGCCTTCTTCTACTTTTAAGGATACATGTGATTACATTGGGCCCACTTGGGTAATCCAGGGCAATCTCCCTATTTTAAGTCCCATGATCTTAATGCTATCTGCAAAGTGCCTTTACTGTATAACATACATGCAGGCATAACACCAGAGTGTTGAAGATCATGGGGTTGGGTGTCAAAATCTTGCTTCCCACAGAGGATTATTCTTTCTCTGAAGAAATTGACTCTTTTCCTTGCTTTATCTCCAGGTAGCCTCAATATAAAACCCCACTTTAAGTGTGTTTCTCAACTGTGACACCTCAGCCTGGTGCTAGGTGCTCTGGTTCCCAGGATGAAAATGGGGAGTGCTAGCTCCAGACCCTTTCCTATCTTGTACTCAAGACCAGGTGCCCTGCTAAAAGGAGCCCCTGCCTTTGGATGACCCAGTGGCTTTCTCCTTCGAGTTGCAGGAGGTTCGCTGCAGTTTGAGGCTGATGAGGCAGCAGAAGAGGAATCTCTCTTCCCCATGCCACCTGGCCAGGAGACCAGTCCTGAGTCTCCACTGAGTGAAAGCATCTTTGAAACCCAGCCACTTAACCCCATCCTGGATGACGACCGCAGCTCGACTCGTGGCTTCCCTACCCAGGAGTCTTTTACCATGGCCTCCTGTGCCTCGGAGAGCCACTCCCACTGGGTCCACACACCCATCGAATGCACAGAGCTGGACCTGCAAAAGTTTTCCAGCTCTGCCTCCTATACTGGAGCTGATACCCTGTGGGGGAACACAGCTGAAAGCTCTGGAGAGATCCTGGAACTCAATGTGCCCTTTGAAGTCCCCAGCCCTTAACTCTACTGAGGTGAGCTGGAAGGGTGGGTAAGACCAGAAATTAGGGACTACCCCAAAGAAATTCTTCTCTGGAGTACTGTTGTTCAGTAGGGCTAGCAGTAAAGGAACAGTAAGCTAGGATCACTGGTGAATGTTAGAACAGTAGTGGGGCTAATCTTTAGAGTGAGTCAGATATCACATTTCTGGGCCTTTAAGGAACTGGCTAGGTTTATGTGATACTAGTATCTGGCCTTTTGCAAGGATTCTCAGGGTCCCACTATCTAATACTTAGTTATTCAGTGATCTCCTCTCATGTATACATGACAGCAGAGAAATACATAGGTCTTGACATCTGGGAGTCTTATATTTTAAATCTACCTCCATTCATTAATTGCTATGTGAACCTTGTGTAAATCCCTTTATCTCTCTGAGCCTCAGGCTCTTTATTTGTAAAATGTAGAAAGCACTATTCACCTCATAAGTTCTTGTGAGGGTTGAATGAAAATGCATGTACAAGTGCCTTTTACAGTATCTGGTACATTAGAGATGCTTAGACAATATTAGTTTTTCTTTCCTTTCTCCACCCCCAGTCACAATTTAGAATTCCTTCATATCCACTACACTCATATTGTAACATCCCTTTATGGTAAGAAGGTCAAGGTTTGTTAGCAGGAACTGAGACACAGAGAACAAAAGTGATTTTCTCCAAGTCAGTCACAGAGCAAATCAGTGGCAGAACTAAGCTCAAGCCCAAGTTTGGGGGCTCCAATTCAGAGTTTTTCCAACTATATCAGTGAGACTATTCCATAGACAATGTTGCTTTCTCAAAGTGTTAAGTAGTGTGAGGCAATATGAGGCAGGCAGCTGGGTAGATTCTTACTTTTCAAATAACCAGCTACCTTTCACCACCCATTTCCATATTTTTCCAATGAAGATATTGTCCATTTCCTTCAATGAAATGCTCTTTCCTACATTGTGCCTGAGAAAATGTCAGCAATATGTAGATGAATGTCAACACTGCTATCAAAACAGTCAAGTCTAACATACCCTCCAAGTCCTCCAATTCATGCTTGAGTTCCCTTTATAAGATCCTACCAAGTTTCTATGTCATTCATGCTCGCATACTTGCAGTGTCAGTAAGCTCACCACTGCTCAACATATATTGCCACTATGATGAGTGGACTTGAACTCAACATAAAGAAAAACTTTCTGTCTCCCTTTAGTAACCACCATTGGGTCCTGGCTTTGTTCCTTGGCCTGCACAGACCTCATCTGCTTTCTCCGCCTTGTGATAGTCCCAAAGAAGTATGAAGATAACCTCTCCTCTCTGAAAAGTGCTTTTGGTTCCTCTAAAGTATTTGGAGCCTAGAACTGAACCCAGTTTCATGAGGAATGGTCTCATAGGTGTAGAATAGGGTAGAATTATCATCTCTTTAGCTAGGTGATGTATTTCTGCTATTACATTCTTCTAAACCCTATTAGTTAGTTTTTATTTTTGAGGGATGGGGAGAAGAGGAAGCTAGCAAGATTGTGCTGACAGTTTTCTAACTTGCTTTGCTCCCTCCCTAGGTCTCTTGGGCTCCTGGCAGCCTTGCTCAGTCATTCTCCCTGGACTCTCCTGCCTTGTTTCTATACCACAACAGCAGCAGAGGCCTAGGATGTGCTGTCCTCAACAGCCACTACTCTACATGGGGCACAAACTATCCCATCCACCAGAGAATTAATTCTTCATCACTTTCCCAAGACTGATCTGCAGCATTTATTCCTTAACTATTCTAGCTAGCCTGGAAAGCTGGATTCCCCAGCCATGGAACTACCAAACATATTCCTAGCTCAGCTTGATTATAGAGAAGAAGGCAGTAGATGACAATTAATGGGACACAGTTTTACTCTGTGCATCTTTGATCAAGTGGACCTGAAAGAATGATCTCTCAGTACTTTATTGATACATATATCTAGCACTTTAAGCATAAAATCAAACCCTTCCCCCCTTTAGGTCCTCTGCACTGCCCCTCTCCCTAACACACAGACACAGACATATACACACATCTACACACATCTTAGGAGAAGCCTGACATCTTGATACCCCATTCATCCCTTAAACTTCTTTGACTGTGACAGCTCTGAAGCAAGCCCATTTCCCAAAGTCTTTCTCCCCACATATAGGTCTCTATCCTTTTTCAGTGGGAAGTTAACTCAACTCAGTGTCTTTTTTGATCTTTAAAATGGTAGTTTCTTTTATTTTTATTCCTCTTCAATTCTTGCCTCTTTTGTCTCCTCTTGGTGATTAGTCTTCTCAAAGCTAAAGTTGAGTTTATAGATCCCCAGGGCCAAACTCAGAGGTCAGAACTTTGGTCTTTGGAGATACAGTGAAACTCTTGAGATCTAAGGGGGCATTGAAAACCTACAATCCTCAATAAGGCCTTACTCCAGGGCAGCTCAAAGCCTATAGGTACTTTCTTGGTTTAGGGGAAAAAAGTCAATTTCTAATCCCCACCATCAGTTTTACATGCTTCTCAGAATGAAATAATGGAACTTTTTTTATTTCCATGACTGATTTCAGAGAGAACCTTGAGGCTCAAATTTAGGCATCATAGATTGTTTTTAAGTCTACTTTATGTCCATAATGGAATATTGGGCTGATGCCCACCCCCTCACAGAGGGTCAGATTTGGAAGGAAAAAGTGTTCAATTGAATGAATCAACCATCTATTTTGTTTGGGAGCAGCCTATATAGTCCAGAGTGCTAAATATGACTTAATTTGTAGTAAGCCATCACTGGAGATAGAGGACTGTTACCCTGGGATGGGGAGGCTGCAGTTAACTACAAATAGGGATGCTGCACTTTACAGTTTGCAATATGCCTTCATAGCCATCACATCATTGAATCTCTACACAGAACCTAAAGTGGATAAGGCAAGGGTTACCATCCCCAGTTTATAGGTGAGAGATGGAAAATAACTAGCTTTAAGTTACTTAGTGATATAAGGGTAAATAGGAAGGTTAGGGGCTCCCCAATCTTGAAATCTTCATTTTCTTGAAGACAGTGTTCTGAAGTAGGAGTATTTTGGTTTTCTGGCATGTCTGTTCCAGAAAATAACTTTCTAGGAAGGAAAAATGGTAGAGACTAATAAGGTTGTTATGCCTGGATGTGAATAATGAAATGTTCTTTCCCATTGCACCAAACCTATCCTTTCCCCCTCCCCACCCCACCTTGCAGCCAGCCTGGATATACATCCTCTGCAATGTCTGATCCCAATGGAAAGCTAAGAGACTTTCCTTTCAACACTGACTTTCAAGAGGTCAAAAAGAAGGGCTGCAAGGTTAGACATTACTCTTTTTATTCATCTATCTCTTTCCTTTTACCCTTGTAATATGAAAAGATAATGGCTGGAGCCATTAGGAACCTTCATCCTACTTGACCCTTACCTCCATATATTCCTCAGTTCAATTTAAAAGTCTCTGATGCTAGTTTGGGGAAGACTTGAGACTTTAACTTTATTTGCAGGTAGGCAGGGAGCAATTATTCTATCTTTAAAAGCCTTCTCCAGGCAATATTTGAGCAAATATAACCTTCAGTTCTTTAAAGTCTAGAAGTTTATTCATACATTTTGCCTATCTTAAAGATGAGTATCACTTCTCAGCCTTTTGGCTAAGATCAAGTGTAGGGATGAGAAAACTGAGGTCCAGATAGGAGTAGTAACTTACCCAAAGCAGTTCATATTTGTGAAAGTCAGCCTGCTTCACATACCCACCTCCAGAATCAAATGTGGATCCCATAGCTAATAGTAGAGGCCAAGAAAGGGAAAGTAGAGCAGAAACTACTCTTGATATGGCAGAGGGACAGGAAGGGGTATTGGAGGGCACTAGTTATTTTTCTCCACTGCCTACATAACCCTTAAAAGAACACTAAGGAACATAGAAAATAACAGATTTAGGAGATCGATTAAGACAGTTCACTCCAATATCAGGAAAAGCAGCCAGTTCCATAATCAAGTGTTGATGAAAAAGTCTTCCATTGAAAGATAGCACATCTGCATCCGAAATGGAAAGGGCTTTGTTTGTTTTTGTTTTGTTTGTTTGATTTTTGTTTTTCTCTCCTTGTAACCCTTACCTTATATGATATGTAAGGTTTCTTCTGCCTTTTTCCAAGTCCCTCTAAACTCACTATACTCCCTGGGTCAACTGGAAGGTCTTACACATGTTTGAAGAGATCCTGCATTGCACCATAGGGCAGGGCAAGCAATTTCCTTGTGGATCTCATGGGCCTCAACTTTTTATTTGAGGTGCTATATCTCTCTGCCCCCAACACAGAGCAAGGCTTGGGTTTGCTCTCTTGAAATATTACAGAACATTTCTGAGCCAAGATGACCTTCCCATTGGAGCTTGATTTCCACAAACTACCTTTCAGAGGTCCCCCAAAGATACTCCCTAATCCATTTAGGGGCAGCTGAGTGGAGTGAAGAAAGGAGCCATACTTCTTCTTTCTATGGACATGTTAATTGGATCCCAGCTCTCCCACCACCCTCTTCCATCTCATTCTTTCTGAAGGGTTTTGGCTTCAGCTCTTACCTATACATCCCAATACCATGAAGGAACAAGCTCCACGGAGGATATTCTTCTTTATTATTTGATTATTTTTCTGAAGACTGTACAGCTAGTTCCTGCTCCACACATACCTGTTGGTTAATTAAGTACATGAGCCATCACAAGGTTATAGCCATGGAAAAGAAGTACTCTCTACAGCAAGACCTCTGCTTTCACAATTATATTAAATACATCTTTGGGGGCAGTCTCTCTATAAATGCTGATTAAGGGCCCTTGGGGCAACCCATTGATCAGGGTGTTAAAAGCACCCTGAGAGAAAGTTGAAAGACTGTACTGTACTTGACTGAGGATTAGAAGCAATTGAATAACAAGTCTGCATCAAGCAGCCTGGCCTCACACATGTATTAGCAAATATGTGTCAGCCAAGGGTTCAGGCCTTGGCCTTTGAGTTCTCTGTTCCTTTCTTTCTGGGACACTTTATTCTTATCTTACTGGCTTTAGTTAGTCATTTCTACACCTTCTGGTAGGGTAAGAGCTAGTATCCAAACAGATGATTCAGCTTGAGCAGGCCTTGGTTGTTGAAAGGTCACAATGTTCCTGGCAGTGGTTTAGGTCCAAATCTAACACTGCTGCTCTATGGGAAGAATAGTGATTGTAACACAGTAATAATGACAATAATATAATGATAAACTGACATATTCAGCCTTCCCTCTTCACTGCCTGCTGTAGACTTTATAATTTAAAAACTATTTGACACTCATAGTCTCATTTCATCTTCACAAATCCCTGAATTGGGGGTTATTAAATCCCTTTAAAGAAGAGGAAACCAGCTCATATTAGACACATGGCTTGTCAGGCTAGAGGTCAGTCTGGCCTAGGTCTCCTGATTTATAGTTCAGGACTTTCCCCATTGCTCAAGGCTTCCCCTTAATGACTAATTTATGATTGTACAGTTATCATAGTGGCAATGGGAGAATCATTGCAGAAAAGTCACCAGTCATGTAGCAAAATCCCCCAACAGAGTATCCATAAGCACGATCACTACAAAATTCAGTATGAATCCCACCCAAGATAGCAAAGTTCCTGGATGGAATACCCAGACTTAAATAGCTTCTTAGTACTGACTTTTGTTATAGCAATGAAGATATCAGCCCCAGAAACCTGAAGATACCTCAGTCCACAATTGAGCCAGCCAGGAACAATATCCTTAATAATGAGCATTGTGTGGCCATTCCAAGCCAGTCAGAATCATACTCGTTCTAATTTTCTTTCTGAAGTTCAAAAGTTGGAGTGGGCAATTAGAATAGAGAAATAAAGTTTTATTTGCCTTTTAAGATATATTGGGTAGCGATAAGGTAAAGCATGTATTTCTTCTTTAAAAATTGCTCTTTGGCCATGGCAAATATTACATTCAAGTGTTTACTCCTGGAGAGTGCTTTTAAAGATTTCTTGCCATTGCTTTTTAAGTATGTGCATCTTCGTTTGAGCAATTTGCTTTTATGTTCCTTTTCTGCTTAGAAGTTATTAGTGGAAACACAAAAGACACTTCATAGAAATGTTTTGAACATACCCCTGAGCCTAGGTAATAGTTGAGTTGTCTATGTTTGAACTAGCAAAGAAAGTTGTTTTTGTTTGTAAGGAAATGGAAGTGTTTTCTTGGGATGAAGTGTTGTTTTTGGGGGGGTGGGTTGCTTTTGTTTTTTGGTTCACTACTTCCCCTTCTGTACACCTTCATTTGAATTCTGACAAGGATAAGTCTGGGACAGCATCTTGCTCTTCCAAGGTTCTCAAACCAGGCTAGGTAAGAGTGTCAATACTGTAGCACTCTCTCTTCACCATACCACCCTATTATACTGGAAGTGCAATCTCTTAGAAACCAAAATCCCTGCCTGCCTCACTAACAAGGTCTTTGGCATTTTACATTGAATGTAGATAAACCTTAATTATTTTCCCTTGCAAATTGGATATTTACAGAGATATTGTTGAATCTTGAACCATATGCATGTGTAGCTACTTACAGAGCTGTGTTTTATTTCTGATGCTCTGGAAATATTTTATATTAGCCAATAAACAGAAATACATCCAAATACTGTGTTTAATCCTATACTTTCAAAGAATTAAGCTCCCTCATTTGAATATTGTATCTTAGCTCAGTGAGTATAGCAAGGAAATGTTTTTCTTGTCAGCAGATACAGCACAAGAAGTGGGATTCACTGACTTGTCAACCAAGAGATCTGGGCTATACCCATGCTCTCCTTCTATATTCTTAATTGTTTATGACATTTATCTTCTCATCTGGGCTACAGATATACTAGAAATTTTTGTGTTCTAAACTACTACCTCTTTTTTAATTTTTTTTTCAGAGAGAAGGGAAGTGAGGGAAAAAGAGAGGGAGAGGAACATTGACAGGCCAGAAAAGCATCAATCAGTTGCCTCTTACATGCCCCCAACCAGGGACTTGACTTACAACCCAGGCATGTGCCCTGACCAGGAATTGAACCAGGGACTTTTTGCTTTATGGGAGGATGCCCAACTCACTGAGCTACACTGGTCAGGACTAAACTAATACCCCTTTTTATTAAAGATTTTGTTTATTTTTAGAGAGAGAGGAGGGGAGGGAGAAAGAGAGGGAGAGAAACATCATGGGTGATTGCCTCTCACACGTCCCCTACTGGGAACCTGGCCCACAACCCAGGTATGTGCCCTGACTGGGAATCAAAACAGCAACCCTTTGCTTCATGGGCCAGCACTCAACCCATTGAGCCACACCAGCCAGGGCTAAACTACTACCTCTTAGACAGAGTTCCACAACCCTAAGAAGACTGTGCATATGTCATCTGAGTTCTGTAGAATCTCTACAAACTTGTGCATGTATGTTTTCATTGGGATCATAATATTTTTTAAAATATAATCATATTCTAACCTGGAGGGCTACTTCAGAGAGTCTTCCTAGGAGTTTCTAAGTATCACATAGTAGTATAAAATTATTATCAGCTCATGATATAATAATCATTCTCATATAACCAGAATAACCACATTGATCATATCATCTCTTATCCACAATGGTACCTTTGAAGGAGCATGGTGAAGATCTGCATTCTTATTCAGTATCTTACCTCCATCATTCATTAGCTGGCATAAGATCTTTCTCCTTTTCTTGACCCCAGCCTCCCCTTTCGTGCACAAGGAAGATTGAACTCAATGAACTGTAAGAGTCTTCCAACACTGATGTGCAATAAACATGCAAGACCTAACTTTATTGTAAACTCACTCTTGGTACAAGAGAGCTCAAAGAAGAGAAAGAACAAAGAACATAACTAGAAATGGTGACTAGAACATAAATGAGTAAATAACAATGGCTTGTTTATTTTTTATCCCATGGACTTTATTAATGTTTTCCCCCACTTTTAGAATCAGTTCTTTTCAATACCTTGCCATTTTAACTAAATTTTGACTAAGTGTGCCTTTGGTAATTATTTTCATATTCTTTAGCTGTACCTGAGAAAGTTGCTAAGTAAGTTGCTAAGTAAAAACAAAGAGACATAGGTCACAGTGCACTTTTCTGCTCATTAGATCTCTTGGTTAAAGTAGTACATTAGTAACAATATTTTTCTAAGATTTTATTTATTTATCTTTAGAGGGGAAGGGAAGGAGAGAGGGAGAGAAACATCAATGTATGGTTGCCTTTCGTGCGTCCCCTGCTGGGAACTGGCCTGCAGGGAACCAGCCTGCAACCCTGGCATGTGCCCTGACAGGGAATCAAACCGCAATTGTCTGGTTCTCAGGCCCGCGCTCAATCCACTGAGCTACACCAGCCAGGATAAATTAGTAACAATATTAAACAATATTATATTACACTGAACAACACATATAGACAAAGATTAAAAGACTGGAGCTTGATTAGGAACTCTTTTTCCATGAAGCCATAATTGTTAACAATCACTGATCAGTCTCTTTTTAATTATACCTCCACACTGTCTTATATAATGTTTCTTATTTACATTAATTGAACCTTCCTTCTCTAGTGAAAAACTTCTATAGAAGTGAGTATTTTTAGAGGTTTATTATTTATTTATTTATTTATTTATTTATTTATTTATTTATTTATTTATTTTTAGAGGGAGGGAAGGAGAGAGAGAGGGAGACAAACATCAGTGTGTGGTTGCCTCTCATGCAACCCAAGCCAGGGACCTGATCCACATCCAGGCACATGCCCTGACTGGGAACCAAACCAGTGACCCTCTTGGTTTACAGGCCAGCACTCAATCCATTGAGCCACACCAGTCAAGGGTATAGCAGTGATTTTTAACTTTGGCTCTTTACTTGAATCACCTGGAGAGTTACAAAAACACTGATACCTAGACTTTGTCATTAGAGATTTTGACTTAATTGTTCTAGAGTCCAGCCTAGACATTGGATTTTCAGAATCTCCCCAAGTGATACAAATGAGTAGTCAGGATTGAGAATTTCTTCCATATACAAAAATTCTTCTACTAGTGGCTTTCCTGATTATAGTCACACGTAATCTATTTACTCTGTTAAAATGTCCTTTAAAAACTTCCCAACTGCCTGTTTTCTGCTTCTCCATCTGTAGGCAGAAGCCATGAGACAAGTCTCCACAGGACTGTCAGTTTTCCTTTTCTTACACTTAACTCTTTTCTTTTTGAGGTTGAGACTGGTGTTCTTCCTAATCTATATTAAATAATCTCCCACTAATTATTCCAATTACAGATTTAGGTATTAATTTATACTCAAATATGCTTCCTTGGCAGGGCCTGCAGGCTGTGAAATAAACCCACATTCTTAGAAAAAAATAAAAGCTTAAAGTTCCACATCAAGGAGGAATAGATGCATTTCTCTATCCCTTCCAATAAGTGCAGCCAATATTCCTGAATATATATATGTGTGTGTGTGTGTGTGTGTGTGTGTATATACACACACACATATATACATATATATCCCTGAGTTGTGGAGAGAAGAATTCAGACCATCTAAGGCTTACATAAACTAATGAACAATGCAGCAGTGAGTTCTTTGGGTTTTCTTCTTGTTGCATATATCTCAGACTGGGTGACAGAAGAGCCAGAAACACAGAAACACCAATGAGCACAGAAACACCAATAACCATCCCCCCACACAGAGATCCTACTCCCTCCAGCCCAAAGACAAGGAAAGAGGCAACCTAGAAAGACAGAAACTTTCTAAATAATAACTGCTCTACATCATGGAAATCACTGTGGTCCCATACCCATTCTTGTCAGTAAAGACCGTGGGGAAACAAAGAATTCTGCCTTCACAACCTGCTGTAATTAGGCCAGGATGGTATCAGAGAGCATCAAATGGAGACTGGGGACTTTTATCAATGCCTTGTGGTAATAAGCATTTCCCTATTAATAAAGGCCTATGGAAGGGGGACTGGAATTATTTTACTTAGCATAACACCCTCTACATCCATCTATGTTGTCAGAAAAGGCAATATTCATTCTTTTTTATTGCAGGGTAATATTCTGGTGTTTATATACAACACATCTCTTTTTTTGTAGTTGCTAGTATCTTTTTGTTAGAAAATCAGTCATGTTATTAAGGAAGACACAAACAAAGGGAAGCATGGGCCATGTTCATGGATTGGAAGAATTAACATCATCAAAATGTCCATACTACCCAAAGCAACAATATACAGATTTTATGCAGTCCCTATTAAAGTACCAATGACATATTTCACAGATATAGAACAAACATTTCAAAATTTATATGGAACCACAAATTACCCAAAATAGCTGCAGTGATTTTAAGAAAGAAGAACAAAGTAGGAGGGATCACAATACCTGATATCAAAGTGTATTACAAGGCCACTGTAATCATAACAGCCTGGCACGGGCATAAGAACAGACACATAGATCAATGAAACAGAACAGAGAGCCCAGACATAAACCCAACTCTGTACAGTCATTTAATATTCGACAAAGGGGGCAGTAACACAAAATGGAGTAAAAATAGTCTCTTCAACAAATGGTGTTGGGAGAACTGGACAAATATGTGCAAAAAAATGAAACTCAATTACCAAATTACACCATACACAAAAATTAATTCTAGGTGGATAAAAGACTTAAATATAGGTTTTGACACCATAAAAGTCCTAGAGGAAAACATGCAGGAAAATCTCAAATATTCCATACAGCAGTATTTTTACCAATATGTCCCCTAGAGCAAGGTACATAAAGGAAAGAATAAACAGGTGGGATCTCATCAAAAAAAAAAACAAAAACTTCTACACAGCTAAAGAAAACAGTATTAAACTGAAAGGACAATCAACTATATTAGAAAACATATTTGCCAGTGATACCCTGGACAAGGGTTTGATCTCCAAAATATATAAAGAACTCACACAAGTCCACACTAGGAAAACAAATGATCCAATTAAAAAAAGGGCAAAAGACCTGAACAGACACTTCTCCAAGGAGGACATACAGAGGGCTCATAGACATATGAAAAGATGCTCAACCTCACTAGCCATCAGAGAGATGCAAATTAAAACCACAATGAAATACCCCTTCACACCACTCAGAATGGCCATCATAAACAAATTAACAAACAACAAGTGTTAGAGAGGGTGTGGAGAAAAGGGAACCCTGGTGCACTGTTGGTTTGAAATGCAGACTGGTGCAGCCACTGTGGAAAACAGTATGGAATTTCTTCAGAAAACTAAAAATGGAACTGCCTTTTTACCCGGCAATTCCACTGCTGGGATTATATCTTAAGAATCCTGAAACACCAATCCATAAGAACCTATGCACCCACAGCTTTTTTATCCACTCATCTACTGATGAGCACTTGGGCTGTTTGCAGATCTTGGCTATTGTAAATAATGCTGCAAGGAATATAGGGGTACATATATTCTTTCAAATTATTGTTTCAGGTTTCTTCAGATGTACTTCCAGAAGTGGAATTGCTGGGGGAAAAGGCAGTTCTATTTTTAATTTTTTTAGGAATCCCCATACTGTTTGCATAGTGGCTGCACCATTCTGTACTCCCACCAACAGTGTGTGAGGGTTCCCCTTTTCTCCACATCCTTGCCAGCACTTTTTTGTTGACTTATTGATGGTCATCTGACAGGTATGAGGTCATACCTCATTGTGTTTTTAATTTGCACCTCTCTGATGATTAGTGATATTGAACATTTTTCCATATACGTATAACCCATCTGTATGTCCTCTTTGAAAAATGGTCTGTTCAGGTCCTTTGCCCATTTTATAATTGAGTTAATTGTCTCCTTGGTGTTGACTAGTATAAGTTCTCTGTATATTTTGAAAATTGACCCCCTATAAGATGTATCATAGATTAATATGTTCTCCCATACAGAGGGTTCCCTTTTCATT
The DNA here is from genome assembly GCF_021234435.1 of Artibeus jamaicensis. Taxonomy (NCBI): domain Eukaryota; kingdom Metazoa; phylum Chordata; class Mammalia; order Chiroptera; family Phyllostomidae; genus Artibeus; species Artibeus jamaicensis. The sequence continues at coordinate 1,706,383 of NW_026521840.1, read as the reverse complement.
TGATAGTTGCTTTTGCTATGCTGAAGCTTTTTAGTTTGATGTAGTCCCATTTGTTTATCTTTTTTAGTTTGATGTAGTCCCATTTGTTTATCTTTCCCATATTTCCCTCTCCCAAGGATACATATCAACAAAAATATTGCTGCAAGAGATGTCTGAGATTGTATTCATACATTTTCTCCTAAGATTATTATGGTTTTGAAACTTACATTTAAGTCTTTTATCCATTTTGAGTTAATTATGGTATGTGGTGTAAATTGGTGGTCTGGTTGCATTTTTGGCATGTATGCACCTGTCCAATTTTTCCAACACCATTTATTGAACAGATCGTTTTTACTCCATTGTATGCTCTTGTCTCCTTTGCCAAATACTAATTGCCCATAAAGGCATGGTTTTACCTCTGTACTCTGTTCTGCTCAATTGATCTCTATGCCTGTTTTTGTGTCAGTACAATACTGTTTTGATTACAGTGGCCTTGTAGTACAGTTTAATATCTGGTATTGTGATCCCTCCAATTTTGTTCCTTTTTTTTCAAGATTGCTGAGACTATTCAGGGTCTTATTTTATTCCATATCAATTTTTGGAATACTTGTTCTGGATATGTGAAATATGCCATTGATATTTTAAGAGGAATTGCATTGAATCTATAGATTGCTTTAGGCAGTATAGTATAGACACTTTGATGATGTTAATTCTTCCGATCCATGAACATGGTATATGCTTCCACTTGGTTGTATCTTTCTCAATTTCTTTCTTTAATGTCCTATAATTTTCTGAGCACAGGTCTTTGACCTCCTTGTTTAAGTTTATTCCTATGTACCTTATTTTTTATTGTTGTTTCAATAGCAAATAAGATTTTTTCCTTAGTTTCTTTTTCTCCGAATTCATTATTGGTATATCAAAATGTCATTGATTTCTGGATAGTAATTTTGTGTCCTGCTAGTTTGCTCAATACATTTATTAAATCTAACAGGTTTTTGGTGGAGCCCTTAGACCCTAAGGGTTTTCTATGTGTAGTACCAAGTAAGTAGGAAATAATGATAGTTTTACTTGCTTCTTTCCAATTTGAAAGCCTTTTACTTCTTCTTCTTGTCTGACCACTGTGGCTAAGACTTCCAGTACTATGTTAAATAAGAGTGATAAAAGCAGATATCCTTGCCTTGTTCATGATCTTAAAGGAAATGATTTTAGATTTTGCACATTAAATATAATGTTGGCTGTAGGTTTTTTGATATATGGCCTTTATTATGTTCAGGTATGATCTCTCTATTTCTATTTTGCTGAGAGATTTTCTTATAAATAAGAGCTGGATTTTATCAAATGCTTTTCCTGCATCTATTGATATTATCATGTGATTTTTAATTTTCATTTTGTTTATGTGATATATCATGTTTATTGATTTGCAGGTAGTGCATCACACTTGTATCCATGGGATGAATCCCACTTGATCATGTTGTGTGATCTTTTTAATGTGTTGTTAGGTTTGGTTTGCTACTATTTTGTTGAAGATTTTAGCATTTATGTTTTTCAGGGATACTGGCCTATCATTTTCTTTCACTGTAGTGTCTTTATCTGGTTTTGGAATTAGAATAAGACTGGCCTCATAGAAAGAGCTTGGAAGTCTTCTCTCATCTTCAATTTTATGGAATAGGTTAAGGAGGATAGGTATTACTTCTTCTTTGAATGTTTGATAAAATTTGCCTGTGAAGCCATCTGATCCAAGACTTTTGTTTTCTGGGAGTTTTTAAATTAGTGCTTCAATTTCATTACATGTTATCAGTCTATTCCAGTTTTCTGCTTCTTCCTGATTCAGTTTGGTAGCTTTTATGTTTCTAGGAATTTGTCCATTTCAGCCAGGTTGTCCAATTTTTTGGTATATAATTTTTCATAATATTTTCTTATACTACTTTGTATTTCTATAATGTCAGTTGTTACTTCTCTTCTTTCATTTGTGATTTTATTTATTTAGGTCTTTCTCTCTTTGTTTCTTGGTGAGCCTGGCTAAAGGTTCATAATCTTGTTTATCTTTTCAAAGAACCAGGTCTTGAATTTATTGATCCTTTGTACTGTGGGGTTTTGGTTGTTTTTGTTTGTTTTGTCATTTAGTCCCACTCTGATCTTTATTCTTTCATCTCTTCTACTTACTCTGGGCCTTTATTCTTCTCGGGTTTTTTTCTTTTTCTTTTTACATGTAGTGTTAAATTATTTATATGAGATTGTTCTTGCTTCTTGAGTTAGGCTTCTCCCATAGATTTTGGGTCTTTGTGTGTTCATTTCTGATTGTTTCCAGAAAATTTTTATTTTTTTTATCTCATTGGTAACCTATTCATTGCTTAATAATGTGTGATTTAGCCTCAGTGTGTTTGAATATTTTTGAGATTTATTTAGTTGTACTTGATTTTTAGTTTCACACCATTGTGATCTAAAAATATACTTGATATGATTTCAATCTTCTTGAATTTATTAAGATTTATTTTGTGTCCTAACATGTGGTCTATCTTTGAGAATGTTCTATGTGAAGTTGGCAATGTATATTCTGTTGCTTTGAGATGAAATATTCAGTGAATATCAATTAAATCCACCTAATCTAGCATGTCATTTAAGGTCACTTTTGCCTTGTTGATTCTTTGTCTGGAAGATCTTTCCAGTGATGACAATAGGGTGTTGAAATAACCTACTGTGACTTTATTGCTGTTGATCTCTCCTTTAAAGTTCACAGAGTTTTTTATAAACATTGGGGAGCTCCTATATTGGGTGCATATATGTTTACAAGGGTTATATTCTCTTGCTAGATCAGTCTTTAATATTAATAGTGACCTTCTTTGTCTCTTGTGATGGCCTTTCTTTTGAAGTGTATTGAGTCAGATATAAGTATTGCTATCCCAGCTTTTTTTCCATTTTCATTTGCATGGAATCTTTTTTTCATCACTTCACTTTCATTCTTTGTGTATCTTTGGTTCTGAGTTGAGTTTCTCATATATAGCATACATGTGTGTCATGTTTTTTTATCTATTCAGCTAACCTGTGTCTATGGATTGGAGCACTTAATCCATTTACACTTAAGTTTATTATTGACAGAAACTTACTTATATTTATTGACATTTTATTATACACATGTTCCTCTCTCTATTTCTTCTTCTTAAAGCAGTCCCTTTAACAGTTCTTGCAATGAAGGTTTAGTGCTAATGAACTCCTTTAGACATTTTTTTTAATCTAGAAAGCTCTTTATTTCACCTACAATTTTACATAATAGCCTTGCTGGATAGTCTTGGTTTCAGGTCCTTGAATTTCACTATTTTGTTTGTTTTTTTGTTTTTTAATTGTTGTTCAAGTAAAGTTATCTCCATTTTCCCCCCACCACTCTCCCACCCAAGTCATCCTCACCTCCCCCCTTACTCCTACCCTGCTTTGGCTTTGTCCATGTGGTTTTCATTATTTTCAATACTTCATGCCAATCCCTTCTGGCCTGGAGTTTCCAGTTGATAAATCAGCTGACAGCCTTATGGGAACTCCATCATAGGTAACTGTTTCTCTCTTGCTGTCTTTAAGACTCTCTCTTTAAACCCATATGACTCCAATCCAAAAAGACAAACAACCCAATTAAAATATAGGCAAAGGACCTGAACAGACACTTCCCCAAGGAGGATATACAGAGGCCCAAAGACATATGAAAGGATGCTCAGCATCACTAGCCATCAGAGAGATGCAAATTAAAACCACAATAAAGTACCACATCATACCAGTCAGAATGGCCATCATAAACAAAACAATAAACAACAAGTGCTCACAAGGTTGTGGAGAAAAGGGAACCCTAGTACACTGTTAGTAGGAATGCAGACTGGTACAGCAACTGTGGAAAATAGTATGAAATTTCCTCAAAAAGTTAAAAATGGAACTGTCATTTGACCCAGCAATTCCACTGCTGTCCTTATACCCTAAGAATCCTGAAACATCAATTCAAAAGAACTATGCATCCCAGTTTTCACAGCAGCACAGTTTACAATAGCCAAGTGTTGGAAGCAACATAAGTGGCCATCAGTAAATGAGTGGATCAAAAAACTTTGGTACATTTACATAATGGAATACTACACAGCTGAGAGAAAGCATGAACTCCTATCCTTAGTGACAGCATGGATGGAACTGGAGAGCATTATGCTAAGTGAAATAAGCCAGGCAGTGAAATACAAATACCATACTATCTCAACTATAAGGGGAACCTAATCCACAAAACAAACAAGAGAGCAAAATATAACTAGAGACATGGAAATAAAGAACAAACTGCCCTGGCTGGTGCAGCTCAGTGAATTGGGTGCTAGCCTGTGAACCAAAAGCTTGCTTGTTCTATTTCCAGTTAGGACACATGCCTGGGTTGTGGGCCAGGTCCCCAGTTGGGGATGCATGGGAGCCAACCACACATTGATGTTTCCCTCCCTCTCTTTCTCCTTCCTTCCCCTCTCTCTAAAAATAAGTAAATAAAATATTTTTTAAAAGAACAAACTGACAGTGACCAGAGGGGAGATGGAGGAGATAACAGGGGAAAGAAGGAGAAGAGTCAAGGAACATGTATAAAGGACCCATGGACAAGGACAACAGGGGAGGCTTGAATGTGGGAGAGTGGTTTTGGGCAAGACAGGAGAGAGTATTGGGGGGAAGTGGGGACAAATTTAATTGAACAACAATAAAAAAATTTCAAGGTTTTCTGTTTCTTCCTGATTCAATTTTGGAAGAGTGTATATTTTTAAAAAATGATTTTTTTTCGTCCAGATTGTCCAATTTTTTGGCATATAGTTGTTCATAATATTTTCTTACAATGTGTTATATTTCTTTGCTGTCAGTTGGTACTCCTCTTTTATTTATTTGGGTCCCCTCACTTTGTTTATTGATGAGTCTGTTTAAAGGGTTGTCAAACTTGTTTATCTTTTCAAATAACCAACTCTTGGCTTTATTTATTTCAAATTTTAAAAATATGGAATACTTCACGAATTTGCATGTCATCCTTGCACAGCGGCCATGCTAATCTTCTCTGTATCATTCTAATTTTAGTATATGTGCTGCTGAAGCAAGCACCAGCTCTTGGTTGTATTATCCTTTTGTATTCTTTTTTTAATCTCTGTGTCATTTATTTCTACTCTGATCTTTATTATTTCCTTACATCTACTTATTCTGGGCTTTCCCTTTTGTTCTTTTTCTAGTTCTCTTCAATGTCATGTTAAATTGTTTTTTATTATATTTTATTGATTATGCCAATTTCTCATTGTCCCAATTTCTCCCCTTTGTTCCCCTGCACCTGGTACCCCCAATCCTTCCAGCAATCCCCTCCTTTAGTTTATGTCCATGGGTCATGCATACATGTTCTTTGACTACTCTATTTTTTATACCATTCTTAAAATCCATCTGCCTATTTTTTTACCTATATATTTGTACTTCTTAATGCCCTCATCTCTTCACTCATTCCCCCATATGCACTCCCACCTGGTAACCATCAAAACGCTCTTCATATCCATGATTCTGTCTCTGTTCTTCTTGTTTGCTTAGTTGGGTTTTTAGATTCAGTTGTTGATAGATATGTATTTGTTGCCATTTTTTGTTCATAGTTTTGATCCTCTTCTTTTTCTTAAGTAAGTCCCTTTGACATTTCATACAATAAGGGCTTGGTGATAATGAACTCCTTTACTTTTTTTCTTGTCTGTGAAGCTCTTTATCTGCCCTTTGATTCTAAATGGTAGCTTTGCTGAGTAGAGCAATCTTGGCTGTAGGTCCCTACTTTTCATGACTTTGAATATTTCTTGCCAATTCCTTCTAGTCTGCAAAGTTTCTTTTGAGAAATCAGCTAATAATCTTATGGGAACTCCCCTGTAGATAATTAACTTCTTTTTTCTTACTGCTTTTAAGATGTTCTCTTTATCTTTTTTAAAGGTTTTATTTATTTATTTTAGGGAAGGGAAGGGAGGGAGAGAGTGAAAGAAACATCAATATGAGGTTGCCTGTCATGCACCCCTTGTTGGGGACCTGGCCTGCAACCCCCAAGCCTGTGGCCTGACAGGGAATCAAACCAGCGACCCTTTGGTTTGTAGGCCAACACTCAATCCACTGAGCCACACCAGCCACATCTCTATTTATCTTTTAACTTTTGGCATTTTAATTACACTGTGTCTTGGAGTGAGCCTCTTTTCATCCATCTTGTTTGGGACTCTCTGTGCTTCCTGAACTTGCATGTCTATTTCCTTCACCAATTAGGCAAGTTTTCTTTCACTGTTTTTCAAATAGATTTCCATTTTCTTGCTCTTTCTCTTCTCCTTCTTGCACCCTTATACTGTGAGTGTTGGACCTCTTGAAATTTCCCCAGAGGCTGCTTACACTATACTCATTTTTTTCAAGATTTTTTTCTTTATGCTGTTCTAATTGGGTGTTTTTTGCTTCCTTATGTTCCAAATCATTCATTTGATTCTTGGCTTTATCCACTCTATGTTGTTTCCTTGTAATTTGTTATTTATTTCAATTAGCATTCTCCTTGTTTCTGACTGGATCTTTTTTATGCTCCTGAGGTCCTCTAAATTCCTTGAGCATTCTTTTTTTTTAAATATTTTTATTGATTATGCTGGTACAGTTGTTCTATTCCCCCCCTTATTCCCTTCCACCCTACCCCCCATCCCCACCATTACCCCCCTTTAGTTAATGTCCATGTGTCTCAAGTACTTTAGATTCTGTATTTCCCATGCTATTCTTGCCCTCCCATCTATTTTATATCTACTGTCTATGCTACTTATTTTCTGTACCTTCTCCCCCTTCTCCTCCTCCCACTCCCCTGTTGCTAACCCTCCTTGAGATCTTCATTTCTATGTTTCCACTCCTGATCTAGCTGTCCTTTTAGTTTGCTTTTGTTTTAGGTGTGGTTGTTAATAACTGTGAGTTTGTTGTCCTTTCACTGTTCATGTTTCTTTAACTTCTTTTTCTTTGATAAGTCCCTTTAACATTTCATATAATAAGGGCTTGGTGATGATGAACTCCTTGAATTTGATCTTATCTGAGAAGCACTTTATCTGTCCTTCCATTCTAAATGAAAGTTTTGCTGGATAGAGCAATCTTGGTTGTAGGTCTTCGAATTCCATGACTTGGAATACCTCTTTCCAGCCCCTTCTTGCCTGTAAGGTCTCTTTTGAGAAATCCACTGACAGTCTGATGGGGACTCCTTTGTAGATGAGTGTCCCCTTCTCTCTTGCTGCTTCTAGGATTCTCTCCTTCATTTGAATCTTGGCTAATATAATGATGATGTGCCTTGGTGTGTTCCTTCTTGGGTCCAACTTCTTTGGGACTCTCTGAGCTTCCTGGATTTCCTGGAAGTCTATTTCCTTTGCCAGATTGGGGAAATTCTCCTTTATTATTTTTTCAAATAAGTTTTCCACTGGTGGCTGTGCCTTTCCCCCTTCTGGTACCCCTATAATTCGGATGTTGGAGTGTTTAAAGATGTGCGGGAGGTTCCTAAGACTCTCCTCATTTCTTTGAATTCTTGCTTCTTGACTCTTTTCTGTTTGGCCATTATTTTCTTCCTTCTGGTCCACTCCATTGATTTGAGTCCCAGTTTCCTTTTCATTGCTATTGGTGCCCTGTGCAATTCCATTCATTTTAATTAGTTTCGCCTTCATATATTTGTCTAATTTGTGGCTATAATCAACCAGTTCTGTGAGCATCCTGATCACCAGTGTTTTAAACTGTGCGTCTGAGAGTTTTGCTATTTCTTCATCACTTAGATTTATAGGCTCTGGGACTTTGAGATCTTCTTGAGCCATTTTTGGTCTGTTTGTGCCCTTTAAGTGTGAGTAGCGGAACCTTGGACTACCACGTGGCTGGGTTGTGATGCTGTATGTGGGGGCGTGGTCAGAGCGGGGAAATGGTGGCACCCTCTGCTATTTCGTGCCGCTGGGTGAAGAGCAGTGGCTTAGGTGGTTCACCTGGGCTGGGCCACTCATAGTCGCTGGGTTATGACGCTGTATGTGGAGGTGGGGTCAGAGCAGGGAAATGGCGGCGCCCTCCCTGCCGCTTGCTGTGGGGACCCACTTGGTCCCGGGCCAATTGCCCACTCCCTCGCTTGTCTATCCGGGCACCAATGCGGGACCACAGTCAACCCGCAGCCCTGCTCCCTCGCTGTTTCCCCGCGGTTGCTCATTCAGTCGCTCACTAGGTCCAACCCTGCGCCTGGATTCCATGCACCTGAGTCCGTCTGACCGATTTTTCCTGTGCAACCCCGCTCCACCAGCTGCTGGTTTCGCCCCTTACCGGTCAGGCTGAAGAATTTGTTGTTAACAGACTTCCGAAAAGTTCGATTTTCTGTGTTCTGGCTGTGTTTTCTGTTGCTAATATTTAGTTGTCTCTAAACTTGGTTGTGTGAGAAGGCAGGGCATATCCACCCATGCCTCCATCTTGGCGGAAGAACCTTGAGTATTCTTATAAATAGTGTTTTAACTTTGCATCTGATAGACTGCTTATCTCCATTTCATTTAGCTCTTTTTCTGGAGTTTCAACCCATTCTTTCATTTGGGCCATGTTTCTTTGTCTTCTCATTTTGGAAGCCTCCTTGTGTTTGTGTCTATGTATCAGGTACAGCTGCTTTGATTCCGTGTCTTGGTAGTGTGAGCTAATGTAGTAGGTGTCCTGTAGTGTCCAGTGGCACAGCCTCCCTATCACCCAAACTGGGTACTCAATGTGTGCCCTTTGTGTGGGCTGAGTACACCCTCATCTGTGTTTGAGCCTTGGTTGCTGTTTGCAGATCAATGGGAGAGCTTTATCCAGGCCAGTCAGCTGCAAGAATTGGCTGTGACTGCTGACCACCAACCTCCACCCTCCACAAAGGATCAGCTGTGAAGCAGCATGGTGGTGGTGCTCACCATGGTCTATAGCTGTCCACTGCATGTTCTTGTACTGGGTTTTCCAGTCTGGATGAATGTGGTCTATTTAATTCCATAGTTGTCAGAAGTCCATTCAACTTGATTTCTAATGTTTTTCAGTGATAATTATTCTATATTTTAGTTATAATTTTGAGAACTCGTGTGCACAGGTGACCAATGTCAGCCTATACTGCCACCTTGACCAGAAAATCCCTTAAAATTGTTTATTTGAGATATTTCTTGTCTTTTGAGATAGTCCTTTAGTGCTATGAACTCCCCCTCAGTACTGCTCTTGTTGTGCCTCATAAATTTGAGGTTGTGGTATTTTCATTTTCATTTGTTTCCAAGTAACCTTTGATTTCTTCCTTGATCTGTTATCCCATTTATTTTTTAATAAAATGTTATTTAGCCTTCATGTGTTTCAATGTTTTTCATTTTTTTAATTATATGATTTATAGTTTCATACCATTTTGATCAGAGTAGATGCTTGATATGATTTCAATCTTCTTGAATTTATTAAGACTTATTTTGTGTCCTAACATATGGTTTATCTTTGAGAATTTCTATGTGCACTTGAGAAGAATGTGTAGTCTGCTTCTTTGGGATAAAATGTTCTGTAAATACCAATTAAATCCATCTGATCCAGTGTGTTGTTTAAGGTCACTGTTGCCGTGTTGATTTTTTTGTCTGGAAGATCTATTCATTGTTGTCAGCTGGTGTTAAAATCCCCTACTATTGCTCTGTCAATCTCTCCCTTAATGTCCACCAAGATTTTTTGGCTCCAACGTTGGGTGCATATATGTTTACCAGGGTTATATCCTTTAGGTGGATCAGTCCTGTTAGTATTATGTAATGACCTTCTTTGTCTCTTGTTATGGCCTTTGTTTTGAAGTGTATTTAGTTTGGTATAAATATTGTTACCTCAGGGTTTTTTTATTTCCATTTGCATGTAGATTTTTTTCCAGTCTTTCATCTTCATTCTGTGTGTATCTTTTGTTTTGAGGTGGGTCTCTTGCACAGAGCATATATATGGGTCATGTTTTCTTTTTTAAAAAGTATATTGTATTGATTATGCTATTACAGTTGTCCCATTTTCTTTCTCTTCTTTATCCTCTTCTGCCCAGTAACACCATTCCCTCCAGCATCCCCCTTAGTTCATATCTATGGATTGTACATATAAGTTCTTTGGCTTCTCTATTTCCCATACTATTCTTAACCCCTCCTGTCTATTTTGTACATACCAATTATGCTTCTTCCCTGTATGTTTTTCCCCATTCTTCCTCTCCCCCTCCCCATTGATAACCCTCCATGTGATCTCCATTTCTGTGTTTCTGGTCTAATTGTTTCCTTACTTTATTTTTGTTTTTGATTTTTAGGTTTGGTTGCTGATAGTTGTGAGTTTGTTGTCATTTTACTGTTCATAGTTTTGATCTTCTTATTTTTATAGATATGTCCCTTTAACATTTCATATACTAAAGGCTTAGTGATGATGAACTCCTTTAATTTGACCTTATCTGGTAAGGATTTTATCTGCCCTTCCATTCTAAATGATAGCTTTGCTGGGTAGAGTCATCTTGGATGTACATCCTTGCCTTTCATGACTTGGAATACTTCTTTCCAGCCCCTTCTTGCCTGTAAGATTTCTTTTGAGAAATCAGCTGATAGTCTTATGGGAACTACTTAGTAGGTAACTCTTTTATCTTGCTGCTTTTTATATTCTCTCCTTATCTTTAATCTTGGGCAATGTAATTATGATGTGTCTTGGTGTGTTCCTCCTTGGGTCCAACTTCTTTAGGACTCTCTGAGCTTCTTGGACTTCCTGGAAGTCTATTTCCTTTGCCAGATTAGGGATGTTTTCTTTCATTATTTTTTCAAATAAGTTTTCAGTTTTTTGCTCTTCCTCTTCTCCTTCAAGCACCTCTATGATTCTAGTATTGGAATGTTTAAAGTTGTCCCAGAGGTTCCTAAGCCTCTCCTCAATTTTTTGAATTCTTGTTTCTTCACTCTGTTCCAGTTTGTGTCTTAAATTGGTTTGTTTCTTCCTTCTGGCCCAAAAGATTAATTTGAATCCTGGTTTCCTTCCCTTCACTTTTGTTTCCCTGTATGTTTTTATTTATTTCACTTTGTATAGCTTTCACTTCTTCCTTTATTTTGCATCCTTACTGAATCATTTCTGTGAGCATCCTGATTACCAGTGTTTTGAACTCTGTAACTGATAAGTGAGTTATGTTCTTGTTGCTTAGTTCTTTTTCTGGAGTTTTGATCTGTTCTATCATTTGGGCCATATTTTTTTGTCCTGGAACCCCTGTTACATTCTAAGGGGTGGGTCCTTAGGTATTTGCCAGGGCAGGGCAACCCACATCACTGAGTTGTGATGCTATATGTGGAGGAGGGGTCAGAAAGAGAATAATACTGGATGCTCAGCTATTTCCCCACTCTCAGGAGAATAGCAGTTTCTCCTACCACCACAATTTCCATGCAGTTTGATTTTCTGGCATTTCTGGTTGGTTTTTGTTTTCAAATTGGTTATTTCCTTCTTTTAGTTGTGTGAGGAAGTGAAGTGTATCTACCTACTCCTCCATCTTGGCTGGAAGCCACCAAGTCATGTTTTCTCATATATTCAGCTTCCCTTTGCATTTTGATTGGAGCATTTAATCTGTTTACATTTAATGTTACTATTTTTAGGTACTTAGTTATTGCCAATATTCTTTACATTATGTTCTTGTCTCTATTTCTTCTTCTTCTTAAATCAAGGCCTTCAGAATTTTTGGCAATACTAGTCTGGTTGTAATGAACTTCTTTAGCATCACTTTTTGTTTTTTTGGCCCAGCAAGCACTTTATTTCCCTTACAATGTTAAATGATAGCCTTGCTGGGTAGAGTAATCTTAGTTGTAGGTTCTTGCTTTTCATCACTTTAAATATTTTGTGTCAATCCATAGTGGTTTGAGTATTTCTGTGGAGAAATCAGCTGGCATCTTATGGATACTTTCTTGTAGATAACTAATTGTTTTTTGCTTACTGCTTTTAAGATTCTCTCTGTCTTTAACCTTTGCCATTTTAAATATGATGTGTCTTGGTGAAGCTCTCTTTGGGTTCATCTTGATTGGGATCTCTGTGTTTCCTGAACTTTTGTGACTTTTTCTTTCACCATGTTAGTGAGCCCTTGCTCACTCTCTTCTCCTTGTAGTAACCCTATGATGCAGACGTTGTTATACTTGATATTGTCCCATATGTCCCTTAGACTTTCTTAATTTTTTTAATTCTCTTTTTTTGTTGTTGTTGTTCTTCTTGGGTCTTACTACTAACTTGTTCTGTAATTTGGTGATTTGATCCTCTACTTTATGTAGCCTGGTGTTGATTTCTTCTAGTGTATTCTTCATTTTTGATACTGTATTCTTTATTTCTGATTTGTTCCTTTTAATGGTTTCTATGTCCTTTCTAATGCTTACTATATCTTTGTTTAAGTTCTCAATGGGATCATCCATTCTTCCTATAAGGTCTTTGAGCATCCTTATAACCATTATTTTAAACCCCACATCTGATATCCTGGTTATTTCCATTTCATTTAATTACTCTTTTGGAGATTTCTCTTTTTTTTTTTATTCAGGACATATTTCTTTGTCTCCCCATTTTTGTCTGTGTATTCTGCAGATCTGCTATGACTCCAGAGCTTGTTATGATGGATTTATGATATAGATGTCTGTCTTATTGAGCTCAGTGCTCCAAAAATGTTTTCTATGGAGTTTATCTGATAGTTGTCAGTGAAGGCCAGCATGATGCACTGCATCCTGTCATGTCTGTCCCTGTGGGTCACCACTCAACATGGTGGATCGCTATTTGCTGTTTGTCAGCCAATAGCCACACCATGACAATCCAGCAAATAGTCCTCCAGGGCCAGGGGTCATGGGGTTTCCACCCCATTTGGGGCAAGTACTTCAAGCAGCCTTTTATCATTTCCTGGGTCACTCCTGGAAGCAAGGCTGCTATAGCTGATTTGTGTTTTGGAGATGTAATCACAGCCATCAATGGGGAAAATACCAGCAATATGATGCACTTGGAAGTTCAGAACAAAATCAAGGGCTGCATGGACTGCACGGCTCTCACATTATCCTGATCTCAACATAAAGTCTGGCCTCCTCTAGTGACAGAGGAAGGAAAATGTCATAGTATAAGATGAATTTAGCCTTTAAGCCACAAGAGGTCTTGCACATAGAAAGTGCTCACAACCAGTGTGCCATGACCTCTACTGCCTCACCTGCCTCCAGCTCTGCCCTCAGCTCTGTCCCCAGAGTCATCACAAACCTTTACCACAACCCCTCTGACCTCTAATCTTCTAAAAACATCTCCAACTGCAACAATGCTTTGGAATCAAAGACATCAGCCAGTGGACCAGAGATGAATTGAGAGCTTTAGAGCATTTCCCAGTCTCTAAGTGGACTCATCATTGACAAAGAATCTAAAGTTTACAAGATACTTCAGGAGAAACAGTGTTTTAATGAGCCCCCCAAATAGTCCACTTCATTCCTGTTTTTGCAGTAAATCCTGGAATCTGAAGAGAAAGGGGATCTCAAGAAGCTTTCAAGATTCAGAATTATTAAGGCTCTGGTTATCACAATGGCTGCATCAATTGGAAATGCCCAGAAATTACCCATGCGTGACAAATGTGTCACCAGCCTTGTCAGTGTGTTTGAGCAGCTGCAGGACCATCACTGCCACCCTGAGTGTTAAGTGTGCACTGACTGTAGCACAAACCTGAAACAGAAAGGCCAATTTCTTTGTGGAAGGTACAATCTACCATGAAAAGCATACAATTTACAGTGGGTCACCCCACCTGAAGGTTACAACATGGTCACTACTCCCCAAGTGAACCAGAAGATCTGCATCGAACACTATTCTCCAAGTAGCCCCTGTTGTTCTCTCAGTGCTCTGGCCCTCTCCTCTCTTGGAAGTTCTTGCTTACTTTGGTTTTTTTCTCTGCTCATTAAATGTGGCATTCCCTTGTCCTTGCCAACTGACTTGCACTGCTATGTGATGCCTGTTTTTATAATAAATGGAAGATTATTTTGTTCAGTGTCCAGTTGCCAGCATCACTATATCTTCTCTTAACCTCAATTCATCTCTGCTGCAAATGGGCAGTAGCCAGATTTGCACAAAACCAAATTTAATATGTCTTCATTGATTTTGTTTTTACCTATAAATTTATAGACTAAAAAGAAAGAATGTTTATTGTAGATTATGTGCACCCTCCTGTTTTAGTTATGTCTTGAATGTTGTTTTCCTTTTTCTGGGTTTAGCTAACCCTTTAGGTTGGCTGAGTATAAGAATAAACCTTGATCACCATGTATGTGTCACTGTGCAAGGGCTACCCCTCGAGGCATAGTTGTTCTTAGCAGGGTTAGTATTTGATGGAATCCCTGTTTGGGTGTGTTGCTTGTGTGGCTGGTTGAGTCAAAATCTGGTGTGGTCTGAAGCCCACTACTGATCATGTTGCTTCTGGTCCCACTTGGGCAGGGTTCAGGTACCAATTGAAATCAGATGTGTATAACCAGCCTTGGGCTGCCTGTGTGGAGCTACTATGCTATTCACTGTTTGTGGCTGCATCTACTTGACCTCGGTATGTGTATGAGGGGCCAATCTATGTACAAGGGTCGGCTTCTTCCAGCTTAGAGTTGGAGGCAGATTTATAAAAAGTAAGAGGTTCTCTGAGGTTTGCCTCCACCTATCAGTTACTCTGCCTCCTTCAAAGGTTGCCTGGTCTTCCAAAGACTGTAGAGTAGCCTCAGGCTGGCTGTGATATGATGCACAGATTGTTCCACCAGTCATGAATTTGATAGGGTATGCTGACCAGAGTCAGAGGAATGGGGCTAGTGGGTCCCCTACTTGGAAGTCACATGATCAATCACTCAATGAGAGGAAAGTGGCTCCTATTCCAGAGCCAAAACACTCAGTATCTCTCAGAGTCTCCAACACTAGTTCCCCCAGGAATCTCATGTCACGGGTTCAGGTTGGGTGCAGCCAGCTTTCCCCTCTGGAAGAGCAAGCTCAGCAGGAAGGAGCCACCAGGACTCAGGAGGACAGATCAAGAGTCTCCCATTAAGGGTGGGGATGGCCAAGCTTTCAGGAGGAGGTCAAGTCCTTTGTCTTGGCATTTTAATTATGCCTCCAGGCATAATTAGTTATTATCCAGACAATTATTATCCAGACAATAGCCTTCAGGAATATACACTCTGAATGTCCAAGCTCTAAGCAGTATACCCTTTTGTCCATGACACTGAGCTCAGCTGGTTGTGGCCATGGGGACTTGGGAGGGATGATACAGTCTCCTCTTGGGGGTGGTACCAGTAATCCTGTAGGAGGAGGTAGGGACTTCTCTCTAGATAGCATTGGCTGAGCTCATAGGAGTCATAGGGGTTCCCCCCCACCACGATGTAGCCATACAACCCAGTACCCACTCACATAATTCCCAAACAAAAGCCTACCCAGGAAACACTCCAAAAGTCCCAGCTCTGTGCAGTACTCTGATCCCTCTGCATGACTAAACTTAGCAGGGCAAGGCCACACAGTGTCAGGGCAGGTCCAGCAATTCAACATGTTGGGAGAGTGGCACCAGCTGTGCATTTGAAGTGTGAAAGAATGGTCCCCTTTCCAAAGCTACACAGCTCAATCACCATCTGAGTCTCTGCCAAGAACTTCTCTAGAAAAAGAGGACCCTTAATGTCTCTGCAAGGTGCAGCCAGCAAAACCCTCTGCAGGATCCCAGCACAGCAGAGTGCTGTCACCAGTATTTGGGTTACTGATGCAGTGCACTCCCCAGGCTGGTGCTGTAAGAATTGGAGTGTTGGTCCCTGGAAAGGCGGCACCTGGGTGTTTAGCAGACACTTTTCCCTCACTGATGGACTGAATCTCCACTGATTTTCACCACCAGTTGTTATGTGGGCTCCTCTTCTCATCTCTGTTGCTTTGGGTTGGGAATTCCAACATGGGGTTGAGACCTCATGCTCCTCAGAGGAGTCTTGCAGCTGAAATATCCCTCTACCTTCTCAGCTACCACATGTGGGTGCAGGGCGCAGCCCTTTCTGTGTCTCTGCCCTTTTCACCAGTTTCTATGTGGCTTTTTCTGTAAAGCCTTGGTTATAGTACTTCAGTTCAGCTAGCCTTCAGTTGATAATTCAGATTGATTGCTCTGTAATTTAGCTGTAAATCTGGTTTGGCACCTGGAGCAGGTCAGTGTAGCTTCCAGCCATCTTGGAATCCCTCACCACATCTTCTTTATCCATTCATCTATTGATGGACATCTAAGTTGTTTTCATACATGAGCTATAGTAAAATAATGCTGCAATGAAGATAAAGGTGCACAACAGTTCCAGAAAGTATCTGTAATGCAAGCAAAGGCCTTTTCTAAGTGGCTTTTAGAAAACTACTTAATACAACTAAGCTCAGGAAGTAGGCAGACTAAAAGGCTGGCCCTGGCCAGACTGGAGTTGAATAGCAAAACATGGTATCTCTGACTGGGACATATGCTTGGAAAATGTAGGGTAAGTAGCACAACCACTGCCCCAGAGTAGAGACCAAAAGTCCCCTCACTGTTATTGTTATGTTAATTGTTGACTGTTAACTATCCTTTACTCACCTATGTAAAAAAAGTATGTCTCTACCATTTTACTTTTTATCCAACCCAAGGTTTCCCTGCTCTGCTTTCTCCTGCCTCCCTTATTTGTCACCAGCAGATTTCATGTAATACTTTACACCTTTATCTTTGATAGTAATATATAAAATAAGGTACAAAACTGCCATTTTCCAGGGCATTTTCTCAATTCATTGAGATTTTTCATCCTAACAATTGTCATCAGTTTGGTTCAAATGAACTCATAAAAATTCTTACAGGTTTGGACATTTCCTGTGTTGACAAATTTTAACATCTCTCTTACACACCATATCCAGTTCACTAGCAAGTCCTGTTAACTATTTCTTCAAAATGTATCTTGAATCAGGACACTTTTTTTTCACTTCCACTACTATCAGTATAGATTTAATCATCATTGTTCTCACCTAGACTACAACCATGGTATGATAAATCATCTCTTTTTTTTACTACCCTTAATCTTCACCAAATGAAGATTATAGTGGTGCTTATAGTGGTATTTTAAAGATATAAATCAGATCACACCACTCTTTTGTTCAGAAACTTCAGGTGGCTCCCATTTCTCTTAGAATTGAATTAAATTAAGCACCAAGATGGAGGTGTAGGTGGATCCACCTTGCTTCCGTGCACAACCAAATCTAAGAACAACTATTTTTAACAATGATTAACACAACCAGACCACACAGAAAAATGGACAATACGGAGTCTAAAGACAATGAAATGCTCAGCTAAACAGGTAAGCCAGCAGCGAAGCCGGTTGACTGAAAAGATCCCCGACCTGGTGGCGCGCAAGCAGCCAAAGGCATGGATCGATCACGGGCTAGCTACGGGCACACACAGGGAAGAGGCGCGGCTGGCTGTCTGCGGTAGGTCACGCATTTGCGTGCAGATAAACCAGTGAAGAGGCAAGCATTGAGACTGTACAGCGCGGGGCACCAGGCTCCCTCAATTCTGCTTGGATAAACAGGCTGGGGCGAGTGGTGGGACACGACAGACTGGGCTAGCGGAGAGGGCCGCCATTGCTCCCTCTCTGACCCCGCCCCCACACAGTGTCACAAACCAGCGACCTGGGTGGCCCCGCCCTGGTAAACAACTAAGGCTTTGCCCGTCTTACTTACTTACCGGTGCAAACAGACCAAAAATGGCTCAAGAACAACTCAGAGCCCCAGAACCGATAATTCTAAGTGATGAGGAAATAGCCAAACTTTCAGATGCACAGTTCAAAACACTGGTTATCAGGATCCTCACAGAACTGGTTGATTTTAGTCACAAATTAGAGAAACATATGAAAGCTAAACTAATTGAAATGAATGGTAATGCAAAGGATACCAATAGTAATGGAAAGGACTCTGGGACTCAAATCAACGGAGTGGACCAGAAGAAAGCAAATATTGGCCAAACAGAAAAGAATGAAGAAACAAGAATTCAAAAAAATGAGGTGAGGCTTAGGAACCTCCAGGACATCTTTAAACGCTCCAACATTCGAATTATAGGGGTACCAGAAGGGGAAGAGTCACGAGTGGAAACCTTATTTGAACAAATAATGAAGGAGAACTTCCCCATTCTGGCAGAGGAAATAGACTTCCAGGAAATCCAGGAAGCTCAGAGAGTCCCAAAGAAGTTGGACCCAAGAAGAAACACACCAAGGCACATCATCATTACATTACCCAAGGTTAAAATGAAGGAGAGAATCCTAGAAGCAGCAAGAAATAAGGGGACAGTCACCTACAAAGGAGTTCCCATCAGACTGTCAGCTGATTTATCAAAAGAGACCTTACAGGCAAGAAGGAGATGGAAAGAACTATTCCAAGTCATGAAAACCAAAGACCTACAACCAAGATTGCTGTATCCAGCAAAGTTTTCATTTAGAATGGAAGGACAGATAAAGTGCTTCTCAGATAAGACCAAATTCAAGGAGTTCATCATCACCAAGCCCTTATTATATGAAATGTTAAAGGGATTTACCTAAGAAAAAGAAGATAAAAAAGTTGAACAGTGAAAGGACAGCAAACTCACAGTTATCAACAACCACACCTAAAACAAAAGCAAACTAAAAGGACAGCTGGATCAGGAGTGAATCATAGAAATGAAGATCACGTGGAGGATTAGTAGCAGGGGAGTGGGAGAAGGAGAAGGTGGGAGAAGGTACAGAAAATAAGTAGCATAGACAGTAGATAGAAAATAGATAGGGGGAGGGTAAGAATAGTAGGGGAAATACAGAATCTAAAGAATTTGAGACACGTGTTCATGAACTAAAGGGGGAAATGGTGGGGGAGGGGCATGCAGGGTGGAGGGGGGAATAGAACAAATGTAATGGCATAATCAATTAAAAAGTTAAAATTAAAAAAAAAGAATTGAATTAAATTAAATCTGAATCTTTTACTGTGGCTTATAAATCTCTGCATGATCTGGTCCTTAGCATCACCTCTTAGCTTCTTTCCTATCTTTATTCTGCCCTTTACTCACTCTGTGCCAACCACCCTGGCCTCCCTTGGTTTTTTATTGAATATTTCAGGTATGCTACCACTTCAAGGCCTTTGCAGTTACCTTTCCCTCTGTATGGCATGATTTTTCCCCAGACATCACTATAACTCAATTTACTTACCTCCTCACTTCTTTTAGATCTCTGCTTAAATATGACCAGCTTAGAAAGGTCATTCTCTACCATCTTATCTAAAATAGAAGATTTTCTTTTGTTGCACTTTATCCTCTTCTTCTATATTATTTTCATCAGTGCTTCTTACTACCTGACATTGTATGTCTATTTATTTTCTGTGTTCTTCCACTATCAATAAATGATAAGCCTCATTAGGGCAGAGGTTTTGTCTGATTTATTCAATGCTGTAACCCCCGAACCCAGAATAGTACGTAACAAAAATTCCTCAATAAATATTTGTTGGCTGAATATGTTGAGTGATCAAATCAGCAACATATTTGCTGATGATGGCCATGTTTACCTTTGAGAAATTCATATAGTACTCAAGAGAAGTTTTCATTACACCCACTGAGTAGGTAAGTTATAGAGGAAACAAAAAAGATAAAGTTTGCCTCAGGATACTCAGTCAGTCTTTAAGAGACCCAACATAGAATTCCTATCCCCTAAAACGTACTTAAGCATTTGCCACAGAGGATCACTACTGCATGGTGTTTTTGAGGGACATCTTCACTTGGGCACCAAGACTGATTTCCACAATTGAAGTGAACTTGTTGAGATGTTATGAGCTTTGCATTTTTGTTCACAGAAATAGACAAAACCCATACCATTATGGGTATGAATAAATTACATGAAAAAATCAAAACACCACAAAGCTAGTTTTGCCTTGAATTTTTCATCTAGTGTCTTTCTTTTCAACATCATTTCATTCATGCTCCTAAACCATCTCCCTTGTTCCCCCTCTAAGCCTAGCACAAGAAGGATAGAACAAACTTTCTGCATTAGAGAACTTGCTATCCCTAAAGCAGAATAGTCAAACTGCTCTTGGGTCATACAGCATGCCAGTGGCCAAAACAGAAGGACCAAAACTGGTTTCCAATCCACCATTAGAAGACTATTTGTATGAACTTCCACTCCAATTTCACCATGCTCACCACCCCCCACATCAAGCAGCAGAGTAACCATCCAACAATCAGAAGGTCTTGAGTAGAGCAGCTAAAAGCACAGCTGCTTTACCAATAGACTGGGTTTGAACCTCAGCTCTGCTTCTAAGATATGAACTGCTGCAAATTACATTACCTCTTTGTGCCTGCATCCTTCATCAGTAAAACAAGGATAATAACATGAGATAATATGAGATGATGCATGTCAAACAAAGTAACTGTCATATCATACATATTTTAATGTTTGTAATATTAATAATAATAGCTTTTTTTCTGATGGGGCATCTATTTTGTGTCTGATGTCACACTAGGGGTTGGGATAAAAATAGAGAGTACATGAGTTACTGTTGAGTATACATACCACATACTTCCTGCTTCCTGTTTTTTTACTCTCACCTTCTCTAGCCTTTCTCCACTTGGGACAACTCATATCCAGGGTAGAGGAATATAGTTCCTGTCTGACAGTTTCTGATAGGAAGGGTGCTAAAAAGAAACCAGGTCAGCCTGTGTTTGTGACTTCAGACTTGCCATACCTCCAGGATCAGAGACACTGACTTGGCTCCCAACCCACTCAACCTATCTGACTTTTCTACAGACTGCCCATTTGGACTAGCTTGGTTACCTGGAATTTTTGCTTCCATTTTAGCTCCTATCTTACTGAGGTCCCTTACTCTATCACCCTGTCCCACCTCCTTCACCTCACCTTTCTAGCTCAGGTTCTCCTGGGACTGAGCTTTTAACTGATTGCCCTGGATTTATCTTTGCTTCGTTCTACCTTATGCTCATTTCTCCTTGACATTTTCTCTGTGAGAGAAAACAACAACTACTACAGATTTCTAAATGATGACTCTTCAGAGGCTGTGCAGGTGAGCTGATGGGGGACAGATCAAGGAAATCAGAGGCCCAGCTTAGGGCTTCCTCATGGAAGCACCTTATCATAGATGAGGAGCCCAACATATTCAAAATTAAAATCCTTACGTTAAAAATATAAGTTCTACAGAAAGTGTGTCTGGGTTCTAATCCCATCTCTGTCTTACTAGTTTGTAATCTTGAGCAAGTTAATTAATTTCTGATTTACTTTCCTTACTGTAGAATGGCAATAATAATAACAATTTATTGGCTATGGTACAGCTTAAGTGGAATACATCATGTGAAATCTTAGAATAATTCTTGGCATATATCAAGGATACAATAAAATTTAATTATAATTTTATTACTGTCATCATTAATAGTTCTTATTTAAACTCAAAAATACTTTTTGGTACATAGGAAATATTCAATACATTTTAATTACTATTATTATTATTATTATTATTATAGTATTAGTTTCTTTTGCTGCTATAAAAAAAAAGTCCCAGATACATAATGTTTTATGTCAAGAAAGAAAATCCAACTACCAATCTTGCCAAGTAGGTATTCCCACAGCATGGAGGATGGCAAAAATTATAACAATGACAACCAGAAATAGGAGCTCAGAGACCTTGGTCCATTGCATCTTCTACAGATTCAGAGATATCAAAGAGGACTTATAATACAAAGGCACTGGTTGTAACAACACTTTCTTCACAGAAAGAAGAAACCCAGCAAGATCATTCACTTTAGTGTGCCCTGGTTTCCCATTGCCAGTGGGTCCCTCCTTATAGCTGCTGACTTAGGGTAATGGACTGCATACACACTTTCCGTGCTGCAAGTGAAGACTCTATTCTGTTTTTGCAAAGAATAGAAATAATGGTGAAGTTTGCTAGGTGCCATATGATGCACACAAAAAAACTAATACCAGTAAATTTATTGTATATCCAGAATAGAGGAAAGGGTTTTTTTTTTTTTTTTCTAGTAAGGAGTACGGGGCCAAGAGACAAGTTAACACCTGGTTTCCATATAAGTGAATGTTCTAGGCCCAAGGCGATTGCACAATAGCTGCTTACACAACAGCTTAAAAATGCAAATTTATTATCTTTCAGTTCTGTAGGTCAAAAGTCTGACACAGTTCCTGCTGGCCTAAAATTAAGGTGTTGACAAGTTGCATTCCCTTCTTGAAGTTCTAGAGAAGAATCAGTTTCCTTGACTTTTTCAACCTTTGGAGGCTGCTTCCATTCCATGTCTCCTGCTTTCCTCTTCCATCTTCAAAGCCAGCAAAAATGGGTGGAGTCCTTCTTACACCTCATCACCCTGAACTTTCCTGCTCTCTCTTCCAATATTTTTTCTTTTTTGTTGTAGCAAATACACATAACAAAATTTGTCATTTTAACAAATTTTAATTATAAAGTTCAGTGGCATTAAGTCAAACACGTTATCGTACAACTATCATTACTAGCCATCTCCAAACTACTTAATATTTTCAAACATAAACTCTGCAGGATTAAATAATTTCCAGATCCCCCTCCCACCAGTACCTAGTAATCTCTAGTCTATTTTCTGATGCTATGAATTTGACTATTATATGTACTTCATATAAATGTAATTATGTAGTATTTGTCCTTTTTTGTCTGTCTTATCTCAATTAGCAAAAGTTCTTCAATGTTCATTTATGTTGTAGCATGTGTTAGAATTGTAATGGAAAATATTTCATTGAGTGTGTATACCACATTTTGTTTACCCATTTATACAGTGATGCATATTTAGGCTGTTTCTACCTTTTAACTGTTGTGAATAATGTTGCTATTAATGTGGGATTACACATGTTTGTTCCAGTATTTCAATTATTTCATGCTATTGCCCAGAGCAAATAGCTGGGTTATATGGTAATTGTATCTTTTACTTTTTTAAAAACTATCATGCTGTTTTTTAACAATGACTTTACTCTTTTATATTCCCACCAGCAATGAACAAGGGTTTCAATTTACATACATACCCACCAACACTTGTCTTTTCTTTTTTTGATAATAGCCATCCTAATGTATTTTCAGAGGTATTTACTTGTGGTGTTGATTTGTATGTCTCTGATGACTTATAATGATAAACATCATTTCATGTGTGTATTGGTTATTTGCATATCTTCTTTGAAGAAACATCCAAGATGGCAGCAGAGTAGGTATGAGGGACTTGATGAGATATATGTACACCCTTTGCCTTAGCAGCATTAGTCACAATAACAAATAAGATTTAAACAAAATGTGGTATCTAAATATAATGGAATATTATTCATTAAAGTTTTGACACATGCTACATCAACAAACCTTAAAGATGTGATGCTAAGTGAAATAAGACAAACACAAAATGGCAAATATTGTATAATTCCATTTATATGAGTTACTTAGGTACATAGAATAGTCAAATATATAAAAACAGAAAGCAAAATAGGGGTTAGCATAGGTTGGAGGGGATGGTGAGAAGGCAACAGGAATTTATTGTTTAATGGGTATAGAGTTTCAGTTTGAAAAAATAAAAATGTTTGAGGGTAGTGGTGATTGTACAATGTACTTAATGCCACTTAATTATGCACTTAAAATGATTAAAGTGGTAAATTTTAGGTTATGTATATTTCACCGCAATTGAAAATACTGCAGAGTTGTCCTGGCTGGGTTGCTCAGTTGGTTAGAGGGTCAACCCATACACCAAGTATTGTGGGTTTGATCCCTGGTCAGGGCACATACCTAGGTTGAAGGTTTGATCCCCAGTTGGGGCACATGCAGGCGGTATCTGATTGTTTGAGAAACAAATCTGAGAGTTGTTTCTCTCACAACTCTCTCTCTCTCTTTCTCTCCCCCTTCCTCCCTCTCTCAAATCAATAAACATCCTTGAGTGAAGATTTTTTAAAGTTTTAAAAAATTAAATACTGCAGAGTTACATTAACATTATGGGGAGCAATAAGACCTCTTTATTTATCCCCTCAAAGTTATAACAAGTCAGACAACTCTATGCAAAAATGATCCCCTCTTTATGACAAAACACAACAGAGAGTTTCACACATTGAAACATCTGGAGATTCCATATCATAACAAGTAGAGGAGGCAACATAGAGAAAAGACACAGACAGGGACTGTAGTGCCTGGCATTTTCAGCCTCCTCAGCTGATAAAGTAGCATGAGAGGACTCAGGCTGCAACTATCACATAGCAGTCTGGAGGGTAGGAAGGGCAGAGGCAACATCCTGGCTTGAGTAACACTATGCATTGTGACTAAAGCCAGTGACAAGGATAGAGATGCAGCATAGCAGAGTGGTAGCTGCAGAATAGAAGTTAACATCACTAGTAAGAAGGCATGACTGCAGACTCGCAAACCCACCTCCTTGTTTACCCATGTGGTGGAACCCAGTAAAGGCTAAACCCGGGAGAGGCAGCAGAGATGCCTTGCATAGCACAGTGTGGCTGGCAGCCTGTGGCTAAAAGAAGGCAGCACTGAGAACTTACAGGCCTAATATGTTGTTGCCTGCCACAATTTACCATGGGCATGGTGCTCTGAAACCAAGGCAATCTGGACACAGAGGAGACACCCACCACCTCTGGAATTTCCAAATGTGGCATTTGGAAATTTCTATGGGGCATTTTCCTAAACAAAGGGCACACTACCCCACTGCCAGTACTGCAGGTGAGAAAACAAAAACCTGTGCTATACCACCATCTACTGGAAAAGAAAAGAAAGAAATCTGCTTATGAGCCTAATTAATTAAGAGCAAGAGCACTTAAAATTTTTTTTATTGTTGTTCAAGTACAATTGTCTCCATTTTCCCACCACCAGGTGGCAAAAGATAAATACCATATGATCTAACCTATAAGTGGAACCTAATCAACAAAACTACTTTTAAAAGAGTTTATTACTTCAAATTCACAGGCACAGAAACAATCCATCAAGTACCATAAACAACCAAGGTGTGCAGGGTGGAGGGGAATGAAGGGGGGAAATAGAACTATAATGGCATAATTAATAAAATATATTTAAAAAAATTAAGAGTCCAAAAATAAAATTCAAACACATGGGAGACTGTAATTTAAGTAACAGAGCATTCAAGACTGCATTTATGAAAAAGCTCAACAAGATACAAAATACCTCAGAAAAGAAGTTAATGAGCTCAGGAATAAAATTAATATACAAAGGGAGCACTGTACTGAAAAGATTAAAGCTATTTAAAAGAACCAAACAGAAATTCTGAAGCTAAAGAACACAATGAATGAGATGAAGTATGTATTAGAGAATATTGGAACTAGAGAAGAACAGATGGAAGAGAAATCTAATGAGCTCAAAACTAGAAATCTAGAAATGACTCATTAAGAAGAGATAACTGAGAGTTAAAGAATGAAAAAACTCTATGAAAACTATCTGGTTACATTAGAAAGAGCAACATAAGAATAATGGGGATGCCAAAAGGAGAAGAGAGGGAGAAGGGAACAGAGAGCATATTCAAGTAAATATTGGGCTGGCCAAAAAGTTCATTTGGTTTTTCTTATAAGATGGCTCTAGTAGTGCTTAGTTGTCTTTAACTTCATTTGAAACAATTTTGTTAGATTGTAATGTAACAGCTGTCCTATCAGCATGCATTTAAAAAATTTATCAAGATCCAAGATGGTGGAGGAGTAAGTGGAAGCTACACTAACCTCCTCCCAGGACCAATCTGGAGTTACAACTAAATTGTGGAGAAAGCACCTTGAATAACCAACTGAACACTAGCTGAAGAGAAGCCTTATAACCAAGGACAGACAGAAGAAACCGTTTCAGCACAATGTGACTGCTAGGGAGTGCAGCGGAGGTGCAAAAGGGCTGGCTGAGCTCCCAAGGGCAGGGGCTGAAGTTCTGCATGGATATTTCAGCAGCTGGAGGTTCCCCTCAGGAGAGCGGGGTCTAAACCCCACTGGGCTCCCCAGCATACAGCACCATAACCAGGAGGGATCCCAGATAACATCCATGTATGAAAAGCAGCAAGGTTTCAGTCTGCCAGGGGAGATGGCTGGAGATGCAGAGGGCCTCTTAAACGGCCAATGGACAAAATTTCATTTGCAGCCACTTACCCTGGGATCCAGCAAGGGATGGTAGAGAGGACTAGAGATGCTTGAGGAGAGCCTGGGGCTAGTGGCTCTGGGGAGAGAACTGAAGAAACAGCCACCAGAATCTCTGTGCTGAGTCATTCAGCATACTGCAGAAGCCATCTCTCTTAGGCAGAGCACTCCTCTTCAAAGACATTAGCCTGAAGGGAAGGAAGCAATAGCCCTGCCTACAGAAATTACTCTGCTCCACCTAATGATGCTTAGGCCAGGCTGCTGATCACAATTTGAATGGATTAACAACTGGCCAGCTTAATGATGGATTAGTTTAACAATTTAGGATGAAAATACAAAGAAACAGACAAAATGGGAAGACAAAGAAATAGACCCCAAATGAAAGAACAAGAGAATTTTCCAGAAGAACTAGATGAAATGGAGACAAGCAATTTATCAGATAAAGTCTGGAGTAATGATTATAAGGATACTCAACAGCATAAAAAAAGACATAGAAAAAGAAATACATGATAAAAAGGAATGGTGAGAAATAAACAATGCAATGTCTGAGATAATAACAAACTGGAAGGATAAACAGTAGGATAGATGAGGCAGAGGATAGAATCGGTGTTTGGGAAGACAAGGTAGGAAAAAAACACCTAGGTAGAGCATCAGAGAAAAAAAGAATTTAAAAAATGTGGAGAGCTTAAGAAACATTATGGATGTGAAACATAACATCCACCTCATGAGAATACCAGGAGGAAAAGATAAAGAGCAAGGGATCGAGAACCTATTTGAAGAAATAATGTCAGAAACTTTCCTAATCTGGTGAAGGAAAAAGTCACACAATTCCAGGAAGCTCAGAGACTCCCAAACAAGTTGGATGCAAAGAGGCCCATACAGAAACACATCACAATTAAAATGATTAGGCCTAAATACAAGAAGAGAATCCTAACAGTCACAAGAGAACAGCATGTAGTTACCTACAAGGGAGCACCAATTAGACTGCCACCTGATTACTCACCAGAAATATTTCAGGCCAGAAGGGAGTGGTATGAAATATTCAAGGTGATGAAAAGCAAGGGCCAACAACCAAGGCTACTTTAATCAGCAAGGCTATCATTTAAAATTGAAGGAGAACTAAGGAGTTTTCCAGACAAGAAAAAGCTAAAGGAGTTTGTTAACACAAAACCAGTACTGCAACAAATATTAAAGAGCTAGCTTTAAGAAGAAAAGAGAGAAGAAGAAAAATAAAACAACAGAAGAAAACAGTCAAACAATAAAATAGCATTACATATGTACCTATCGAAAATCACCTTAAATGGAAATGGCTTAAATGCTCCAACCAAAAGATATAGGGGTTGCTGAATGCATAAGAAAATGAGACACTTAAATATGCTGCCTCCAAGAGACCAATGTCAGATCAAAAGATGCACACAGAGTAAAAGTAAAGGGATGGAAAAAGATATTTCATGCAAATGGAAGGGAAAAAAACCTGGGGTAGCAGTACTTATATCTGACAGAATAGACTTTAAAACCAACACTGTAATAAGAGACAAAGAAGGACACTACCTAATGATAAAGGGAACAATCCAACAAGAAGATATAAACTTTGTAAGCATTTATGCACCCAACATAGGAGCACATAAATATGTAAAGCAAATCTTGATGGACATAAAAAAAGAGAGTGACAGAAATGCAGTGACACTGAGAGACATTAACACCCTATTGACTTCAATGGATATATCTTTGAGCCAAAAAATCAATAAGGAGACAATAGCCTTAAATGACCCACTAGATCAAACGGATTTAATTGGTAACTTCAGAGCATTGTACCCCAACAAAGTAGAACATATATACTTTTCAAGTGCATATGGAGTGTTTTCCATGATAGATCACATGTTGGGACACAAAATGAGTCTTAGTAAATTTAAGATTGAAATCACATCAAGCATCTTCTCTGACCACGATGCTATGAAACAAAAAAGCAATCAGAAGAAGAACACTGAAAAACACAAAAACATGGAAGCTAAATAACATGTTATTAAACAATGAATGGGTCAACAATGACATCAAGGGAGAAATCAAATGATACCTTAAAACAAACTAAAATGAGGACACAAAAATCCAAAATCTGTGGGACACAGGAAATCAATCCTAAAAGGGAAATTCATAGCATTACAGGCATATCTCACAAAACAAGAAAAAGCTCAAATAAACAATCTAGCTTCACACATAAAGGAATTTGAAAAAGAACAACAAATAAATTCCAAAGTGAGTAGAAGAAACAAAATAATAAAAATTGGAGCAGAAATAAATGAAAAAGAGTTTTAAAAAAATGATACAAAACTGCTAGTCCTATGGAAAATGGTATCGAACATCCTCAAAAAATTAAAAATAGAATTACAATATGAATCATCAATTTTACTTCTGTGCATTTATGCAAAGAAAAAAAGACTAACCTGAAAAGATAAATGCACTCCCATGTTCATGCAGCATTATTTACAAAATCCAAGATATAAAAGCAAACTAAATGTCCAACAATGGATGAATGGGTAACCAAAATGATACAATGGTACATTGTGCATATATATATATCACATTATTCAGCCATAAAAAAGAGGGAAATCTTGCCATTTGATACAACATAGATGGGCATTGAAGGTGTTATTCTAAGACAAAGAAAGCCAAATACAATGTGATATCATTTATACATTGAATCTAAAAATAATGAATTAATAAGCAAAATAAAATCAACCACAAAAAAATGAGCTCATAGGTATAGAGAACGATTGCAGTGTCCAAAACTGGAGGGTGGATGTGGACAAAATGGGTGATGGGAATTAAAAAGTACAAACAGACTCATAGACACAAAAAACAGACTGATAATTGCCAGAGTGGTGGAGGTATCTGAAGTACTGGGGTGAAAAAGATGAAGGGACTAAGAAGTACAAATTCGTAGTTAAAAATAGTTATGAAGATGTAAAGTACAGCATAGGGAATATGTTCAATGATATTGTAATAAGTATGTATGATGCCAGGTGAGTAGTAGAAATTTGGGGAGAACCACTTGTATAAATATTTCTCTAACCACTATGCAGTCTACCTGAAATGAAACAAAATAATATTGACTGTAAACTATAATTGAGAAATATAATTCAAAAATTATAAACTTCTAGCTGTAACATAATTAATTCATGGGATGTAATGTACAGCATAATGCCTTTGGTAAATATACTGAAAGTTGATTAAAGACTGAATATTTAAAAAAATGATACAAAAGATTGATGAATCCAAGAGCTGGTTCTTTGAAAAGACAAATAAGATTAATAAACTTTTAACCAGATTCATCAAGAAAAGAGAAAGTACACAAATAAATTAGAAATGAAAAAGGAGAAATAACAAGTAACACCAAAGAAATACAAAGGATTGTAAGAATATATTATAAACAATTATATGCCAACAAAATGACATCCTGGAGGAAATGGATAAGTTCCTAGAAATATACAATCTTCCAAAAATAAATCAGGAAGTATCAGAGAATTTGAATAGGCAGGTTATACTTAACAAAATTGAAGCAGTAATCAAAAAACTCCCAACAAACAAAAGTCCTGGACCATATGGCTTTACAGGTGAATTTTACCAAACATTCTGAAAAGAACTAACACTCCTCCTTCTCAAACTATTTCATAAAACTCAAGAAGAAGGAAGGCTCCCAAATTCATTTTATGAGGCCAGCATTATCCTAATTCTAAAACCAGACAAAGCCCTGGCTGGTGTAGCTCAGTGGATTGAGCGTGGGCCTGCGAACCACATGATCGCGGTTAGATTCCCAGTCACGGCACATGCCTGGGTTGCAGGCCAGCTGCCAGCAGGGGACTCACGAGAGGCAACCATACATTGATATTTCTCTCCTTCTCTCCTTCCCTTCCTCTCTAAAAATAAGTAAATAAATAAAATCTTTAAAAAAATAAAACCAGGACTTCCGCCAAGCTGGAGGCATAGGTGGTTGTACCGGGCCTTCTCACACAACCAAGTTTAGAGACAACTAAATATTAGCAACAGAAAACACAGCCAGAACACAGAATATTGAACATTTCAGAAGTCCGTTAACAACAAATTCTTCAGCCTGAACAGTAAGGGGCGAAACCAGCGGCTGGTGAGGGGTTGCACAGGAGGACTCAGTCAGAGGGACTCAGGCGCGGAATCCAGACGCGCGGAATCCAGGCGCAGGGTTGGACCTAGTGAGCGACTGAGCGAGCCACCAGGCGAACGACCTCGGAGGAGACAGCGGGGAAGTGGTGCTGCGTGTTGACTGTGGTCATACACTTGTGCACAAGCGGACAAGCGAGGGAGTGGGCGGTTGGACCGGGCCCGGTGGTCCCCGCGGCAAGCGGAAGTAGAGGGCGCCGCCATTTCCCCCGCTCTGACCACGCCCCCACATACAGCGTCACAACCCAGCAACCTGGGAGTCCAAGGCGCCGCTTCTCGCACTTAAAGGGCCAGAACAGACCAAAAATGTCAGAAGATCTCAAAGCCCCAGAGCCCATAGATCTAAGCGATGAAGAAATAGCAAAACTCTCAGACGCACAGTTTAAAACACTGGTCATCAGGATCCTCACAGAACTGGTTGATTATAGCCACAAATTAGACAAATATATGAAGGCGAAACTAATTGAAATGAATGGAATTGCACAGGGCACCAATAGCAATGAAAAGGAAACTGGGACTCAAATCAATGGAGTGGACCAGAAGGAAGAAAATAATGGCCAAACAGAAAAGACTGAAGAAGCAAGAATTCAAAGAAATGAGGAGAGTCTTAGGAACCTCCAGGACATCTTTAAACGCTCCAACATCCGAATTATAGGGATACCAGAAGGGGGAATGGCACAGCCACCAGTGGAAAACTTATTTGAACAAATAATAAAGGAGAATTTCCCCAATCTGGCAAAGGAAATAGACTTCCAGGAAATCCAGGAAGCTCAGAGAGTCCCAAAGAAGTTGGACCCAAGAAGGAACACACCAAGGCACATCATCATTACATTAGCCAAAATTAAAATGAAGGAGAGAATCCTAGAAGCAGCAAGAGCTAAGGGGACAGACACCTACAAAGGAGTCCCCATCAGACTGTCAGCAGATTTCTCAAAAGAGACCTTACAGGCAAGAAGGGGCTGGAAAGAAGTATTCCAAGTCATGAAATCCAAAGACCTACAACTAAGATTGCTCTATCCAGCAAAACTTTCATTTAGAATGGAAGGACAGATAAGGTGCTTCTCAGATAAAATCAAATTCAAGGAGTTCATCATCACCAAGCCCTTATTCTATGAAATGTTAAAGGGACTTACCTAAGAAAAAGAAGTTAAAGAAACATGAACAGTGAAAGGACAACAAACTCACAGTTATTAACAACCACACCTAAAACAAAAGCAAACTAAAAGGACAGCTAGATCCGGAGTGGAAACATAGAAATGAAGATCTCAAGGAGGGTTAGCAACAGGGGAGTGGGAGGAGGAGATGGGGGGAGAAGGTACAGAAAATAAGTAGCATAGATAGTAGATAGAAAATAGACGGGGGGCAAGAATAGCATGGGAAATATAGAATCTAAAGAACTTGAGACACATGGTCATAAACTAAAGGGAGGGTAATGGTGGGGATGGGGGGGTAGGGTGGAGGGGAATGAAAGGGGGAATAGAACAACTATAACAGCATAATCAATAAAAACTTTTTTAAAAAATAAAAATAAAATAAAACCAGGCAAAGACACTACAAAGAAAGAAAATTATAGGCCAATTTTCCTGATGAACATAGATGATAAAAGCCTCACCAAAATACTAGAAAACTGAATACAGCAATGCATCAAAAAGATCCTACAGCCCTGGCTAGCTAGTGTGCCTCAGTGGATCGAGCACCAGCCTGCAAACCAAAGGGTCAACAGTTCAATTCTCATTCAGGGCACATGCCTGGGTTGCAGGCCAAGTCCCCAGTAGGAAGTGCATAGGAAGTGCACAAGAGGCAGCCACACATTGATGTTTCTCTCCCTCTCTTTCTCCCTCTCTTCTCCTCTGTCCAAAAATAAATAAATCATATCTTTATAAAAATAGAAAATAAAAAACATCAAAATTGGTGAATGTTTTTGTAGTCAATTTAATATCGAAGATGGAAGAAAATAGGCAACATTTTGGCATCAATAATAATACTTTATTATTTCAAGGAAGGTAGAAATACAGCTGAAACTGAAAGAAAGATTTGCGTGGTGTATAGAGAAGGTGTGACTGACTGAACATATCAAAAGTGGTTTGTGGCCCTGGCTGGTGTAGCTCAGTGGATTGAGCACAGGCCTGCAAACCAGACAATCGCAGTTCGATTCCCAGTCAGGGCATATACTGGGTTGCAGGCCGGTTCCCTGCAGGCCAGTTCCCAGCAGGGGATGCACGAAGGCAACCATACATTGATGTTTCTCTCTCTCTCCCCTTCCCTTCCCCTCTACAGATAAATAAATAAAATCTTTTAAAAAAGTGGTTTGTGAAGTTTCATGCTGGAGATTACTCACTGGACGATGCTCCACAGTCAGGTAGAACAAATGAAGTTGATAGTGATCAAATTGAGAAATTAATTGAAAACAATCAAGATCATACCACAGGGGAAATAGCCAACATATCCAGAATGTCCAAATCAGTAAAGCCATTGGTGGAAATGAAAAAAATGTGTCTTTTTATTTTACAAAAAAACTAAATGGATTTTTTTTGCCAACCCAATAATTAAAAAGAACTTCGCAAACCTATGGCAAGAACTGGACATTCTAATTGAAGAGCCAACAGAACACCTGATTATTTTAATGAAAGAAGACCATCTCCAAAACACATCATAGTAAAACTCCTAAAAGTCAAGACAAAGAAAGAATGTTGAAGGTGCCCAGGGGGGAAAATAACTGTATCTTACAAAGGAAACCCTATTAGATTATCATCAGGTTTTTCAGGGAAAACCTTACATACCAGGAAATAGTGGAATGAAAATTTAAAATATCAAAAGAGTGAAACCACCACTCTTTCCAGCAAAGAGTGGAAAAAAAGTTATCCGTTAGCTATGAATATATATCCAGCTAAGAATAATATATCCAGCAAAGTTATCCGTTAGCTATGAAATTGAAATAAAGACTATTGGAGACAAACAATAACTGTGGGAATTTACCACCACAAGGCCTGCATTACAAGAAATGTTGAAAGAAACATTTGTAGCTAAAACAAAAAGACAAAAACATACAAAACTTTGAGTAACATAAAAATATACTGAAGTAGGAAATTTCAACTTTTTTTCAGAATAAGGTATTAAGTACTTAATTATAATGTAAAGGGGGAAGGGGAAAACATTTTGAAAGACCAACTTCTGCCATTTGTAAATGTACAGCATAAAAAGGATGATTTATGACAAAAACATAAACAGGGAGGGGAAAAGAATGGTTATAAGTATGCTCAAGGAACTCAGTGACAACTATGAGGAACTGAGTTGGAATTACAACAATATAAAAAAGAAAATAGAAACTATCAGCAAGAACCAGTAAGAAATGAAGAATATAATATCTGAAATAAAAAATACACTAGAAGGAATTACAAACAGGCTGGATAAAGCACTTGACTGAATTAGTGACCTGGAAGGCAAGGTAGAAAGAAATACCCAGGTGGAGGAACAGCATGAGAAAAGACTCAAAAAATATGAAGATAGCTTAAGGGAACTGCAGGACAATATGAAACACAACAACATTCAAATTATAGGACTAGCAAAAGGAAAAGAAAAGGAGCAAGGGATAGAAACCCTGTTTCAAAAATAATGATGGAAAACTTCCCTAGCCTGGAGAGGAGAAAAGCCACACAAGTTCAGGAAGCTCAGAGGGCCCCAATCAACACGAACCCAAAGAGATCCACTCTAAGACACATCATAATTAAAATGTCAAATGTTAAAAACAAAGAGAGAATCTTAAAGACAACAAGGAAGACACAGGAAGTAACATAAAAGGAAGCCCCAATAGGGCTAGCAGCTGATATCTCAACAGAAACACTACAAGCCAGAAAGGAATGGGAAGAAATATTCCAAATAATAAGAAGCAAAGGTCTGCAACCAAGACTACTCTACCCTGCAAGGCACTCAATTAAAATGGAAAGCCAAATAAGGAGTTTCCCAGACAAAAGAAGGCTAATAGAATACACCTTCACCAAACCAGCACTGCAAGATATGCTGAAGGGACCGTTTTGACAAGAGGAAGAAAAAGAGTGAGAGATGGAGGAATGCAGGTACAAAGGCGGTAAAATGGCAATAAATAAGTACCTATCAATAATAACCTTCAGTATAAATGGATTGAATACTCTGATCAAACGACATAGGGTAGGTGAATACATAAGAACACATGACTCTCACATATGCTGCCTACAAGAGACCTACCTCAGAACAAAAGACCTTCACAGACTGAAAGTAGAGGGTTGAAAGGAAATATTCCAAGCAAACAGACAGGAAAAAAGCCAGGGTATCAATACTTACATCCAACAAAATAGACTTAAAACAAAGGCCATAAAAAGAGACACAGAAGGACACTTCTTTAATACTCAAGGGAAGAATTCATCAAGAAGACATAAATATTATAAACATATATGTGCCCAACACAAGGGCACACCAAATATACAAGGAAAATCTTGGAGGACTTCAAAAAAAGACATAGATAGCAACACACTTATAGTTCGGAATTTTAACAATCCACTGTCAACAATAAAGAGATCTTGCAAACAAACAATCAACAAAAATATGGCACTGAACTACACCTGTATTAGATGGACTTAACTGACACATACAGTTAAGTCCAAACAGCAAAATACCCAGTCTTTTCAAATGCACATGAAACATTTTCAAAGATTGACCACATGATAGGACACAAAACAAGCAAATTCAAGAAAATTGAAATCATATCAAGCATTTTCTCTCACCACAAAGGCTCAAAACTAGAAACCAACCTCAAGAAAAAAATCCAGAAATATTTAAACTCAAGGATACCGAATAGCATGCTATTAAGTAATGAATGGGTTAAGAATGAGATCAAGGAAGAAATCAAAAAGTTTCTGGAAACAAGTGAAAATGAACACACAACAGTCCAAAACTTATGGGACACAGCGAAGGCAGTCCTGAGAGGGAAGTTCATAGCAATACTGGCTTACCTAAAAAGATAAAAACATTTCAAATAAACAACCCTACATCTACAAGAACTGGAGGAACAACAACAACAAAAAGCCCAGAGCAAGCAGAAGGAAGGAAATAACCAAGATCAGAGAAGAATTAAACCACTTAGAGACTAAAACAACAATTCAAATGATCACTAAATCCAGGAGCTGGTTTTTTGCAAAGATAAACGAAATCCACAAGCCTTTAACCAGATTCAAGAAAAAAAGATCGAGGGCCCAAATAAATACAATCAGAAATGAAAGAGGAGAAATTACAACTGATACCACAAACATACAAAGGATTGTAAGAAATTACTATGAACAACTATATGCTAAGAACTTTAAAAATCTGGGTGAAATGGATGAATTTCTAGAAAAATGTAATATTCCAAAATTGAATCAAGAAGTAGCAGAAAGCCTGAACATACTGATAACAGGTGGTGAAATTGAAGCAGTAATCAAAAAACTCCCAGCACACAAAAGCCATGGACCACATGGTTTCACAGAACTTTACAAAACATTTAAGGAAAAGCTAACCTCTGTCATTCTCAGACTATACCAAAAAATCCAAAAAGAGGGAAGACAACCAAATTCATTTTATGGGTCAGCATTATCCTAATCCCAAAACCAGACAAAGACACAAGGAAAGAGAACTATAGGCCAATATCAATGATGAACATAGATGCTAAAATCCTCAACAAAATAATGGCAAACCTCATCCAGCAATATATCGAAAAGATCATACAGCATAATCAGTAGGGATTCATCCCAGGAATGCAAGGATGGTACAATATTTGAAAATCAATAAATGTAATACAGCACATAAACAAAAGGAAAGACAAAAAGCACATGACCATATCAATAGATGTGGAAAAGCATTTGATGCAATACAGCACCCATTTATGATAAAAACACTCAGCAAAGCCCTGACTGATATGGCTCAGTGAATTGAGTGCTGGCCTGTGAACCAAAGGGTCACTGGTTTGGTTTCCAGTCAGAGTACATGCCTGGGTTGCAGACCAGGTCCCCAGTAAGGGGCACATGAGAGGCAACCATGCATTGATATTTCTCACCCTTTCTCCTTCCCTTCCCCTCTCTCTAAAAATAAATAAATAAAATCTTAAAAAAAGAAAATACTCAGCAAAGTGGCAGTAGAGGGAGCATACCTCAACATAATAAAGGCCATATATGAGAAATCTACAGCCAAGATTATGCTCAATAGGCAAAAACTAAAAGCTTTCCTCCTCATGAGGAGCAAGACAAACATATGCACTTTCACCACATTTTTTAACATAGTATTGGAAGTCCTAGCCCCAGTGATCAGACAAGAAAAACAAATAAAAGTCATCCAATCTGGAAAGAAGGAAGTAAAATTGTCATTGTTAGCAGATTACATGATAGTGTACCTAGAAAACCCTATAGACTCCACCAAAACACTAATCGATCTAAGAAATGACTTTGGCAAACCATAGGAATATAAAATCAATATTAAGAAATTGAAGGCATTTTTATACACCAACAATGAAATACCAGAGACAGAAATCAGGATAAAATTTCTATTTTCTATAGGAAAAAGTACCTAGGAATAAACCTGAACAAAAAAAGAAAAGACCTGTACTCAGAAAACTACACAACACTGAAGAAAGAAATTAAGAAAGACACAAATAAATGGAAGCATATAGTGTGTTCCTGGGTTGGAAGAATTAACATCATCAAGATGTCCATTCTACCCAAAGCAATTTATAGATTCAATGCAATCCCTACAAAAATACCAAGGACATATTTCACAGATATAGGACAAACATTTCAAGAATTTATATGGAACCATAAATGACCCCTAATAGCTGCAGAAATTTTGAGAAAGAAGAACAAAGAAGAAGAGATCAGCATACATGACATGAAACTATATTACAAGGCCACAGTAATCAAAACAGTCTGGTACTGGCATAAGAACAGACACATAGATCAATGGAACAGAATAGAAAGCCCAGAAATAAAGCCATATCTCTGTAGTCAATTAATGTTCACCAAAGGGGCAGAAGCATAAAATGGAGTAAAAATAACATCTTCAGCAAATGGTGTTGGGAGAGCTGGACAGCTACATGTAAAAAACATGAAACTTGACCGCCAACTTACATATACACATAAATAAACTCAAGATTTTTTTTTGGTTTTTTTTTGTTTTTAATAATTTTATTTAGTTATTTTTCAAGTACAGTTTTTTGTCTATTTCTCCCATCCCAGCCCCTCCCGCCCTGTGCTCCCACCTCCCTCCCATTTCCACCCCCCCCTTAGTTCTTGTCCCTGTGTCCTTCATATTTGTTCCTCCATCAAGATTGTTAAAAGACTTAAATATAAGTCATGACACCATAAAAGTCGTAGTAGAGAACATAGGGAGGAAAATCTCAGATATTCCACACAGCAATATTT
Organism: Artibeus jamaicensis; assembly: GCF_021234435.1. NCBI lineage: Eukaryota > Metazoa > Chordata > Mammalia > Chiroptera > Phyllostomidae > Artibeus > Artibeus jamaicensis. The sequence goes on along the minus strand of NW_026521840.1, from coordinate 1,668,726 downwards.
TCACTGATATGTCTTCTTAAGCAACAGACATAAAGGAAAGAATGAACAAATGGTACTTCATCAAAATATAAATGTTCTGCCCTGGCTAGTGTAGCTCAGTGGATTGAGTGTGGGACTGTGAACCAAAGGGTCATGGGTTTGATTCCCTGTTAGGGCACATCCTTGGGTTGAGGGCCTGGTCCCCAGTAGGGGGCATGCAAGAGGCAACCATACATTGATGTTTTTCTCCCTCTCTTTCTCCTTCCTTTCCCCTCTCTCTAAAAATAAATAAATAAAATCTTTTAAAATAATTAAAAAAAACTTCTGTGTGGCTAAAGAAAACGTCAGCAAAATGAAAATGAAACCAACTGTATCGGAAAATATATTTGCCAATGATATCTCAGACACAGGTTTTATCTCCAAAATATATAAAGAACTCACATGGCTCCACCCCAGGAAGACAATCTAGTTAGAAAATGGGGAAAGGATCTGAACAGATAGATACTTCTCCAAGGAGGACATACAGTGGGCCCAGAGACATGTAAAAGGATGCTCAGCATTACTAGCCATCAGAGAGCTGCAAATTAAAACCACAGTAAAGTACCACTTCATGCCAGTCAGAATGGCCATCATAAACAAAACAACAAACGAGCGTTGGAGAGGTTGTGGAGAAAAGGGAATCCTAGTACATTTTTGCTAGGAATGCAGACTGGTGCAGTGACTGTAGAAAACTGTATGGAATTTCCTCAGAAAACTAAAACTGAAACTTCCTTGTGACCCAGCCATTCCACCACTGGGATTATATCCTAAGAACCCTGAAACACCAATCCAAAAGAACCTATACACACCGATGTTCATAGCAGCACAATTTATAATAGGCAACTGCTGGAATCAGCGTAAGTGCCAGTCAGTAAGTGAGTGGATCAAAAATCTGTGGTACACTTACACAGTGGAATACTATGCAGCAGAAATAAAGAAGGAGCTCCTACCCTTTGCAACAGCATGGATGATCCTGGAGAGCATTATGCAATTGAGTGACCATGTGTATTGTGTGGCCACTGCATTCAAAGTGACTGAGAGAATAGAGCAACAAATCTGCATCATATTTTGTGTTAAGCTTAAATATTCCTCCACACGAACTATTCAGATGATTTAGAAGTCCACAGCTATGGGCAACTAGTGATTGGCAGCTTCATTGCACCATGCACCCACTCCTGCATTCCATCTCATACAGAGGGTTTTTTTTTTTTTTTGGAGAAACATCAAATCACCCAGGAGACTCAGCCCTCCTACAGCCCAGATTTGACACCCTGCAACTTCTGGCTTTTCCCAAAACTAAAATCACCTTTGAAAGGGAAGAGATTTCAGACAATCAGTGAAATTCAGGAAAACACAATGGGGCAGCTGATGGCAATTGGGAGAATTGTGTGAGGTCCCAAAGTGCCTATTTTGAAGGGGACCAAGAAATGATTGTCCTATGTACAATGCTTCCTATATCTTCTTCTAGAACTAGCTCTATTTTTCATATTACATGCCTGGATACCTTCTGGACAAACCTTGTTTTCTTTAGTAAAACGTTTATCTTTGCCTTAAGCAAATCCTGTCCATTGTTTCTCTGCATCTAAGTTAACACACTTTTGAAGTGCCCCCTTTCAGACTGCTCTTTTTAAAGCATGACCACCCTCAAAAAAGCATCCTCAAAAAATAATATTAACTATCTTGCAATCCAGTTCCCCCTTGCTTTCTCCCACCTCCATGTAATCTTTCTTACCTTCCCTCCTTAATTTAAAATTGCCTAAAAGATGCTACAAACTGTCATTTCTCAGAAAAACTTATCTCAGTCGGATTCCAGGCATATCCTTTTTGGATTAAATAAATTGTTATAGAAATTCTCTATCGGTTTGGACTTTTTTACCTCTACATAACTCACACAGTGGGGCACAGGTGGCTCACAGGGGTCAGAATGCAAGCCAATATTCCAGATGCCAACAGGTACTTTGTTTGCTCATATCAAAGCATGATTTCAGGGGCCAGAGTAGATGGAGCATTTGACTGGGCAGAGGGTTTTTTGCCAGAAGAGCCTGTTCGTTACTTTCTAACCTGTCATCTAAATGTGCCCAATTCAGGTTAAAAATGAAGAGACAATTAACATATAGCCCCTACAGCTCCTCTTCTTTTATCCTTATCCATGCCCTGTCCATGCCCTCCCTAAGGTATCTCTGCTTTCATATCTGTTTTCTCAGACCACCAGCTCAAGGGTTTCTCCAGCTGATTCTTTTGAGCCCTCTGGGTGGCTGGAGCTTGGAATCGAGATTGAGTGTGGCCTGTGGAGGGGGAAAGAGGCAGTTTAGAAAAAGGGAATTTCAGGAACTTTTTGAAAACCTGTGTGATCAAAAAAGGGGTTCTATGAAAAATAACCTCACAGGGTGATCTGAATAAAACTTTCTACCTAGGCCTGTCATGGTGGATAGTCATGTTAGGTAGGTAGGATAGATAGCAAACAAAAGCAGGGAGAAGGAGGGATACATGTCCCACCCACTGACTCAGCAGTCCTGACTGGTGTAGCTCAGTGGATTTAGTGCCAACATCGAACCAAAGTGTCACTGGTTTGATTCCCAGTCAGGGTATATGCCTGGGTTGCAGGCCAGATCCTTAGTAGGGGGCATGCAAGAGTTAACCACACACTGATGCTTCTCTCCCTCTCTCCGTTCTCCTCTCTAAAATAAATAAATAAAATCTTTTAAAAAAGAAATTCTATGTATCTTTTCCATTACCTGGGGAAGAAAGCCTTTGAAACTGTGCTTTCATCCCAAGGTCTTAAAGGAGAAAGGGCCATGTTACAGAGGTCCAAGGGGGACAATATTTGGCCCACCCAGGGATGCCAAAACAGGACAACAGGGGCCCCCACCAAGAATGGTATACTAATACCATCCGGACCACCTACTGGGCTCGTCTGTATGCTGCCAGAGGAAAGACATCTCTCAATGTCAGAGATCTGTGAAAAGAAAAGGAAAGGTTTATTTAAAGCTATACAGGGGACTTCCGCCAAGATGGAGGCATAGGTGGAGATACCGTACTTTCTCCCACAACCAAGTTTAGAGACAACAAAATATTAGCAACAGAAAACATAGCCAGAACACAGAAAATTGAACTTTTTGGAAGTCTGATAACAACAAATTCTTCAGCCTGACCAGTAAGAGGGGTGAAGCCACCAGCTGGCGGAGTGGGGTTGCACAGGAAAACTCGGTCAGACAGACACAGGTGCGTGGATCCCAGGCATGGGGTTGCAATGGGCAGACCCAGTGAGCGACCCAGTGAGCGACTGGAGAACCCAGCGAGGGTGCAGGGCAGAGGGATGACTGTGGTCCCCCATTCATGCTCAGATAGACCAGTGAGGGAGTGGGCGGTGAGATGGGACTGAGCAGGCCCCAGTGGCGAGAGGCAGCAGAGGGGGCCGCCATTTCCTTGCTCTGACCCCGGCCCCACATACAGAGTCACAACCCAGCGACCTGGGCGGCCCCGCTCTGGTAAACAACTAAGGCTCCACTTCTTATAATTAATGGGTGCGAACAGACCAAAAATGGCTCAAAACGATCTCAAAGCTCCAGAGCCCATAAATCTAAGCAATGAAGAAATAGCCAAACTTTCAGATGCACAGTTCAAAACACTGGTGATCAGGATGCTCACAGAACTGGTTGATTTTAGTCACAAATTAGAGGAACATATGAAGGCTAAACTAATTGAAATGAAGGGAATTGCACAGGAAACCAATAGTGATGAAGAGGAAACTGGGACTCAAATCAATGGAGTGAACCAGAAGGAAGAAAATAATGGCCAAACAGGAAAATATGAAGAAACAAGAATTCAAAAAAATGAGAAGAGACTTAGGAACCTCCAGGACATCTTTAAATGCTCCAATATCCGAATTATAGGGGTACCAGAAGGGGGAAAGGAACAGCCACCACTGGAAAACTTATTTGAACAAATAATAAAGGAGAATTTCCCCAATCTGGCAAAGGAAATAGACCTCCAGGAAATCCAGGAAGCTCAGAGAGTACCAAAGAAGTTGGACCCAAGAAGGAACACACCAAGGAACATCATAATTACATTAGCCAAAATTAAAATGAAGGAGAGAATCCTAGAAGCAGCAAGAGAGAAGGGGACAGTCACCTACAAAGGAGTGCCCATCAGACTGTCAGCGAATTTCTCAAAAGAGACCCTACGGGCAAGAAGGGGCTGGAAAGAGGTATTCCAAGTCATGAAATCCAAAGGCCTACATCCAAGATTGCTCTATCCAGCAAAACTTTCATTTAGAATGGAAGGACAGATAAAGTGCTTCTCAGATAAGATCAAATTCAAGGAGTTCATCATCACCAAGCCCTTATTATATGAAATGTTAAAGGGACTTATCTAAGAAAAAGAAGTTAAAGAAACATGAACAGTAAAAGGACAACAAACTCACAGTTATTAACAACCACAACTAAAACAAAAGCAAACTAAAAGGACACCTAGATCAGGAGTGGAAACATAGAAATGAAGATCTCATGGAGGGTTAGCAATAGGAGAGTGGGAGGAGGAGAAGGGGGGAGAAGGTACAGAAAATAAGTAGCATAGACGGTAGGTAAAAAATAATTAGGGGGGCAAGAATAGTATGGGAAATACAGAATCTAAAGAACTTGAGACACATGGTCATAAACTAAAGGGGGGATTAGTGGGGGTGGGGGTGCAGGGTGGAGGGGAATGAAGGGGAGAATAGGACAACTGTAATGGCATAATCAATAAAATTACCAAAAAAAGCTATACAGACTTAAAATAGTCACCTAATGTCTTCATTAAAATATCAAAGTCCTTTTGGATACTCACAGATGCCCACAGCGCTCTCTTCTCCCCCTGCCCTAATTCGGGGTACCATAACTCTGGAAAAGAAGCACACACCAGTGTTTCAGGTTGCTGTCACCGTCAGCTATGTCGCCATCCAGGCAGGATCTTTAATTAATCCAAAGCCATGTGGCACCTTCTCATGGCCTATTGGGAAAGAGTTCTTTCACCCTTCTTCCAGGCAAAGTCTCTCCTGCTTCCCAGGCCATGCAGCCAAAGGGAGCACCCCAAAGCCATGTGGTCCTCTTCTACCAAAGCTGCAGGGGTCTGAACTCTGGTCAAAACCTCATGGTTCTTTTCTGCACCAGAGCTGCCGAGAGGGTAGGGTTGCCACTCTGGCAAAGCCGAGTGGAGGTTCTCTCTTTTCACATAGCTGTGGGGGTCTCCATTCTGGCTAAAAGTGCATGGTTCTCTCTCTTCTTACATGTTTGTGTGGGTCCCCACTCTGGCAAAGCCTCTCGGTACTCCTGTAATGGCTGCCGTGTCTGGGTTTTAAGTCCCCACACCAGTCCTTCTTTTGCAGCCCCATTTTTGACTCCTCCTACAATTGGCTACACTTGCCAGCATTCCTGTATTATTCCAAGTTTACTGGGCTGCCATTGTGAGTCTGGGCAGGTATGGCCCCATGTCCTGGAGCCAATCAACTCCAAGCTCTCATGCAGGCACTGGAACTCAGGGGACCTGCCCCCAGTTACATCTTGGGTGAAAGTCACTTCCATCCCCTGGCTCAGAGCATGGCCACAGCTATTTAACATATCTATGCAGCCAGTTAAAGGTTATAGATATGTTGAATGACCTTGACAGAGGTTAGCTACAAAGCCTTTGCTGTACAAAACAGCTCTAATGGCCCTGCTGCATTTGTCCCTTCCCTGACTCACACTTGTCACGGTGGGGGGGGCATCTTAATACTTCCTGGATATCTTGAGTTCTGGACCCCAGACCCCATTCCGAATCCTTTTGGGGGGCCCCCTCTTGGCTGTGCCCTGTTACAATAGTGCTTAAAGAAAGATACTTTGGGGTATTCACATGCTGTCCTGGAAACCTAGCACCACCTTTGCTTGTCAATCAATATATAACTTCTTCCCCTTCACCTCTCCTTCTGCGAACTATATAAATCCTCAGAACAAAGGCTTGCAGAGGCTGGTGCTCTTGGCTTTCTGGCTGCTTGGCCTGAGGCCACTTGGCCTCATACCTCCTGGCCTCTGGCCATGTGCATGCTGGTCACCCCCGCTCTGGCTGCCCTTAGCATGCTTCACGCTAAACCTGTGCCTTTCAGTCCCCCAATCTGTACCTTAGCTAGGCCCATTCTCTTCCATGAGAATGGATCACCAACAAACTGTTTGCATGCTAATATACCTGCCAATCTCTTAATTCTTTATTATACTGGTGAAAAGAACCGAGTTTCTGGGACCTTCTCCCACAACAGTCACACTCCAGGCATAAAACTTTTTTAGTAAGAAGTTTATATTTGCTCTATGCAAGCCCTGTTCAATTTTTCTGTGCATCTAGGTTAACACACTTTTGAAATGTCCCCTTTCAGACTCTTGCAAAGCATCACCATCCTCAAAAGAACAAGCACATAATCTGAACTATGTCGTAATGCAATCCCTGCCTTATTTTCTGCCACCTTCAAGTAATCTTCCTTATGTTCCCTCCTTAATATTAAATACATAAAAGAAGTTGCAAAACTGTTATTTGTCAAAACATATGGGATTTTGCTTTCCAGCAGTTGCCATCAGTTTTGGCTCAAATAAACTCATAAAAATTCTCTACAGGTTTGGACATTTCTTATGTCGACAGCTGCATACAACTAAGATTCTAGTAATGCAAAACTTGATATGTGGAATCAGGAGAGTATGTGTTGACTTTTGCAAAAATGGTATGGTCAGTATTTACTGTGGTTCATATTTTCTCCTGAAAAAAAGAAAGTAGAAGTTGATTGGGGAAACATAAGGAAGAAGGGATCAAGGGGAGAAAAAAAATCAGAAAAGCAGGAAATTTCCTACTTCAAATTATACCACAGAGTCTTATTTCTTGGCACTCCTGAGATTTGGTTATCATTGTTGTTACATAGCTGAGGTGGCTAAGAAAGGAACTGGAGCCAGAAAAGTCCAATTAAGGGCTTTTATGCAAGGTGTGACACTGTGATCATGCAGGCTGGGTCCAAACGAATGGCAGCCCCAAGGGAAAGGGTAGAAGGGCTTTTAAGGTGTGTAGCAGACACTAGGGGGAGGGCAAGTCACCCTCCTAATCTGCTCCAGGTGTCTCGGGTATCTGATCAGGGAGGGCTGATTTTGTAGAAAGCTTGGGGAAGGCAAAGGGGCAGTAAGGATTCAACCGGTCTTCAGGAGGATGCCAGCAGTTATGCCTCAGTTGCTTCTGATATAGGGAATCTCGAGGTCAGATATATAGCCAATGGCATATACCTCCTTTGTTTCAGCATAGGTGGTGGCTTAGGTCCATGTCCCAGTACATTCTAACAATTGTTTTTAATTTTCTTACCTGTGAGTCCTTATGGAGAAAATAATCTCTCAAGCTATCTTTCATTTTCTCAAATGAATTCCTCATTTCTTCAGCATCTTGAATCTTCAAAGGGATGTGTAAACACACCAAAAACTCTTATGTTTACTGATTCACAGATTCACAAACTTCCCTCTAAGTAGATTGGGGGCACCTCAATCTTCATCGGCACATCTAATTTTCCCCAATGTCAATGTAAGAACTGTTCAAACTTGTAAAGAATTTTTGTATGGGTTTATTTGAGCCAAATGACAACAATTGCTGGAAAGCAAAATCTCAATGGATTGAAAAAAAGCTATTGAAAATAGCAGTTTTACCACTTATTTTCTACATCAGAATCAAAGGAAAAAATGTAAGGAAGTTCCATGAAATTCATTGGTGATAGATTAGGGAGGTGGGAGAAAGCAAAGGAGGGGGAAATCTCTGGAAATGGAAAGTAAAAGGAATAGACTCTGTTTTGTAGCCAGTCAAGGCCTGGTATGTCCACTCTGGATTCGAGCAGAGAGAATATTCATAGAGCAATGGGGATGCTTGACTTGCCTTTATTCACCAGTGGGTGAGCCACGCACACTGCAAGCTGCACATCTTCCTGCATGTCTCTGTATGTCATATTGCATGCCACCTGTCCCCTTGTATGGCACATGTCATAGCACCCAGCAGGGAGATGCTACATGCTTAAATACTAGAACACAGACAAAGCCAGCAGGATGCCAACAGATCATAGGCAACAGAGCTTTATACTACTCATGTGAGCCTGCTCAAGGCTATGGGAACAGGTTATCAGACCCAGTCTCAAGGCTATGAGGACACTGCTTATCAGAACCATTCTAGGTTATGGGAACACTGCTTCCCTTAGCTACCCAGACACCTGGGTAAGGAAGGCAGACTGCCTCCAAATTCCCTCAAGACACAGACTTCTTTTACATAAGGGGATGCAGGATAGTTAACGGTTAACAATTAACATGATAACAATAACAATGAGAGGATTTGTGGTCTCAGCTGTGGCTTGGTGGTTGTGCTTTGAGGGGTGGGGTGGGGAGGAAGTAAATGACTTGATATTCCAAAAATATGTTATTAGATAGGTATGGTCTGGTAGATGTAAAAAAAGACAACAGACTGGTTCAGTTAAGGTCAAGAATGACATTTGTTAAGGAACAGAGCAGAGATGTGACTACCTACCATGACACACTTTTAGTTAGAAATTTTCATAAGAGCATCTTAGATGGCTACTTTCAGTCTCTTGAGTTTGCAGGCCTCCTCTGAGCTGGTCAGGTTTAGTATGTGGCCTCTTTTTCATCCACATCAATAACACCTGACAGCATTGTGGGTATTTTTCATAAAGCTTCATTTTTCCAAGGACAGTGTAAGAACCTGTTTTTCCCCTTGTATCCTGTATTTCTCGATGGAGACTGTGGGAACACCTTACAGTAGTGAAGAATACCCAGTATGGTTCCCATACACTCTGCATTTCCTTTGTAGAGTGCAAAAGAACCCTACACACCAAATTGTGTGAGGTTCTGTGATAGTCTCCACCTTATCTCCTATGTACCTCAAAATTACCTCTGTTTGGAGTAGCAACATAAGAAACATTCAAACCTGTAGATAATTTTTGGTGAGTTTATTTGAGCCAAAATGACAACAATTGCCAGGAAGCAACATCTCAATGGATAGAGAAATGCTTCAGAGAATGGCAGTTTAGCACCTAATTGTATACATTAGAATCAAAGGAGGAGCAATAAGGCAGTTATGTGAAGTCCATTGGTCATAAATAGATTAGGGAAGAAGGAGAAAGCAAAGTGGGGCAAACTCTGGGTTTAGATAAAAGGTAAAATGATAGACACATACTTCTTTTATATTGGTGGGTAAAGGATAGTTAACAGTCAACAATGAACATGGTAACAGTAACAGAGGGAATCTGTGCCCTCTACTTGTGTTCAAGAGTTTTGGAAAAAAAGAGAACTTACCTAGACATTTCAAATGTAGGCTATCATAGGTGCAAAAAGACAATAAACAGGCTTGGTTAAGGTAAAGATCAACCTTTGTTAAGGAAAAATACTAGCCTAGACATGACTACCCACCAGGAACTGCTTTTGAAACTGGAAAAGACACCAGAGTTTGGGCTGCCTGTCAGTACTAAACCCAATAAGCAGAGACAGGGATTGAATCTTCATGAGCATTTTATTCAGATGGCCAGCGATCTGAAAAGATGGCAGGTTAATACCCTAACAGACTATCTTGTCTTTTCTTTCCAGGCCAAGGTTTTTATAGCAGGGAATAAGCAAGGTGTAGTTAGGGGTTTTGAAATTCAGGGAAATGTTAACTGGATTAAAAAAATGACTTCAGCTTTCTTGTCCAGGGCAGTGGTCTTAGACTGTGCCCCAGACAGCGGTCTTTAGCTATGTCCTGGGCTGTGGTCATCTCACCCTGGAACACAATGGCTCAGATATCATCTTGTGTTGCTTGCAGTCCTTTTAATGAACAAAGGTGGAACTGCTTATGGTCTCCTGGAGTCAGGGCGGGTCATACCTTCTTCAGTTCCTGGAACAAAAGCTTTTATGTGCATTGATTGCTAAACTTATTATCTATTACTTAAACTAAAATTTTCCAACTCTTAAGTCCCCTATTACTTTTAGTTAGTAAGGTTTAATTTTAGACCTTACTAAGGTCCATCCTTAGTAAGAATGTTTAGACAACCATCATTCGAGGTTACTTTTAGTCTCTGAGTTTGTAAGGCTACCTTGCAGGCCTCCCCTGAGCATGTCAGGCTAATATGTGGCCCCTTTTCTTCCACAAAGGAATACCATAATTTTCCTTTACCCCAACCTTTGCCTGGACTATTCATAAATATTTTAAAATCTCTATTGAATATGAAGTTTTGCGGCATCACCTTGCATTTACCCAATTGGGGTTAGAACATACATATCTTTTTCCAGCACTCAGTTTCCCCCCAGTGGTGAATACAGAAATATTGCTGTCTGCCATGCATATTAAATTTAGCAGACAGGGCCAGGGGACAATATGTCTCCCACAGACACCAAAATTTCCCTAGACATCTAGAGAACATCCTGCATCTCTCTTATAGCAAAAACTTGCCTGCAGGCAATGCTGGAGTGTCTCTTAACCCCCCTGCACATTTTGAAACCCTGAATCTCCTCTTTAAATGAGACAAAATGGTCTGTCCAAAGGGTGGACACCAAAGGGTAGCCAAGAACTCTGAAGACATTTTCAACTGTCTCTCCATTTTGTTAAATCCCAGCATCACCTCTTCAGCCCAGCTCTGAGAGCCACTGTCACATCCTCACAAGCATACAGCATCTCCCCTAGTGGACAATACAAGATCTCCAATCTGCCAAAACAAACAATAAAAAAAACCCATATCTCTGGGCCTCAGCAGCAGCACTCATCTGCAGAATTAAATCATTTATATTAGGAATGTCTTGGGGCAAGAAAAATCCCAGTTCCATACCAGAGAATGCAGATTTTTGGACAAGCACAGTGAACTGGACTCAGTGAACTAGATAACTTTACAGCACAAAAGCTTTGACACAAGAGCCTTCAGGCAGCCCACCCTGAGTGCCCCTAGGACAGACATCCCAATCTAGCCAGTGCACCACCAGTAAGCATTTCCTCCTCCTCCCCACCTTTACAGAGGCTTGGTGCATCTAGTGGAATGTGCAGTCCTCCTTCTGCCTCTGAGGCTTGGCTTTGTGTACCCCTCAGAATTCTTTCACAGTAGACTTTTTGCCCCAGAGCCACAGCGATTGCACATGGGTACCCAGAGAGTTACTCCAAGATAGCCAATCAGGGCTGAGGCCAGAGGCCAGTGACTCACTTGCTTGCTGCCTTGGCTTAACTGATCAACTGCTTGGTAACCAATTTATAGGATTTCACAGGGAGAAGAGGTGGAGGGCTTCTGGGCCCTGTATCCCTTCTCCTTTGCTGCCCAAGGAAAAACTCTGATCAGTTTTACAATTCTTGTTTTAAAGGAAGGGAGGGAAAGAAACATCAGTGTTGGAAAGATTCATCAACTGGTTTGCTCTCTCATGCCCCATGCCAGGGATCTGACACGCAACCCAGACATGTGCCCGACTGGGAATTGAACCAGTGACCCTTTGATTCACAAGCTGATGCTCAGCCACGGATGCACACAAGCCAGTCTTTTTCAAAGTTTGGTTTATAGCCCTGGCTGGTATAGCTCAGTGGATTGAGCACGGGCCTGCAAACCAAGGAATCACGGTTCAATTCCCAGTCCGGGCACATGCCTGGGTTGCGGGCCAGTTCCCAGCAGGGGACACACGAGAAGCAACCATACACTCTCTTGCTCTCTCTTCCCTTCCCCTCTAAAGATAAATAAATAAAAATCTTAAAACAACAAAAGTTTGGCTTATAACTGGAACTGGAGAAGACCAGCATTCATCCTGCCTGTCACATACCAAGCTCATTAAACAGAGACAGGGATTGAGTTTATGGGAGCTTTATTCAGATGGCCGGCAATCTAAGACTGCAGGTTCATATCCTAATGGGTTGTCTTACATTTTCTTTCCAAGCCAGCCTTTTTACAACAGAGAACAGAGTGCGGTGAGGGGTTTTGAAAGTCCAGGAAAATTCAATTTAAAAAAATGCAGTATTCTCGCCCTGAGCAGTTAGTTATTCCCAGTGGTCATGTGGTCATCTGTCTCTCCTTGGAACACAAGGGCCCAGATGCCTCCACTTTTCCCCAGGCAGTGGTCTTTAGCAGTGCCCCAGGAGGTCCGCTGTCTCTCCCAGGAGCCAGGATAGGTCATATCTGTAGTTTCTGAATCAGTGGCTTTAACATATGTATTACTTACTAGACTTACAACTATTTACTTTAAACAAAAATTTTCCAACTCTTGAGTCCCCTACCATAACCACAAAGTTCAGCTTATAATCACATCAAAGTTGCTGTGTCTTTCCACCCCCCCCACCAGCTCTGTGAGACATAGCTGTTACAGGTTCAAGATTCCAGTCCCCATTCTTTTTTTAAAAAGGCCAATATTCAATAGATTAGAATTTGAAGCAAAGAAACGTTTATTGATTGAGAGAGCCTAGCTCAAGAAGATGGGGGTGTCTTAAAGCATTTCACAAATCTATTTTAAGAGAGTATGGGATTCATGCATCTTTTATTGTCAAGGTAAGGGAGCATGAGGTGGGTGGGGACTGCAGACAGCCACTGAAAAGGGATCCTAGGAAAAGTGTGATATTTCTAATCCCTTTGTTCCTGGTAGACCCCCACTGATCTGAGTCTGGTTGTGCTGTGAGTACTTTGTGCATACTTCCCCACCCTTTCACTGACAAAGGGGCTGCTCAAGCCTCAAGCAGATTTCCCATAGTTAATTAGCATATGTATAGCAGGAGCTATTAGCCAGCCTGAAGGTCCTCTGAAAGAGCAAGCATTTCACACAGCCCCCGATACTAAAGGAGAGATGTAAAGCAGTGGTCTTTGTCACTGAGAAGGACTCCTCTATCACCTAATTTCATGGCGGCGACTGGAACCTACAGGAAAATTCAACGGGTGGCTGTGATAAAAAATGCAAGGTAATAAGTACATGTGTATGTATAAACTTGGTTTTCATGGTGAAGAAAGTTCATGTACTTTAGTTTGCTTTCTTTCCTTTATTTTATTTGGTCTTTCTTCCCTCCCTTCCTTTCATCCCTCCCTTCCTTCCATCCCTCCCTCTCTTTCTCCCTCCCTCCCGCCCTTATGTTATCTTTGCAAGCCCTGTGAACCTTAGGAGCCAGCAGAATTTGAGTTTTCAGATAATCAGCCATTATCTTACAGGTGGGAAAACAAAGAGAGCAGTCCCTTGTTTGAGATGGAAAAATTAGTGGTAGAACCACGTCTTCACTCCACATCTTCCGGCTCAGGTATTTCCATGGTTCCCCGACATAATTTCTCTGAAGGGAGACTGTGGGATTACATGTGCTGTTATGCTAATCATGCAGAATTGTGCATTTGTAATGTTTGGTGTGTTGTTCTCAAGGCAATTTTGTAATATGTGTTTTGGTCACCAAGTAAATAATATAGCAAATCAACATCTCTCATGATCTCTTTCATTGTTCAATAGCTCGAGTGTTGCTGCTTAATTGGTCACCTATTCCTGTCAATTCTTTCTTCCACAAATATCTCTTCCTCTATGTTTATACAAACACCTTCTCAAACAGGACCATCCTAACTCACCTCCCTGACTCCCCTCCCTGTGTCCCCAGATGTCCATGACTCTGGCTCACAGAGGGAAGATTAATCTAAATTACATTTGTACCATGTCCTGATCACTGCATAAGAAGCTGACATGATTGCCTAGATCACAAACTCCTCTGTCTATAGAAACTCCTCTCAAATTTTCCCCCACTTCTTCCCAACTAGGTTTATCATCTTCTAACCAAATTCTACCTATTTTCCAATTTCTGTTCTAATTCCACTTTCCATTAAAGTGTTCTTTGACTTCTTTTTTTTAACAGCTTGTTGAGCTTATAATTCATTAATCACAAAACTCACATATTAAGGTCTCCAATTCAGTGGTTGTACAATAATCACAGTCCTTCACAACCATCACTGCAATCAATTTTAGAATATTTTCATCATCATGAAAAGAAAATTTGCATTACAACTTACAATAGTAAGAAAAATTAAGTTCTGGGAATATTAGTTAATCATGCTGCATTATATAGCTGAAAAATGTTAAAAGAGTAGGTGGTAAATGTTTTCCCCACATCAAAAAAAAATTGTAATTATGTGGCATGATGGAGCTGTTAGCTAATTTTATAGTGGTAATCATTTCACAATATATGTGTATCAAATCGACATTTTGTACACTTTGAACTTACATAATTTTACATGTAATTGTATCTCAGTAAAACTGAAAAGGAAATTCTACCTGTTACCAGACAGGGACCTGGCCCTGAGTGGGGTCTGCCTAAGGCCAGGTGTAGTGTGTGGGTTCTTGACTTCGTGTAGGAAAGATTTCTCAACATGAGTCCATGTGACTATGAGGGTATGTTTCTTAAAGCTGGGGACAGTGAAACAACAAAGGGTTTGGCATAGAGGAAAAAAACTGGAGAGTCCTGGCTGGGTTGCTTTATAGCCCACAGGGAAGTCAGAAAGCAGGGCACTAGGGACAGGTTCAGGGGATTAGCCTAGGACTAGCTGCTGCTGCCCATTGCTCTCCTGATTGCAAGTCTTGGAGTCCCTTAGAGTTTTGGAGATGCATGCCTGTTGGGGAGGGAGAGATGATATAAGGAGGGGAAAGGGAATGGCATGGGCTGCTCCTCAGAGAGAGAGCATGGTCCCTGGGTCCTTTGTTTTCAGGCTTTTATCTCTCATAGGCAGGAATCTGAGGGGACATCTCAGGGGAAGGATTCAGCAGAATATCAGTTTTCCAGGTGTGCCCTTTCAGAGTCATGGTCTCCTCTGATTGGCCTTAGTCATTGTAGCTGGTCCTAACATCACCCTGATTCTGCTGCTTTTCTGGGCCTGGAGCTAAAATACAAGTAAAGCCTAGATTTACCTCAAGGGACATCGTGACCTTTTGTATCTGGCTATAAATTGCTCAGCCAGTTTGTTCAGCTATCTATCTCAGTTTCCCTATTCCAATTGCCAAGGAATTTTCCTAGCTTCTTACTAACCTGTATCATACCCATTTGCCATCACTCCCATTTCTCCTCAAATACTCAACTGCCTCACAACACCTGCCCCAGCGCTAGGAAGCCACTAATAACTCTGTATCTATGGGTTTGTCTACTCTGGTCATTTCATATAAATGGAAACATACAATATACAGTGTTTTGTGATTGACTTCATTAATTTAGTATGATGTTTTCAAGGTTGATCCATGTTGTACTGTGTATGAATTTTTTATTCTTATTGCCAAATAATAGTACATACATTTGTACAGATATACCACATTTTGTTTATTTGTTCATCAGTTTAAGATCATATGGATTGTTTCTACCTTTTGGCTCACATAAATAATGATGCCATGAACATTCATGTACAAGTTTTTGTATAAACATATCTTTTAATTTATCTTAGGTATATACTGAGTAAAATTACTGGGTCCAATGTAATGCTATGATTAACTGTTCTGAGGAACTGCCAAAGTGTTTTCCAAAGGAGCTACACCATTTACATTTCTCCATATCCTCATCAACATTCAGTATGCATCTTTGGAGATCCTAGTGATTGTAGTTTTGATTTGAAATTCCCTACTAACTGATGATGCTGAACATCTTTTCATGTGCTTATTGATCATTTGCATAGCTTTTTGAAGAAGTACCTATTTAAATATTTTGTCCATTTTAATTGATTTGTTTGACTTTTTATTATTGAGTTGTACATGTTCTTAATACACTCTGAATACTGCTAGTTCCTTTATCAAATACATGATTCACTTTATCCCATTGTATTGAATGTATGTTCACTTTTTTATGGTGTTCTTTGAAGAATAAACATTTCTAATTTTGATAATGTCCAATTTATTTTGTTGTTATTGTTTATGCTTTTGCTATTATGTCCCAGAAGCCACTGCCTAGTCCAAAGTCATGTAATTTACTCCAAACTCATCTTCTAAGATTTTTACAATTTCTCAAACTGACAATTAGATTTGTGTTGCTTTTCAAGTTAATTTTGTATATGATGTGAGGTATGGGTCCAGTTTAATTTTTTTCAATATGAATATCCAAATGCCCCAACACCATTAATTGAAATAATTATTTTTTGTTCATTGAATGGCTTTGACAAACTTGCTAAAAATGAATTTACCATACATATTAAATTTATTTTTTAAATTATTTATTTATCTTTAGAGGGGAAGGGAAGGAGAGAGGGAGAGAAATATCAGTGTATGGTTGCCTCTCGTGTGTCCCCTGCTGGGAACTGGCCTGCAACCCAGGCATGTGCCCTGACTGGGAATCGAACTGCGATCCTTTGGTTCACAAGCTCACGCTCAATCCACTGAGCTACACCAGCCAGGGCTAAATTTCAATTTTTTAATATTTTATTTATTTACTTTTAGAGAGAGGAAGAGGGAGGGAGAAAGAGAGGAGAGAAACATCATTGTGTTGTTGCTTCTTGCACACCCCAAACTGGGGACCTGGCCGGCAACCCAGGCGTGTGCCTTGACTGAGAATAAGACCAGTGACCAAATGATTCACAGGCCAGCACTGAATCCACTGAGACACATCAGCCAGGGCTGAAGATTTATTTCTAAACCCTCTATTATATTTTATTAACCTACATGTCTATTTTTATGCCATTAGTGCACTATCTTGATTACCATAGCTTGTAGTGAGTTTTGAAATCGATATAATGGACACCTGTGAGTCCTTCAATTTTTGTTCTTCTTTTTTAATAAATATTTTATTTATTTATTTTTAGAGAGAGAGGAAGGGAGAGAAAAAGAGAGAGAGAAACATCAAAGTGTGGTTGCCTCTCATGTGGCCCCCAGTGGGGACCTGGCCTGCAACCCAGGCATGTGCTCTGACTGGGAATCAAAATTGTGACTTTTTGGTTCTCAGCCCATGCTCAGTCTGCTGAGCTACATGAACCAGGGCTTTTTTCTTCTCTTTTCAAGAACATTTTAGATATTCTAGAGTACTTACATTTCCATGTGAAATTTAGGATTAGGTTGCCATTTTTTTTCCAAATAAAGCCAGATTGGATTTTTATAGGATTTGTGTTGTATGTGTAAATACATTTGGGGAGTAGTACTATCTTAACAATATTGTCTTATAATCCATAAACATGACATGCATAAGCTGTCTTCCTCGTTATTAGGATCTTACTTAATTTTTCAACAATGATTTGTAATTTTTAGAGTACAAGTTTTGCAATTATTTTGTTAAGTTTATGCCTAGGTGTTTTATTATTTTTATGCTTTTGTAAATGGAATTATACTTTTAATATTATTTTCAGATTTCTCATAGCAAGTGCGTATCAACACGATTGATTTTTGTACACTGCTTTTTTATCCTATATCCATACTGAAATTGTTACTAGTTTTAATATTTTTATTGGATTCACTCAAATGTTCTATATACAAGATCATGTCATTTGCGAATGGTTTGCTTTTTCATTTCCAATCTGAATGTCTTTTTTAAAAGATTTTATTTATTTATTTTTAGAGAGAGGGGAATAGAGGGAAACATCACTGTGTGGTTGCCTCTCATGTACCTCCTACTGGGTGGGGACCTGGACCACAACCCAGGCATGTGCCCTGCCTAGGAATGGAACTGGCAACCCTTTGGTTTGTAGGCTGGCACTCAATCCACTGAGTCACACCAGCCAGGACTGAAACTCCATTTTCTTACCAGCTAAAATGGGTGTGATAATTTCTTCTTGCTTTATGAAGTTCTAGAAGCTTTAACTTAAAAGGAGGGTGAACTGAGTGGGAATTCAGAAGCATAAATATACAAGCATCAATATTTTCTCTAGAGAAGTGTAGTTTGAGGGTTGGATCTGGGTTTCCTTATCTGTGTTTCTTCATAGCACTTAGAATAATGTTACGCACAATTGAATGAGAAGCTTGCTAAACTCTACATGGTTAGAATCTATATTGTTCTGTCTGAATCATAACTCTAAAATGTTGGGGCCTCATAGGGAATATGAAAATCTCCTAATCCAACCTCTTTGCACCCCCTCCTCAGAATTCTTTTCTAATCTTCACTTCCAGCTTCTTTGCATACTTCACAGCTTCTGTAAATATGTTGGGTTAGGTTTTAACACAGTCCTGACAAAAAAGCCAAAAGATTTGTTCTAAAAAAAAGAAGGCAACCAAAACAAAACAAATCCTAGTCTCCACAGATTTATTTAAACTAACATGCTGAAGAGTGCAGGAATCACTTTTGATTACCAGAGCCTTTGGGTAGGATATCTTTCTTGGAATCAGGCTGATGTTGTCTGCTGCCTATGTGAATGTGATAAAGGCCATCAAAGTGCCTACCAATTGTCTTGCTGCTGCTGGCAGCGAGAGGGATCAAATTGTTTTGCAGCTACAAAAATTTATATTCTAATGAATTCAGGCTTCAATGTATAAGTGAAGACAAAATTATAAAAAATGCATAAATGTTGGGAACCACCCTACCTGGTTTCAGAAACTGTAACACACCCACTCCCATGGCTAAGGCTGAGAAAGAGACCTTTTAGACCGTAAACCACTAAAGAGACAAGGCTTATCTCCCTGGCAGGGGTGCTGCCTCAGCTCCTTTTTCTTTATCCATAACTGGCCCCCAATGCTTGATTGGTTAGCCAATGATGGGTAAGATTCCCCAAGGGGGGAATGACCTGAGACAGGCATGATCACATGGAGGACCCAGGGAAGGACTTGGGGGGCTATAGCAAAAGTGGGTGATGGACCCTCGCCCCTCAGCTTTGACATAACCTGAGCACTCATTTTGTCTGCTAGAACTCTCCTAATCTCTTGGCTGCCTTACTACCCCTGCCTGATTTAAGCCTGAGACAATGCCTTAAGCCTGAAACAATGCTGGTGGTGGGTACCTCCCTGTGCTCCAAAGGGCAGGTTCCCTAGGGCAATCAGACCTAAGAAAGAATGTGTGAAATCCTGTGAAACCTGCTTTGTTTAGAATGCTCTCAATTAAATAAGGGTCCAAGCAAGAGGTGAGTTTATAGCTCTTTAGCTAACAGACCGCAACTCAGAGTAAGCCTTAGTAGTTCTTTGTATGTTATCTATTGTTTGATCCCTACTGCCTGACAATAATTAATGAGCTTTACCTGTACTCCTATGCAAAATGAACCCAATAAAAGCCCATTGAGGAAAAGGCTCTTGGCCCTTCTCCTTTGAGAGATTGGCTACCTTTCCTTCCTAAGCAGATCACATCTTGGTAGACTTATTCTCATCCGTGGTGGATGGGGGGTTCTGCAGGCAAAGCTTCCCCACATATGAAACAAAAGTTAGAGACTTTCCTCATTCATGGGTAATTGCAGAACCCTGAGGGAAAAAGTGCAGACATCTTAAGCTAACCAAAGAAAGTTAGGTCAGACAAACTAAAGGACAATGGAATTTAAGACAGAGAAGTTAAACTTAAGATAGAGAAGTTAGAATAATGCATCCTCTCCACATATACAGCCTGAGAGCCTGAGGAGACTGACTCATTTGTAAAAGGAGTTGGAAAGCATGGGCTGTTTGCAAACACTAGAGAAATATTGCAGATTTTTGATGATTGATTGTATGGTCTACCAAGGACCCTGAAGAGGAACCCTCAAGCTGAAGGACCCCCTTGTAAGGAACCAAGCATTCCTCATAGGTCTCATGCATTTTAACTCATTCTAATTTATTCAGTAGGCATTTAATAAGTACTTTTCAATAAGGTATGGTGCTGTGCACATAAGTCTAACTTGGTATAAAATCTGAATGATAGAGTA
The DNA here is from genome assembly GCF_021234435.1 of Artibeus jamaicensis. Classification (NCBI taxonomy): domain Eukaryota; kingdom Metazoa; phylum Chordata; class Mammalia; order Chiroptera; family Phyllostomidae; genus Artibeus; species Artibeus jamaicensis. The sequence goes on along the minus strand of NW_026521840.1, from coordinate 1,648,952 downwards.
CTGAAAAAAATTCTGGGTTTCTTTTTGCTTGTCAAGTGCCCACTGTCCAAAAACTGCTATAAATCATGCCCCTTAGGGAACCTGCCTAATTGACTGGATAAGGATGGGTTGTAATTAGCACACAATTTGTTTATAACCTAATTCTTCCAAAATGCTTGAAAAAAGTTCTCTTTAGTCCTTTAATTAGGTTCCTCAATCTGACTTAATGCAATCTTACTTCTTACTGCAATCTTACCTGTCTTAGCAAATGCTTTAATACAAAATAAAGAGAAAAATATCAGCTGGTTTCCATGTGAAATATCATTCAGTCTGGTTGAGTTAGATATGAATTAATGACTTTTACCATGCAGAGAGCAGTCAACTGGACATTGTCTGTGCAAGTAGAAGAGAAGAATGACCTAGAATAACAACAAATCTTTTAAAAAGATTTTATTCATTTATTTTTAGAGAGAGGGGAAGGGAGGGAGAAAGAGAAGGAGAGAAATGTCCATCTGTTGCCTCTCTAATGCCCCCAACTCGGGACCTGGCCTGCAACCCAGGCACATGCCCTGATAGAGAATCAAACCAACCACTCTGGTTTGTGGGACAATGCTCAACCACACCAGACAGGGCTAAATAATTTTCTTTGGCTTGAGATTGTATTCTATGACTTAAAAGAGAAATTGTACCTGCCCAAGTTTGGTTGGTTTTTCTAACCCTGATCACATGCCTGGAGGTAAGAGATGCATTGAAGCATGGAGAGTAGTTGGGTCAAGAGTAAAACTTCACTATCAATAATTGATGAACTAAATGATTCATGTGGGTAAATGAGTGCTAATACTGCTTTGTATATTACACACATATTCCGAGTTCTCCAAGTTAAAATACAAGAAAGAGGCCCCTAGCCACATTCCTTCTTACTGTATCTTCACCCCTCCTCCCCTCCCTTCTTGTCCTTAAGTGTCCATCACAGCAAGCATAGGCTATATAGGATTAGACCCAGTAGGGTTCAAGTTCCTGTTCCTCTACTCAAAGTTTGACCTTGGGAAATTACTTAACCTCACAGAGCCTCCATTTCCTCATCTGGAAAATAGGATTAACATTTTCCTCAGAGAATTATTGAGAGAAGCAGATGAAATAATGTAGAAGTGAAATAATACAGAAAACTATTATGTACATTACCCATGCATTGTAGCTACATTATACTTTCTATAGTATTCGTCAATCTGGAGCTTTCCTGTCAAGTCCTATGATATATATTGCTTTCTTGCCATATCTGCTTTTTCCTTTTCAAAGTGACAGCTTGCTTTTCTTCAGTACTAAGTAGAGATATGTATGTCTTTCAGCTCCTCTCCCACCTTAATATATGTGCAATTTTGTGGGTGTCTTTTAGAGACAATGCTGCCTTCTAGACTAAAGTAATAACTTTCTGAGCTTGGAGCTTTGGTAACAGGAAACTTTTCAAATATCTTCCAAGATCCATACCTACTTCCTATGCTGTAAAGAGAGCTGGACTTGGTCAAGGGAATTGAAATAGCCCCCCAGCCAGGCTTTTACTTTGAGGAACACAGAAATCCTCTCAATTACATTTGAATCATTTATTCTTTGCTAATTACACACTAAATAGCCCATAAACAACACTGTGGGTCTTAGCTGTTTTCCATTTGCCAGTGGTACAGAGTGAGTTCCAGGGGTTATTTCAGAATAAGACTGTCTTGGTTTTTCATTCTCACTGGATTCATTGTTGCAAACTCAAGGAGTAACCAAAGTTGTCACATGATGCCAGGGCCTGCATTTTTTTAAAGAACTTGGAATTGGATAAGTCAGGGTTTTTTTTGTTTTTTTTTTAATGTTTCACCCAATTAGAATAGGATCTGCCTACTCACTTATGGGGAAACAGAGAAAATATGGATAAAATCCATTCTTATTTTCTAAAGACTATGAATCAGCAACTGTATGTATTTCCTAACATATGTATTGAAGGCACTTTATAATAGTGAGTAATAAAGACTATGGCTTTGCTTACCAGGCTGTCTGAGTTAAAATCTTCCCTTTGCCCCTAATGAGGTGTGAAATTTAATACTCACAACTTACTTGTCTGTGCTTCAGTTTTCTCATCTGTAAAATAAAGACAGCTAATATTTGTCACATGCCATAAAGTAATTCAAGCATTTAACTGGTATCGGTGAATTTAATTATGTCACGTAAGTACTAAGTGACAGAGACAGAATATGTCAGAAGCTATGCTGTTAATCATCATTTGATACTGCCTTTCATAAATGGTAATAGTAATAATAACCAGATTCATAGGGTTGTGACAATTACACAAATTATTACTTTTAAAGCACTTACAAAAGTGCCTGTCACTAGAAGAGGTATTCAGTGTTAGCTAGTAGTAGTAGTAGTCATAGTGATTTCTTTTTTGTATTCAGCCTTTTTTTTAAGTACAATTTATTAATTCTTCCTTTTATACATCATGCCACTGGTTTTAAGTCTTAAGAATTATTTTTAAGTATATTTTATTGAGTATGCTATGTAGTCATCCCCTTTATTTCCCTCAGCCCTGCACTCCCTCCAGAATTCGCCCCGTGACCTTAGTTCATGTCCATGGGTTGTACATAAAATTCTTTGGCTTCTCGGTTTCCTATACTATTCCTAACCTCCTCCTGCCAATTGTTTGTTTTGTGTCTGCCAATTGTGCTTCATATTCCCTGTACCTTTCCCCTATTCTCTCCCTCCCCCTCACCACTGATAACCCTCCATGTGATCTCCATTTCTGTGATTCTGTTCCTGTTCTAGTGTTTGCTTAGTTTGTTTTTATTTTTGTTTTGTTTTTTTTTATTTTATTTAGTTATTTTTCAAGTACAGTTTTTTTGTCTATTTTTCCCATCCCAGCCTCCCCTGCCCCTTGCTCCCCCCCCCCTCCCATTTCCTCCCCCCCCCCCTTAGTTCTCGTCCCTGTGTCCTTCCTATTTGTTCCTCCAAATCCCTCCCCCTTTTTCCCCTTAACTTCCCTTCCTTCTCCCCTCTGGTCACTATCCCCTTGTTCTCTATTTCAGTGTCTTTGTTTTTTGGGTTTTTTTTTTTCTGCTTACTTGTTTGTTTTGTTGTTTAGCTTCCTGTTAAAGGTGAGATCATATGGTATTTGTCTTTCAGCACCTGGCCTATTTCACTCAGCATAATGCTTTCCAGTTCCATCCATGTTGTTGCAAAGGGTAGTAGCTCCTTCTTTCTCTCTGCAGCATAGAATTCCATTGTGTATATGTACCACAATTTTTGGATCCATTCATTTACTGATAAGTTCAGTTGTTGATCAGTGTGAGCTGTTATTTTACTGTGCATAGTTTTTTTTTCTTAGATAAGTCCCTTTATCATTTCATAAGATAAGGAATCGGTGATGATGAACTCCTTTAAGTTGACCTTGTCTGGGGAGCACTTTATCTTCCCTTTCATTCTAAATGATAGCTTTGCTGGATAGAGTAATCTTAGATGTAGGTCCTTGCATTTCATGACTTGTAATACTTCTTTCCATCCCCTTCTTGCCTGTAAGGTCTGTTTTAAGAAATCAGCTGACAATCTTATGGGAACTCTCTTTGTAGGTAACTCTCCTTTTCTCTAGCTGCTTTTAAAATTCTCTCCTTATCTTTAATCTTGGGTAATTTAATTATGATGTGCCTTAGTGTGTTTTTTCTCAGATCCAACTTCTTTGAGACTCTCTGAACATCCTGGACTTGCATGTCTAGTTCCTTCTCCAGATTGGGTAAGTTCTCCATTATTTTATCAGATAAGTTTTTAATTTCTTGCTCTTCTTCTCTTTCTGGCACTTCTAAGATTTGGATGTTGGAATGTTTAAAGTGTCCCAGAGGTTCCTCAGCCTCTCCTCTTTTTTTTTAAATTCTTTTTTCTTCAATCTCTTCTGGTTAGATGTGTATTTGTTACTTTTTTTTTCAAATCATTGATTTGGGTCCCAGTTTTGTTCCTTAACTGTTCATTCCTTGTATATTTTCCTTTATTTCACTTTGTATAACCTTAATTTCTTCCTTTATTTTGCAACCATACTCAATCATTTCTCTGAGCATCCTGATTACCAGTGTTTTGAGCTCTGCATCTGACAGGTTGTCTATCTCATCGTCGCTTAGTTTTTAGTTTTTTGAGTGTTTTTTTGAGTTTTCATGTGTTCTTTCATTTGGGACATATGAAAAGTTTTGGCACACCTGTTATGCTGTAAAGGCAGAGCCTTAGGCATTCACCAAGGTGTGGTAGTGGGGCTGTATGTGGGGGAGGGATCAGAGAGGGAATAATGCCACTTGTTAGCTTACTGAGCCCTTGCCCCACTTTCCATCACTTCTCTCACTTCCCACAAGCAGATTGTGCATTTTCAGGTGCTGATTCCTGAGTGGGTGGGCTTGTATACATTCTAGGATCCCATGGGCCTCTCCAATGAACTCTCCTGTGAAATTAGGAGTTTCTCCTACTGCTGCAACCCCCACAGGTTTTTACAGCCAGAGGTTTTTGAAGCTTTAGTTTCCTACACTGGAACCCTGGGTTTCCCAGTCTCTCTCACCCCTCAGTTGTTCCTCCTGGCTTATCCACATTCAGATGTAAGATATTCCAGTCTACCAGGCACCTTCTTGCCCACCCCAGACTGCCAGTCATTGCCTTGTCTCTGGCCCTCTCTGCCCCCAGCTGACTGTCTCTGCCCCTCCTACCAGTTCGAATGAATGTTTCTTCTGTAATTCCTTGGTTGTCAGATTTCCATGTAGTTTGATTTTCTGGCAGTTCTGGTTTCTTTTTGCTTTTAAATTGGTTGTTATCCTTCTTTTGGTTGTGCAAGGAAGCAAAGCGCATCTACCTACTCCTCTATCTTGGCTGGAACCATAGTCATAGTTTTTTGTATTGAGCCCAAGCAGAATCATACTATATTAGAAGCACATTCATTCCTTCAGTCAATCAGTCAGGAAATATTGGGGATTTACTGCATGTCAGACACTGTGATAACTGCTGGTTATACTGTGGTAAAGGAAAAAAATGGTATCTCTGCATTTGGGATTACATTTTGCCTCAATTCATCCTATATACCCCTGTTAGACTTGTGTTTCTAAAGCAGCTCTTAACTCAGTCTAAGGTGTTCTTCTTAAGATTTCCTTGGATTTGAACACTTTCTCACCTCAAGCCTGACTTATTCACCTCTACCCCTTCTTTCCTCTCTCTTACACTTTCTCTTACTCCCCTCCTAGTGCCTCCAGCCACTGTGTCTCTTTCCTTCACCCACTCTCCTTTTTGTGCAGCTCTGCTTTTTTCTCTTCTACCCAGCTCTCCATAAATTACCTTTCCCCACTTTCATCCTACAGCTCTTCTTCTTTCATCTTGCCTCAAGAGCCAAAGGCTTTAAGAATGAACTAAGCAATCAAGAACCAGGTTGCCCACCCCCACAGGCAAGATCTCTGATAGCCTCTCTGGATTACTCATGTGGTCTGACTTAGCTTATATATCCATCTGACTTCCAGATTTCAGCTTTTCAGGAAGAGGCGGGTTTTGGGGGGTCTTTTGAGGGTTTGTTTTTGTTTGTTTGTTTTTTGCTAGGAATATTAAATCTCCCTCCAAATGAATGCATCTGAGTATATTGCTGTGTGTGATGATGGCTGGGGTAGGTTAGAATGAGAAGTGCTCAGAGTCTAGGCAGTCTTTATGGCTTGTCTCATATTGATAAATGCAATTTTAGCCTGTCATGAAGTTGCCACCCTGCTCAGCCAGCCCAGGGAGAAACTTTGAGGGATTTGACACCATATTAAGTTTTTAATAATGTCACAGCCTTAAGGCTAGATGCAGGGAAATAGCTTTGGAATCAACAACTCTTTGCTACCCCTGCTGGAGCTGTACCCTGACCTCATATACTCCATTTCTACCCCTCCCCACTGCTAATTACAATTTCTCCACTTCATACCTCTTACTGCTTATACGAATTCCCTTTTCTGAAAGTTTTGGTTTGAGTAATAAAATGACTGTCAGCTGATACCCACCAATGCATTAATGATTAATAATGAAGATACAACCCCTGAAAATGCCTTTTAAACCCAGCAGAATAAACTACAGTCTCTAGACAGGCTAATGGGACCAATGTGACTTCCTTGTTAAGTACAGAGAAAAGAGTAACAATTCATTTAAAATAAGAAAAGCTCCCTCCATACATTTATGGGCCTGCATTTTTTGGCTATGTGATTCTGAGCATCACTCCTAGCTCTCTGAATCTTCCTCTCCTCATTTTAAAAACAGAGTAAAAAGTTCCTTCCCCTCTTCCCACCTTATCTAGGGTATCATGTTGATTAAGGTGGAGGTAATTTGGAAATTACATAAGGTTTTTGATGGATTAAGGGTGCCGGGTCCATGTCTTTTTTTTTTTTTCTTTTACTGTTCAGGCAAAGGATATCCCACAATCTCCAATGAATCTCCCACACTGGGAATGTTTATATTGACTGCATTTTTTAATAGGGCCACAGGTCTCATTTATCTGGAGGTTTGGAGAATGCTGGAGGAGGAACAATGAGTAAGGGAAACTATAGTTGTTTTCATGGCTGTAACCAGGTCAGAGAGTGGGCAAAATAATTAGTACTTCCTTAATATATATTTATATTTTTATATATATATATATATTTATTTATATTTATATTTATATATATTTATATATATTTATATTTATATATTTTCAAGTAAAAATACATAGTATTTTTTGCAGCAAGAATATTTAAGATCTATTGTTTTAGCAACTTTCAAGCATATAATACAATTTAACTCTAGTCATCAGGTTGTACATTAGAGCCCCAGGATTTATTTATTTTACAACTGGAAGTTTATGCTCTTGACCAACATCTCATTTTCCCAAACCCCCATCTTCTGGTATCCACCATTCTACCATATCTATAAGTTCTACATTTTTCTATAAGTTTGGCTTTTTTATCTTCTATATATAAGCAAGATCATGCAATATTTTTTCCCATGCCTGGTATTTCACATAGTGCAATGTCGTCAAGTTCCATTCATGTCATTGCAAATGAAAAAATTTCCTCTTATACCATGATTGAATAATATTCCATTATATATGAGGATTCATGGAATACACACATACACACACACACACACACACACACGCTATTTTGGGTGTATTTACTATGTTCTGTATCAGGAAGCATTTATGTTTCATCTGTTTTATCCAATTCAGAGTTATCCAAAACACCATGAAGTAGAGACAATTATTATTTACAGACAAGAAAATGGAGCCTAACAGAAGTTAAGGAATTTGCACAAGGTCGCACAGCTAGGAAAGGGGCTGTTCTAGATTTGAACTCACAGACTGACAAGAGAGCCTGTGCTCTCAGCTATTACAGTACAAGTTGCCAGTATTTGTTGAGAATGAGGAGGAAGACAGCTGATTTTGGGGTCTGAAGAAAGTAAAACAATTTAACTTAACCTTTGAGGAACATTGGATGGGAAATGATCACCACTAACTGAAAGGAGTTACAGCAAGACTTAGTTTATCAAAACTTTTGATCCAAATACTTCTGATGGAAAAGAAGGGGCAACAAGCTCCTGCAGATACACCTGTGATATTACCTAAACTGTATCTACAAGCAAAAAATATCTACGTGGCTGGACTTCTGGTCACGATGGATGTGTAGACAGATACACTTTGCCTCCTTGTGCAACCACAAAAAGGATTACAACTAAATCTCAAAACAAGAAACATTTAGAACTGTCAGAAAATTGAACTGTATGTAAATCCAATAACCAAGGATTTAAAGAAGCCATATTCATCCAGATAGATGTCTTTAACAGGGACTCAAGCAGCTCTACCTAATATACAGAAAAAAACCATAGAGAGGCTGCCAAATTGAGGAAAGAAAGAAATATGGCCCAAATGAAAGAACAGAACAAGACCCCAGAAAAAGAACTAAACAAAACAAAGATAGCCATGCTATTAGCTACAGAGTTCAAAACACTGGTAATCTGGATGCTCAAAGAATTCACTGAGTACAACAACAACATAAAGGAAGAAATGAAGGTTATACTCAGTGAAATAAAGAAAAATCTAGAGGGAACCAACAGTGAAGGAAAGGAAGCCAGGATTGAAATCAATGATTTGGAACATAAGGAAGAAATAAGCCAGAACAGAAAGAAGAAACAAGAATTCAAAAACATGATGAACATATAAGAAGGCTCTTGGGCATCTCCAATCGAGCCAACGTCTGAATCATAGGGATGCCAGACAGAAAAGAGAAGGAGCAAGAAATTGAAAACTTATTTGAAAAAGTAATAAAAGAAAACTTCCCCCATTTGGTGAAGGAAATGGACATACAAGTCCAGGAAGCACAGAGAGTCCCAGATAAGTTGGATCCAAAGAGGCCTACACCAAGACACCATAATTAAAATGCCAAAGGTTAAAGATAAAAGGAGAATCTTTTTTTAAAATTTTTTATTGATTATGCTGTTACAGTTGTTCTATTCCCCCTTTCATTCCCTCCACCCTACCCCCCATCCCCATCATTACCCCCCCTTTAGTTGATGATTATGTGTCTCGAGTCCTTTATATTCTATATTTCCCATGCTATTCTTGCCCCTCCATCTATTTTCTATCTACTGTCTATGCTACTTATTTTCTGTACCTTCTCCCCCTTCTCCTCCTCCCACTCCCCTGTTGCTAACCCTCCTTGAGATCTTCATTTCTATGTTTCCACTCCTGATCTCGCTGTCCTTTTAGTTTGCTTTCGTTTTAGGTGTGGTTGTTAATAACTGTGAGTTTGTTGTCCTTTCACTGTTCATGTTTCTTTAACTTCTTTTCCTTAGGTAAGTCCCTTTAACATTTCATATAATAAGGGCTTGGTGATGATGAACTCCCTTGAATTTGATCTTATCTGAGAAGCACTTTATCTGTCCTTCCATTCTAAATGAAAGTTTTGCTGGATAGAGCAATCTTGGATGTAGGTCTTGGATTCCATGACTTGGAATACCTCTTTCCAGCCCCTTCTTGCCCGTAGGGTTCTTTGAGAAATTCGCTGACAGTCTGATGGGTACTCCTTTGTAGGTGACTGTCCCCTTAGCTCTTGCTGCTTCTAGGATTCTCTCCTTCATTTTAATTTTGGCCAATGTAATGATGATGTGCCTTGGTGTGTTCCTTCTTGGGTCCAACTTCTTTTGGGACTCTCTGAGCTTCCTGGATTTCCTGGAGGTCTATTTCCTTTGCCAGATTGGGGAAATTCTCCTTTATTATTTGTTCAAATAAGTTTTCCACTGGTGGCTGTGCCTTTCCCCCTTCTGGTACCCCTATAATTCGGATGTTGGAGTGTTTAAAGATGTGCGGGAGGTTCCTAAGACTCTCCTCATTTCTTTGAATTCTTGCTTTTGACTCTTTTCTGTTTGGCATATTTGCTTTCTTCTGGTCCACTCCATTGATTTGAGTCCCAGTTTCCTTTTCATTGCTATTGGTGTCCTGTGCAATTCCATTCATTTCAATTAGTTTTGCCTTCATATAGTTGTCTAATTTGTGGGTATAATCAACCAGTTCTGTGAGGATCCTGATCGCCAATGTTTTAAACTGTGCGTCTGAGAGTTTTGCTATTTCTTCATCGCTTAGATCTATGGGCTCTGGGGCTTTGAGATATTCTTGCGACATTTTTGGTCTGTTCTGGCCCTTTTGCGAGAAGCGGCGCCTTGGACCCCAGGTTGCTGTTGTGACGCTGTATGGGGGGGCGTGGTCAGAGTGGGGGAACGGCGACCCCCCGCAGTTTCCACAGCTGGGCGCAGGGATCAGCGACAGGTGGTTCACCTGGGCCGGGCCACCCAGAGTCGCTGTAGACGCCGCATGGGAGGGGGGCAGAGCAGGAAAGGCGGCGCCCCCACTGCCGCTTGCTGTGGGGACCAGACCCGGGGCTCCGGTCCAACCGCCCACTTCCCCGCCTCTGTCCACCCACGCACAAATGCGCGACCACAGTCAACACGCAGCACCGCTCCCCGCTGTCTCCCCCCGCAGTCGCCGCTCTGGCTGCCCGTCGGTCGCTCACTAGGTCCAACCGCACCGAATCCGCGGTATGGATTCCGTGCCCGAGACTGCCGACCGAGCCGTAACCTCGTTTCACCAGCCGCTGGTTTCTCCCCACCAGCAGGCGAAGAATTTGTTTTTAACGGACTTCCGAAAAGTTCAATTTTCCATGTTCTGGCTGTGTTTTTTGTTGCTAATATTTAGTTGTCTCTAAACTTGGTTGTGTGAGAAGGCACGGCACATCCACCTATGCCTCCACCTTGGCGGAAGTAAAAGGAGAATCTTAAAAGCAGCAAGAGAAAAGCAGAGAGTTACTTACAAAGGAGTACACATAAGACTATCAGCTACTTTTTCAAAAGAAATTTTGCAGGCAAAAAAATGACTGGCAAGAAGTATCCAAAGTGATTAAAAGCAAGGACCTACAACCTAGATTACTCAGCAAAACTATCATTTAGAATGGAAGGACAAATAAGGCACTTCCTAAACAAGGTAAAGCTAAAGGAGTTCATCATTACCAAGCCCTTATTATATGGAATGTTAAAGGGACTTATTTAAGAAAAAGAAGATCAAAACTATGAACATTAAAAGGCAACTACAGAGCCTTCTGTAAGATGGCAGTGGAGTAAGACAAAGGATTCCGCTTCCCCCCATGCACCAGAGAAAAACCTCGCTGATCTGCGGAGGAGTGCAGCAAGTAGCCAACACTGACCCAGAAGGAAAATAGGACCGAAAGAGGGACAGAATGACAGAGAGGAGAATGGCTGCAGGCAAAAGGACGAGGAAACAGGAGGCACAGGCAAGGCGCGCCTTGCCAGGCCATGCCAGGGTCCGGGCTGGTCCACCTCAGACTCTGGGAGCCAAGGGCTGGCAGCAAGGTTCTTGGGAGAGAGCCGGGTCTTCAGCTCCCTCCCTACCCAGCTGGGTGGAGTTTGAAAGAGACCTGGCAGAGATCTGTTTGCTTAAAGTGTCAGAGAGGAATGGGCACAAGGAAGCCAATGAGGGGTCCTTGAGCACCCGTGAAGTCCATGGTTGCTGGCTTGAGAGAATTGAGAGTCACCCTTACATTCCCCTATAGCACTGGGAAAGGTTTGTGCCCATGCCTGGGGGACCAGGGAAGCCTGGCTTGGAGCACACGCCCGCACCCCAGCCCAGGACTGAATCCTGGGGAAAGTCTGCTCTCAGTGGGGCGCTGGGGATAGGCTCTGGTCCCAATCTTGGAACAGCACTCGTGAGAATGGCTGAGTTCACCAAGAAGGGAGAAAGGCTACATCAGTTGCCCCTCAGACTGTTACAGCTTGTGTGACCCCAAAAATGGTTTGACCATCTGGAAAACCAACAAGAGGGATTTTTTTAAATAATCATTTTTAAACTTTATTAATATTTTATCTTTCAATACTTTTACCCTCTCTCTTCTTCTTTCTTATTTTGTTCCTTCTTCGTTTCCTTCCAAACCTACCACTTTTTCCTCCATTCTGCTGCCTTTTTTTCTTTCTTTTCCATCCCCCTCCCCCCAAGTGAGACAAAAGACGTGGAATGGTGAAAAGACCAGAGTTGAACTCAAAGAGGGGGAATCCCAACAGTAGAGACAGAGTTACAAAATTCAATTTGCTATAGCAAAAAAACTACAAGTTACTGCATATTTGTATTTTTTCATTATTCTTACATCTTTTATTTTAATAGTATCTTTGTATCCCTCCTCTTTCTGTATAGTCTTCTTTGCCTTGGCTGGATACATTGTATCACGTGGCAGATTTCCCCTCAATCATAGTGTATTGCTAATTTACTGTCCTTTACTTCCCCTTCCCAATTAGCACACTGTTGCAGGTCCAATACTCCCTATTCTTGGTATCTCATATATTCTGTCATATGATTGTTGCTCTAATATTATTGTAAATAATAGCTGTTCCATACTATTCTAAATACTACACAACACCCCTCCCAGATCTTAGCCTACTTCATTGTTTCCTTAACTATAATACTGTAGTAGTTAACTCTATTCTCTCTCACACTACACCTATTGGCCATCCTTTATTCTCACCTTACCTCAGAATCAGACCTCACACAACCTCACCACTTTCTAGATACAACTCACAAACCTTCCCTCCCCAACAAGAGCTTTTTTTTCCATCTTTTCCACAAAGTGACTAGTTGGGTTGAAGATTACGGTTATCATTATACACACTCAAAGAATCTCCTATCTCTTCTCTACTGGCTGCTACTGTTAATATTATAGAATACTCTCCTGCTGTCAAAAACCAGTTTGCCTTCCCCCACCAAATGATCACAAAAAAATAGTTGCAAGCGGTGAACACCAGGATACCCACTGAAAGAGGAAACCCAACAACAAAGTAACCACCAACATATAACAACAGAAGAAGGTGAAGGAGGGAGTAGAAACCACACAACCCTCAACCCAAGACATATCTGGAAATACAACTAACCAGTGGAAGAACTACCCAGGGCAAACAACTGAACAAGAGCAAAAGAGAATCCTCAAAATCCTGTACATGCAGAAGAACTAGCTTCAACACAAACTGCCCTCACCAGGACAACAAATTAAAATGGGTGGTGGACAGAGGGACCATCAGTTCACCAACTGGTGGGAAGGACCCACAAAAGACCCAGAATCGAGAAAAACCCAAAGAAAAAATTAGAGCATATATAAAGGACAGTCCAAGACCAGTGATATGGGAAGATCAAGGAGACTATACCACTGAATCTCACAGGTATTATACCACAGAAGTTCACACCATAAATCCAGGAAGCCAAAAAAAATCAATTTAAGAAGCTATAGTTAACAAGAAGAGTCTTACAGACAATGGGAAGACAAAGAAACAACCTCCCAGAAAAAAAAGAAAGCCTCAGAAGGAATGCTAGATGAAATCTTGCTAGAGGCAAGTCACCTATCAGGTATTCAAAGCACTGCTTATCAGTGCTTCACAATGAGCTACCAGAAACTATAGGGGAGCTACAATAAACTCACCGCAAACTATATCAACATGAAAAAGGAAATAGAAACTATCAGCAAGGGCCAAGAGGAAATGAGGAATACAATTTCGGAGCTGATGAACACAGTGGAAGGAATGAACAGCAGGATAAATGAAGCAGAAGATCAGATCAGCGAATTGGAGGACAAAGTAGAAAAAAAATCCTGGAAAGAGCAAGAAAAGAAAAAGAGGCTCAGAAAGAATGAAGACGAATTAAGAGAAATGCAAAACAATATGAAACCTAATAATATTCAAATAATAGGGATACCAGAAGGAGAAGAAGGAGAAGAACAAGGAATAGAAAACCTATTTGAAAAAGTAATGAGGGAAAAACTTCCCTAATTTGATGAGAGAAAAAAAAACACACAAATCCAGGAATCACAGAGAGTCCCAATCAAGAGGAACCCAAAGAGGCCCACTTCAAAACACATCATCATTAAAGTGGCAAAATTCCAAGACAAAGAGAAAATCTTAAAGGCAGCAAGGGAGAACGAGGAAGTAACATACAAGGAGCCCCAATAAGGTTAGCTACTGACTTTTCAGTGGAAACACTCCAAGCAAGAAGAGAATGGCAAGAAATATTCCAAGTAATGATAACCAGAGGCATGCAACCAAGGTTACTTTACCCAGCAAGGCTCTCAATCAAGATAGAAGGCCAAATAAAGAGCTTCCAAGACAAAAGAAGTCTAAAAGAATACACCTACTCCAAACCAGCTCTGCAAGAAATACGAAAAAGACTGCTTTAAGGAAAGGAAGGTAAGAGAGAGACAATGAGAAACACAGGTATAAAAATAACAATGAATAAGTACCTATCAATAATAACCTTAAATGCAAATGGATTAAATGCTCCAATCAAAAGACATAGAATAACTGAATGGATAAGAAAGCACAACCCACATATTTTCTGCTTACAAGAGACTCACCTCAGAACAAAAGACCTATACAGACTAAAAGTGAAAGTCTGGAAAGAAATTTTCCAAGTAAACAGCCAGGGAAAAAAAAGGCCAGAATAGCAATATTCATATCAGGCACAATAGTCTTCAAAAAAAGGACATAAAAAGAGACCCAGAAGGTCACTTTATAATATTCAATGTAAGAATCCACCAAGAAGCCATTCACATCGTAAATATATATGTACCGAATATAGGAGCACCCAAAGAAATAAAGAAAATCTTAGAGCACTTCAAGAAAGATATTGACAGAAACACAATTATAGTTGGGGATTTTAACACACCACTGTCAAAAATGGACAGATCTTACAAACAAAATATCAACAAAGATATTGTGGAATTGAACACTGCCCTGGATGGAATGGACTTAGCTGATATATATAGAGAGCCCTTCATTGCAAAGAAGATAAATAGACATTCTTTTCAAATGCACATGGAACATTTTCAAAGATACACCACATGATAGGACACAAAATGAACCTCAACTAATTTAAGAAAATTGAAAACATCCCGAGCATTTTCTCCAATCACGAGGGACTGAAATTGGAAACCAACCCCAAGAGAAAAGAACCAAAACATTCAAAATCATGGAGATTGAATAGCATGCTATTAAACAACAAATGGGTCAAGAATAAAATTAGGGAAGAAAAATAAGTTTCTGGAAACAAATGAAAATGAACTCACGACAAACCAAAAGTTATGGGACACAGGGAAGGCAGTCCTGAGAGTGGAGTTCATAGCAATACAGACCTACCTGAAACAGATAGAAACATTTTAAACAAAGAACCTAACCCTACGCCTACAAGAACTTGAGGAACAACAACAAAGACAGCCCAGAGCAAGTAGAAGGAAGGAAATAACCAAAATCAGAGCAGAATTCAATGACATAGAGACTAAAAACATAATTCTAAGGATGAATGAATCCAGGAGCTAGTTTTATGAAAAGATAAACAAAATTGACAAACCTTTAAGCAGGCTCCTCAAAAAAAAAATAATAAAAGAGAGAGAGAGAGAACCGAAATAAACACAATCAGAAATGAAAGAGGGGAAAAAAAGAAATGAAAGAGGAGAGATTACAATTGACCCCACAGAAATAGAAAGCATTGTAAGAAATTACTATGAAGAACTGTATGCCAAGAAATCTGAAAACCTAGGTGAAATGGACACATTTCTAGAAAAATATAATCTTCCAAAACTCAATGAAGAAGCAGAAAGCCTGAATAGACCAATAACGGCAAATTAATTTGAAGCAGTAATCAAAAATCTCCTGAAGCACAAAAGCCCTGGACCAGGTGGTGTCACAGGAGAATTCCATAAAGCATTTAAGGAAGAGCTAACTCCTATGCTTCACAGACTATTCCAAAATATCCCAAATGATGGAAGACTCCCAAACTCTTTTTATGAAGCCAGCATCATCCTAATCCCAGAACCAGATGAAGATACAACAAAGAATGAAAACTTCGGGCCAATATCGCTGATGAACATAGACACTAAAATCCTCAACAAAATATTGGCAAACTGCATCCAACAATACATTAAAAAAATCATACACCATGGCCAACTGGGATTCATTCCAGGAATGCAAGGAGGGTTCAATATTCATAAATCAGTAAACGTAATACGTCACAAACAAAAGCAAAGACAAAAATCACATGATCATATCAATAGATGCGGAAAAAGCTTTTAATGAGGTACAATACCCATTTCTGATAAAAAGAATCAGAACGTGAGAATAGAGGGCGCGTTCCTCAATATAATAAAGGCCATATATGAGAGACCTACAGCCAATATCATACTCAATGGGCAAAAACTAAAAGGTTTTCCACTAAGATCAGGAACAAGATGAGGATGTCCACTTTCACCACTTCTATTCAATATAGTATTAGAAGTTTTGGCCACAGAGATCAGGCAGAAAAAGGAAATAAAAGGCATCCAAATAGGAAAGGAGGAAACAAAACTGTCACTGTTTGCAGATGACATGATAGTGTACATGGAAGATCCTATAGACTCTACCCAAAAACTGCTCAAACTAATTAATGAATTTGGCAAAACAGCAGGATACAAAGTCAATATCCAGAAATCAAAGGCATTTTGTATACCAACAGTGAATCAGCAGAAGCAGAAATAAAGAAAAAATCCCATTTGGTATAGCAAAAACAAAAAATAAAATATCTGGGAATAAACCTAACCAAGGAGGTAAAAGACCTGTATGCAGAAAACTACACAGCACTGAAGAAAGAAATCAGGGAAGACACAAACAAATGGAAACATATACCATGTTCATGGATTGGAAGAATTAACATCAAAATGTCCATACTATCCAAAGCAATGTACTGATTCAATGCAACACCTATTAAAGTACCAATGACATACTTCACAGACATACTCCATAATTCATAGAACAACAACTTCAAAAATTATATGGAACCATAAACAACCCCAAATAGCAGCTGCAATTTTGAGAAAGAAGAACAAAGTAGGAGGTATCACAATACCTGATATCAAACTGTATTACAAGGCCACTGTAATCAAAACAGCCTTGTACTGGCATAAAAACAGGCACATAGACCAATGGAACAGAACAGAGAGCCCGGAAATAAACCCAAATCTCTACAGCCAATTAATATTTGACAAAGGGGGCAACAACATAAAATTTACTAATAATAGCCTCTTCAACAAATGGTGTTGGGAGAACTGGACAGCTACATGGAAAAAAATGAACTTGAGCACCAACTTACACCATACACCAAAATGAGTTTTAGGTGGATAAAAGATTTAAATATAAGTTGTGACGCTATTAAAATTTTAGAAGAGAATATTGGCAGGAAAATCTCAGATATTTCACACAGCAACATTTTTACTGATACGTCCCCTAGAGCAAGGGACATAAAGGAAAGAATAAACAAATGGGATCTCATCAAAATGAAAAGCTTCTGCATGGATAAAGAAAACAGTATTAAAATAAAAAGAGAACCAACCATATGGGAAAACATATTTGCCAATGATATCTCAGACAAAGGTTTAATCTCCAAAATATACAAAACTTACAGGACTCCACTCTAAGAAGACAAGCAACCCAATTAAAATGTGGGCAAAGGACTTGACTAGGTATTTGTCCAAGGAGGACATACAGAAGATCCAGAGACACATGAAAAGATGCTGAAAATCAGTAGCAATCTGAGAGATGCAAATTAAAACCACAATTGAAATACCACTTTACACCAGTCAGAATGGTCATCATTAACAAAGCAACAAACAACAAATGTTGGAGAGATTGTGGAAAAGAGAGGACCCTAATCAATTGTTTGTGGGATTGCAGACTAGTACAACCACTGTGGAAAACAGTATGGAATTTTCTCAGAAAACTAAAAATGGACCTACCTTTTGACCCAGCAATTCCACCGCTTGGATTATATCCTAAGAATCCTAAAACACCAATCCGAAAGAACCTATGCACCCCAATGTTCATAGCAGCACAATTTACAATAGCCAAGAGTTGGAAGCACCCTAGGTGGCCATCAGTAAACGAATGGATCAAAAAATTATGGTACATTTACACAATAGAATTCTATGCAGCAGAAAGAAAGAAGGAGCTCCTACCTTTTGCAACAGCATGGATGGAACTGGAAAGCATTATACTGAGTGAAATAAGCCAGGTGATGAGGGACAAATACCGTATGATCTCACCTTTAAGAGGAACCTAAAACACAAAACAAACAAGTAAAATATAACCAAAGATACTGAAATAGAGAACAGGGCCAGTGATCAGATGGGAGAGGTGAGAGAATTTAAGGGGAAAGGGGGAAGGATTTATAGGAACAAGTATAAAGGACAGATGGACAGTAACTAAGGGGGATGGAAGTGGAAGGGAAGTGGGGAGCACTGGGGGAGTGGGCTGGGATGGGAGTAAAAGATAGAAAACTGTAGTTGAACAAAAATTAAATAAGAAAAAAAGAAATATATAATATTAAAATAATTGCTGTGATAAGAAAAAAATGACAACTACATAAAGGATAGTTCATAATTATCAACAAATGCATGTAAAAAAACAAAGTAAGCAAACAACCAGAACAGGAACAGAATCATTGATGTGGAGATAATTTGTAGGGTAATCAGCGGGAATGTGGAAAGGGGAGAATGGGGGAAGAGGTACAGGGTATAAGAAACAGGATTGGGAGGTAGAAAATAGATGGGGGGGATGTTAAGGGTAGGAAGAAATGGAGAAGCCTAAGCACTTATATGCATGATCCATGGACATGAAATAAGTTGGGCTGGTTTCTGGAGGGAAGAGGGTATTAAGCAGAGGGGTGAAAAGGTGGAAAATTGGGACAACTGTAATAACATAACCAATAAAATATACTTAAGAATATCTAGGTGACTTTTATCATAAAACTTCATATAACTTTAGTGTTTGTTTTTTCCAATGTTATCTAGCAAAATGACGTACTCCTATTTTTCTCCTACAGAACCCTGACCACCACCCTACTGCTTTGTACATTCTGCTATGAAAGCTGTCCATTAACACTACCCCAATCTTATCTAAAACATAATGATTTAGTAGCATCCTTCTATACCTTCACAAACTGGAAATAACTCTGTGTCCCTTCCTATTACATTTTTGTTTCTTTTCTCTCTTGCCTTAAAACTTGTATTACAGGTTTCTGGGTTCATGTCTGGGTTTCCTGATGGTCTATGAGTTCCTGGATAATAGAGGCTTCATTAAATTGATGTGGGGGTTCTCCATAGCTGCCAGATGAGTACAGTTCTTATCTTTAATATCTGTACAAGAGGGGTGGGGTAGGCTGGGATGGGAGAAATAGACAAAAAACTGTACTTGAAAAATAACTAAATAAAATTAATTTAAAAAATATCTGTACAAGGTTATCTCAGTGCAGAAATATTAGCCAATGTTATTAATTTAATTAGTGGCTGCATTAGGTCTAGAACCCATGTCACCCAGTTTATTAGATAAGAAGAAGAGGCAGCATTGGGAAGAGGAAGAGAAAGAGTATTCTTCATAAGGTCATAAAATTTTGTTTTGTTCACTGCTGTATTTGCGTTTTCTAGAATAGTGCCTGATTCATAGTAAGTGTTCAATAAATATTTGCATAAATAATGAATGGAAAATTCATGCATGAATGTAAAGATGATGAAACTGACAGTAAACTCTTAATAGCAGCTATAGTATTTATCACTAGGCATTTATTTATTGTAAAGGTGCCCAGATTCACACACACACACACACACACACACACACACACACACACACACACACAGAAAAGTAAAGTCATAAATCTCACAGCTTTCTTAGCTGTAGTACTTTTCCATTGTTCTCTTGCTACACCAGTCTTTTTTAAGAGCAGTTTTGAAAATAATGAGGTAATTTTTACTGAGCTCTTGCATTAGCATTCTGATTAAATAGAAACGTAATGTGCTGGGGCAGACTGACTTAATTCTGTGTGAATGGTTTTTCAGAAATGGTAGAATTTAAATTAACATAAAAAGATAAAGGGAAAAATAAAACCAGTGTCTGTTGCTACTCTTATAGCCTTTTGTCTGCCATGCTATCTGGCATCATGAGGGTATTGTAGCTGGGATCTAAGGCTGCCAAAGCTGTTTTTTCATTGTAGAACTGGACTCAGGTAAAAAGAGAGTACAAATGTGGCTGAAAAAAATCACAGACCCTGTTGTCTTGTGCAATTATTTGCCAGTGATGATGTTCTAATAGCTCCTACCTCATGCTTCACTAAGGGTACTGCTACCTCATCTTCTGAATTTTCCCTCATTTGGCATGATGGCTCTTTATTTCTTTTTTTTAAGATTTTATTTATTTTTATAGAGAGGGGAAGGGAGGGAGAAAGAGAGGGAGAGAAACATGGATTGGTTGCCTCCCACATGGTCCCGACTAGGGACCTTGCCTGAAACCCAGGTATGTGCCCTGAGGAAGAATTGAGCAAACAGTCTTTTGGTCTGCAGGATGACACTGAACTGAACCACACCAGTCAGGGAAAGGCTTTTTATTTCTTACTACTTGTTGTATATTGAAGAAGATATATTTTCCTTAGCTCAACTCTAATCTTATATATGGGCCCCAATATAGTCCAAAGTTATATGAGCAAATTAATAAAGTGATTTCTTTCGTAGTTGGTGCCTTTTCTCAAGCAAGCCATCATTATATATTTTAAGATTCTTTTTTTATTATGGTATAATTATAATGTAACATTCCAGTTTTCCTGAATATGTGTTTAATTTAGTAACATTAGAACATACACGATATTGTGCAGCCACTGCCACTAACCATTTCCAGAAAATTTTCACCATTCCAAAAGGAAGTGATAGGGGCAAGATTCAGTCTTGGTCTGGTTTGTGATTTCTATGCCCTAATGAGTATGAAGCAATACTTCACTGTGATTTTCATTTTCTTATTGGTTCATAATGTTAAGCATTTTTTATGTTTTATTGGCCATTTGAATATTCTCTTAATAGAAATGTCTATTCAGGTTCTTTAATAATTTCAATAGTTTTGTTTTTAGTTATGGGAATTGTTCAATATAATATCAATATTAGTTTCTTTTCAGATATATGATTTGTAAATATCGTATCCCAATCTGTGGGTTGTCTTTTCACTCCCTTTATTGTATCTTTTAATGTGCAAAAAAATTGTTTTAAAATTTTTTATTTTAATTTTTGTTCAAGTACAGTTTTCTGTCTTTTACTCCTCAGTCCACCCACCCAACCTTCCCCCCTCCCTCTCATTTTCATCCCCCCCTAGTTTTTGTCCATGTGTCCTTTATACTTGTTCCTGTAAACCTTTCCCCTTTCCCCCTGAAATCCCCCTGAAATTCTTCCCCTCTCCCCTCTGGACACTGTCAGCCTGTTCTCTATTTCATTGTCTATATTTTCAGTGTCTATATTTGGTTATATTTTGCTTGCTTGTTTGTTTTATTGCTTAGGTTCCTGTTAAAGGTGAGATCATATGGTATTTGTCTTTCAACACCTGGCTTATTTCACTCAACATAATGCTTTCCAGTTCCGTCCATGCTGTTGCAAAGGGTAGGAGCTCCTTCTTTCTTTCTGCTGCATAGAATTCCATTGTGTAAATGTACCATAGTTTTTGGATCCATTCATTTACTGAGAGAAACCTGGGTTGCCTCCAGCACTTGACTATTGTAAATTGTGCTGCTATGAACATTGGGGTGCATAGGTTCTTTTGGATTGGTGTTTCAGGGTTCTTAGGGTATAAAAAACATGGAACACTTCACGAATTTGCATGTCATCCTTGTGCATGGGCTATGCTAATCTTCTCTGTATCATTCCAATTTTAGTATATGTGCTGCCGAAGCAAACACTAATGTTTTTTTTTATAAGAAACTTTTTTAAAAGATTTTTTATTTATTTATCTTTAGAGGGGAAGGGAAGGAGAGAGGGAGAGAAACATCAATGTATGGTTGCCTTTCGTGCGTCCCCTGTTGGGAACTGGCCTGCAGGGAACCTGCCTGCAACCCTGGCATGTGCCCTGACTGGGAATCGAACCGCGATTGTCTGGTTCGCGGGCCTGTGCTCAATCCACTGAGCTACACTAGCCAGGGCTGTTTTTTAAATATTTTTTATTTATTATTTTGGACAGAGGAGAAAGGAGGGAGAAAGTGAAGAAGAGAAACATCTATGTGTGGTTGACTCTCACATGACCCCTACTGGGGAACTTTCCCATAATTCAGGCATGTGCCCTGATTGGGAATTGAACCAGTGAACCTTTGGTTCACAGGCCAGCACTCAATCCACTGAGCCACACCAGTGAGGGCAAAATTTTTGATTTTTATGAAGTCTAATTTATCTGTTTTTTGCCATTACTTTTGGTGTCACATTCAAGAAATCAACAAATCCAATATCATGAAAAATTTTCTCTGTTTCTTGTAAACATTTTGTAATTTCAATCTTTTCATTGAAGTTTACATCTGTTTTAAGTAAATTTTTGTATAAAGTGTAGTATAAGGGTCTAATTTTATTCCTTTGCTTGTGGATATCAAGTTTTCCCAGTATCATTTGTTGAAAAGTATCCTTTTCTTATTGAATGGTGTTGGTGTGGTGACCTCATTGAAAATTAATTGACCATATATACAAGAGTTTATTTCTGGGCTCTCTATTTCAGTGGTCTATTTGTATACCTCTTATGCCAGTACTTCACACTTTGATTACTGTAGCTTTGTTGTAAATTTTGGAATCAGAAAGTGTGAATCCTCCAACTGTTCTTTTTATCCCCTAAAAATAGTTTTGGTCATTCATGCTCTCTTGAGATTCCATGTAAAATTTAGGATGGGCTTTTCCATTTCTTAGAAAATGCCATTGGAATTTTAACAGGAATTGCATTGTATCTGTATATTGTTTTGAGTGATAATGTCATCTTAACCTTA
Organism: Artibeus jamaicensis; assembly: GCF_021234435.1. Taxonomy (NCBI): domain Eukaryota; kingdom Metazoa; phylum Chordata; class Mammalia; order Chiroptera; family Phyllostomidae; genus Artibeus; species Artibeus jamaicensis. The sequence continues at coordinate 1,626,595 of NW_026521840.1, read as the reverse complement.
AGACTTTCAGTCTACACACATGGAATTATTTTGTTTATATATTTTTACCTTTACTTTTTCCTCAGTAATGATTTGTTGCTTTTAGTGTACAAGTCTTCTGCTTTCTTGGTTAAACTTATTCCAAAGTAATTTATTAATTTTAATACTATTATGAATAAAATTGCTTTTTATAATTTATTTTCTGATTGCCCATAATTAGAATATAAAACTACACATGATTTTGGTGTGTTCATTTTTGCATCTTACAACTTTGCTAAATTCACTTATTAGCTGCAATAGATTTGTCTGTGGGTTATGTTGTATGTGAGGTCTATTTAGTGTTTTCTACATATATGATCACATCAGCTATGAATATAGATATTTTACTTTTTCCTTTAGAATTTGGATATCTTTTTTTCTCTTGCCTAATTGATGTGGCTATCACTTTCAATACTATGTTGAATAGAAATGGTAAAAGTGTTCATATTTGTCCTTTCCCATAAGGGAAAAGCTTTCAGATTCTGCCCATTGAGTATGATGGTAGTTGTGGGGTTTTTGTGTATGACCTTTATTGTGTTCAGAAAATTTCTTCTTTTACTAGTTTACTGAGTGTTTTCGTCATGAAATAGTGTGGAATATATTGAAATGTTTTATTTGTTTCAATTGAGATGATTTTTAAAAATTTTTTAATTTGGTTAATATGGTAGATTACATTGATTGATTTTCATGGGATGAATGATCAGCATTGAACAAATGTCTCACATGGTCATGGTGCATAATCCTTTTAATATGCTGCTGAATTTGGTTTTCTGGATCTTTTTTTTAAATTCCTGTATCAAAGTACATAAAAATATTGCTCTGTAATTTTATTTTTGTGTGTCTTCCTTTGGCTTTGTCATCAGTGTAATTGTAATGCTGACATCATAGAAGGAGGTAACATAGGTAATAGTCCTACCTCTTCAATATTTTGACAGGATTTGAGAATAATTGCTGTTAATTTTTAAAAATCTTTGGTAGAATGCACCACTGAAGACTTCTGATTCTGGTCTTTGCTTTTGGGAGAGATTTGTTATTATGGATTGAATCACTGTACTGTTTTGAATCTATTTAGATTTTTTATTTCTTCTTAAGTTAAGTATTATATATTTTTTTTACTTTGTTCATTGCAAGTAAGATTTACAACTTTTTGGTGTACAATGATACATATTGTAATCCTTTTTATTTCTATGAAACTTTTACTAATGTCCTCACATTTTTCCTGATTTCAATAATTATGAAAGACCCACAACTAATGTCATACTCAATGACAAAGACTGAAGGTTTTGTGCCTAAATTAAGAAAAATACAAGGGTGTTTTGGCTGATGTGGCTCAGTGGATTGAGTGCTGGCCTACAAACCAAATGGTTGCTGGTTTAATTCCCAGTCAGGGCACAGGCCTGGGTTGCAGGCCATGTCAGCAGCTGGGGGCATGGGAGAGGAAACCGATTCATGTATCTCACTCACATTGATGTTTCCCTCCTTCCCTCCCATTCTGCCCGTCTCTCTAAAAATAAGTAAATAAAAAAATAAGTAGAAAAGACAATCAACAAAATAAAGCATATATTTGCAAATCATAGATCTGATAAGGATCTAGTATCCAGAATATATAAATAACTCATCCCACTCAACAACAGCAAAAAGACACATGAACTAATTGAAAATGACCAAAGGAGTTGATAAGATTTCTCAAAAAATAATATAAAAATGACCAACAAGCACTTAAAGAGACATTCAACATTCTTAGTCTTTAGGGAAATTCAAAGGAAAACCAGGAGATGCTATAGCACACCTACTATTATGATCATAAGTCTTTTTAAAGGAAAATAACGGATGTTTGTGAGACTGAGGAGAAATTAGAGCCTCCTTACATTGCTGGTAGGATTGTAAATGGCATAGTCACTGTGCAAAACAATTTATGTTTTCTCAATACATGAAACAAAATTACCACATGACCTAGCTATTCCACTGTTAGGGATAAACACAAAATAATTGAAAACAGATGTAAAAATAATGCATATACATTTATGTTTATAGCAGCACCATTCATAATAGCCAAAATGTGGAAACAGTCCTGATGTCCATCAGGTGATAAACTGGAAAAGAAAACACAGTACCTATAACAAGGAAATGTTATACAGTCCTAAAAAAAAAAAAGAATGAAATAGTGATACATCATGAACCTTGGAGCCAAATGCAAAAGCCTGCATGTTGTATAATTTTTTAATAAGAAATATCTAGAATAAGTAAATCTATAGAGACAAAAAGTAGATTAATGGTTGTGGAAAATAAGTCATAAGAGTGACTGTTTAATGGATATGAGGGTTTTTTTAGGGGTAATGAAATTGTTCTGAAAGTAGAGTGGTAATGTTCACATAACATTTTGAATGTCCTAAATGTTATGAAAGGTACATTTTATGCTATTTGTATTTTGTCAAAATAAAAATAATAATAAAATTTTTTAAAGGGAAGGGAAACAACTGTTTCATGAACCAATGAATTGGTGGCCTTGATTGATAAAACTTCATGCAGAAGGCATGGGATTTGACTTTGGCCTGTAGGGATGGATAAAAGTTGGGTAGTTGTAGAAAATTGATAGGTAAGTCAGAAACAGTTAAACTCAACATAAGCCACTGAAATATCTGCTATTAGTTTCAATGGCTGTACCACTCCAAGAGTAAAAATAGTAAGCAAGAAACTAAAAAAGGATTTAAAAGTAAGAAAGGGAGACAATATATTGTTGTACTTAGAAACCACGTTTTCATGCCGTAGAGTCAAAACTCAGCTATTTTGATTATTAGTGGTGTGACCCTGAACAACTTGGTGCCTCTCTGGTCCTATTATCTTTATCTATGAAATGGGGATACTTACCTATGTCACAAGATGGAGGGAATGAAATTTGAAGGTTTTTTGCAATAGTTTTGTTTATTTTTGTTCTGTTTACTTTTAGAATCTGGTTAAAAAATTTGAAAATGCCAGTCTAGCTCCACCACACTTGAAAAAAAATAAGTTACATGTTTTTTGTCTATATTTAAGACAGAGCATTGGAGGCAAAAACACTTTCTTCCACCCAGGTGGGTATACAGTTCTGCAAGAGGCAGGAATCAAGGGGATAGAATCCCCAGGGGCTAAATGAGATTTAGGGGGATGGAATTAAGTTTTTGCATCACCTAAACCTCCTAGGAAATTCACCTATGTAAACTACTCTCTCCTCACACCTGAGAGGTACAAGGTTTTATTTTGTCTTTGGTTATTGTGCTACATACATGGGCAAGGTTTGGATGGGGACACAGTTATATATATTGTTTTTGTTGTTGTTGTTTTTAACTTAGAGTGTACGTTCATAAACTAGGCCATGTTTTAATGTGGCCCTAGTATTTCATAGCTGAGTGATTTTATACAATTCATCTAACTTCTCTGTGATGTTATCCCCTATCTGTAGAGATAATAATTGAATGTACCTCATAGAGTTGTTGTTGAAACCAGAGAAGCTGGTGTTCATGAGGCCTGTCACCTACCAGACCCAATAAACACAGACAGGGATTGGATATTTATGGGCACTTTATTTAGATGGCTGGCAATCTGAGAAGACAGTGGGTTTGCACCCTAACAGACCATCTTACATTTCCTTTCAAGCCAGCCTTTTTTTTATAAGGGGGCAAAAGTGTAGGTAAGGGATTTGGAACTCAGGAAAGAGGTTAACCAGATAAAAGCTACAGTCCAGCAATTTTCCTAACATCCTTTCATCAGTTGACCAGTGATTTTCTGAGTCCTGTGTCCTGTGTCCTGGGTATTTTTCTCTGTCTGTGTCTGGGTGGTGGATTGTCTCTCTCTGGAACACAATGGCTCGAATACCACCCTGATTGCTTATGGTCTCTTCTGGAGCACAAAGGTCAGTCATTTGTGGTCTCCTGCAGTCAGGGTGAGCCGTATGTACCTCCAGTTCCGGAAACAATAGCTTTTCACATTAATTAGCTACTAGGCTTATTATCTATTAACTTAAACTAAAATTTTCTGACTCTTGAGTTCCCCCATCATTGTGAGGATTAAATGATTTAATGCACATACTGTAAAACATTTAGAAAACTTACTGGTATATTCTAAGAGTTCAGCAAACATTATACTATTTTAATTCTCCATTTACAGGTTTCTGCTCAACTAGCTTCATTACCAGTTTATCTCCCAGGCCTAACTTGGTATCTATCTCAAAGCAGACACATTAAAAAAATAAGTTTGTTAAGTGAATTATTAACTACTGATGGGTAAGCAATTATAATGTAACAAGGGCTATAGCAGAAGTTAAGTACAAGGCACTTGGCTGGGCAAGAGGGAGGGTATGAATATTTGAATAAATCAGGAAACTTTTCACTGAAAAGGGCCATTTTCTCTTAAAACTCTCACAGAACAGGGAGAACTATCTGAGCAAATTCTGCATCCTGGAAACAAGGCCATGTGATGCTGGATAGCCACCAGGTGGCAATATTGCAGAATGGATTCAAGAAACAGAAGAAAACACTAGAATAAGCCAGTTCCTTTCAGCCCAGAAAGTGTGAGTATATATACTTTCTCTCTCTCTTCTCTCCTCAGAAGTTGAAGGCATGATTTCCTTTCCCTTCTTTACATTGGTGTTGGACACTGACATTACTGTTATAGGCTTTTCAAGGAAGCTGTCTGTACTCAGGCCACTGTCAGCAGTCAGAAGAGAGAAATAGTACTATGTTTCTAGCTCTTCAGATAATAAGCTTTTAATTCTTATCTCACTACCTAGTGCTAACTTTGCTGTGTGCCACCCAATGGAGAAGGATAAAATGATAGGGGAGAAGCAAAAGTAACAATTTTTGAAGAGATAGACACTATATCAAGCATTTTATATGATGTTACTTTATTTGATTGCCATGAAAATCATATAAAATCAACAAAATAATATTTTAAAAATCTATTACACAGCTTAAGCAATTATTCACATTTGCATGGCTTACTTTATTTCAGCTATACTCTCACTTCCTGCATCTCACCACCACTGAAATATTGTGAGGCAAATTTCAGATGTCTTTTATTTCACTTTTAAATACTTTTTACCTATATAAAAAGATGAGAACTTAAAAAAACATAACCAAAAGTACCAATGGCATATTTCACAGACATAGAACAAACACTTTGAAAATTTATATGGAACCATAAACGAGCCCGAATAGCAGCTGCTCTTTTCAGAAAGAAGAACAAAGTAGGAGGGATCACAATACCTGATATCAAACTGTACTACAAGGCCAGTGTAATCAAAACAGCCTGGTACTGGCATAAAAACAGGCACATAGACCAATGGAACAGAACAGAGACCCCAGAAATCAACCGAATTCTCTACAGTCAATTAATATTCGACAAAGGGGGCAATAACATAAAATGGAGTAAAGACAGCCTCTTCAACAAATGGTGTTGGGAGACCTGGACAGCTACGTGCAAAAAAATGAAACTTGAGCACAGACTTACACCATACACCAAAATAAATTCAAGGTGGATAAAAGACTTAAATATAAGCCGTGACACCATTAAAGTCCTAGAGGAGAACATTGGCAAGAAAATCTCAGATATTTCACGCAGCAACTTTTTTTACTGACATGTCCCCTAGAGCAAGGAATATAAAGGAAAGAATAAACAAATAGGATCTCATCAAAATAAAAAGCTTCTGCGTGGCTAAAGAAAACAGTATTAAATTAGCAAGACAACCAACTGTATGGGAAAACATATTTGCCAATGATACCTCAGACAAAGGTTTAATCTCCAAAATATACAAAGAACTTACACAACTCCACTCTAAGAAGACACCCAACCCAATTAAAAAATGGGAAAAGGACTTGAACAAACACTTCTCCAAGGAGGACATACAGAACATTCACAGACACATGAAGAGATGCTCAATATCATAAGCTATCAGAGAGATGCAAGTTAAAACCACAATGAGATACCACTTTACACCAGTCAGGATGGCTATCATAAACAAAGCAACAAACAACAAATGTTGGAGAGGTTGTGGGGAAAAGGGGTCCTTAGTCCACTGTTGGTGGGATTGAAGACTGGTACAACCATTATGGAAAACAGTATGGAATTTTCTCAGAAAAATAAAAATCGACCTGCCTTTTGACCCAGCAATTCCACTGCTAGGATTATATCCTAAGAATCCTAAAACATCAATTTCAAAGAACCTATGCACCACAATGTTCATAGCAGCACAATTTACAATAGCCAAGAGTTGGAAGCAACCTAGGTGCTTGTCGGTAAATGAATGGATCAAAAAATTGTGGTACATATACACAATGGAATTCTATGCAGCAGAGAGAAGAAGGGCTACTACACTTTGCAACAACATGGATGGAACTGGAAAGCATTATGCTGAGTGAAATAGGCCAGGCATTGAAGGACAAATACCATATGATCTCACCTTTGACAGGAAGCTAAACAATAAAACAAACAAGCAAGCAGAATAAAAACAAAGACATTGGAATAGAGCACAAGTGGGCAGTGACCAGAGGGGAGAGGGAATGGAATTTAAGGGGAAAAATGGGGAGGGATTTGGAGGAACAAGTATGAAAGACACAGGGATGAGGACTCGGAGGGGGAGAATGGGAGGGAGGTGGGAAGACGGGCGGGGGGGGTGCTGGGATGGGAGAAATAGACAAAAAACTGTACTTGAAAAATACCTAAATAAAATTTAAAAAAAAACATAACCATAGCACCTTTACCACATCTAAAAACATGTCAGTACTCCTTAAATTATTAAGTATTCTGTTGGTATTTAAATTTGTCTGATTTTCTCTTTTTTTGTTGTTTAATTTTTATTTAATTATTTTTTAAGTACATTATTTTGTCTATTTCTCCCATCCCAGTGCCCCCCCCCCCCCCCTCTTCCCACCCCCCTCCCATTCTCCCCCTCCGGAGTCCTCATCCCTGTGTCTTTCATACTTGTTCCTCCAAATCCCTCCCCATTTTTCCCCTTAAATTCCATTCCCTCTCCCCTCTGGTCACTGCCCACTTGTGCTCTATTCCAATGTCTTTGTTTTTATTCTGCTTGCTTGTTTGTTTTATTGTTTAGCTTCCTGTCAAAGGTGAGATCATATGGTATTTGTCCTTCGATGCCTGGCCTATTTCACTCAGCATAATGCTTTCCAGTTCCATCCATGTTGTTGCAAAGTGTAGTAGCTCCTTCTTTCTCTCTGCTGCATAGAATTCCATTGTGTATATGTACCACAATTTTTTGATCCATTCATTTACCGACAAGCACCTAGGTTGCTTCCAACTCTTGGCTATTGTAAATTGTGCTGCTATGAACATTGTGGTGCATAGGTTCTTTGAAATTGATGTTTTAGGATTCTTGGGATATAATCCCAGCAGTGGAATTGCTGGGTCAAAAGGCAGGTCGATTTTTATTTTTCTGAGAAAATTCCATACTGTTTTCCATAATGGTTGTACCAGTCTCCAATCCCACCAACAGTGAACTAAGGTCCCCTTTTCCCCACAACCTCTCCAACATTTGTTGTTTGTTGCTTTGTTTATGATAGCCATCCTGACTGGTGTAAAGTGGTATCTCATTGTGGTTTTAATTTGCATCTCTCTGATAGCTTATGATATTGAGCATCTCTTCATGTGTCTCTGGATAATCTGTATGTCCTCTTTGGAGAAGTGTCTGTTCAAGTCCTTTTCCCATTTTTTAATTGGGTTCGATGTCTTCCTAGAGTGGAGTTGTGTAAGTTCTTTTGTATATATTAAAGATTAAACCTTTGTCTGAGGTATCATTGGCAAATATGTTTTCCCATACAGTTGGTTTTCTTGCTAATTTAATACTGTTTTCTTTAGCCATGGAGAAGCTTTTTATTTTGATGAGATCCTATTTGTTTATTCTTTCCTTTGCATTCCTTGCTCTAGGGGACATATAGGTAAAAATGTTGCTGCGTGGAATATCTGAGATTTTCTTGCCAATGTTCTCCTCTAGGACTTTAATGGTGTCACGGCTTATATTTAAGTCTTTTATCCACCTTGAATTTATTTTGGTGTATGGTGTAAGTCTGTGCTCAAGTTCCATTTTTTTGCACGTAGCTGTCCAGTTCTCCCAACACCATTTGCTGAAGAGGCTATCTTTACTCCATTTTATGTTACTGCCCCCTTTGTCGAATATTAATTGACTGTAGAGAGTTGGGTTGATTTCTGGGCTCTATGTTCTGTTCCATTGGTCTATGTGCCTGTTTTTATGCCAGTACAAGGCTGTTTTGATTACATTGGCTTTGTAATACAGTTTGATATCAGGTATTGTGATACCTCCTACTTTGTTCTTCTTTCTCAAAAGAGCAGCTGCTATTCGGGCTTGTTTATTATTCCATATAAATTTTTGAAGTGTTTGTTCTATGTCTGTGAAATATGCCATTGATACTTTAATAGGTATTGCATTGAATCTGTATGTTGCTATGGGTAGTATGGACATTTTGATGATGTTAATTTTTCCAATCCATGAACAAGGTATATGTTTCCATTTGTTTGTGTCTTCCCTCATTTCTTTCTTCAGTGCTGTGTAGTTTTCTGCATACAGGTCTTTTACCTCCTTGGTTAGGTTTATTCCCAGATATTTTATTTTTGTTTTTGCTATATCAAATGCGATTTTTTCCTTGATTTCCGCTTCTGCTGATTCACTGTTAGTATACAAAAATGCCTTTGATTTCTGGATATTGACTTTGTAACCAGCTGTTTTGCCAAATTCATTTAATTGGTTCGAGCAGTTTTTGGGTAGAGTCTATAGGATTTTCCATGTACACTATTATGTCATCTGCAAACAGTGACAGTTTTGCTTCCTCCTTTCCTATTTGGATGCCTTTTATTTCCTTTTCCTGTCTGATCTCTATGGCCAAATCTTCCAGAAGTATATTGAATAGAAGTGTGAAAGTGGACATCCTTGTCTTGTTCCTGATCTTAGTGAGAAAGCTTTTAGTTTTTTCTCATTGAGTATGATATTGGCTGTAGGTCTCTCATATATGGCCTTTATTATATTGAGGAATGTTCCCTCTATTCCCACTTTGTTGAGTGTTTTTATCATAAATGGGTGTTGTACCTTATCAAAAGCTTTTTCCGTGTCTATTAATATGATCATGTGGTTTTTGTCTTCGCTTTTGTTTATGTGATGTATTACATTTACTTATTTTCAAATGTTGAACCATCCTTGCATCCCTGGGATGAATCCCACTTGGTCGTGGTGTATGATCTTTTTGATATATTGTTGGATGCGATTTGCCAATATTTTTTTGAGGATTTTAGCATCTATGTCCACCAGTGATATTGGCCTGAAGTTCTCTTTCTTTGTTGTGTCTCTATCTGGTTTTGGAATTAGGATGATGCTGGCTTCATAAAAAGAATTTGGGAGTTTTCTCGCCTTCTGGATTTTTTGGAATAGTCTGTGGAGAATAGGGGCTAGCTCTTCCTTAAATGCTTTGTAGAATTCTCCTGTGAAACCATCTGGTCCATGGCTTTTGTGTGATGGGAGTTTTTTGATTACTGCTTCAATTTCTTTTGCTGTTATTGGTGTGTTCAGATTTTCTGTTTCTTTTTCATTGGGTTTTGGAAGATTATATTTTTCTATAAATGTGTCCATTTCCCCTAGGTTTTCAAATTTCTTGGCATAGAGTTCTTCATAGTAATTTCTTACAATCCCTTCTATTTCTGTGGTATCAGTTGTAATCTGTCCTATTTCATTTCTGATTGTGTTTGAGTCCTCTCTCTTCTTTTCTTGATGAGCCTACTTAAAGGCTTGTCTATTTTGTTTATCTTTTCAAAGAACCACCTCCTGGATTCATTGATCCTTAGCATTGTGCTTTTAGTCTCTATGTCATTGAATTCTGCTCTGATCTTGGTTATTTCCTTCCTTCTACTTGCTCTGGGCTGTCTTTGTTGTTGTTTCTGGAGTACTTGTAGGCGTAGGGTTAGGTTCTTTGTTTGAAATGTTTCCATCTGTTGCAGGTAGGTCTGTATTGCTGTGAACTCCCATCTCAGGACTGCGTTCCCTGCGTCCCATAAGTTTTGGGTTGTTGTGAGTTCATTTTCATTTGTTTCCAGAAACGTTTTGATTTCTTCCCTAATTTCATTCTTGGCCCATTCGTTGTTTAATAGCATACCATTCAGTCTCCATGATTTGGGTGTTTTGGGTTTTTTCTTTTGGGGTTGGTTTCCAATTTCAGTCCCTTGTGGTCAGAGAAAATGCTTGGTATGATTTCAATATTCTTGAATTTGTTGAGGCTTGTTTTGTGTCCTGTCATGTGGTCTATCTTTGAGAATGTTCCATGTGCATTTGAGAAGAATGCGTATTTAGCTTCTTTGGGATGAAGAGCTCTGTATATATCAGTTAGGTCCATTTCATCAAGGGTATTGTTTAATGCTGCAATGTCTTTGTTGATATTTTGTTTGGAAGATCTGTCCATTTTTGATAGTGGGGTGTTTAAATCCCCCACTATAATTGTGTTGCTGTCTATATCTTTCTTGAATTCTTCTAAGATTTTCTTTATATATTTTGGTGCTCCCATGTTGGGTGCATATATATTTATGATGTTAATGTCTTGTTGGTCGATTCTTCCCTTGAGTATTATGAAGTGACCTTCTGGATCACTCTTTATGGCTCTTTTTTTGAAGTCTATTTTGTCTGATATGAGAATTGCTACCCCAGTTTTTCTTTCTTGTCCATTTGATTGGAAAATTTGTTTCCAGCCTTTCACTTTTAGTCTTTGATGGTCTTTTGTCCTGAGGTGGGTCTCTTGTAGGCAGCATATGTGTGGGTCATACTTGCTTATACATGCAGCTATTCTGTGTCTTTTGATTGGAGCATTTAATCCATTTACATTTAAGGTTATTATTGATAGGTATTTATTCATTGCCATTTTTGTACCTGTGTTCCTCTCTGTCTGTCTCTTTTCCTTCCTTTCCTTAAAGCAGACCTTTTAGTATTTCTTGTAGAGCTGGCTTGGTGGCAGCAAATTCATTTAGACTTCTTTTGTCTTGGAAGCTCTTTATTTGGACTTCTATCTTGATCGAGAGCCTTGCTGGGTAAAGTAGCCTTGGCTGTAGGTCTCCGGTTCTCATTACTTGGAATATTTCTTGCCATTCTCTTCTTGCTTGAAGTGTTTCCATTGAGAAGTCAGTGGCTAACCTTAGTGGGACTTCCTTGTATGTTATTTCTTTTTTCTCCCTTGCCGCCTTTAAGATTCTCTCTTTGTCTTGGAATTTTGCCATTTTAATGATGATGTGTCTTGAAGTGGGCCTCTTTGGGTTCCTCTTGAATGGGACTCTGTGTGATTCCTGGATTTTTGTAACTTTTTCTTTTATAAAATTAGGGAAATTTTCTCTCATTACTCTTTCAAATATGTTTTCTATCCCTTGTTCTTCTTCTTGTCCTTCTGGTATTCCTATTATTTGGATATTATTACGTTTCATATTGTCTTGCATTTCTCTTAATCCCTCTTCATTCTTTCTGAGCCTCTTTTCCCTTTCCTGTTCTTTCTGTGAGATGCTTTCTACTTTGTCCTCCAATTCACTAATCCGATCTTCTGTTTCATCGACCCTATTTTTAATGCTTTCTACTGTTTTTTTAATTCAGAAATTGTATTCTTTATTTCCTCTTGTCCCTGAGTAATAGTTTCCATTACCTTTTTCATGTTGATATAGTTTGTGGTGAGATCATTGTAGCTACCCTGTAGTTTCTGGTAGCTCATTGTGAGCTCTTTGAACTTCCTGATAACCAGTGCTTTGAATTCAATATCTGATAGTTGACTTGCCTCTATTTCATCTAATATTCTTTCTGAGGGTTCCTCCTTTCCTTTCATTTAAGGATTGTTTCTTTGTTTTCCCATTGTTTGTGAGACTCTTCTTGTTAGCTTCAGCTTCTTAGATTGATCTGTTTTGACTTCCTGGGTTTATGGTGTGAACTTTTTTGGTGGAATGCCTATGAAATTCAGTGGTTCAGTCTCTTTCGGTTATCCTGCCGTTCTCTGCTTCCACCTACTCAAATTTGCAGCAACTTGTGGCTTCTTTCCTGCTGCAACGTGCAATTTGTCTCTCTGAGTCTACTGTTGGGAGGATTCTTCTATGGATCCAGCTCTGGCCTTTTTGTATTTTCAAGTTGTTTGTGTCTCTTGTGGGTAAAGAAAAGAAAAGACAGGGAAAGAAATAAAAGGAATAAAAAAGGAAGGTAGGGGAATGGAGGAAAGAGTGATAAGTTTGGAAAGAAAGGAAGAAGAAATAAAGCAGAAAATTTGAAAAAAAACCGACAAAAGTATCGAAAGATAAAACAGTAATAAAATTTAAAAGAAATAACAGATTACTTTTAAAAAGCAGAAAAATAAAGAAAAGGAATGGAGAACGAAGTAAAGTAAAAAAAAGAAAGAATAAAAATAAAATAAAGTAAAAACAAAAAACAAGAAACAAAAAAAACAGAAAACGCACAAACAAAAATAATCCCTCAAAAACATCAGAAAAGGAAATGTCACTTGTTGGCTTCAAACTAGCCGAACCGGTTTTTCTGGTTGCAGTTGGCTGAGGGTTGATTGTTGTGATTTTTTCAGCTAGCCCCTCTCAGGATCCAGACACTTGGCGTCTCTCCCCAGCTCCCTACAGTGGGGAACTAGGACTTCCTCACAGCTCTCCCCTCTCAGGGGTTACCTCCATAGGCTGGTTTGCTGTGTTTGCAGGCACCTGCACCAGCCAAATTGCCTGGTTCCCAGTTCATCCAGCACAGAGCACAGACCTGCCCCCGTTCTGTGGGGAAGCCCCAGGCCCTCTGCCCAATCCTGGGCTCGCTGCCAAGCTGGGTATGAAGCAGACCAGGCTGCCATGTCTATTGAATTCAGAGCCCCAGGCTGCACCTCTCAGTTCTCCTAGGCTGGCAACCACAGAGTCCTTGGTTGGGGCCCTTTGTCCTCCGCACCCTCTCTACAAACTTTATTGAACAAGTCTCTCCTGGCACCCCACCTAGCTTGGCCAGAAAGGGAGGGGGTTGAGGGTCTAAGCTCTTTTCCCAGGACCCCTCAGTGCACGGGGCTTCCAGATAGTCTGATGGGGGTGGACTGGAAGCCGGGAGCCGATCTGAGGACTGGGCACCGACCTAGAAACTCTGTGCGCACGTCATGGCACGCTGCGTGGTGTGTATCCCTTCTGCTCCTGTGTTTGTCTGGGTCCCCTGGCCAACCTCTGCCAAACAAAAAAACCTAGGGATGGAGCAGCACCACACCGGGCGCTGGACCCAGAACTGTGTGCAGGCGGAAATCTCCTCTGCTCCCCTCTGGTTGGGTCTCTTGGCAGGTCCGGGCCCAAAAATCCTAGGGAGGGAGGTTTCTGGGCGCTGAGCGTTGGCCTAGGTGCCCTCAGGCACTCGCCCAGATACACTGCGTGTGGAGCGACTAGTTCCCCAAATTGCGCGCAGGCTGAAATTTCTTCCACACCTCTTTGCCTGGGCTACTTGGCCTTCCCGGCAGAAAAGTCCCAGGGAGGGAGCTATCTGGGCGCTGAACGCTGTCCCAGGCGCCATTAGGCACTCTCCCAGACACAGTTCCCACCAGACGCTGGACCTTCGAACTATGCACAGACTGAAATCACCTCTGCTCCCCTCTGGTTGGGCCACTTGGCAGGCCCCCGGCCCAAAAGTCCTAGGGAGGGAGCCGTCTGGCCGCTGAAGGCTGTCCCGTGCACCGTTGGGCTCTTGCCACTGGGCGCTGGTTCCCCTACCCTGTACCAGCTGTTTCTCTTTGCTCCGTCCCAGAGACTACTGTACTGCTGCTGTCTTCCTACGTCTGGTTCCTCTGTGACCAATGAGGTTTCTAGTCTCTTATTTTCATATATGCTTGGCAACTGCTGGCTTGCTGGTTTCACCTCCTCTGATTGGACAGGTTTCTCTCCCTTTCGTATTAGGAACTGGTATCTGATCCATCCTAGTCCACCGCCATCTTGTATATTTTTCTTGTCTGATTTTCTTATAAAAGTAATTTACCATTGGTCTATTCAAATTAAGATCTTAGCAAAGATTATGCATTGCACTTATTTTGTATGTCATCAATAAGTTCCATCCCTATTTTATAAATAGGATCAGAGAGGATAATTTTTTTCAGTATTTTAACAACAAAATACTGAATCAGACTTTATGACGGGAGCTTAGAATACTAAGATTAGGAAGTCACAGCCATTGCCCTCAATGGATTGAGTGCCATGCTCCTAAAATTTTTTAAATATTTCTATCACAAAATTTATCGGATTATATTATAATTATGTGTTAGTGCCTGCCTTCTAAGCCAGAGAGTAAATTCCTTAAAGGCAGGGGTCATCTTATGTTCAACACTTTATTACTAATACTTAACATAGTCCTTGGCATATAAAAACTATTTAATAACTATGGGAAATTGTGAATAAGTTCACTTGTCTGAGCATTAGTGAAAACTTTTAAGCAGGTCAGTACATGACAAGATTTTCAGTATAGGTAGGTACTCAAATTACCAGGTGGAGTAGAAGAATTATACACTGTAGACAGGGAAGCCAGGGGGAAGGTTACTGCAGGAATTCAAGACAGAAAAGTTGAGAACCACAATCAGACCAGAGGCAGTTAATGGAGAGGAAAAAGATTACAGAGTTACTGTGGAGATGAATTTGGTAGTACATGTAATTCCTTACATGCGAGGAGCGAGAGCAAAGAGTTCCAGAACTCTGGCTTGGGTAGTAGTGTAGGCGATGATTATACCACTGATTTTCAGTTGTTAAAAAAATTTTACAGTTGCCCTGGCTGGTGTAGCCTGTGAAGCAAAGGGTCACCAGTTCGATTCCCAGTCAGGGCACATGCCTGCACACACGCCTGGGTTGCAGGCCAAGTCCCCAGTAGGGGACACATGAGAGGCAGCCACACATTGATGTTTCTCTCTCACTCTCCTTTCCTTTCCCTTTCTCTAAAAATAAATAAATAAAATGGTTTTTAAAAGTTTAGTCACTGTTTATCCCACCTTAATTCTTTTTTTTAAGTTTTTAAAAAGATTTTATTTATTTATCTTTAGAAGGGAAGGGAAGGAGAGAGGGAGAGAAACATCAATGTATGGTTGCCTTTTGTGCCTCCCCTGCTGGGAAGTGGCCTGCAGGGAACCGGCCTGCAACCCAGGCATGTGCCCTGACTGGGAATCGAACCGCGATGGTCTGGTTCGCAGGCCCGCGCTCAATCCACTGAGCTACACCAGCCAGGGCTACCCCACCTTAATTCTTTAAAAGCAGACTGTAGTTGTGTTACAAGGACACTGTGATGGTAAAAGTCCCACAATGAAGGACTCTTCTTTGAAGAAGCAAAATGGACTTCATCCATATGTGCCATAATCGTTACCAGCTCTGTTGCCAATGCCTTTGTGTGAGAGTCAGCTAGGTCATTTCCCTAACATTCAGCTTTAGTCCTTTCACTGTGAACCTCAATCTTGATGACAAACAACATTTGTCAGGAAACAACACAGACTTCCAGGAATTACACACAGTTTTTGGAATACTTATAACTCATACCTATAGAAACAAAATATAAAGAAAGCTTACTATTATGCCCTGTATCATAGTGCTTCCATTACAATTTCACATACTGAATAAGTCCTTTTAGTTTAACACCTCTCTTTTTATAAGTAGAGAAACAAATCCTTTGAGATATTCCAGGAGCCCTCGGGTAAATAACACAGTTTGAAATCAAATGACTTTTTCTAGAATTTGACAGGGAAATTTTCCAAAAATATCAAAATTTGGGGAATTTGACAAATTTGACCACAGATCATTCTGAAATAATACTTCAAAGCCAAACACAGAAAGCGACATGGTTCTGAGCACAAATGAACTTTTTTCTAATATTAAGAAAACATGACATTAAGAAATTAAAGACTGGTGAAAATAGTGTGAAGCATATTTGCTACAACTCAAAATATTTACTCTCCACACAGAAAACTTTGTTCTTTTAGCAAATCAAAGACTTTCAAGTGTTAGTTTTATAAATAAGTACATTATTGATATCAAAACTCATTAAAAAGTCCTTGCAATAAAAATTCAAGTTTTAGCCAACTTGGTTATACAAGGTAAAATTACCTCCTCAACTTTTAAAGATTTTATTTATTTTTAGAGAGAGGGTAAGGGAGGAAGAAGGAAGAAGAGAAATATTGATGTGTGAGAGATACATCGATTGGTTGCTTCTCACATGCCCCCAAATGGGGACCTGGCCCACAACCCAAGCATGTGCCCTGACTGAGAATTGAACCAGTGAGCCTTTGGTTTCCAGGTCAGCATTCATTCCACTCAGCCATACCAATCAGGGTTATTCTTTTTCCATTATTATTTTGGCCCCTTTTCCCCTCCTCCTGCCAGTCACCACACTGTTGTCCATGTTCATAAGTCCTTTTTCCTTTTTGTTCAATCCTTTCTCCTGTCTAGTAATATTTTAGTTAAACCAGTGAAGTCTTTGAATGGTTCAGTATAAGGCACCACTGTAATGAAAGAGCAGATAGAATCCCAGGCTGATGATGTTCTCTTCAGGTGCTCAAGCAAAGAAAAAGGACATGTTGATTTCTGTAAAGTGCTTATGATGCTGAGGTACTCTAATAGAACCCAATGGAAGTAACTCATAATTGTGCCTGGGGGTCCCAACCCTACATCCTAACTCCTCACCATAACCATCCAATTGGATGATAAAATACCTGTAGGATACCATTCTTACTTTGTCACTGTAGACTACATCGCTAATTTTAATCAGTAGTTTTTAATCATCTTATTTGACTTCCACAACTTTCGTGACACCACTATTCCTAGTTTTCTTCATACCCCTGCCCATTCTGAGATTTTTGCTGGCTCTTCCTTCCCCTGAACATTGTCAGGAGCTTATTTTTGGATTCTATTCCTATTGGTTGAATAATTATCTGTATATTGATTTTTATCTACAAAATTGTCCACCCTCCTGAACTTCAGACCTCTATAGCCAACTTCCCATTGGTAATACCCACTAGAAGTCCAGGGATACATCAAACTTAAGACATTTAAAATGCAATTAATTATTACCTTCCCACTGATATACCGTTTTCCTCCAATGTTCCATATCTAAATACATAGAGTCCCTCTTTGATTACTTAATTCAGAAACCTGACTCAAAAAATAAACAGAAGAATTACTCATTAATCCTCCCTCTTCCTCACTGCCTCCCCATGTAATCAGTTACCTAGTCTTCATCGATTTTACCACCTAAATAGATTTCTAATTTGTCCACATATTTCCATTCCAACTGGTACTATCCTGTTCCAAGCAACCATCATCTCCAGCCTGGGCTAGTGAATTAGCAATCTCCCTTCATTTAACCAGCAAGTACTTATTTAAGACCTACTTTGTGTCAGACACTGTAACTTGTAACTAGTTTTCTTGACCATAAATTTACACTTTAGTGAATCTAGGCTTCACATTGCTATTATGATTTTTTTAATAAAATCCTCAATAGCTATCCTTTGCTCTTTGAATAAAGTTCCAAAACCCTAAGATGGTCTACAAGGCTTTTCATGGCTTAGGTACTGGCTGCATTTTTAGTCTCATTTCTTGACACTCTCTCCCTTGCTCAGGTTCCTGCATATCAAGTTTCTTTCTGTTTGTTAAATACACCAAGCTTGTTTTCTATATCAGGGCCTTTGCATTTGATGTTCCCTGTACTTGGAACACTTTTCCACCTCTCATTCCTAACATACACACACACACACACACACATACACACACACACACACACACACACACACACACACACACAGAGTCCTTAGCTGATTTACTTTTTTTTTGTCCTTCAAATTTCAACTCATATGTTTCTTTCTCAGGTAATCTTTCCCTGAAAGCCCAGAATAGGTCAGAATCCCTCATTCATGTAACTCCTACAGCATCCTACAAGTCTACTTCTTAACTTTTATCACACATAAAATTATTTAAGTCTGCCTCCTCCACTAAACTATATTCTCTGAGGACAAACATGATGTTTCTCTTTTTCTTCACTTCATCTCCACAATCAAGCACAGTTCTTGGCATACTCCTTCCCATTTAGGACAGTGGTATTTGTGGTAACTATTGTCGGCTTAATTCTGAGTCCTTCTGAAGTAAGCTGGGCCTTGTACCTGAGCTCCAGAATGGTTTCTGCTCATTAGCCTTGAAGTGGCAGGCCATGTAGCATCATGATTTGTATCATAGCGTTTTCTCCTTGGCTAGGGAAAGCAGGATACCAGAATATTTGAGTACTGATAATTGCCCCCCGCCCTTTACCCATCTCTAAGTCTCCCTACTCCACTTTCCCTCTGGTAACCATCATATTGTTTGTTTTTTGTGTCTACAAGTATCTGTCTTATTTGTTCTTTTGTTGCTTTCAGTTTTATACCCCATATATCACTGAAATTCTATGGCTCTTGACTTTTTATGTCTGACTTATTTGCTTACCATAATATTCTAAGGATCCATTCATGAGTCACAAAAAACAGTATTTTATCTTTGGGCTGAGTTGTTTTCATTGTCTACATGTACCACATCTTGGAGATTTGACATTTGTTAGTGAACACACAATGCAATGTGCAGATGATTGTGTTATAGAATTGTACACTTGAAACTTACATCATTTTATTAACAGATATTACCCAAATAAATTTAATAAAATTAACAAAAGAGTATAAGTAATTGAATCAGAGTCCCTAGGGTTTGAATCTTAGCCATGATACTTACCAAAACTTAATGTGCCTCATAGTGTTGTTACAGAGACTTAATGCATTTAAGACACTTAGCACAGTATGTGGAACATATAAACCACTCAAATGTATTGTTGTTATTATATGACAATAAGTTGCATTTCTCAGGCCCACAATTTCTTTTTCAGGAGTATCATACCCAAAGGGCTCTGTGGTGCTGTGTGTGCACGGAGTCCCAGACTGTCTCTCTGACTCTCCAGGGTTCTGCTTGGATGTCACCTGCAAATGTGAGATAAGTTCAGGCCTCCAAAAATATCTGCATGAAGACCAGACTTAGAAGCAGTGTATAGTAAACCCTAATATTTGGTTTTTCTTTTTTGTAATGTAAATGCTTGGCTTAAGCTATGATTGCTGACAAATCCACTTCAAAGAAGGCTATCTCTAGTAAACATATTGCCAACCACAGGACTAGATAAAACTCCACTTCCTTCCACAACCCAGGCTGCTTTTTAAATTTTTTATATTTTTAAAATAATGAAATTATTATTTATTTTGTTGTAAATTTTATTTTAGACTCTCCCAATTATCATCTTTATTGACAATGTATTCAAAACTTAATGTTGAGTGGCTGTTAACTGCCTTCCTGGTGATAATTACATCTATATTGTATTGACTTGATTTTTCAAAAATTTAGTTACTTATTTTTAGAGAGGGGGAAGAGAGAGAGAAAGAGATAGAGAGAAACATTGATTGGTTGCCTCTCAGTTGTCTCTCACACACCTTCAACTGGAAACCTAGGCTGCAACCCAGGCATGTGCCCTGACTGGGAATTGAACTGTCAATCTACTGATTCACAGGCTGGCGCTCAATCCACTAAGTAATACCAGCCAGGGCAAATTTTTAAAATTATTGTAGATTAACAGGAATTTGCAAAGACAGTAAAGAGATCCTGTGTATTCTTTCTTGAACTTTATTTATTGATTATGCTATTACAGTTGTCCAATTTTTTTCTCTCATTTATTTCTCTCTGCCCTATACCACCCCTCCCACCAGCTTTCTCCCACCTTAGTTCCTGTCCTTGAGTTGTACATATAAGCTCTTTTGCTTCTCCATTTCCCATACTATTCTTAACCTCCCCCTTTTTATTTTGTACCTACAATTTAGACTTATTATTCCCTGTATCTTTTCCCCTATTCTCTCCTCTCCCCTCCCCACTGATAATCCTCCCTGTGATCTCCATTTCTGTTATTCTGTTCCTGTTCTACTTGTTTGCTCAGTTTTTTTTGTTTGTTTTTAGGTTCGGTTGTTGATAGTTGTGAGTTTGCTGTCATTTTACTGTTCATATTTTTTATCTCCTTTTTAGAGATGTCCCTTCAACATTTCCTACAATAAGGGCTTGGTGATGATGAACTCCTTTAACTTGACTTTATCTGGGAAGCACTATATCTGCCCTTCCATCCTCAATGAAAGCTTTGCTGGATAGAGTCATATCGGATGTAGGTCCTTGCCTTTCATGACTTGGAATACTTCTTTCCAGCCCCTAGATAATTGATCATTGGCCTGCTTGTTTTTCTTTTCTGTGCTTTACTATCCAGTCATATATTTTAAATTTACCAATAAAGACTGAACTCACAATACCCTAGTGCATCCACAACACCTCTACCTCAATAAAAGCAGAACTAGGCACACAATCACTCTGTCTACCTGCAACCTCACTGTTTGGCTCCAAGCATGCCATATACCATATAGGATTTGTAAGTAATAAACATTGTTCTTTCCCCCCAAACTTCCCAAATGGCTATGATCGAGGGAATCTTTCAATCATAATAAGAATCACAAAGACCACTCCAGCCATATCATTGGTGATCAATAGAATAACAATGGCACAAAATACAAGTGATCCTCTCTGGCCCAAATAAGTCCCCAAGACATGACCCATTACAGATTCTATCCTCAACAGCTTGTGTTCACCTTTTTCTAAAAAAAAATATTCATTAAGCACTTACTCTATACCAGGCATTGCATTAGGCCCAGGGGATATGGCTGTGTGTCTACGCTCACGGAGACTACATTCTAGTGAGTGGAGGCATACAAAAAACCTAATAAACAATGAAGGAGGAGGCAAGATGGCGACGGAGTAGGATGTAGCATATTCCAGTTCCTTGTACACAAGGGAGAGAAACCTGTGGGCAGAGGAGAAGCCAGCAAGCCAGCAGTTGCCCAACATATATGAAAATAAGGGACCAGAAATCTCCACGGTCACAGAGGAACCAGACGGTAGGGAGTCAGCAGCAGTACAGTAGAGTCTCGGGGACGGAGCAAAGAGAAGAACAGCCGGGAATCCGGGGGTGCACAGTCTGGGGACCAGTGCTTGGTGTACAGCGCCCCTTGACGAGCTCCCAGCGTTCTGGACCAGTGACTCATGCAAACCCCTATTTTGGATTCATCTGGAGGCTGCGGCCTCACAAAATGAAGACAGGAGCTGAAGAGCTTTTGGCTGGTGCATGGTTGGGGGGCCAGCGCCCGCGAGCAGTGTATCTGGGCGATTGCCGGCACGCTTGGGCCAACATCCCCTCGCGCTGCTCCCTCCCTAGGATTTCACTGCCAGGCCTGCCAGGGAACCCAAAGACTGGAGCAGAAGGCGCACAGTTCAGGGGCTCAGTACACAACCTGCAGCACGCCTTGACATGGGAGCACACAGCATTTCGCCGGCGCCCAGCCCTCAGATCGGCTCCCAGCTTTCAGTTCAACTCCCTCAGACTATTTGGAAGCCACAGGCCTGCCAAGGGGTCCTGGGGAAAGAGCTGAGATCCTCAACTCCCTCTTTTTCTGGCCAAGCAAGGTTGGGTGCCAGGAGAGACTTGTTTGCTAGAGTTTACAGAGAGGGTGCTGAGGACTCTGTGCTTGCCAGCCCCGGAGATCTGATAGGTACAGTGTGGGGTTCTGAATCCAATAGACACAACTGCCCAGTTGGCACCACATCCAACCTGGCAGAGAACCTGAGGTCAGACAGAGGGCCTGAAACTTCCCCACAGAACGGGGGCAGGTCTGTGCTCCGTGCTCGATGAACTGGGAATCAGACAACTTGGCCGGCACAAGCACCTGCGTGCACCCTGCAACCCAACCCACAGCAGTAACACCTGGGAAAAGAGCGCTGAGAGGAAATCCTAGTTCCCCATTGTAGGGAGTTCCAGAGAGGCGCCAACAGAAAAACCAGTTTGGCCAGTTTGAAACCAACAAGCAATGTTTCCTTCTTCTTTTTTTTTTAAGATTTTATTTATTTATCTTTACAGAGGAAGGAGAGAGGGAGAGAAACATCAATGTATGGTTGCCTTTCGTGCATCCCCTGCTGTGAAATGGCCTGCAGGGAACCGGCCTGGAACCCAACAATGTGCCCTGACTGGGAATCAAACTGCAATCCTCTGGTTCACAGGCCGGTGCTCAATCCACTGAGCTACACCAGCCAGGGCCTATCCTTTTTTTTGTTTGTTTTTTTGTTTTGTTTCTCTCTTTTCTTTTTTTAAAATTTTATTTTACTTTATTTTATTTTTATTCTTTTTCCTTTCCTTTCCTTTATCTTTTTGCTTTTTTAAAGTAATCTCTTATTTCTTTTAAATTTTATTACTGTTTTATCTTTCGATACTTTTGTCGTTTTTTTTTCAAATTTTCTGCTTTATTTCTTCTTCCTTTCTTTCCAAACTTATCACTCTTTCCTCCATTCCCCTACCTTCCTTTTTTCTTCCTTTTATTTCTTTCCTTGTCTTTTCTTTTCTTTACCCACAAGAGACACAAACAACTTGAAAATACAAAAAGGCCAGAGCTGGACCCATAGAAGAATCCTCCCAACAGTAGACTCAGAGAGACAAATTGCACATTGCAGCAGGAAAGAAGCCACTAGTTGGTGCATATTTGAGTAGGTGGAAGCAGAGAAAGACAGGATAACTGAAAGAGACTGAACCACTGAATTTCATAGGCATTCCACCAAAAAAGTTCACACCATAAACCCAGGAAGTCAAAACAGATCAATCTAAGAAGCTGAGGCTAACAAGAAGAGTCTCACAAACAATGGGAAAACAAAGAAACAATCCCTAAATGAAAGGAAAGGAGGAACCCTCAGAAAGAATGTAATAGAGGCAAGTCAACTATCAGATATTGAATTCAAAGCACTGGTTATCAGGAAGTTCAAAGAGCTCACAATGAGCTACCAGAAACTACAGGGTAGCTACAATAATCTCACCACAAACTATATCAACATGAAAAAGGAAATGGAAACTATTACTAAGGGACAAGAGGAAATGAAAAATATACTTTCGGAAATGAAGAACGCAGTTGAAAGTATTAAAAATAGAGTTAATGAAACAGAAGATCGGATTAATGACTTGGAGTACAAGGTAGAAAGCATTTTGCACAAATAGCAGGAAAGGGAAAAGAGGCTCAGAAAGAATGAAGAGGGATTAAGAGAAATGCAAGACAATATGAAACGCAATAATATCCGAATAATAGGAATACCAGAAGGACAAGAAGAAGAACAAGGGATAGAAAACATATTTGAAAGAGTAATGAGAGAAAACTTCCCTAATTTGATGAGAGAAAAAATCACACAAATCCAGGAATCACAGAGAATCCCAATCAAGAGGAACCCAAGGAGGCCCACTTCAAGACACATCATCATCAAAATGGCAAAATTCCAAGACAAAGAGAATCTTAAAGGCAGCAAGGGAGAAAAAAGAAATGACATACAAGGGCGTCCCAATAAGGTTAGCCACTGCTCAATGGAAACACTTCAAGCAAGAAGAGAATGGCAAGAAATATTCCAAGTAATGAGAAACAGGGGACTACAACCAAGGCTACTTTACCCAGCAAGGCTCGCAATCAAGATAGAAGGCCAAATAAAGAGCTTCCAAGACAAAAGAAGCCTAAAAGAATACACCTCCACAAAAACCAGCTCTACAAGAAATACTAAAAGGACTGCTTTAAGGGAACGAAGGATAAGAGGGAGACAGAGAGGAACACAGATACAAAAATGGCAATGAATAAATACCTATCAATAATAACCTTAAATGTAAATGGATTAAATGCTCCAATCAAAAGACACAGAATAGCTCAATGGATAAGAAAGCATGATCCACACATATGCTGCCTACAAGAGACCCACCTCAGGAAAAAAGACCATCAAAGACTAAAAGTGAAAGGCTGGAAACAAGTTTTCCAAGCAAACGGACAAGAAAAAAAAGCTGTGGTAGCAAATCTCATATCGGATAAAATAGACTTCAAAAAAAAAAAAGGCCATAAAGAGAGACCCAGAAGGTTACTTCATTATACTCAAGGGAAGAATCCACCAAGAAGACATTAACATTGTAAACATATATGCACCAAACATAGGGGCACCCAAATATATCAAGAAAATCTTAGAGGACTTCAAGAAAGATATTGACAGCAACACAATTATAGTAGGGGATTTGAACACCCCACTATCAAAAATGGACAGATCCTCCAAACAAATTATCACCAAAGATATTGTGGCATTAAACAACACCCTAGATGAAATGGACTTAACTGATATATATAGAGCCCTTCATCCCAAAGAAACTAAATACACATTCTTTTCAAATGCACATGGAACATTTTCAAAGATAGACCACATGATAGGACACCAAACGAGCCTCAAAAAATTCAAGAAAATTGAAATCATACCAAGCATCTTCTCTGACCACAAGGGACTGAAATTGGAAACCAACCTCAAAGAAAAAAACCCAAAGCACCCCAAATCATGGAAACTGAATAGTATGCTATTAAACAACGAATGGGTCAAGAACGAAATTAGGGAAGAAATCAAAACATTTCTGGAAACAAATGAAAATGATCTCACAACAACCCAAAACTTATGGGACACAACCAAGGCAGTCCTGAGAGGGAAGTTTATAGCAATACAGGCCTACCTAAAGAAGATAGAAACATTTCAAACAAACAACCTAACCCTACGCCTGCAAGAACTCGAGGAACAACAACAAAGACAGCCCAGAGCACGCAGAAGGAAGGAAATAACCAAGATTAGAGCAGAATTAAATGACATAAAAACTAAAAGCACAATTTTAAGGATCAATGAATCCAGGACGTGGTTCTTTGAAAAGATAAAGAAAATAGACAAGCCTTTAAGTAGGCACATCAAGAAAAGAAGAGAGAGGACACAAATAAACACAATCAGAAATGAAAGAGGAAAGATTACAACTGATACCACAGAAATAAAAGGGATTGTAAGAAATTACTATGAAGAACTCTATGCCAAGAAATTTGAAAACCTAGGGGAAATGGACAAATTTCTAGAAAAATACAATCTTCCAAAACTCAATGAAAAAGAAGCAGAAAATCTAAATACACCAATAACAGCAAAAGAAATGGAAGCAGTAATCAAAAAACTCCCATCACACAAAAGCCCTGGACCAGATGGCTTCACAGGAGAATTCTACAAAGCATTTAAGGAAGAGCTAACCCCTATTCTCTACAAACTATTCCAAAAAATCCAGAAGGATGGAAAACTCCCAAATTCTTTCTAGGAAGCCAGCATCACCTTAATTCCCAAACCAGATAGAGACACAACAAAAAAAGAAAACTTCAGGCCAGTATCCCTGATGAACATAGATGCTAAAATCCTCAAAAAAATATTGGCAAATCGCATCCAACAATATATCAAAAAGGTCATACACCGTGACCAAGTGGGATTCATCCCAGGGATGCAAGCATGGTTCAATATTCGCAAATCAGTAAATGTAACACATCACATAAACAAAAGCAAAGACAAAAATCGCATGATCATATCAATAGATGCAGAAGAAGCTTTTGACAAGGTACAACACTCATTTATGATAAAAACACTCAACAAAGTGGGAATAGAGGGAACATTCCTCAATATAATAAAGGCCATATATGAGAGACCTACAGCCAATATCATACTCAATGGACAAAAACTAAAAGCTTTTCCACTAAGATCAGGAACAAGACAAGGATGTCCACTTTCACCACTTCTATTCAACATAGTATTCGAAGTTTTAGCCACAGTGATAAGGCAAGAAAAGGAAATAAAAGGCATCCAAATAGGAAAGGAGGAAGCAAAACTGTCACTGTTTGCAGATGACATGATAGTGTACATGGAAAATCCTATAGACTCTACCCAAAAACTGCTCGAACCAATTAATGAATTTGGCAAAACAGCTGGTTACAAAGTCAATATCCAGAAATCAAAGGCATTTTTGTATACTAACAGTGAATCAGCAGAAGCAGGAATCAAAGAAAAAATCCCATTCGATATAGCAAAAAGAAAAATAAAATATCTGGGAATAAACCTAACCAAGGAGGTAAAAGACCTGTATGCAGAAAACTACACAGCACTGAAGAAAGAAATGAGGGAAGGCACAAACAAATGGAAACATATATCTTATTCATGGATTGGAAGAATTAACATCATCAAAATGTCCATACTACCCAAAGCAATATATAGATTCAATGCAATACCTATTAAAGTATCAATGGCATATTTCACAGACATAGAACAAACACTTCAAAAATTTATATGGAATCATAAACAAGCCCGAATAGCAGCTGCTCTTTTGAGAAAGAAGAACAAAGTAAGAGGGATCACAATACCTGATATCAAACTGTATTACAAAGCCACTGTAATCAAAACAGCCTGGTACTGGCATAAAAACAGGCACATAGACCAATGGAACAGAACATAGAGCCCAGAAATCAATCCAACTCTCTATAGTCAATTAATATTCGACAAAGGGGGCAGTAACATAAAATGGAGTAAAGATAGCCTCTTCAACAAATGGTGTTGGGAGAACTGGACAGCTACGTACAAAAAAAATGAAACTTGAGCACAGACTTACACCATACACCAAAATAAATTCAAGGTGGACAAAAGACTTAAATGTAAGTCGTGACACCATTAAAGTCCTAGAGGAGAACATTGGCAAGAAAATCTCAGATATTTCACGCAGCAACTTTTTTACTGATATGTCCCCTAGAGCAAGGAATGTAAAGGAAAGAATAAACAAATGGGATCTCATCAAAATAAAAAGCTTCTGTGTGGCTAAAGAAAACAGTATTAAATTAGCAAGACAACCAACTGTATGGGAAAACATATTTGCCAATGATACCTCAGACAAAGGTTTAATCTCCAAAATATACAAAGAACTTACACAACTCCACTCTAAGAAGACACCCAACCCAATTAAAAAATGGGAAAAGGACTTGAACAAACACTTCTCCAAGGAGGACATACAGAACATTCAGAGACACATGAAGAGATGCTCAATATCGTTAGCTATCAGAGAGATGCAAATTAAAACCACAATGAGATACCACATTACACCAGTCAGGATGGCTATCATAAACAAAGCAACAAACAACAAATGTTGGAGAGGTTGTGGGGAAAATGGGTTCTTAGTCCACTGTTGGTGGGATTGCAGACTGGTACAACCATTATGGAAAACAGTATGGAATTTTCTCAGAAAAATAAAAATCGACCTGCCTTTTGACCCAGCAATTCCACTGCTGGGATTATATCCTAAGAATCCTAAAACATCAATTTCAAAGAACCTATGCACCACAATGTTCACAGCACCACAATTTACAATAGCCAAGAGTTGGAAGCAACCTAGGTGCTTGTCGGTAAATGAATGGATCAAAAAATTGTGGTACATATACACGATGAAATTCTATGCTGCAGAGAGAAAGAAGGAGCTACTACCTTTTGCAACAACATGGATGGAACTGGAAAGCATGCTGAGTGAAATAGGCCAGGTGCTGAAAGACAAATTCCATATGATCTCACCTTTAACAGGAAGCTAAACAACAAAACAAACAAGCAAGCAGAAAAAAAATAAAACAAAGACACTGAAGAGAACAAGGGGACACTGTCCAGAAGGGAGAAGGAAGGGAAGTTAAGGGGAAAAAGAGGGGAGGGATTTGGAGAAACAAATAGGAAGGACACAGGGACGAGAACTAAAGGCGGTGGAAATGGGAGGTAGGTCGGGAGCAAAGGGCGGGGGAGGCTGTAATGGGAGAAATAAACAAAAAACTGTACTTGAAAAATAACTAAATAAAATTAATTAAAAATTTTAAAAAACCTTATTAAACAATTCATTTTAAACATTAAAAAAAAACAAATCTCAGATTAGCTACATGTTAGCTGTGTTAAAATATGAACTGGAGCATATTAAAATTTCGAGAGTATATTTGAGCATATATCATTTCAAATTATGCAGTGCCAAACCACACGCCCTTAGGAGTGGTCTGACTGGAGCCAGAGGAGAGGTTTTTACAGAAGAAATGCAGAAGGAAGGCAAGGGAATAATTTGACTATAACTTAAGCAGTTGCCTTATTTTGGGAAAACCTAGTTTGCTGCTTGGGATTTGTTGTTTTTAGGTTTTGTTTTCTCACATTCAATTGCACTAATTCTGACTTAGGTTTTGGTTTCCTTGCATCAGCTACCAAGGCATTAGAGCCACCTCAGCTTAATGGCTTCCTTGTTTAATTACCTTTATAATTCTCCCCTTTTGGGCATTGTCTCATGCACAAGACTTTGACCAAAAATTCGATATTATCATCACTCTGCCACCATCAGGGTTAACTTGTTCTTAACTTAGAAACACATAGGTTATGATGCCGGGTCCGTGGAAAAATTGCTTTTGCTCTTTGTTTTGTTGCTCATCTTATTTATGTTTCTCCAAGCACTGGAATATTATCTGACATACTTCTAATGTCTACAAACATGTATTTAAGATTTTTAAGAAAACACAGTACACCAGAGAGACTACAGTAAGGACTATCAGGAAGATAATACCTAGAGACTGAAATATGCTCCTTAGCTAGGGCCTCCATGAGCAACACAAGTTGGTATCAAATAAATAAAAAATGTACCTGAAGCCCTAGCTGGTGTGGCTCAGTGAATTGAGTGCTTGCCTGCAAATCAAAGTGTTGCCAGTTTGATTCCCAGTCAGGGCACATACCTGGGTTGCAGGCCAGGTCCCCAGAAGGGGGCACTAGAGAGCCAACCACACATGGATGTTTCCTCCCTCAATTTCTCCCTCCCCTCCCCTCTCTAATAAAATAATAAAATCTTTTAAAAAATGTACCCGAAGAGTCTTCAACCTGGTTCAGCCAAGTGACTCATTTGTTTGTCATATTTGAGTTCCTACTACACCAGAGATGTTGATCCAGGTAAAGCATGAGATAATTCTTATAGTGCAGATTTCTTGTTCAGCCAAGAAGTATTTTAAAGCAATTTTGTTATATAAAATTGCTATCAACCCAGAATAATCTTACATCAAAGAAACATTTGGGGGGTGGCATGTTTTGCTGCCCTTCATTTTCCAGCTTAGAAATTTCTCCAAGAAGTGTTTTATTCTAAAGATTGAGTTCAGAGATAGTCTCTGTCTTAGTATTGATAATAGGTTAATTAAGTTGTGTCTCATGTCATGAGGCAGTGTTGCAGGTGGAGTCCCAAAGTTAGCCAGCAATTGGGTATTAAATAATAGACATTTCTATAAAAGCAAACAAACCAAAATCTAGGGGTAATTAGTTGAAGCAGACTCTAACTCAATTTCTGATTCCAGACAGCAGCCATTCAACATTACTAGATGTTAGGCTCTTAGATGTTGAGGTCAAAGCATCTTTTGTAGTTTGAATGTTTTTGTGATGTCATTGAATGTTTAGGGAACTTACCACCCAGCACTGGTCACCAGGCAAAGTCTGCTGGCCATGGGGCAACAGTGGCCACTTTAAGCTGATCTTACTCTGTCTTTTATAATATGTGTGTGTGTGTGTGTGTGTGTGTGTGTAAAGTATATCCTTGTTCCATCCAGTGCTTGACTGTGTTGTGTTTTCCTTCATGACTTCAATTCCAAGATGCAATGGGTAGAAGTATTTAGTGTCCTCCAGTGAAATTGGTAACATTATTCCCTTGAGATTGTTCAAACTATGTAGGTGGCCTGTGACGTGCTTTTAGATATGTTTTTCTGTTCTTTTAAAGACTTAATTTGTAAGACAGGACAATTAGTTGTTTTCAATTCTTCAAATAATTGAGTTGCAGCTTGAATACTATCAACAGACTAACCTACCCATCTAATTACATTACCCTTGGTTTTCTTCTTTATATGGGGGAGAAGATTTCCAACTAAAATGGAAATCAAAAGATTTCTATGCCCTATATTTAGAATTCTGTATCTTTGGAATGTTTCAAGGAATTGTTCCTTGAAACGCTTCAGAATGTTTTATAGCCCTCTGGATGCATAGTCCAATTTTAGCTGAGAAAATAAAGCTTTTGAAAAGTTCTTACCAGGCTCAGAATATAGTCTCCAATTCAACCAACTTCTGACCACAGAAAGAAAAAGAAAATTTCAAATAGCTTATTATCAGGTTTCAAATGGAACGAATAATAAATATGTCTGACTACTGAATTCTTCAAAGGGGGCATTTTTTTACTCAATTAGAAATTTCTAAATACCAATAATAAATGCATTTCAATTTGGGGGATATTTGGGACTCCCACTTTTTTAATTTAAAAGCCTAATGATTTTATTAACATTTTTAATTTTTTTAATTTTTAACTTAATTATTTTTCAAGTATAGTTTTTTGTCTTTTGCTCCCATCCCAGCCCATCCCCCCCATGCTCGCACCTCCCTCCCATTTCCCTCACCCCGCCTTAGTTTTTGTCCATGTATCCTTTATACTTGTTCCTCTGAATCATTCCCCTTTTCCCCTGAAATTCTCTACCCTCTCCTCTCTGGTCCCTGTCAGCCTGTTCTGTATTTCAGTGTCTTTGGTTATATTTTTGTTTGTCTATTTGTTTTGCTGATTAGGTTCCAGTTAAAGGTGAGATCATATGGTATTTGTCCCTCACCACCTGGCTTATTTCACGCAGCATAATGCTTTCCAGTTCCATCCATGCTGTTGCAAAGGGTAGGAGCTCCTTCTTTCTTTCTGCTGCATAGAATTCCGTTGTGTAAATGTACCATAGTTTTTGGATCCATTCATCTACTGATGGGCACCTAGGTTGCTTCTGACTCTTGGCTATTGTAAATTGTGCTGCTATGAACATTGGTGTGCATAGGTTCTTTTGGATTGGTGTTTCAGGGTTCTTAGGATATACTCCTAACAGTGGAATTGCTGGGTCAAAAGGCAGATCCATTTTTAGTTTTCTTAGAAAATTCCATACTGTTCTCCATACTGGTTGTGCCAGTCTACAATCCCATGAACAGTGAACTAGGATCCCCTTTTCCCTACAACCTCCCCAACATTTGTTCTTCATTGCTTTCTTTATGATGGCCATTCTGACAGGGGTAAAGTGGTATCACATTATGGCTTTAATTTGCATCTCTCTGATGGCTAGCAATATTGAGCATCTTTTCATGTGTCTCTGGATCCTCTGTATGTCCTCCTTGGAGAAGTGTCTGTTCAAATCCTTTGCCCACTTTTTAATTGGGTTGCTTGTCTTCTTAGAGTGGAGTCGTGTAAGTTCTTTGTATATTTTGAAGATTAAACCCTTGTCTGAGGTATCATTGACAAATATGTTTTCCCATACAGTTGGTTCACTTTTTATATTAATACTGTTTTCTTTAGCCATACAGAGGCTTTTTATTTTGATGAAATCCCCTTTGTTTATTCTTTCCTTTCTGTCCCTTTCTCTAGGAGACATATTAGTAAAAATGTTGCTGCGTGAATTATCTGACATTTTCCTGCCAATGTTTTCCTCTAGGAGTTTAAAGGTGTCATGGCTTATATTGAAGTCTTTTATCCACCTTGAATTTATTTTGGTATATGGTGTAAGTCCGTGCTCGTTTCATTTTTTTGCACGTAGCTGTCCAGTTCTCCCAACACCATTTGTTGGAGAAGCTATTTTTACTCCATTTTATGTTACTGCCCCCTTTGTCGAATATTACCCATAGAGACTTGGGTTTATTTCCAGGCTCTCTGTTCTGTTCCATTGGTCTGTGTGCCTGTTTTTATGCCAGTACCAGGCTGTTTTGATTACAGTGGCCTTGTAATATAATTTCGCATTGAGTATTGTGATCCCTCCTACTTTGTTCTTTTTTTATCAAAATTGCAGCTGCTATTCAGGGTTGTTTGTAGTCCCATATAAATTTTTGAAGTATTTATTCTATGTCTGTGAAATATGCCATTGGTACTTTAATAGCTGTTTCATTGAATCTGTAAATCGCTTTGGGTAGTATGGACATTTTGATGATGTTAATTCTTCCAATCCATGAATAAGATATATGTTTCCATTTGTTTGTGTCTTCCTTGATGTCTTTATTCAGTGTTGTATAGTTTTCTGCATACAGGTCTTTCACCTCCTTGGTTAGGTTTATTCCCAGATATTTTATTTTTGTTTTTGCTATATCGAATGGGATTGTTTTCTTGATTTCTGCTTCTTCTGATTTATTGTTAGTATATAAAAATGCCTTAGACTTCTGGATATTGACTTTGTAACCCGCTGTTTTACCAAATTCACTTACTAGTTCAAGCAGTTTTTGGGTAGAATCTACAGGATGTTCCATATACACTATCATGTCATCTGCAAACAATAACAGGTTTGTTTCCTCCTTTCCAATTTGGATCCCTTTTATTTCCTTTTTTTGGCCGATTGCTGTGGTTAAAACTTCCAGTATTATATTGAATAGAAGTGGTGAAAGTGGACATCCTTGTCTTGTCCCTGATCTTAATAGAAACGACTTTAGTTTTTGCCCATTGAGTATGATGTTGGCTGTAGATCTCTCGTATGTGGCCGTTATTATATTTAGGAATGCTCCCTCTATTTCCACTTTGCTGAGTGTTTTTATCTTAAATGAGTGTTGTACCTTGTCAAAAGCTTTTCCCGTGTCTATTGATATGATCATGTGGTTTTTGTCTTTGCTTTTGTTTATGTGATGTACTACATTTACTCATTTGTGAATATTGTACCATCCTTACATCCCTGGGATGAATCCCACTTGGTCATGGTGTATAATCTTTTGGATATATTGTTGGATGCGATTTGCCAATATTTTTTTGAGGATTTTAGTGTCTATGTTCATCAGCATTATTGCCCTCAAGTTTTCTTTCTTTATTGTGTCTTTATCTGGTCGAGATTTCTGGTCCCTTATTTTCATATATACTGAGCAACTACTGGCTGCCTGGCTTCTCCTATGCCGATCGAACAGGATTATCTCTCTTGTGTACAAGGAACTGGAATCTGCTCCATCCTACTCCATCGCCATCTTGAAAATCTGACCTTTTTAAGGTATTGTTGGATGTGATTGGCCAATATTTTGTTGAGGATTTTAGGGTCTATGTTCATCAGCATTATTGGCCTGAAGTTTTCTTTCTTTATTGTTTCTTTTTTTTTCCTTAAGATTTATTTTTTTAAATTTTTTTATTGATTATGCTGTTACAGTTGTTCTATTCCCCCCTCCATTCCCCTCCACCCTACCCCTCATCCCCACCATTACCCCCCTTTAGTTTATGACCATGTGTCTCAAGTCATTTAGGTTCTATATTTCCCATGCTATTCTTGCCCCCCCCATCTATTTTCTATCTACTGTCTATGTTACTTATTTTCTGTACCTTCTCCCCCCTTCTCCTCCTCCCACTCCCCTGTTGCTAACCCTCCTTGAGATCTTCATTTCTATGTTTCCACTCCTTATCTAGCTGTCCTTTTAGTTTGCTTTCGTTTTAGGTGTGGTTGTTAATAACTGTGAGCTTGTTGTTCTTTCACTGTTCATGTTTCTTTAACTTCTTTTTCTTAGATAAGTCCCTTTAACATTTCATATAATAAGGGCTTGGTGATGATGAACTCCTTGAATTTGATCTTATCTGAGAAGCACCTTACCTGTCCTTCCATTTTAAATGAAAGTTTTGCTGGATAGAGCAATCTTGGATGTAGGTCTTTGGATTTCATGACTTGGAATACCTCTTTCCAGCCCCTTCTTGCCTGTAAGGTCCCTTTTGAGAAATCCGCTGACAGTATGATGGGGACTCCTTTACAGGTGACTGTCCCCTTAGCTCTTGCTGCTTCTAGGATTCTCTCCTTCATTTTAATTTTGGCTAATGTAATTATGATGTGCCTTGGTGTGTTCCTTCTTGGGTCCAACTTCTTTGGGACTCTCTGAGCTTCCTGGATTTCCTGGAAGTCTATTTCCTTTGCCAGATTGGGGAAATTCTCCTTTATTATTTGTTCAAATAAGTTTTCCACTGGTGGCTGTGCCTTTCCCCCTTCTGGTACCCCTATAATTCAGATGTTGGAGCGTTTAAAGGTGTCCTGGAGGTTCCTAAGACTGTCGTCATTTCTTTGAATTCTTGCTTCTTGACTCTTTTCTGTTTGGCCATCATTTGCTTTCTTCTGGTCCACTCCATTGATTTCAGTCCCAGTTTCCTTTTCATTGCTATTGGTGTCCTGTGCAATTCCATTCATTTCAATTAGTTTTGTCTTCATATAGTTGTCTAATTTGTCGGTATAATCAACCAGTTCTGTGAGGATCCTGATCACCAATGTTTAAAACTGTGCGTCTGAGAGTTTTGCTATTTCTTCATCGCTTAGATCTATGGGCTCTGGGACTTTGAGATCTTGCGACATTTTTGGTCTGTTCTGGCCCTTTAAGTGTGAGAAGCGGCACCTTGGACTCCCAGGTCGCTGGGTTGTAAAGCTGTATGTGTGGGTGTGGTCAGAGCCGGGAAATGGCGGCCCCCTCTGCAGTTTCTCACAGCTGGGTGCAGAGGATTAGCGTCTTAGGTGGTTCACCTGGGGCGGGCCACTCAGAGTCGCTGGGTTATGACGCTGTATGTGGAGGTGGGGTCAGAGCAGGGAAATGGCGGTGCCCTCCACTGCCGCTTGCCGTGGGGACCTGCCGGCTCGGTCCAACCGCCCACTCCCTCGCCTGTCCGCCCACTCCCTCGCCTGTCCACCCACGCACAAATGCGCGACCTCAGTCAACACGCAGCCCTGCTGCCCCGCTGTCTCCCCTGAGGTCGCTTGCTTGGTCGCTCGCTCAGTCGCTCGCTCGGTTGCTCACTAGGTCCGACCCTGCGCCTGGATTCCGCAGGCCTTAGTCCGTCTGACCGAGACCTCCTGTGCAACCCTGCTCTGCCAGCCGCTGGTTTCGCCCCTTACCAGTCAGGCTGAAGAATTTGTTGTTAACGGACTTCCGAAAAGTTCAATTTTCCGTGATCTGGCTGTGTTTTCTGTTGCTAATATTTAGTTTTCTCTAATCTTGGTTGTGTGAGAAGGCATGGCACATCCACCTATGCCTCCATCTTGGCGGAAGTCTGTTGTTTCTTTATCTGGTTTTGGGATTAGGATGATGTTGGCTTCATAAAAAGAGTTTGGGAGTCTTCCATCATTTTTGATTTTTTGGAATAGCCTGTGAAGAATAGGGGTTAGCTCTTCCTTAAATGCTTTGTAGAATTCTCCTGTGAAACCATCTGGTCCAGGGCTTTTTGTCTGAAGGGAGTTTTTTCATTACTGCTTCAATTTCTTTTGCTGTTATTGGTCTGTTCAGGTTTTCTCCTTCTTTTTCATTGAGTTTTGGAAGATTATATTTTCCTAGAAATTTGTCCATTTCACTTAGGTTTTCAAATTTCTTGGCATATAGTTCTTCATAGTAATTTCTTACAATCCCTTCTATTTCTGTGGTATCAGTTGTAATCTCTCCTCTTTCATTTCTGATTGTGTTTATTGGGGTCCTGTCTCTTCTTTTCTTGATGAGCCTGCCTAAAGGCTTGTCTATTTTCTTTATCTTTTCAAAGAACCACCTCCTGGATTCATTGATCCTTAGAATTGTACTTTTAGTCTCTATGTCATTGAATTCTGCTCTTATATTGGTTATTTCTTTCCTTCTATTTGCTCTGTGCTGTCTTTGTTGTTGTTCCTCGAACTCTTGCAGGCATAGGGTTAGGTTCTTTGTTTGAAATGTTTCTTCCTTCTTTAGGTAGGCCTGTATTGCTATGAACTTTCCTCTCAGGACTGCCTTCACTGTGTCCCATAAGTTTTGGGTTGTTGTGAATTCACTTTCATTTGCTTCCAGAAACTTTTTGATTTCTTCCCCAATTTCCTTCTGGACCCATTCATTGTTTAATAACAAACCATTCAGTCTCCATGATTTTGATTGTTTTGGTTTTTTTCCTTTGGGGTTGGTTTCCCATTTCAGTCCCTTGTGGTCAGAGAAAATGTTGGTATGATTTCAATATTCTTGAATTTGTTGAGGGTTGTTTTGTGTCCTATCATGAGGTCTATCTTTGAAAATATTTCATGTGCATTTGAAAAGAATATGTATTTATGTATTTATCTTCTTTGGGATGAAGGGCTCTTTCTCTCTCTCTCTCTCTCTCTCTCTCTCTCTCTCTCTATATATATATATATATATATATATATATATATATATATATATATATATATATAATCAGTTAAGTCCATTTCATCTACGGTGTTGTTTATTGCCCCAATATTTTTGTTGATATTTTGTTTTGAAGATCTGCCCATTTTTGACAGTGGGGTGTTAAAATCCCCTACTATAATGTTGTTGCTGTCAACATCTTTCTTGAAGTCCTCTAAGATTTTGTTTATATATTTGGGTGCCCCTATGTTGGGTGCACATATATTTACGATGTTAATGTCTTCTTGATGGATTCTTCCCTTGAGTACTATGAAGTGAATTTCTGGGTGTCTCTTTATGGCCCTCTTTTTGAAGTCCATTTTTTCTGATATGAGAATTGCTACCCCAGCTTTTTTTTCTTGGTCATTTGCTTGGCAAATTTGTTTCCAGCCTTTCACTTTTAGTCTGTGATGGTCTTTTGTCCTGAGGTGAGTCTCTTGTAGGCAGCATATGTGTGGGTCATGCTTTCTTATCCATTGAGCTATTCTATGTCTTTTGATTGGAGTATTTAATCCATTTACATTTAAGGTCATTATTGATAAGTATTTATTTATTGTCATTTTTGTACCTGCGTTCCTCTCTGTCTCTCTCTTTTCCTTCCTTTCTTTAAAGCAGTCCTTTTAGTATTTCTTGTAGAACTGATTTGGTAGAGGCAAATTCCTGTAGGCTTCTTTTGTCTTGGAAGCTCTTTATTTGGCCTTCTATTTTGATTGAGAGCCTTGCTGGGTAAAGTAGCCTTGGTTGTAGTCCTCTGTTTCTCATTACTTGGAATATTTCTTGCCATTCTCTTCTTGCTTGAAGTGTTTCCATTGAGAAGTCAGTAGCTAACCTTATTGGGCTCCCTTGTATGTTACTTCATGTTTCTGCCTTGTTGCCTTTAAGATTCTCTCTTTGTCTTGGAATTTTGCCATTTTAATGATGATGTGTCTTGAAGTAGGCCTCTTTGGGTTCCTCTTGATCGGGACTCTCTGTGATTCCTGGATTTGTGTGACTTTTTCTCTCATCAAATTAGGGAAAAATTCCATCATTACTCTTTCAACTAATTTTTCTATTTCTTCTTCTTCTTCTTCTTCTTCTTCTTCTTCTTCTTCTTCTTCTTCTTCTTCTTCTTCTTCTTCTTGTATTCCTATTTTGGATATTATTATGTTTCATATTGTCTTGCTTTTTCTCTTAATCCCTCTTCATTCTTTTTGAGCCTCTTTTCCTTTTCTTGCTTTCTGTGAGATGCTTTCTACTTTGTCCTCCAACTCACTAATCCAATCCTCTGCTTCATCCATCCTGCTTTTTATTCCTTCTACTGTGTTCTTCATTTCAGAAGTTGTGTTCTTTATTTCCACTTGGCCTTTGCTGATAGTTTCTATTTCCTTTTTCATGTTGCTATAGTTTGCAGTGAGATCATTGTAGCTCCCCTGTAGTTTCTGGTAGGTCATTGTGAGCTCTTTGAACTTCCTGATAACCAGTGCTTTGAATTCAATATCTGATAGTTGACTTGCCTCTGTTTCATCTAACATTCTTTCTGAGGCCTCCTTTTATTTCATTTGGGGATTGTTTCTTTATCTTTGCATTGTTTGTGAGACTCTTCTTGTTGGCCTCAGCTCCTTAGATTGATCTCTTCTGACTCCCTGGGTTTATGGTGTGAACTTCTGCTGTGATAGAATACCTGTGAAATTCAGTGGTGCAGTCTCCTTCAGGTATCTTAATGTTCTCAGCTTCCACCTACTCCCTTTTGTGTGTGTGTGTGTGTGTATGAGATTACTTGGTGGGGGAGGCAAAATGGTATATATCAGCAGAAGAGTATTTTATGATATTTACAGTCACAGTCAGTGGAGACGACATAGAAGATGTTTAGGCTATATAGTGTTAACCGTACTCTTCCACCCAACTTGCAACTTTTAAAAAAGGACGGACAAAAATAAAGAGCTCTCACCTTCTCTCACCTTCTCTCTCTCTCTCTCTTGTTGGGGAGAGAGGCTTGTGAGTTGGATCTAGAAAGCTGTGAGGTTGTGGGCGCTCAGATTTTGAGGTAAGGTGAGAGTAAAGAATAGTAAATACGTACAGTGTATGAGCAAATAGAGTTAATCACTACAGTAATAGAATTCAGGAACCTGTAAAGTGGGCTAAGATCTCGGAGATGTGTTGTAGAATATATACAAACTGTTCTACAACAGTTTGTAGCTGTAGAAAAGCTATAGAACAGCTATTATTGAAAAAAATATTAGAACAACAATTATATGACAGACTCTGATCTGTCTAAATAGGTTGTATATTACATTGGGTAGTGTGGTAAAGGAAAACAAGTGGTGTGAAGTATAGAAAATTAGCAATACACTGTGGAGGAGAGAACAGGGAAAACCTGTCAAATGATACAATATAAACAGCTAAGGCTAAGAAGCCTATACAGAAAGAGGAGGAATACAAAGATACTATTAAAATATAAAATAAGTGAGAATAATGAAAAATAATAATAGAAATATGCAACAACTTGTGGCTTCCCTGCTATAGCAAAGTGAAATTTGTCTCTCTGTCTCTACTATTGCAATGCCCCCTCTTTGCGTCCTACTCTGGTTTTTTCATGGTTTCCAATTGTTTGTGTCCCTTGTGGGTAAAAGAAAACAAAGCAAAAAACAAGAAAAAGGTATGAGAAGGTAGGAAAAAATGGTAAGTTTGGAAAGAAAGGAAGAAGGACTAAAACAGGAAAAAAGAAAGGAGAGGGAAAAAGTATTGAAACATAAGACAATAATAAAATTAAAAAGATATAAGATTACTAAAAAAAAAAAAAAACACCCAAAAAACATCCCTTGTTGGTTTCAGACTGTCCAAACTTGTTTTTCTGATTGCAGCAGGCCGAGGGTCAATTGTTGCGGACTTTCTGAGAGTGCTCTCCCAAGAACTTGCCTGAAGCCTCCCCCCAGCACTGCATGAAGGCAATCTAGGTTCTTTTCAGAGCACTTTCCCCGGAGGTCTTCTCTGTGGGCTAAGGTGCAGGTATGCACATGCCCATCAGGTAGCCTGGGTCCCTCGGGATCTGGCACAATCCTCCCAGTTCTGTGGGGGAACTCAATGGCTTCTGCCCCTCCTCTGGATCGCTGCCAGGCTGGGTGGAAAGCAAGCCAAGCTGCTTTCGCAGAATACTTCAGTGTACCTTCCAAAAAAATTTGTCCAGAAAGCCTGCCTCTCAGCCCAGCCCAATCCCCAGCCACACTGGTGACCACAATGTGCCTCTCAATTTTCCTGGGGTGGCAACCAGAGAGTCCATAGTTGAACACAGCCCTTTGTCCTTGTTGCCCTTTCTGTAAACTCAAGCAGACAGGTCTCTGCCTGGTGTTGCCCAGCCTTGCTTAGATGGGGAGGGTGGGAGCTGATAACCCAGCTCTCTCCCAAGGGCCCTGCAGCAGGCCCAAGGCTCCCAAAGAGTCTGCCTTAGACCCGCTGGGTGCTGGGACTCCTGAAGAGTCCTCCATGGCCGACACCCCCGGTGCTGGTCGCAGATCAAGGCCGCTAGGTGCTGGGTGAGGCCGCCGCTGCTCTTGTCTTTACTAAGGTCCCCGAGACCCTCACTGACCTGCAGCTGACTGGTCGTTCAGTTTCCGTCATGATCTCTGGCCTCTTATTTTCATAAATGCTGGGGAACTGTTATCTGTTTGTGCTGTTCCTCAGTAGATCTGCCAGGATTTTCTCCCATCTGTATGGGAAGTGGAATCCGCTCCGTCTTACTCCGTCACCATCTTCCACTTTTCACCGTTGGCCTCCTGTATTTTTAATTGTGAAATTTGGCATCCCTATGGAAAAGAGACATAAGAGAGCTTTCTAGGTAGTAAAGCTCCATATCTTGATAAAGGTTTGTGAATGCATTTGTCAGAGTTATATAAATTTAACCTCAGAAGAGAAAAAGAAAAACAAGTATTGAACTCTTCTTAGTGATATACATGCTGAAATATAAAGGTAAATGCAACTTTAAAGTATATCAAAAACAAGAGGGAGTAATAGCTGAATAGAGGGGTGTATAGATACGTAATAAAGCAAACGTAGTAAAGTACTAATTGTAAAGTCTAGGTGATAGACATATGGGTATTCATTGTAAAAGTCTTAAAACATTTCTGTATGCTTGAGAATTTTTACAATAAAATGTTGGTGGGGGAGAATTAGCTAGAGTCCTTTTCTATTCATATATATATATATATATATATATATATATATATATATGAATAGATATATAAAATCATATATATATATATGATTTTAAAAATTATTTTAGACAGAGGAGAAGAGAGGGAGAAAGAGGGAGAGAAACATCAATGTGTGGTTGCCTCTCATGTTGGCCGCACTGGGGACCTGGCCTGCAACCCAGGCATGTGCCCTGACTGGGAATCAAACTGGCAACCCTTTAGTTCGTGGCCTGTGCTCAATCCACTGAGCCACATCAGCCAGGGCCCCTTTTGTGTTCTTAAGAAAAAAATTTACCTACCTCAGTTAGGTAGGTAACTGTGTCCAGTGTAAACTGGACACAGTTTAAGTTTATTTTAAACTAAGTTGAACTTTATTGGGTAAGTCAGATCATAACTTTTGTGTTGAACCCCATCCAATAAAGGAAATTGATGCTCAAATAAAGAAGAGAACTCATAACACAAAAGGTGTGGAGCTCGGATATATAAAACAGACTTACCCATGACCTTCAGGTGCAGTGAGAAAGCAGTAACTGAAAAGGTGAGACCCTATGCCTGGTTGTCTGTTGCCCCCAGTGGCTGTTTGTGATGTACTTTAGGTAACATTTCTAACACCAAACCTCTTTAAAGATAAACTGAGGCACATGAACATTTTCAAGAGTCTATTTGAGCACACATCAATTTGAACAAGCAGCACAAGACAAAAGATGATTAGCAGTGGTTCACCATCAGGAGCTAGAAGGAAGGTTTTTATTTAAAAGACATAAAAGCAAAATGGAAATTATTTTAATTATCTATTACTTAAGCAGTTGCCTTACTTGGGAAATCTTAGTTGGTTGGTTGTAATCAGTTGTTCTTAAGTTTTGTTTTCTTATATCTTGAGTGCATTTACTCTGGTCTAGCATTGATTTTCTTGCATAGGCTACCAAGACATTAAAGCCACTTTAGTCTCATGGCTTATTTAATTTGTTCAACAGCTGTATGACCTTAGGCAAATTAATTAAAGTTTAATTAGTTTCTCAGTGTCCTCTTCTGAAAAATGGGAGCAATAATAGCATTTAAATTATAGGGTTGTTATTTCAATTAAAACAAGCTAATGCATAGGAAACATTTAGAAAGGGAATTGCATTTAGTGTTATATAAGTGCTGCAGCTTTCTTTTGCTACAATGAAAACTCTAACCTTCACAGGCCCTTCAAAGTTCAACCCCCATTGTTTTATGTTGTATGTCTTCTTGCTTCTTCTACAACCTAGGCTCAGCTCCATGCAAGCATGCTTCCACTATGTACTTCTCAACTCTGAGACTTTGCATATGCTATTCTGTTGGCCAAGGAAAATCCCCCCTCATCCTCACCTGTACTTTTGCCCAGCTGCTCCAACAAGTCCAAATTTCAAATCAGGAGTCCTCACCTCCAGGAATCCTTTTCTAACCATCAAATCCCCCACCATTTAACTTACCATTTTCTTCTTGAATTTCTTCCCTACCTAGACTATTCTAATCTCTCACACGAGTCCAGGGACTCTGTAAAGGTCTGAAATGGATTGTGTTAATCCCTATATCCCCTATGGCTAACATGATAACTACCACCAAATAGAAGCTTATGAAATGCTTGTTGAATTAGTTGAAGTATTAGGTATGGAAACCAATCAAAAGAGACTCTGCCAGAGCTCTCTTCCCTACAAGTCCTGTTCACATTCTTTCTGGGCTTGCATGCAAGGCTTGCTAAGAACTTCTGGGCTGGGCACTGTGGAAAACAGTATGGAATTTCCTCAAAAAACTGGAACTGCCTTTTGACCCAG
Source organism: Artibeus jamaicensis (assembly GCF_021234435.1). Taxonomy (NCBI): domain Eukaryota; kingdom Metazoa; phylum Chordata; class Mammalia; order Chiroptera; family Phyllostomidae; genus Artibeus; species Artibeus jamaicensis. Next base: position 1,584,498 of record NW_026521840.1, on the reverse strand, counting down.
CAATTCCACTGCTGGGATTATACCCCATGAATCCTGAAATACCAATCTAAAAGAACTTATGCACCCCAAAGTTCATAATAGCACAATTTAAAATAGCCAAGTAATGGAAGCAACCTAAGTGCCCATCAGTAGATGAGTGGATCAAAAAACTGTGGCATATTACACAATGGAATACTATGCAGCACTGATCCTATTTTAAAGGAATAATTATCTGGGGGCCATTGCAAATATTTACTCCACAGGTTTCCTGGGGGAAAATAGGGGAAGGGTCAAGTCAAGGAATATATATAAAGGATACATGGACAAGAACAAAAGGGGGAGGATTGAATGGGGGGGTGTTGAGGTGGGTAGTGGAGGGGAGAGTAATGGGGGGAATGGGGACAACTGTAATTGAATAACAATAAAAAAACTGTGGGCTAGGGAAGAAAGAAAACCAAAACAAAGTGCAACATTGTGCTAAGTAATCAGTCTGTTTGAAACAGGTTACCTGACAGCTTCTTAAAGTATGAAGTCTAGGGTTCAGACCCCTACAAGGAACTGTTTAATACTAATCAGAACCCCAGACCAGTGTGCTTGAGCTTGGGCACAAAAAGAAAAACTATTTGTTTATTGAACATTCAATGTGAAAAAGATACTATGCTGGATGATTTACATATTTTATATGATAATTAAATACTCCATAAGATAGCCCATTTTAATGATAATGAAACTAAAGTCTATACAAGTGAAATAAGTGTTCAAGGCTTACATTCAAATTGTGAAACTATAATCGAGTTTTTGTTTTGACTGATTTTAAAAGTCTTACACTTCTTGTTATGTATACAAATTTGACTCTCCCAGGACATAACTTCAGTTGCACTGTGAGAATAAGGATGCCAAGCAGAAATCAGAAGATTTCTGCCCAATTTTTTTTTTTAGGCTTAACATGGAAAATGTCAAGAAAAACACTGGCTTAATCACATCAAATAGAGTATTTATGAAAAATCCCATAAACTTATGGATATTGTATATGAGTTCACTGATGTGCTGCAAACTTTGGTCTATTGGCTCAAAATTCGACTAGGCCAAACTTTTAGGGGAAAGGTTTCTGTCACTATTGTTTTACTCTGCCAAGCCCAACCAACCTAGATAATGAGCATTTGCTGAATTTTGTTATCTGCATATCTTATGTGTCTGGAAGATTCAAACCCCGTCTGTTTTCCAGAATACTTAAAACTTGACACTTTGCCAATCTTCATACAGAGTTGTCATCTTATTATTTATAGTTGTTATGTGAACACCATAATTATTGTATAATATTAAGATGTGTGTATATGGTTGAGCCTATTAGGTTATATGGCTGTTTCTCCTGCTCCATAGTATAATTTACTCAGTCAGTCACCTGGAGAAGAATACAAAGAAGAAATCAGGACCCTGGTCTCTAAGGGGTTCATATGAACTAAAAGATTTAACACCAATTGCTTTTGGCCATTGAATAGTGTAATGCATTTATATACTCATGCAACATTACTGATAATGTTTGACAAACAACAATAAAATTGCACCTAAATGGAATTCAAATTTGCTGGAACTTCTTTAAAATTTGGTACTAGTAAAATGTATTAACTTGCTGCTGGACCTTCTCAACAATTAAGTAGGTGTTTGAGCACATACATAATCCCTATATTTGAATAGCCTATGGAGCAATAAATTATTCTGTCAACTACACAGTAATACCAAAATTTTGCCATCCTAACCCCCATTTGTTTTAATGAACAAATAACAGGTCTGAAGAAACCAAAAATTTATAACTGCTCAATATTTAAATTAATTGTTTTGTAGTCAAATTTACCTTGATTAGTTCAGATTTTCTGCTTTGCCTCAGAAGAACCTCACATGTTGATTAGTTTACAGGACATTTAAAAATGTATTGTGAGTTTTTGCTTCTAGTCAAGATGGTGGTGTAGGGAGACATAGCTCACCTCTTTGCACAACCACACCAAAATTACAACTAAAATATAGACCAACCATCACTCGGAACCATCAGAAATCAAGCCGAATGGAAGTTTGACAACTATGGAATTAAAGAAAACCCCATCCATCCAGACTGGTGGGAGGGGTGCAGGCGAAGAATGGGCTGGTCCCACACCCACGTGTGATGGATAAAAATTCAGGAGGGATATCTTAGGAATGAGGAGTCCCAGGCCCATGATTTCTGGCTGTAAAAACCAGCAGGGATTGAGTCAGCGGAAGAAATGCTGGAGCCCCAAGCAGTACCTCTTAAAGAACCCACACACAGACTCACCTACTCAGACTCGCTCCCTCTGGACTCAGGCACTGGGAAGGTGGCTTGAGAGGCACCAGCAATGTGCAGGGGAAAGCTGTATATAAAAATTATATATATATAATTTTTCAACATGATAAAGGCTATACATAAAAATTATACATCTAACATTCTCCTCATGGTGAAAAGTTGAAAGCCTTTTCTCTCATATTAGGAACAAGACAAGGATGCCCACTCTTACCACTATTAATTCCGTATGGTATTGAAAGTCCTAGCCACAATAATTGGACAAGAAAAACAGGACTTCTGGCCAAGATGGAGATGTAGGTAGACACACTGTGCCTCCTTGCACAACCAAAAGAAGGACAACAGCAATTTAAAAACAAAAAACAGCGAGTCCAATGGAAAATTGAACTGTATGGAAGTCTGACAACCAAGGAGTTAAAGAAGACACATTCATCCAGACCTGTAGGAGGGGCAGAATTAGGCAACCAGGTTGGAAAGGACTCCTTGCAAAGTGGTGGCTGGCAGACCCCAGGCACACAGTGTGGCAGCTGGCATACCTAGCAAGGCAGAAGATTGTGGAGCGCAGCATGGTGTGCAAGGTGGCAGGTGGTCCCAGATTCGTGTGCAGATAAACCAAGTGAAACTGGGGAGCAGGACAGACCATGCAACCCAGGGTGCCAGCGTGGGGAAATAAATCCTCAAACCACAATTGAAAACATCTGTGGGAGTTGAGGTGTGGGGAGAAACTCCCAGCCTCATAGGAGACTTCATTGGAGAGACCTACTGGGTCCTAGAATGTACACAAACCCACCCACATGGGAATGAGCACCAGAAGGGTCCAATTTCCTTGTGAGAAGCAGGGGAAGTGACCGAAATCTGGCAAAGAGTGGAGCAAATGCCATTGTTCCCTCTCAGACCCCTGCCCCATATACAGCATCATGACTCAGCAACTGGATTGCCCCACCCAGATGGACACCTAAGGCTCTGCCCCTCACTATATAACAGGTACATCAAGACAAAAAAATATGGTTTAAACAAAAGAAGAGATCAAAGATCCACAAAAAAATACAACTAAGCAACAAAGAGATAGCCAACCTATCAGATGCACAGTTTAAAACATTGGTAATCAGGATGCTCACAGAATTGGTTGATTTTGTTCACAAATTAGATGAAATAATGAAGGCCACACTAAGTGAAATAAAAGAAAATGTACAGAGAACCAATTGTGATGGAAACAAAACTGGGACTCAAATCAATGGAGTGGACCAGAGGGAAGAAAGAAACATCCAATCAGAAAAGAATGAAGAAACAAGAATTCAAAACAATTAGAAGAGGCTTAGGAACCTCCAGGACATCTTTAAACACTCCAACATCTGAATTACACAGGTACCATAAGGGGAAGAGGAAGAACAACAAGTGGAAAACTTACTTGAACAAATAATAAAGGAGAACTTCCCCACTCTGGCAAAGGAAATAGACTTCCAGGAAGTCCAGGAATCTCAGAGAGTCCCAAAGAAGGTGGTCCCAAAGAGGAACACACCAAGGCACATCATAAGTACATTACCCAAGATTAAAATGAAGGAGAGAATCCTAGAAGCAGCAAGAGATAAGGGGACAGTCACCTACAAAGAAGTTCCCATCAGACTGTCAGCTGATTTCTCAAAAGAGACCTTACAGGCAAGAAGGGGCTGGAAAGAAGTATTCCAAGTCATGAAAGACAAGGACCTACATCCAAGATTGCTCTATCCAGCAAAACTTTCATTTAGAATGGAAGGACAGATAAAGTGCTTCTCAGATAAGATCAAATTCAAGGAGTTCATCATCACCAAGCCCTTATTATATGAAATGTTAAAGGGACTTACTTAAGAAAAAGAAGACAAAATTCATGTACAGTAAAATGACAGCAAACTCACAATCATTAACAATCACACCTAAAATAAACAAAAAAACTAAGCAAACAATAGAACAGGGACAGAACCACAGAATGGAGATCACATGGTGGGTTATCAACAGGAGAGTGGGAGAGGGAGAAATGGTACAGAGAATAAATAGCATAGATGGTAGGTAGAAAATAGACAGGGGAAGGGTAAGAATAGTAAGGGAAATGTAGAAGCCAAAGAACTTACAAGTATGATACATGGACAGGAACTAAAGGGGGGGAATGTGGGTAGGAGGGGGTGTGCGGGATGGAAGGGAGTGAAGGGGGGAAGGGAACAACTGTAATAGCATAATCAATGAATTATATTTAAAAAAAGAAAAACAAATGAAAAGTATCCAAACTGGAAATTAAGAAATTGTCACCATTTGCAGATGACATGTTACTATATATAGAAAACCCTAAAGAACCCATGAAAAATTAATAGAATGAATTAAATCAGTGAAGTAACAGGAAACATGATGTACAGGACATCTGCCACATTTGTATACACAAATAATGAACAATCAGGACAAATTAGAAAAATACTATATACAGTTGTATAAAGAAGGATAAAATATTTAGGGATAAATTTTAACCACAAGTACAGAAAGCAATGTGGAGAAAGACCAACCAAGTTGGACATATCATACTTCCTGATTTCACACGATACTGCAAAGCTATTATCAAAACAGTATGGTATGAGCCCTGGCTGGTGTAGCTCAGTGGATTGAGCGCAAGCCTGCAAACCAAAGGATCGTGATTCATTTCCCAGTCAGGGCATATGCCTGAGTTGCAAGTCAGTTCCCAGCAGGGGACCCAAGAGAGGCAACCATACATTGATATTTCCCTCCCTCTCTCCTTCCCTTCCCCTCTAAAGATAAATAAATAAAATCATTGACAAAGTAGTCAAAAACACACCATTTCAAAATAACAATCTATTTAATAAGTTGTGTTGGGAGACCTGGACAGATGCATGCCAAAAAATAAAACAACCATTCTCTCAGATCATATACAAAAACAAACTAAAAATGTATTAAAGGCCTAAAAGTAAGATCTAAAACAAAGTTTCTAGAAGAAAACTTAAGTACTAAATTATTTGATATCAAATAATTTAATTATTTGATATCAAATAATTTGATATGTTTTCAAAAATTTCTCCTTGAGCATGGGAACAACAAAATAAATAAATAATTGGGACTGCATCAAAGTAAAAAGTCTTTGCACAGTGAAAGTAACCATCAACAAAACCAAAGGATGACCTACTGAATATGAGAAAATATTGCAAATAATATATCTGATAAGGGGCTAATAATCAAAATATATAAGTAACTCATCTAACTCCATTATAAAAAAATAATCCGATGGGAAAAAATGTGCAGAGGACATGAAACATTTGTCTAAACAAAACATACAGATGACTATCAGACATGAAGAGATGCTCAACATGCCTATGGGAAATGCAAATAAAACCACAAGGAGATACCACCTCACATCAACCAGGATGGCAGTTATCCAAAAGTCAACAACTAACTTGATGGTGAGGATGTGGAGAAAAGGAAACCTATGTGCCCTATTAGTGGGACTGAAAGTGCAGCCACTATGAAAAACAAGAAGATTCCTCAAAAATCTAAAAGTAGCTCTACCATAACACCCTGCAATTCTACTTCTAAGTATTTATCCAAATAAAACAAAATCCCATATTCAAAAAGATATGTGCTCGCTTATGTTTGTCACAGCATTCTTTACAATAGTCAAGAAACCTACGTGTTCATCGATAGATGAATGGAGAAAGACGTGATGTTTTATCTATCTGTCCATCTATCTATGGAACATTATGTAACAGTAAAAAATGAAATGAGCCCTGGCTGGTGTAGCTCAGTGAACTGAGTGCTGGACTGTGAACCAAAGGGTCACTGGTTCCATTCCCAGTCAGAGCACATGCTTGGGATGTGGGCTAGGTCACTGGTTGAGGGCTTATGAAAGGCAACCAATTGATGTATCTCTCACACATTAACGTCTTTCTCCCTCTCTCCATTCCCCTTTCTTTAAGAATAAATAAATAAATAAAGTCTTTCTAAAAAATGAAATGAAATTTTTCTGTTTGCAGCAATGTGGATGAATGTAGTGGCCATTATGTTTAACGAAATAAATCAGAGAAAGACAAATACCATATAGTTTCACTCATGTGTAAAATATGTAAAAACATGAATAAGCAGAACAAAACAAAAACAGAATCATAGAAACAGATCAAATTAATGGTTTCCAAAAGGGAGAAAGGTGGGGAATGGGTGAAAAAGTTAAAGGGGAATATAGTCAACAATATTGTACTAAGTTTGCATGGTGAGAGGCTTTTACTAGACTTAATGTGATGATCCTATTGTAAGGTATATAAATGTCAAATTGCTATATTTTACACCTGAAACTCCATAATGTATACCAACTATACTTAAATATCACATGTAAAATACTTGAAAAACAAAAAAATGCTCAACATAAAGTACATAAAGTAACAAAATCATGCCTTCGATACTTCACAAAACCTCTTTGAGTTCAGTTTTACCGGGATTTGATATTATATTTAAAATATGTCTACATCATCTGATATTGCCTGTAAATATGCCAGGAGTTAGTATGCTAGCTCTCTGATCTTTGACAGCTTTAAAGATGAGGACATTACAATAATTTTTCATCATGTAGTTGATATAGTAACTGCTTGGCTTTGATATAATAACTGTTTGGTTAAGTTTAGCTGCTAATTTCCATGTCATCTAATCAATTAATATGGATGGATAAAGAAAACTATTAGGAGAAATACAGAGAAGGAAAAGATGAAAGTTTCAGGTGACCTCTTTAAATAATAACCCACATGATTGCTTTTTGCATAAAATTATTAAGAATTAAATTTAAAAAACTACACAAATTTGCTAACATGATTATTCTAAAATAAACAGCATAAATACAAGTTTTCTAAAATGTGTTTTTCCTTTATTTTCTGTTTGACAATTTCTATCACTGCATCTACACAGAATTGTCTTTTGTTCAAAGTAAAGCTAAATAAAAAACTAGTAACTTTCTGGGTCGAAACCATTTAGCAAAGTTGGCAGTTAACAGCATAAAACTGGAGTTTGCAGATTTAAAAAGTTGCAATTTTTTGTGTGATTTTGCTAATGGCAAAATGTTCCACACATTCTGAGTCTGTTTAAACTTTAAAATACTTTTGTATTGACAGAATATGATCAGTGTTTATTGCATTTGCCATGCTTTCTTTTTGACACTAAGTCTTGAAGTTTATGTATATCCAGGTGTGTTTTAACAAAAAGGTTATTGGCTTATTATAATAAATGTATGTACCTTTGATTTTCAAAATAACTTTTTGATGGCATGTGACATTGTGTGACACTTATAGTGAGGCAATGCTTATAAGATATGTTTGCCCAGGAGGGGGGTCTTTTATAGGCGGTATTATCATGATGACCTTCAAGCAAAGACAAGTCAGAATCTTGAAAACTGGGAATTCAGGTAAGGTGTTTGTAAGGAGGGTTAGTCTTGGACCTTGATGATAGATATCTCAGTTATATATAACAGAACAGAACTGGAAGTCCTGGGAACAGGTTAGGGAGAAAGCTGGGAACTCTAGGATCTGAAGTTGGAAATTTGTTAACCCATGTTTATGCTTTTAAAATACATTATGTGTATCCTTCAGTTGTTCTGTTCTAGCACATGCAAGAAAAGCTAAAGTTTTCCAAAAGAGTTTAGTGTCAGAGTATAGGCCTGGCTGGTATGGCTCAGTGGATTCAGTGCTTGCCTGCAAACCAAAGGATTGCTGGTTCAGTTCCCAGTCAGGGCACATGCCTGGGTTGGAGGTCAGGTCCACAGTGAGGGGGCATGCAAGAGGCAGCCACACATTGATGTTTCGCTTTCTTCCTCACTTCCCTTCTGTCTAAAAATAAATCAACAAAATTTTTAAATAAAGAAAATCAAGGTTTAAACAAATAAAGTGTTAGACTATACAAAGGACATAGAACACTTGTGGGGTTCAATGGTGTTCGTTGCAGTGGTATTTCAAGCAAAAGATGCTTCAGGAATGGTAAGTTCAGTGAGTCAGTCTGGCCACTTGGTTAGCTACTCATCCCCATCTGGAAATTCTCCTACTGGATTTAAACCTTAGAATTCTTTTTTAAAAAAATTATTTAGTTATTTTTCAAGTACAGTTTTCTGTCTATTTCTCCCATCCCAGCCTGCCCCACCCCATGCTCCCAATCTCCCTCCCATTTCCACCCCCTTAGTTATTGTCCCTGTGTCCTTTATAATGGTTCCTCCAAATCCCTCCCCTTTTCCCCTTAAATTCCCTGCCCTCTCCCCTCTGCTCACTGTCCCCCTGTTCTCTATTTCAGTGTCGTTGTTTTTATTTTGCTTGTTTGTTTGTTTTGTTGTTTAGTTTCCTGTTAAAGGTGAGATCATATGGTATTTGTCCCTCACCACCTGGCTTATTTCACTCAGCACAATGCTTTCCAATTCCATCCATGTTGTTGCAAAGGGTAGGAGCTCCTTCTTTCTCTCTGCTGCAAAGAATTCCATTGTGTATATGTACCACAATTTTTTAAAGATTTTATTTATTTATCTTTAGAGGGGAAGGGAAGGAGAGAGGGAGAGAAACATCAATGTATGGTTGCCTTTCATGCGTCCCCTGCTGGGTACTGGCCTGCAGGGAACCGGCCTGCAACCCCGGTATGTGCCCTGACTGGGAATCGAACCTCAATCCACTGAGCTACACCAGCCAGGGCTGTACCACAATTTTTGATCCATTCATTTACTGACAAGCACCTAGGTTGCTTCCAACTCTTGGCTATTGTAAATTGTGCTGCTATGAACATTGTGGTGCATAGGTTCTTTGAAATTGATGTTTTAGGGTTCTTAGGATATAATCCTAGCAGTGGAATTGCTGGGTCAAAAGGCAGGTCGACTTTTATTTTTCTGAGAAAATTCCATACTGTTTTCCATAATGGTTGTACCAGTCTGCAATCCCACCAACAGTGTACTAAGGTACCCTTTTCCCCACAACCTCTCCAACATTTGTTCTTTGTTGCTTTGTTTATGATAGCCATCCTGACTGGTATAAAGTGGTATCTCATTGTGGTTTTAATTTGTATCTCTCTGATAGTTAGTGATTTTGAGCATCTCTTCATGTGTCTCTGGATCTCCTGTATGTCCTCCTTGGAGAAGTGTCTGTTCAAGTCCTTTTCCCATTTTTTAATTGGGTTAGATGTCTTCTTAGAGTGGAGTTGTGTAAGTTCTTTGTATATTTTGGAGATTAAACCTTTGTCTGAGGTATCATTGGCATATGTTTTCCCATACAGTTGGTTGTCTTTTTAATTTAATACTGTTTTCTTTAGCCACGCAGAGCCTTAGAATTCTTATATTTGGTTTTTATTGAGTGAGGCATTTTCCTTGCACAGAGACATTCTAGACTTTATCCTACCCATACTGAGAATCTGTTACTCTTCCCATTGATGTTCTAACATGTTTTCTGGTTGCTAACTAGCAGGTAGAGATTTGACTCCCTAGTGTTATCATGGGCAAGCTGTTTATTTGCTAACCAGAATCTTTTTCCAAGAAGAGATTGAGGAATTTGCTTCTATGTCATACCTCTGTCCCCACCCACTCCCACTTCAATACCCACATCATTGGCACATAAAAAGTTTTCAATAGATGTTAATTTATGTAAAGTCTGAGGACCAAGAAGAACTTCTGGTGGCTAACAGCACTCAAAAAACCAAAAAAGCCTAGCAGCCATTTCTGTTTAAGGGCCCATTATAGCAAACTGCACTCACAGAGAAACCTGTCTTCACCGAACTGCCTTCCGGGACTGCATTTCTGCCATCTGAGCAAGCCCTTATAAAGGATTTCCTGGAGTCCTATTCCAACTAATAGGACTGAGACACCCCATCCAATCAGAGCTGCACAGGTCTGACCAATCAGAGTGGCTGTACTCGGACCAGTCAATACAATGCCTTTTGGACCAATCAAACTGTGAGGATTTGGCATCCTCATTGCATAGGGTGATCAGGAACCAGGGGCAGGGACTTCTGTCCATACAGGTCAGCTCCCCTCTGGCTCCAAAGCACTTTTCTCATAAGATTAAAGACTGCTTTTTGCCCTGCTAGAACTGAAACATTGATGTCTCACATGACTAGAGTGATCACTGGACTGGTATGGACTGTAGCGACCATGGTGGAACAGAGCAGAGCAGAGCAGAGCTGAAGAGAGGCCTGGCCCCGGGACCACCTCACAACCATGCTGTATCGTTTGCACTGAATAAGGTTTCCTTCTTCACCATGCCCCCAATTGGGTATTCCTGTTGATGTTGAATTTGTGCCAACAATAGTCAGTTGACACTTATGATAGGTACTTTGGTTCATAAATACCCACTAACTTAAGCAACACTCCCACCCTCTGCCAACAAGATCCACTCATATAAGAAGAGCTCAGAAGTGCTTTAAACAAATATTTTTATTTGATGTGTGAATACCTATATATATATACATATATATATGTATATATATACATATATATTCTAATCTACTCCCATTTTCCATATTCCCACCCACTACACTATGCCCTACCCTGTAGTCCCTCCCCAACCCAACCCATAAACCACAAACATTAAATGAGGGTATAGAGGAATAGGGACATTAGTAGAGCATATTTAAAGCACAGTAACAAGAAAATAAGTTAACGTAGGTATAGGTATCCCTGTTGGAAACCCAAAATAATGTCCATTCTCCTGTTGTAACAAGGTGAAACTTCTCCGTTCCCCTTTGTCAGGATGTCCCATAGAAATTTTTCAATATCTCTGAAGGCAGCTTTATTTCCTGTGCCATTTAAACACTGTTGCTGCAGCTTTGCACACAGAAACTGTGGGAAATTCACATTCTTCTTCCATGGGAGTTCAGTCCCACACAGCCACATGACAACTAGGTTTACACCACGTAGCTAGTGTGGAGTATGAGTGCATTAATACCTAGGATGTTTCCATCATTCCACAGAGCTTGTAGACAAGGACAGAGCAGTGGGAAAGGCTGAAAAGCTGAAAGTCATTAAAGTATCAAGTTTATTTTCATCTCAGAGGGACCAGGAAGCACTGCTTAGGCAGATGCTGGGTATAAAGTAAACTTCACAAACTATCTTATAAAGTCTAGCGGATCAATTTCTTTCTGTATGGGATATTTTATGTTTGATTTGCATTTAAAATTTTATTTTACTGAGGAATTTCTAAATACTAAACCTTACTACTTGAGTTCCAAGTTGCAGGTACAAAGTTTTTCGCATATGTAACCTCTTGGTTAAAGCAACAATAAGGGTATTCACAGTTTCCCAACTCTTTATCAAGGCTTTAAACCACCTTGAGATCAGTGTTTTTCACTGGCAAAATCCTGTGGAGCCAGCTCGATCTGAATCTTCCAGATGTCTTCTGAGATCATGCCATAAAAATACTCAAACCAATGGCAGTTTTATTTGTAGTAGGATTTAATCCCAAAAGAATAGCTAGATTTACTCTTTAATTGTAAATTCCACTACAACTTTTCAACTAGTCTAGTTAACATATCTATTTACATAAATTTAAATGTGGGCACTTCCTTCAGAATCTGCATCTATTATGTCAAGAAAATTACTTTAAGCTGAAATCGACAATTTTTCCTCAGTACCCACCTTGGGCATCATCCAGATAAGGCTATTATTTCCTTCATCATCAAGCTTTCCCTAAGAGATAAAAATGGTTTGTTTCCAAACTGCAGAACTATAGTTGATCCAGTGCTTTGCTGTTTTCAGAGCATATACCCATTCACCGGCATTATTTGCAAATGAAATCTGCAGTCTTATTCAGACCCCTTGACAGTCTTTAGTTTTTCAATATGGGGGAAAACATTGACAACAAACACGTTGAAAAATACCAAAAGATCTTACTTTAAGAATCACAAAGTCATCATCACATATACAATAGTTCTATTACTATTACAAGGAAAGGAAGTTTGAACTAGACACAGAAAACTCTCTGAACAAGAGTTATCAGAATAAATAACTTCACCCCCACTCTCAAACTATTCAAACTGGGTCCATCTCCTTTCCTTCCTCACGTGGCCCAAAGGAAAACAATGTCCATCAATGAGGCTCTGTCTCATAGTCTAGAGATGTCAACAGCCTTCAGCAATGGCAAAGTAGGAAGTGGATGGTCCAAATTTGTAATTATGATCATAGATAGTCACTTGCTGATATTAAGGCATGTACCTCTCCTGTAGCAAAACTAACACTCAAGTTTTAAAAATCCATCACAAGGTAGGCAAATGAATTTTAGCCTTTTGTTCTTACTAACAGGGGTCTGAGCCCACAGATGTCAATGTCTGTGAATTCCCAATTACTATATAAAATTACAACTTAGGCATTTATTCTCTTTTCTGGCATTAATCAGCAAGATTCTTTTATCATAAGGGTTTCTTGCAGCTATGTGTGTGTGACTGTGTATATGTGTATGTTCTGTATACATTTTATAATTTATTTGCATAAATTGTTTATGCACATGTATATTCAAGTTCCTACTCCTTTAAGGGTTTGTTTTTGTGTTTTAACCATAAAGTATATTTTCTTTAGAATAATAAATATCCAATGGTATTTGTTAGTAGGACACATATCATAAGGCCAGATACATGAGTGCTGCACAGATTTTAATAACTTAGGGTCAGCAGCTACAACAATGTACAAAATATTCATGTAATCACCCAGAGAAATGGTGAAGATATTGAAATGATCAGAGTCCATTTATTCAAACAGATAATTGACTGAAAGAATGACTAAAACTTGAAAATTTAGATTTGAAATATGCATTATTAAAATGCAATTTGTGTACATTTGTGTGTGTTTGAATGTATGTGTGCTTATAGGTGTGGAAGTACATGTGTGTTCACATGTGTGCATGTGTGCAAGGGTGTATAAATATATGTTTGTGTATATGTGTGAAGCATGCATATGTATGAGTGAGTGTGTATAGACAGCACACAAAGATAATAAGAGGGGAAGGAATCCTCAGTGAAAGAGGTCTTCAGTTCAGAACACCTAAGAGTGAATCTACATTACACATACACAAGAGATTAACATATAAAATTGATTACCAGCATTCCAGATGTATGTGTCAGGGGATAAATTCCTCTAGTCCAACGTGTCCCAGTGAGTTGGGACATTGGATTAGCTGTATGTAGATCTTAATCTCATCAAAGCTGTTCTTTAAATGTTCCAGATTGGACCAAGATACAGTTACATGACATTGGAAAAAGGCTGGTATGTGCATTTGGATGTGTAAAAGGGGAGAATTTGGCAATTTCTCCCATCCACCATTGCTGTTATTCTTTGTCCAACTATTATACATTTCAAAAGTGGTGTCATTCTGATAAGAAGATGACACTGCTAACACACTATCATTAGGTAATATACTTTAAACTGTTTCTCCAGAAGTGAAAATGAAATTTTCAGGGCTACTCAAAGAACAGTTTTATTGGGTCTTTCAGATGGCTGATAACCCATGTTCAGAAAAAGGCTGGCCCGGGTGAGTGGTGCAGTCTGTAAACAGACACACATAAGGTTTTGAAACCACAATCCCATAGTTCTTTAGCACCATGCTCAAACCCACAAAGCTAAATGGCTGCACATGGGTTAGAGCCTAAGACCTAGTGCTCATTAGCACCATATTCCAACCAAATAAGCCCCCCTAGTCATGAACTACTTACATTGGTAGCACCCCCAGACTTAGCTGGATGTTGAGTTCAGATTAGTTGCTGCTGAAGGAAAATCTAAGCAAACCCCAGAAAAACTCAAACTACTGAGAGGCCCAATTCTTCAAGCATCCTGTCCATCACCAAAGCTGATGTGTAGGTAAAGTCAAGGCAGCAGCAAACATTGAAGCTGGATCATCTGTCAAACATGAAACATTTCAGATCTCCAGCCTTACTGGGGGGAAGTTTAACTGTTTGGAGGATAAAGGTGAGAATAGGGAGGGGTTTTCCTGGGAATGAGAGAACATTAGGTGAACATACAATAGCACAAAAGTCATTTAAATTACAATGACACTCTTATCTGAATTTCTCTTAAGTTTAAGCAGGTAAAGGAGCGTATTACCACAGGGCAATCTCACTCTGACCTCCTCGTGTGGAGGCAGAGCCTTAGAGAGTCAGCTTGATTGCCCTGGAATTTATCCATCCTGCCAAAAGGAGAATGAGAAAGACAATTCTGTCCTTAGAAGAATGAGGGTTTACATAAGGAGGGAGAAAAAGATACCAGCAGAGCTCACAAAGACTACTAATTTCAAAAACAGCTGAAGCTGAAAGGTGGATGTGAAATTTACAATGATGCCACTAGCAGATGTGGTCATCTGCTTAGTCTAGGACTTCTCTAAATATTCAGTCATGTACTTGTGTGGATATATTTCATTTGTTTTGTCTTCTTTTTTGTAGTATTTTTGGTTTTTGTTTTGTTTTAATGATGAGGGTAGAAAGGAAGAGGAGATCAAAGATTGATCCATGACCATGAAAATAGAATGAAACAGAGATAAAACTACACCTCTTTACCCTTGAATTATTCTTCATCTGAAAAGAAAAAGAAGGATTTTGCAAGTATGGAAAGTTTCCATAGATAGCTGGAGTTCTGACTTCAAAAAGTCTAGTTTTTGCTGTCACCAGGTAGGATGACTAACCAGAAGCTGAACTCCAGTTAATCTGCTTCGTGCCCCAAGCTTGCCCTTTTTCAGAGGAAACTCAAGGATTCAAAGAACTTTGAATAATATGTTCTTGGTAAAAAGAGAATGTTAAGATGAAGAGAAGAAAGTGAAGATGATTGAGGAGAAAGAGATGGAAGCAGAAGCACACATACACTCTAAAGGGGTGATGATAGCTTGTTCTCAAAACTGCTAAAGCCAATGGTTTTGGGCAGTCACTATGAAGTTCACAGCCAATGCAGCAGTGAAAGTCTGAAGCCAATTAGCTGGTCCTGGAACTTCTAAGAGTCTCCAGAGTTATCCTGCATTTATAAGTTTGTTGTTATTTTTTAATTCTTAAGTTATTTTGATTCTTTGGGGTGGAGCTATGGGAATGAGAGGAGAAATGAGCAATAGCTAAAATGTTGTAGGATAGAAAGGACTTTTAAAAACAGCATGAGTGGCTAGAGAAGAAAACTTCCTACTGGGCACAATTCCTCCAAAGTAAACTAGATCATGTCCTTCAGTGCCACTGAATGGTACTCACTTCCCAATACACACAGAGGCTCTGGCCTAAGTCTGGACCATTTCCTCTATAAACCTACAGTGAGCCATCCTATTCCCCAGGAAAGCACAATGGGCACCCACCTTCTGAGAGTTTAAATTAAATGAGAAAGAAATATAAAGGAGAAAAATGTAATCGGAGATCATCATTCACTCTGACTAGTACACATCCCACACAAACACCTATGGAGCAGGGTAGAGACTGCAAAATCTAAATTCAGAGGTTGCATCTTCCCAGATCCCCAGGTTTCCACTAAGTCTGAGAGAAGTCTTAATTTTGAAAAGAAGATAAAAGAGAAATATGGGAGGGAACTGAGGAATAATAGCTAAAATTCAATGAGAAAGCAGTAATTTAAACTATGCATCAGAGTTCAAAGAAGTGAACAGTAAACAGATAATGGAGGAGGAATGAAGAAAGAAGAAAGAATTAGAGGAGTGGTGCTGAAGAAGGAGGAGACTCAGGAGGAATGTGGAAGCTGGAGAAAGAAGAGGACGGATAATGAGCAAGGGGAGGAGAAAAGGAAAGAATTAAAGGAAGGGAAAAGGAGTGAAGAGGGGAGAAGACAAGATGAACAGTAGATGAAGGAGGGATGGAAGAGAACAAAGGAGATATTGAAAGAGGGTGAGAGGAAGGAAGGAATTTGTAGGAGGAAGAGAAAGGTGGAATGGAGAAAGTTGAGGAGAAAGTGCCTGGGAAAGGCGATAGAGAGGAGGAGGAGGGTAAAAGTGAAGATAAAAAGGGAAAACGAGGGTACGAGTAAGGAAATCAAGAGGAGAAAAAAAAACTCACCCTCATTTGGCATCTTCCTTACACACACAAGCTATACCCTTCAAAGAGCCTTAATAATATTGTCTCCACGTGAAAGGCAATGGCAGATAGTTACTTCCTCATCTCTCTTGAGTTGAAATCCTCATCTCTCTTGAGCTAGAGAGATGGAAATGAATCAACAGTGAACACATTACACTTTTTTCTTTTTCCAGAGAAAAAAAAAAGACGAGACTAGACAGCACAAGTTTACATGAAACAAAGTATGATGTTAAACGTAGGGTCAAAAAAGTGGGAAAATTGGTTCTGGCTTGTGTGGCTCAGTGGATTGAGTGCCAGCCTGCAAACCAAAGGGTCACTGGTTAGATTCCCAGTCAGGGCATATGCCTGGGTTGTATTTCCGGTCCCCAGTTGGGGGCATGTGAGAGGCAACCACACATTGATGCCTCTCTCCTTCCCTTTCTCCCTCCCTTGCCCTCTCTCTAAAAGTAAATAAATAAGTGCATCTTAAAAAGAACTGGGAAAATTGTTTGGATTTTGCAGTACTAACTTGAGCACTTAAATTGTCACTGCATTTAAAGGAAAGCTATCGCTCTGGCTGGTGTAGCTCAGTGGATTGAGCACAGGCCTGTGAACCAGAGGATCGCGGTTTGATTCCGTCAGGGCACATGCCAGAGTTGCAGGCCAGTTCCCAGCAGGGGGCGCCCAAAAGGCAACCGTACATTGATGTCTCTCCCTCTCTCCTTCCCCTCTAAAGAAAAATAAATAAATAGAATCTTTCAAAAATAAATAAAATAAAGGAAATCTATCATCAAAGTACTGTGTTTGCAATCTGGAGAAATAACCCAGGCATTGTGAAGTGAGTCATTTAACTGCCTTGTCTCTTTCTGTAAGATTTCTCATTCTCATTCTGCCATAAGGAGACAAGACTACTTGCATTTATAGGGAGCTCTAAGTTCCCAGAGAACCCCATTAAATTTCAGGAACTATACATTTCTCGCATCATTTCTCTGGGAGTATTTTGGAGATGATATAGACATTGACCTCTTATCCATCTAAATAAAATATGAATAAGATTCTCTGGGGACTCTTGCAGCTCCTGAGATAATATCTAAGATGTTAGAAGACAAGTGCCATGGCCAGGTGGGCACACAAAGAATGGAAAAGGGAACACTCCAGAATCAGAGATGAAATTCAGGTGATCCCAAGTCAGAGTGTAACTTCCATTTAAGTTATGTAAAAACATCTCTAATGAGCCTGGATATCAAATATTTACTCACTGTTAGAAGGAAGACTTAGGAAGGAAACAGGAGAAAAGACAGAAGAAAATGAAACAGCAAGTGAAACACATGGTTCCTAATATGGCCCCCACCCCTGAAGTTCCAACCCTTTCCTCCACTCCCCCTGCCATGAAAAAATGAATGAAACTTAGTTATTTTGGTACCATCCTATCTGAGTTTTTGAGGATGGATAATCTATCGCGGTCTGGGCAGCTTAAACTCTAGGCACTGGTGGGTAGAGAAAGGAGGTTTCCACCTCTGGGGATGGAGGGGGACTGGGTAGCTCATCAAAATCTTTGAATCGTGGAAATTTGGGCACTCCAGGATTGGGGTCCACCCAAGCAGGGCAGTGAGTGGGTGGGAGAGATCTCAGTTGGCGATGCTCCCCTCTCAGGCGGCTGATTCCATCTAGCAGCATCTTCTGGATTTCCATGATGACTTTCTGAACTTCAATATGGAAGCTATCGCTGAGCCAGCAATAGATGTAAGGATTGTAGCATGAACTGCTAATTGCTAGCCAGTGGAGGAAGTAGTAGAGACCATTGTGGCTTGAAATGGATTCACTGGAAAGCAGCACCAGATAGAGGTTGAGGGGGAGCCAGCAGATAGTGTAGACAAGCACCACTATCATCAGCATCTTCAGGCTCTGCTTCTTCTTCCCACGCTGGCAGATGTAAGTGTGGATGTTGATGTCATCAACAGCATTATGAATCCACAGCTTCTTGGCCACATGACCATAGACAACCAACAGCACCATCAATGGTAAAATGAAGAAGAGCAAAAAGGTGCTTAGATCAAGGTATTTCCATGTGGACTTTGAAGTATATGAGAAACTGGGAAGGCAGACATTTTCTTCAGTTATGTTTCTAGGTTATAAGAGAGACAGAGAAAGAGAAACGTTAAATTAATTTTCCTTTTCCCTATGCCTCACAACCAGGTGTTATATGGCAGACAGGCCATAAAAGGAAGAGAATATTTGCTATTTATACCTGTGCTAGGACAAAAGGCTAGAGTTATAAGCCAGAAAGCTTTAGGGTTCACTGACTCCCAAATAGAAAGTGATATACCTAACAACCCCTTGACACAAGACCTCTCGGGTACTCTTAATAAATTCCAGTTAAGAGAAATGTATTTGTGTACCCATATTTTGAAATGTGCTATTTCAGCCCCTATTCCATTCCCCTTATTCCATGAGGATTCCAAGGTCACGGGTTGCTACAATCCAGAAACTGGCCATCCTGTGTTCCTCTTACCCATTCTCCACTTGGTAACGCTTTTGGTAAATAGCATGTGGCAAAGCAGCACAGGTGCTCACAATCCAGATGAGAATGATGCAAACATTGCCTTGCATTGGAGTAATTCGGGACTTCAGGGGATACAGCATCACCTAAAAGAAAAGACCCCACCCCAATTCAAAAATTTTAATTAAGATTACTTACTAGTCATTCTTCAACTGAGATTCTTTTGCAAAAGTGCAAAAGCTTGGTAGGTGGGTGAGCAATGTGCTTTGGGTACTAGTTCTGTTGACAAATTAGTGACATTTTGTTTCATGAAAAAGCAAAATTAGTTAGTGTAGAGAGGAACGTTTCAATTGAAAGATAGGAATCCAAGTGGACTGATTTCTAAGTTTCTGTCTCCAAGTTGGGAGTCCAGTGGAGAAGAGGGATGGATGTCCAAGTGTAACTTACTTTTTCTTTATCATATACTGATGGTGAGCACTCCACATTCTTCCATCCTTTCTCCCACTTGGTTCCCTTTATGCCCCTTTCCCTTATTTCTCCATCCATTCCCATCTTGCTCTCTCCGTGGTCAATCTTTCCTCTGTCCCTTCCTCTCCCTTCCTTCCTTCCTTTCCACTAGGCCCTCTCACATCTTCCTTCATCTCTTATCACCTAGATTTCTCCATGCCCCCCTCCATCTGGTTCCAGCCACAACCTCTTCAATCTCCCTCTATGTTCCTCCCACCTCACTTGTTTCCTGGATCCTTCCCAACTAATTAACAATGTAGTCTCTCCCAGCTACTCACCCTGGCACCACCTCCTTCCTTTTAAGGCACTTCTATCCCTCCTCCCAACTCCTTCCTCAGTCTTCAATTTCTTTCTACTACATTTGCTCAGCTCTCACTCAGGGACTGCAAGCCCACCTCCCAGACTCAACCCACCACCAGCCCTGAAGCCACACCCTCTTCTGACTCATCTTTTTTCTGTTTTTCCCCCTTAGCTCATTCTGCAATGCAGCAAATAAAAAATGTTTTCCAAAGGAGGACACTTTTTTTAATCTTTTGCTTATTGTCGCATCTCTGTTTCCATAGCAACATATCAAAGATGATGATATTCTTATTACATAAGATTTGACATGGTTAAAATCTGTAACTCACATTTTGCAACCCTCCTAAATTAGGCAAAATTTTATTCACATAGATTGTCTTAAGGAACTCAAAGAACATTTTAAATTATTTGTGTTGTCAGCTGCTTCCATCCACCTAGAAGAGAAACCTAACCCTTTTATAAGACCCAAAGAGCCCTGGGAAACACATACCCGATGTCGATCCAGGGAAATAGCAGCCATGGTCAACACAGTTACATAGGCACAAGAGTACTGAGCAAAACGACTGAGGTGGCATGTCATCTTCCCAAACACCAAGGAATTACACAGATAGCGCACCTGTGAGAGAAAGGACATAGTGAGGCACAAGAACTCAGCCCTGGGCACTCCTCTCTCATAAGCTCAAAAACAGGAAGAGAAACCTCACTGCCTCATCAAGCTGCTGGCATTATTATCTGAGGAAGCGAATGTTTTCACACTGCAGCTTTCATGCCCTTTCCATCCCACTCCCCACAGGAACAGCCCAGATATTAAGACACAGATCCCAAATCACACAAACTGCTAACCACCTACTGCTCCAAGCACTGCATTTGAAAGATGAGAAAACTGAGAGTAGGTATTTGTGACAAAGCTCACCAGAAACAGGTTCCCTACCCACCCCTGATGCTTCCTTGAGCCATCTAAATCTCTCAGCCTCTGCTAAGGCAGGGGATTAATTCAGCAACGCAATCACAATCATGCCTGTAGCTCCCCACCCCCCAAGTTCCAAACCATTTACAACGTCGGTCAGCCATTCCTGTATCTACGCACTTTCTGAATCAACCCTACCAGCTTTAGCGCTCCTTCCCACCATACAGCTCTCTGTTGCAAATGCAAAGTTGTGTTTCTGCTCTCATAGCCCAAGCCCCAGGTTGCACTCCTCAATATCCAGCTTACCATGGTGAAGGGAGAGCTGAGAAAAGCCAGCATCATGTTGGTCACGGAGATGTTGACGACAAAGAGGCCGGTGGCAGTGTGCATCTTCTTGTACTTCATAATCACATGGTTTAAGACCCAATTGCCTAGTATGGCAGCAAATACCACTATGGTGTACCCTATTACTAGCCAGAACTGTACTGGCTCATCCTGGGACACCATCTCTGAAGCCATGGGACCTGAAGTATCAGCCAGGTTGCCCATGTTTGAGATATGGTCAGGTAGCTTATGGATCATGGAAAGCACGTTATCGCGGCCTGAGCTACCAACTGCAGCTGCAGCATTAGAAATAGCCTGCAGCACCTGGGAGGTGGTGGAGGTGATCAGATCATCAAACCCACTCGGCACACTCAGAGCTTCAGGGGTCAGCTCGTCCCCATAGCTCATGGTGCTGGGGTTCAGGAAAGCCCCTTGGGGCGATTCGGTGGTTGGGGCCTCCAGCTTGACGCCCTTGGAAAACCTCAAAATCCTTAAGCTACTGGATCAGGAAAAGCCGAGGAAGAGGAGGGGGAGGTCCCCACAAAGCGCTGGGCGAATGCTGCTCAGCGTCCCGCAGCTGTGGGTGGGGGTGGGTGGAAAGACAGCGCAAAAGGGACAGGCAAGAAGGAAAGCAAAAAGATAACCGCTGGACCGGCTAAGAGTGGCCAAGTGCGCAGAGTTGAGCTGAGCTGGGCGGTCGAGCGAGGGGCTGGCGAATGCGGCTGGCTCCAAAGGTTCCGCAGCTTGGGGTGCGCAGGCAGTACAGGTTCCGAATTCCGGACAGTAGCTCCAGGCGCCCCACCCCCCCACCCCCCGCCCAACACCGTTTCTCCTTCTCGCAGTTGGGAGTCGTTCTGGCTTAATTTCTGTCGCTTTGAAGCAGTCGGTGAATCAGTCTGTCTAAGGCCAGCAGGCGCTGTGCTCTGAGCCAGTGAGGACAGTGCCTTCTGCAACCACCCTTTATAGAAAGTCTAGGGGCTCACAAGAGAGCCAATGGAGAGCTGCGGTTGAACCCCCGCCCTGTCCATCCAGGCTGGGGAGCCAAAGGGGTTGCCAAAGTCTTTACTGCTACAGTCTCAGGCCCCCTCCTCTCGCTGCTCTTTCCTGGCTCCCCCTCCTCCCTCTTGCTTCAGCTGGAAGCCCAGACTTGGATGGTCTTTCAGCAACTCCCATAATCTACCTTCACCTCCCTTTTCTCTATTTACCTTTTAAATTCTGCATCAGTGCCTAAAACACCACCTAGAAGCTGTGGCACAGGGAACTGAGAGGGGGCTGTGGCGACCGTGGTGGAGACTGGACACAAAGCCCTGTGATCTAATTGACAACCTGGACACCTTCTCACTCAGTACCAATGACCTGGGTGGCCCTTGAGGGGTAGTGGTTGCCAGGAAGGGCCTGCAAAATTTTGGGAGTTGTGCAAGGACATCGAGGTAGGGGACAGTTGGAGAATCAGGAGGAGACACTGTAGAGTCTCTGAGAACCCAACTGAGGGCGTCTGGTTGGGGGTGAATCCAGCATGATGCTGATGCTCCGCTTTCTCCAATGCTCAGCCACCAGCCTCAAAAACACATGCAATGACCTCGGGATTCTGCATCCAGCTTCTTTGGGGGACACTGTACTTTTGTCTAACACCCAGAGAGTACCAGTTTTGGAACTGGATGTGGCAGGTTAGTGGGGAAACTGATTATCGTGCCCAAAGAGAGTTTAGGATGGGGAAGCTTTTGCAAATTGATTAGTTATCCCAGAGTCTGCTGCTGCAGAAAGAAGGAGATGGAATTCAGTCTTTGGAGTTACAGTGGAAAAGAGGTTGGGGAGCTGAGGGTTTCCAGACTGCCTTTTATCTTCGGAGTTTTAAGCTGCTTCTTGGAGAAGGTATCTGGAGACATCTGAATCACAGCTAGAGCAACTGAACGGCTTCCCTAGAGATGGCTGAAGGAACACAACAGTGCCCTGAGACTTTCGGAGTTCAAGAGCATTTTTTATCTTACCATCTCCCACTACTCACCCACTAATTTACAGGTAGAAAAGTGGACTCTTGGGATGGAAAAAAATTAAGGAAGATCACAAAGATAATTATCTAAAGTACCAGGACTAGAAATGAGAAGTGTAGAGCTTGGTATTCCAATGCGTTTTAATCTGCAGTAAACTGTCACTGAGAAATCCTGGGTTTTGTTTTAATCTCAGTGTTAAGACTTCTTATCCAACCCTCCACCTTGTGAAGGGGCTGTAGAGAGAGCCATCAGCTGTATCCCTTTTGTCCTGGAGGAGTCAGTAAAAGAGCCACCCAATACCAATAACTATTTATTAAGGCATAAGCAGAAATTCATTATTACTATCATCATCAACATCATCCAGACATCAAAGATCATCAATCAGCCACAAAGGAAGCAAGCAAACTTATACTGTGTGTATATATATGTGTTTGTATGTCAGTCTGCCCCAGCCACATCTTGTTGTTTATGGGTGAAAGAATGCTTAAGAAAGTGATCGGAGATTCTTTAACCTTTCTGGGGGTGTCCTCACTTGTGGAGAGAGGGTAGCTGACAGGTTAACATGGAATAGCTAATCAGAAAATCTAACTAAAGCTAGGTTTTATGAATGGGAGCTAAGCCTTATGATAATAGACCTAGGCTTAGAAAAATTAGATGGTTAACAGGCAACTTCTTTTTTTTTAATTTTTATTTAGTTATTTTTCAAGTACATTTTTTGTCTATTTCTCCCATCCCAGCCCCCCACGCCTTGTCTCCCCCCTCTCTCCCATTGCCTTCCCCCAGTCCTCATCCCTGTGTCTTTCATACTTGTTCCTCAAAATCCCTCCCCATTTTTCCCCTTAAATTCCCTTCCCTCTCCCCTCTGGTCGCTGCCCCCTTGTTCTCTATTTCAGTGTCTTTGTTTTTATTCTGTTTGCTTGTTTGTTTTATTGTTTAGCTTCCTGTCAAAGGTCAGTGAAATAGGCCAGGCATTGAAGGACAAATACCATATAATCTCACCTTTAACAGGCAACTTCTTAAAAAAAATTAAGCAAAAAGACAAAAAAAGAAAATGAAAAAAAAACTTTGTTTTATTTTGTGGTCCACAGAACAGAGACACACAAATAAACACATTGAAAGGAGTTTATAAATGTCGATTCTACCACGTAGATCCACCCCAGAGCTGGGAATCATTGATCTCTAGTTTGATCCCTCTGTAGCAATTTCTAAAGTAAGACCACCAAGAAACATCAGCTGAGCATTCAGGAGGCATTTTCTCTATACCTGGCCCTGGGCTGGCTTCCCAACGGCCTCAAAGGGCACCAGATTTGGTGAGAAATGAAGTGCATGTTGACATGTTGTCAAATATAAGGCTTTTCTGAAATCTAACTGGAGAAGTGCACAGGTTCTGTGGCAGGGGCCAGAATGGGAGGGTCAAATAGGCAGACGTAGAACCCAAGGGCTGAGATACTGAGACATGTCTTGGTCTCCGCTAGCTTCTTAACTATGGCCCATGCCATTTTTGGCTTCTCTGAGCCAGAGTTCCTGCATCTATCAAAAGGGGGTTACCTCACTTCCAGAGAAGTGAGGGCTCCATGCATCAGTATTGCTAGATTGGATGAAGCAAAGAGAAAAATGATGCAAAATTATGTCATACATCTTCAAATTTTTGACACCACTGCTGTCTTTCTTTCTGTGACCCAAGCCTTAATGTGCATGTGAACTTTTTGACCTGCAAGTTCTCAATGCACATGAGCTACCCAAAACTTTGTATGGTATCTTTAGTTAGTTGGGGGACGGATGGACAAATGGAGCTAATGAGTCCATCCATGTGCCCACTTCTTTAGTGAGAGAAGGGGCTGCCTGGCCATCTTTCAGTGAGACGCTGGGAAATTGGAAGAAGAGAATTCAGCGCTGTCTCTCTTCTTGAGCAGCTTACAACTAACTGCACAAAGGAAAAGAGTCCACACCTGGGAAATAGTTAATTTCAGGCAGGCACAAACCATGCAGACAGTAATGTTAGAGGAGCAAACAGTGTATGTGTGGAGGGGAGTTAAAGAGGTTTTGGAGAAGAATTAGCATTTGAGCTGGGGTTTGAACTATTGGATGGACAGAAATGATTAGGGAAGAGGGAGACAGGGTGGTGAAACTTGAGCCCCCAAAAAGCAGGAACAAAGCCACAAAGAGGAGAAATTGCTGCTGTCTCATTCCAAAGACAGAGAGGAAAGACATTTTGAATGGAGAGTTTGCTAGCTGCAGTTCCTATGCATTTCTCTAGAGTCACAGGCTTTTCTAGGTATTTATTCCTTGAAGATGGAGTGTCTGAGAGCTGAGGAAACTAGTGTTACTGACACAGGGTGCAGCCAAGGGGAGGCCCCCAAAAAGATTTGGAATTGTGTTCAGAATTCAAAGTGTATAGGAATATTGGAGGGACATATAAGATGTCCTCACCCCTTCCCCCCACAGGTGTGAGTTGGAGGAAGGGACACATGGGGCAGGAACATGCAGGGCTGTTTTGTATAGCCACAGCCTTACAGCTAATCCATGGCATGGTCATTTAACATATCTATAGCCTTTGGCGGGTCACTTGGATATGTTAAATGGCCGTGGCTAGCCTTGGAGCTAGGGGGATGAAGTCACTTCCCCCAAGATGTAACTGGGGGCAGGTCCCCCAACTTACAGCACCTGCATGGGAGCTTGGAGAAGATTGGCTCCGGGACATGGGGTGATAACTGCCCAGACTAACAATGGCAGCCCAGTAAACTTGTAATAATACAGAAATACTGTATTATTTATAACTGTATTATTTGACCAGGTGTAACTGATCATGGGAGGTGTCAGAAATAGGGGTACAGAGGAAGATTGGTGCTAGGATTTAAAAGCCAGACATGGCAGCCATTAAGAGAGAGCCACACGGTTTGGGGTAGAGTGAGGACCCCTGCAGTCATGTAGGAGAGAGCCATGTGGTTTCAGCAAAGTAAGAGTCCCCTCTTGGCCAGGTGAAAGAGAGAGCCACATGGTTTTGGCAGAATGCAGACCCCCTCTTTCCCAGGTGAAAGGGAAAACCACGAAGCTTTGCCAGAATGGAGATCCCTGCAGCCAGGTGAAGAAGAAAGCCACACGCTTTTGGTGGAGTGCGAACCCCTGCAGCTTTGGTAGAAGAGGCCCACGTGGCTTTGGGGTGCCCCCTTTGGCCGCATGGCCTGGAAAGCAGGAGAGACTTTGACTGGAACTGGGTACAAAGAACTCTTGCCAGTGGACCATAAGGGGATACCACAGTACTTTGGATTAACTAGAGATCCTGCCTGACACAGCTGACGATACCAGCGGCCTGAAACACAGACATGTGCTCTTTTCCTGATTTACAGTACCCAGAGTTGGGACAGTGGGAGAAGGGAGCGCTGTGTGGGTGTAGGTGTATACCCTAAAGGACTTTAATATTTTAATGGAGGCACTAAGCCTGAATAGCATTAAATAAACATTTCATTTCCTTTTCACAAATCTCTGGCATTGAGAGATGTCTTTTCAATGGCTGCGGACAGAAGAGCCCAGTAGATATTAATATTCTGTCCTTGGGAGGGACCCCTGTTGTGTAGCAGTTTTTGGCATCCCTAGGTGGGCCAAATATTGCCCCCCCTTGGACCTCTTGTTCTGTAACATTACTGTGGCCAACGGGAACAGGAAGTCTTCTTGGCATAGTAAGAGCCAGAATAGGCGTATTAGTGCATGTGATCTTTTCATGTTATCTGTCCATCTAGCTTCTGACTTTGTTCAGGCAAAACAATTTCAGTTCTTACAATTGTGCCACTCTGGAGATGTTTAGTCTTAGCTACTGCAGACCATTCATTTTCTGTACAGCCAAAGCTCACAATGAGTTTCTTCTTTTCTCTAAAATCACCACTACTCTCCTCCTCTAACTTCTAAGCCATAAAATATGAAAATGTGCATTTAACCACACAAAAACCAAACACACACAAAGCAAAAAGAATCTATGTCTTTCATCAGACCTCCCAGTGACAGCTCCAACCTTGGTTTCCTGGCTTTCAGTTGTCAGTTCTCCCCAATGAATCCCTAAATGTTCAGTTCCTGCTCAAACCTGACAAAGATACAAAAATGACAAAGCTGCTTCAATCAGCCTCAACATTCAGTGGAGATTGAGTAAAGTTTTCCCTCCAGATCTAGTGTTCAGGGATCCCGGAGAACCACAGTGGTCCTCCTTAATCCCAATACCCGCTTAGCCTTACTCAGAAAAGAAATCTTGTGACATTACGATAAACCCCCTTGCAAACATAATTTATAATAGTCACCTTGCCCCTTAACATGTTTTTGCTGTCTTAATCTAACCATGGCTTCAACTCCATATCTTCTGTTGGCTACCCTATTATTGTCTCAATTCCCACTCAGAATTTGTGCTTGCTTGGAGCCCTTACTTAATGTCTAAGTTTTTGCTGCCTGGAAATAGGGTTGCTTGTGATGGTCAGCCCCTTCTTACTTCCACCAAGAACTCTGAACACTGGATTGCCCACCAGATTGGCCCCTAGGGTTCTGGCAGGTTGTGATGAACTCATGACAAAAAAGCATCTATGCTTTTGGGTATTGTGCCAGGCTCACCAGGTTGTGCTACCACAGCTAGCAACTTCTACTGGGGATAGTACTCTCAGCTGTTTGATCCATTCCCAGGCAGGAATCCCAAGCCGGATACTAATTTCATCCCAGTATCCCATCCTCCCTGTTGTAGCCACAAGCAATCCATGATGCTTCACATCTAGTTTCACACATTTCAAAATCCAAAGGCTATCTTTGTAACACAATTACCTAACTGAAAAAAATAGCCAAATGTTCTCCTGTCCAGGAGGTCAGCAATGACTATGCCAAGTTGTAGTCAATGTTGTTATGGTCACAAGCAGCTCTTGACGGTTATCTCTGCTGGAGTCTATGCATTAATGTACCAGAACTAGCTGCAAAACCTCTTTAAATAGAAGCATCCAGCTCCAGGAGATGAACAGAAGCCTCACTACCAGGAAGAGGCAAACAATACAAGGAAAAGTCTATGGTGACATCATTTCAAATGAGGACAGATTACTCTGTTGTTGCCAACTGCTGGGGACTGAGGGTAGTAGGACTCATTGGGACAATCAAAGGTGAATTCCTCAATTTAGGAGTTGCTTGGCTTTCAATTATACCATTTCCCAACCCAGTGAAGGTGTTCCATTTCCAAGAGGTTTCCCAGCCTCAACTAGCAGCTCTCCAGGGAGAGGAGCTGGCGTAACAAGGCTGCCTATTCTACTGTATATTTGAGATAGTTCAGTTCTGCACTGAGCCAAAACTTGCTTTCCAGTGACTTGATGCCTGTGACCTTACTTCACCTCTCCAGGACCACACACAATTTGTGTAATCACTCTTCCTTATGCCAACTTTTCAGATACTTGAAGAGAGAGTTCATGTTTCCCCAGAGTCTCCTTTTGTTGTGGTGATGAGGTAGATGGAGCCTTATAACTTACAGAAAAAAAGTAAAAACAGTTCCTGAGAACTAAGAGAGGAAAGAGTAAGGTAGGAAGAAAGCAAGGTAAGCAATACCACGGTGCCTGTTTGGAAAAGAAATGTATTTTGGAGGCCTTCTAGATGGCCTTTTCCTAATGGCATATTGCACTAAAATGAAGGTGGAAAGAAAGGCTGGAAGTAGAAAGAGAAAAGAGACCTACTCATTTCTTTTCTTTTTCTTTTAAAATTGCAGTAGATACACAATACTAGATTAGTTTCAGGGGTACAATCCAGTGATTAGACATTTATATAACTGATGATGTGATCACCCTGATAAATCCAGTACTCATCTGATACAATACATAGTTATTACAATACTATTGACTATATTTCCAATGCTGTATTTTACATCCCCATGACATTCTATAACTACTGGTTTGTACTTCTGAATCTCTTCACCTTTTACCCCTCCCCCTTATGTGCATTTGTTTTGGTCCAGAGACCTGAGGCTCTCAAGTTCTGTGTTTTTATAGTGACAATTTGGAACAGTAACTTCTAAATCCTGTTATACCTAAAACTTACCATTTAATCTTGGGTAAGCACTTCTCCATTCTGGGCCTCATTTTCCCTATCTGTATAATAAGGGGTTATAAAAAAAAACAAGAATAGGTAAGGAGCCTCTGAGACAACATCGAACATACCAACATTTGCATCATAGGGGTGCCGGAAAGAGAAGAGAAACAGCAAGAAATCGAAGCTTATTTGAAAACATAATGAAGGAAAACTTCCCTAATTTGGGGAAGGAAATTTACATACAAGTCCAGGAAGCACTCAGAATCCCAAACAAGGTGGACACAAAGAGGACCACACCAAGACACATCATAATTAAAAGGCCAAAGGTTAAAGATAAACAGAGAATCTTAAAATCAGCAAGAGAAAAGCAAAGAGTTACCTACAAAAGACTTCCTATAAGACTATCAGCCAGTTCCTCTAAAGAAAGTCTGCAGGCTAGGGACTTACAAGAAGTATTCAAAGTGATGGGAAGCAAGCACCTGCAACCTACATTACTCTATCCAGCAAAGCTATCATTTAGAATGGAAGGGCAGATAGAGATCGTCCCAGAAAAGGTAAAGCTTAAAGGAGTTCATAATCACCAAGCCTTTATTATATGAAATGCTCAAGGGACTTATTTGAGAAAAAGATCAAAACTATGAACATTAAAATGGCAATAAATTCACAACTATCAACAATTGAATGTAAAAAACAAACAAAGCAAACCAGCAGAACAGAGACAGAATCATAGATATGGAGATCATTTGGATGGTTACTACTTTGGGAGGGGAAAATAAGGGAAAAGGTACAGGGCATAAGAAGCATAAATGGTAGGTACAAAATAGACAGGAGGATCTTAAGAACAGTATAGGAAATGGAGAATCCAAAGAATTTATATGTATGACCCATGATCATGAACTAAGTGGGGGTTGCTGGAGGGAATGGGGGTACCAGGTGGAGGAGGGCGAAAGAAGAAAATTGGAACTGTAATAGCATCATCAATAAAATATATTTTTAAAATATTTTTTTAAATATATTTAAAGAACCTGTAGATTGGAGAGCAGGTTCTTAGAGGTACCTTGTGTTTAATAATGGTACTCATAATAGTAACTGAAACAATAATCATAACAGCTGGAAGTAGCACCCCCCAATCTTCTCTCTAATTAATTCTTGGAAACAAAGTTTCTGTGTAGGAAGCACTTTTTGGAGGGTGCATAGAAGGGCAGAAATATTTAAAAATGAAGGTGAGATCCAGAAACTGCAAACACATTATTCGCTTTTGTCCTGAATATGAGGGCCACATTATTTGCCAAATTTTCCATTAAACATGTATCCACTATGTTTCAGGCACAATTGAAGTTTCTTTTTTTATATTTAATTATTTTTCAAGTACAGTTTTCTGTCTTTTACTCCCACCCCAGCCCCCCCGTGCTCCCCACCTCCCTCCCATTTCCACCCCCCCTAGT
This sequence comes from Artibeus jamaicensis, assembly GCF_021234435.1. Taxonomy (NCBI): domain Eukaryota; kingdom Metazoa; phylum Chordata; class Mammalia; order Chiroptera; family Phyllostomidae; genus Artibeus; species Artibeus jamaicensis. Next base: position 1,554,215 of record NW_026521840.1, on the reverse strand, counting down.
TGTTGTCCATGTGTCCTTGAACCAGCAGCCTCTCACTTTGCAGACCAGTGCCCAGTCCACTGACCCACACCAGCCAGGTCCTCTTTTTCTTTATCACTTCAATCTACTGTATTATCTTCATAGCAGTTGCCATGATGAGACATATCATAATGAGACTTTTTATGATTATCTTATTTATCTACTTTCTTATCTATTGTCAGTCTTCCCCCACTGGAATTTAAGTTCCATAAAGAGAGGAACTTTGTTGTTTAGGTCTAACAAACTTCAATTGTTTTTTAGACCTAGAATGAATAAGAGAGACAAAGTTCCTCTCTTTATGGAACTTAAATTCCAGTGGGGGAAGACTCACAACAGATAAGAAAGTAGATAAATAAGATAATCATAAAAAGTCTCATTATGATATGTCTCATCATGGCAACTGCTATGAAGATAATACAGTAGATTGAAGTGATAAAGAAAAAGAGTACCTGGCTGGTGTGGGTCAGTGGACTGGGCACTGGTCTGCAAAGTGAAAGGCTGCTGGTTCAAATCCCATTCAGGGCACATGCCTGCATTGCAGACCAGATCCCCAGTTGAGGACTTGCCAGAGGCAATTGATTGATGTTTCTTTCACACATTGATGTTTCCCTCCCTCTCTTTTTTCCTCCCTTCCTCTCTCTCCCTCCAAAAAAATAAATAAAATCTTTTTAAAAATTTAAATATATACTTTTAAAAAAGGAAACAAGAAAAAGAGACTGGGGTATGTGGAGCTCTTTAGATTGGATGAGCTAGGTTTTTCTTGGGAAGGTGATATTTGGACTGAGACCTAAATAATGAGAAGGAAACAACCACATAAAAATCAGAGTTGAGGAGAGATATACCAGACCAAGGGAAGAGCAAGTGTAAAGGCCATGAGAAACAAGTTTGGAGTGTTTGAGAAGCAGAAAGAGGATTAATATAGAATGTACTAGTATAGAATATAATAAGCAAGAAGAAAAGTGGTTTGAGATAGTACTTATTTTCAAAGAGTAAATATAATTGCAAAAATGGGCCCTTACCAGTATAAAGTATCTTACCATCCTCCAAGTGTTTTCTTTTCTTTTTTAAAAAAAGATGTTATTTATTTTTTAGAGGGGAAGGGAGGGAGAAAGAGAGGAAGAGAAATATCAGTGTGTGGTTGCCTCTAATGCACCCCCTACTGGGGACCTGGCCTGCAACCCAGGCATGTGTCCTGACTGGAAATTGAAGTAGCAAGCCTGACTTTGCAGGCTCTGCTTTAATATATATATATATATATATATATATATATATATATATATATATATATATATATATTTTAAAGGTTTTATTTATTCATTTTCAGAGAGAAGGGGAGGGAGAGAGAAAGAGAGGGAGAGATACATCAATCTTTGGTTGCCTCTTGTGCATCCCCTGCTGGGAACCTGGTCCACAACCCAGGTATGTGCCCTGACTGGGAATCAACCTGTGACCCTATGGTTCACAAGCCAGCGCTCAATCCACTGATCCACACCAGCCAGGGCTCCAAGAGTTTTCTTTATCATTACTTCAAATTTTCATAGCAACTTTCCCAGGTATGTAGTTATTCTCATTTTACTGACAAAGTGAGGCTCAAAAAATGGCAGGCTTTTGTTCAGTCAGGATTTACTAAAATACAGAGTTTTGTTTTGTTTTGCCTTCTAGTTCCATATTCATTTTCACTATAGACTGTTACATGCCTCTACTCAGCTACCTGTAATGTTGCATCGTTTTTCCCCTAAATCTAGCAAATTAATAGGCAGATGGGGCTGTGTATTTGAAGGGATCAGCACAGCATAAAGCAGAGATATACATTTCTCCATTGGTTGAGTATTCTTTTGTGTATACTAGGGTATCTAACCACTGTTGGTTTCAGTAGTCCTTAAAATTGCAGGGGGAACACCGGACACCAACACAGGTGAGGGAAATTGGCTGAAAAATGTGCTTACAGATTCAGGCAGCATCCAGTTTTGCTATCTGGAGAAGGCAGCATGCTTGGTAGAAAGCTTCTCTCATCCAAAGCATGTAATTTCAAGTATCTTTAAAGACATAATTCATATTCTTTACACAAGAGCTCACCAAACAGCTATCTGCCCACCAACTTCCCTTAGCTAGTAAATGAAGATTTAAACAAGTTATTTTTTTAATATTTCTGTACTTTAAAAGGTAACATTTACAAAAATTATACCGGGAACACTCTCCCTCTGTCTCACACCACTGGTCCATCTTTGTTTAATGAAAAGACATTAGTTTCTGCTGTCAGGAAACCAAGGATTTTTTATTCCCTCTCTGCTCCTAGTTCACTGTATAAACTCAGACAGGCCACTGAGCTTCTGTGAGTCTGTTTCTTCAGCTTTAAAATGAGCATAATAATTTCTGTCTGGCTTTTCTCATTGGATGGATGTTAAGACTCAAATATTTTTATATGTAGGAAAACATTGGTTGATAATAAAGTACAGTTATTGTGCATTCACACCATTGCTTAACATCTAATATTTGCGCCCGCTCTCACAGTTGCTTATATTCTTGCCATAAACATTCCAACTTTGAATTCAGAAATTACTTCCTAACTAATCATTAGGAGATGAGAGATGCTGATCATGAAGATGGTTCTTCCATAAAATTAACTCAACTCTTTGCTCCTGATATCCAAATGATGGACAGTAAAAGACAGATGACTGACCATGGCAAACAAATGCAGTGAATAATTCCTTCTTCCCACTCCCATTTTACCTCAGGGACCAGCATTGCATATGATTACCAGCCTTTTGCAGCTTGAGCAGTGGGATCCAAATTACCTGGGGTCTCATCACAAATGCAGAATCTTAGGCCCCATAACAAACTTGCTGAATCAGAATCTGCATTTGAACAAGATCTGGAGGTGACTGATATGCACATAAAGTTTTAGAAGCAACAACACAAGTCTGAATTTGGCACCCATGCTTTTTATTTTTTTCTTAAGATTTTATTTATTTATCTTTAGAGAGAGGGCAAGGGAGAGAGAAAGAGAGGGGAACAAAGATCAATGTGTGAGAGATCAATTGCTTCTTGCATGCCTCCAACTGGGGACCTGGACCACAACCCAGGCATGTGCCCTGACTGAGAATCGAACAAGCAACCCTTTAGATTCTCAGATCAGTGCTCAGTCCACTGAACCACACCAGCCAGGGCCCAGGGATATTTTTAAAGCAAACACAAAACTGTTTCTTCCCTCTTCAGAACTTCCTCTCTATTTTTCTCAAAGTACTATCTAAACTCATATGGTTTAGTTAGTTAGTTAGTTAGTTAGTTAGTTAGTTAGTTAGCAAAATCCCACTAGAATAGAAGCCCTATAAGAGCAGCGACCTAGTACACACTGTTGAAAGCTTGTCCCCTTCTCTTGGCACTATGCCAGGCACAAGGCATTCAGTAAATATTAGTTAAATAAGTGAATGAAGAGACCTACAGTAACCAAAGCAAAGGAAGAAGCTGGCACCCACACTATAGATCAGCCTCATTATTTTCACATCCAGATAGGGGCCAGAAAGATAATTATCATTTCCTAAATGCTTAATATGTATCAGATTCTATACTAGCAACTGGTACATATATACAATACAGTAATTCCTCCAAACAACCATTTTAAATAGGTAAACTTACATTTTACAGATGAAGAAACTGGGCATGGCCATGAGAGTTAAAGTCACTTGTCCAGAGTCATACAGCTATTTGTGATTAAGCCTGAATTTAAAATTTTATCTGTGTTAGGACTTCCGCCAAGATGGAGGCATAGGTGGAGACACTGTGCCTCTCACACAACCAAGTTTAGAGACAACAAAATTTTAGCAATAGAAAACATAGTCAAAACACAGAAAATTGAACTTTTCAGAAGTCTGATAGCAACGAATTCTTCAGCCTGATGGGTAAGAGGGGCGAAGCCAGCAGCTGGCAGAGCGGGGTTGCAAAGAAAAACTTGGTCAGAGGGACTCAGGCGTGTGGATCCCAGGCATGGCGTTGCAACAGACGGACCCAGTGAGTAACGGGCGGACCCAGTGAGGGCGCAGGGCGGCAGGCTGCCTGCAGTCACATTCGCACACAGACGAGTGAGCAGTAAGACGGTTTGGACGGAGCAGGCCCCAGCGGCGGGAAGCAGCAGAGGGGGCTGCTATTGCCCCGCTCTGACCCCACCCCCACATACAGCATCACAACCCAGTGACCTGGGTGGCCCCGTCCTGGTGAACACGTAAGGCTCTGCTCCTCATACCTAACGGGCATGAACAGACTAAAAATGGCTCAAGAAGATCTCAAAGCCGCAGAGAACATAACTCTAAGGGAAGAAGAAATAGCAAAACTTTCAGATGCACAGTTCAGAACGCTGGTGATCAGGATGCTCACAGAACTGGTTGATTTTAGTCACAAATTAGAGGAACATATGAAAGCTAAACTAATTGAAATGAAGGGAATTGCACAGGAAACCAATAGTGATGGAAAGGAAACTGAGACTCAAATCAAGGGAGTGAACCAGAAGGAAGAAAACAATGGCTAAACAGGAAAATATGAAGAAACAAGAATTCAAAAAAATGAGAAGAGACTTAGGAGCCTCCAGGACATCTTTAAACGCTCCAACATCTGAATTATAGGGGTACCAGAAGGGGAAGAGCAACAGCCACCAGTGGAAAATTTATTTGAACAAATAATAAAGGAGAACGCCCCCAATCCGGCAAAGGCAATAGACTTCCAGGAAATCCAGGAAGCTCAGAGAGTCCCAAAGAACTTAGACCCAAGAAGGAATACACCAAGGCATATCATCATTATATTAGCCAAGATTAAAATGAAGGAGAGAATCTTAGAAGCAGCAAGAGAGAGGGGGACAGTCACGTACAAGGGAGTTCCAATCAGACTGTCAGCTGATTTCTCAAAAGAGACCTTACAGGCAAGAAGGGGCTGGAAAGAGGTATTCCAAGTCATGAAATCCAAAGACCTACATCCAAGATTGCTCTATACAGCAAAGCTTTCATTTAGAATGGAAGGACAGATAAAGTGCTTCTCAAATAAGATCAAATTCAAGGAGTTCATCATCACCCAGCCCTTATTATATGAAACGTGTTAAAGGGACTTACCTAAGAAAAAGAAGATAAAAAAGATGAACAGTGAAAGGACAACAAACTCACAGTTATTAAGAACCACACGTAAAACGAAAGCAAACTAAAAGGACAGCTAGATCAGGAGTGGAAACATAGAAATGAAGATCTCATGGAGGGTTAGCAACAGGGGAGTGGGAGGAGGAGAAAAGGGGAGAAGGTACAGAAAATAAGTAGCATAGATAGTAGGTAGAAAATAGATGGTGGGGAGGGCAAGAATAGTATGGGAAATATAGAATCTAAAGAACTCGAGACACGTGGTCATAAACTAAAGGGGGGGAAATGGTGGGGGTGGAGGGGTACAGGGTGGAGGGGAATGAAGGGGGGAATAGAACAACTGTAGTGTCATAATCAATAAAATCAAATAAAATTTTTTAAAAATAAAATTTTATCTGTGTTATTGCAAGATTAGTTTTCTTTTCCATTCCCACCTGCTACCATATACATGATTCCTACTACCCACTCTCCAACACAAGAAGGTGCTTGCAAGCATAGAGCTCAACATGGCTGTCCCCATTTGATGTATCCGTGGGATTGTTTTGTTATGCTAATCGCATTGGAAACCATCAAGTATCATTCTCTAGGGAAGGTACAGAAACCTGGCAGTCTTATTGGAGCTGCCTGTTCCCAAACTGTGCCAAGTGAAAACTAACGATTCTAAGTGATTACCAGTAAGTCATTATTTGTGAAGTCATCCTGGGACATTTTTATCTTGCTGCCCTGTAACATGCTAAGCCTTCTGTTGATACTCAGCACCATCTCATGACAGCATGAACACCACAATTATGGTGGTCATCAATCAACAAATATTAGTTAAGCATGCACTCCTTACCAGGCATGATGCTAATATATAAGGATGCAGACAGGCAAATTTCTTACTTGCATGGAGCTTATTGTCTTGTAGTGTTTAAAAGACAGTAAAGGAAGTCTATAAATAATAAAACTTTAGACAGCTATAATTGCTATGAAGAAGATAAAGAGGGTAAAGAAGGAGAAAATAAGATAAGGCAATTTTAGATAGGATGGATAATCTAGGAAGGTCTCTGTGAAAATGTACCATCACAGATTAAATCTGAATGGTGAGAAAAAAACTGATAATGAGTGAATATGGCAGAACAGTTTAGGCAAAAACATAGGAAATTTAAGACCCTGAGGTAAAAATAAGCTTGATATATTCGTTGAACAGCAAAAAAAAAAAAATGTGGCTGGATGGAAAAAGAAAGTGTTACAAAAGGAATATGGAGAATTATCAGGTGTGGGGTCAATGGACATTGCCCGTCCCTCTCCCGTGACTGAGGACTGGTCAGACAGCCACTAGCCAGAAGAAATGTGTATTGTTTTGGAAATGGATTGTAACACCCTCCTTATCTCATTTTGGGAGCAGCTTCTTCTCCCGTGACTGGTTCTCGAAACTTTTACACACTGAGGTAGTACAGTTAAGAGTACTGTACAAATGTGTCTCCTTTGTCAAGGACCCCTTATCATGACCCTCAAATTAGAGGAGGTGCTGTCTCTCTCCCATCAACCTACTGCCATTGGTGCACTACCCTGAACCATAAATAATAACAGCACGTCCATATCTGCTAGTCCCCCTTGTGGTTTTTTTCAGAATATCACGAACACTTAAGCAGCTTCCCAGTTTGAGTTTGGAGATCCTGTGCTACAGCAGGGTCCAAATGAATTTGATTCATAGTTAAATGGGAAGTCATTAGAGGATTTTAGGCAAGGGAATGACATAATTTAACTTACATTTTATAAAATTTATTTAATTATTGTTCAAGTACAGTTTTCTGTCTTTAACTCCCATCCTAGCCCACCCTCTCAGGGCTCGCCACCTCCCTCTCATTTCCCCCCCTGCCTTAGTTTTTGTCCATGTGTCCTTTATACTTGTTCTTATAAACCTTTCCCCTTTTCTCCTGAAATTCTCTACCCTCTCACCTGTGGTACCGGTCAGCCTCTTCTCTATTTCAGTGACTTTGGTTATATTTTGCTCACTTGTTTGTTTTGTTGTTTAGGTCCCTGTTAAAGGTGCGATCATATGGTATTTGTCCCTTACCACCTGGCTTATTTCACTCAGCATAATGCTTTCCAGTTCCATCCATGCTGTTGCAAAGGGTAGGAGCTCCTTCTTTCTCTCTGCTGCATAGAATTCCATTGTGTAAATGTACCATAGTTTTTGGATCCATTCATTTACTGAGGGGCACATAGGTTGCTTCCAACTCTTGGCTATTGTAAATTGTCCTGCTATAAACATTGGGGGGCATAGGTTTTTTTGAATTGGTGTTTTAGGGTTCTTAGGATATACTCCTAGCAGTGGAATTGCTGGGTCAAAAGGCAGATTCATTTTTAGTTTTCTTAGAAAATTCCATACTGTTTTCCATAGTGGTTGTACCAGTCTGCAATCCCACCAAGAGTGAACTAAGGGCCCCTTTTCCCCACAACCTCTGCAAAACTTGTTCTTTGTTGCTTTGCTTATGATAGCCATCCTGACTGGTATAAAGTGGTATCTCATTGTGGTTTTAATTTGCATCTCTCTGATACCTAGCAATATTTTTTAATTAATTTTATTTAGTTATTTTTTTCTGGATTGTTCACACTTTATTTTTTATTTTTTTCTTTTTAAAATTTTATTTAGTTATTTTTCAAGTACAGTTTTTTGTCTATTTTTCCCATCCCAACCTCCCCTGCCCCTTGCTCCCCACCTCCCTCCCATTTCCACCCCCCCTTAGTTCTCATCCCTGTGTCCTTCCTATTTGTTCCTCCAAATCCCTCCCCCTTTAACCCCTTAACTTCCCTTCCTTCTCCCCTCTGGTCACTATCACCTTGTTCTCTATTTCAGTGTCTTTGTGTTTTTTTTCTGCTTGCTTGTTTGTTTTGTTGTTTAGCTTCCTGTTAAAGGTGAGATCATATGGTATTTGTCTTTCAGCACCTGGCCTATTTCACTCAGCATAATGCTTTCCAGTTCCATCCATGTTGTTGCAAAAGGTAGTAGCTCCTTCTTTCTCTCTGCAGCATAGAATTCCATTGTGTATTTGTAACACAATATTTTGATCCATTCATTTACCGATGGGCACCTAGGTTGCTTCCAACTCTTGGCTATTATAAATTGTGCTGCTATGAACATTGTGGTGCATAGGTTCTTTGATATTGATGTTTTAGGATTCTTAGGATATAATCCCAGCAGTGGAATTGCTGTGTCAAAAGGCAGGTCGATTTTTATTTTTCTGAGAAAATTCCATACTATTTTCCATAATGGTTGTACCAGTCTGCAATCCCACCAACAGTGAACTAAAAACAGCGTTTCCCCACCACCTCTCCAACATTTGTTGTTTGTTGCTTTGTTTATGATAGCCATCCTGACTGGTGTAAAGTGGTATCTCATTGTGGTTTTAATTTGCATCTCTCTGACAGCTAGCGATATTGAGCATCTCTTCATGTGTCTCTGGATATTCTGTATGTCCTCCTTGGAGAGGTGTCTGTTCAAGTCCTTTGCCCATTTTTTAATTGGGTTAGATGTCTTCTTAGAGTGGAGTTGTGTAAGTTCTTTGTATATTTTGGAGATTAAACCTTTCTCTGAGTATCATTGGCAAATATGTTTTCCATACAGTTAGTTGTCTTTTTAATTTAATACTGTTTTCTTTAGCTATGCAGAAGCTTTTTATTTTGATGAGATCCCATTTGTTTATTCTTTCCTTTACATTCCTTACTCTAGGGGACATATCGGTAAAAATGTTGCTGCATGGAATATCTGAGATTTTCTTGCCAGTGTTCTCCTCTAGGACTTTAATGGTGTCACGGCTTATATTTAAGTCTTTTATCCACCTTGAATTTATTTTGGTGTATGGTGTAAGTCTGTGCTCAAGTTTCATTTTTTTGCACATAGCTGTCCAGTTCTCCCAACACCATGTGCTGAAGAGGCTATCTTTACTCCATTTTATGTTATTGCCCCCTTTGTCGAATATTAGTTGCCCGTAGAGACTTTGGTTTATTTCTAGGCTCTCTGTTCTGTTCCTTTGGTCTATGTGCCTGTTTTTATGCCAGTACCAGGCTGTTTTGATTACAGTGGCCTTGTAATGCAGTTTGATATCAGGTATTGTGATCCCTCCTACTTTGTTCTTCTTTCCCAAAATTGCAGCTGCTATTCGGGTTGTTTATGGTCCCATATAAATTTTTGAAGTGTTTGTTCTATGTCCGTGGAATATGCCATTGGTACTCTAATAGGTATTGTATTGAATCTGTAAATTGCTTTAGGTAGTATGGACATTTCGATGATGTTAATTCTTCTAATCCATGAACAAGGTATATGTTTCCATTTGTTTGTGTCTTCCTTGATTTCTTTCTTCACTTCTGTGTAGTTTTCTGCATACAGGTTTTTTACCTCCTTGGTTAGGTTTATTCCCAGATATTTTATTTTTGTTTTTGCTATATCGAATGGGATTTTTTTCTTGATTTCTGCTTCTGCTGATTCACTGTTGGTATACAAAAATGCCTTTGATTTCTGGATATTGACTTTGTATCCTGCTGTTTTGCCAAATTCATTAATTAGTTTGAGCAGTTTTTGGGTAGAGTCTACAGGATTTTCCATGTACACTATCATGTCATCTGCAAACAGTGACAGTTTTGTTTCCTCCTTTCCTATTTGGATGCCTTTATTTCCTTTTCCAGCCTGATCTCTGTGGCCAAAAGTTCTAATACTATATTGAATAGAAGTGGTGAAAGTGGACATCCTTGTCTTGTTCCTGATCTTAGTGGAAAAGCTTTTAATTTTTGCCCATTGAGTATGATGTTGGCTGTAGGTCTCTCATAAATAGCCTTTATTATATTGAGGAATGCTCCCTCTATTCCCACTTTGCTGAGTGTTTTTATCATAAATGGGTGTTGTACCTTATCAAAAGCTTTTTCCGAATTTATTGATATGATCATTTGGTTTTTGTCTTTGCTTTTGTTTATCTGATGAATTACATTTACTGATTTGCGAATGTTGAACCATCCTTGCATCCCTGGGATGAATCCCACGTGGTCGTGGTGTATAATCTTTTGGATATATTGTTGGATGCGATTTGCCAATATTTTGTTGAGGATTTTAGCGTCTATGTTCATCAGTGATATTGGCCTGAAGTTTTGTTTCTTTGTTGTATCTCTATCTGGTTTTGGAATTAGGATGATGCTGGCTTCATAAAAGGAGTTTGGGAGTTTTCCATCCTTTTAGATTTTTTGGAATAGTCTGTGAAGAATGGGGGTTAGCTCTTCCTTAAATTCTTTGTAGAATTCTCCTGTGAACCCATCTGGTCTAGGGCTTCTGTGTGATGGGAGTTTTTTGATTACTGCTTTAATTTCTTGTCCTGTTATTGGTCTAGTAAGGTGTTCTACTTCTTTTTCATTGAGTTTTGGGAGATTATATTTTTCTAGAAATGTGTCCATTTCACCTAGGTTTTCAAATTTCTTGGCATACAGTTCTTCATAGTTATTTCTTACAATCCTTTCTATTTCTGTGGTATCAGTTGTAATCTCTCCTCTTTCATTTCTGATTGTGTTTATTTGTGTCTGTTCCCTTCTTTTCTTGATGAGCCTACTTAAAGGCTTGTCTATTTTGTTTATCTTTTCAAAGAACCAACTCCTGGATTCATTGATCCTTAGAACTGTACTTTTTTTAATATTAAATTTTATTTAGTTACTTTTCAAGTACATTTTTTAATCTATTTCTCCCATCCCACCCCACCCCACCCCCGCCCGGTCTCCCCCCTCCCTCCCATTCCCCCCCGAGTCCTCATCTCTGTGTCTTTCATACTTGTTCCTCAAAATCCCTCCCCCTTTAGAATTGTGCTTTTAGTCTCTATGTCATTTAGTTCTGCTCTGATCTTGGTTATTTCCTTCCTTCTACTTGCTTTGGGCTGTTTTTGTTGTTGTTCCTCGAGTTCTCGCAGGCGTAGAGTGAGGTTGTTTGTTTGAAATGTTTCTATCTTCTTTAGGTAGGCCTGTATTGCTATAAACTTCCCTCCCAGGACTGCCTTCGCTGTGTTCCATAAGTTTTGGGTTGTTTTGAGATCATTTTCATTTGTTTCCAGAAACTTTTTGATTTCTTCCCTAATTTCATTCTTGACCTATTCGTTGTTTAATAGCATATCATTCAGTCTCCATGATTTTGAGTGTTTTGGGTTATTTCCTTTGGGGTTGGTTTCCAGTTTCAGTCCCTTGTGGTCAGAGAAAATGCTTGGTCTGATTTCAATTTTCTTGAATTTGTTGAGGCTTGTTTTGTGTCCTATCATGTGGTCTATCTTTGAGAATGTTCCATGTACATTTGAAAAGAATGTGTATTTAAGCTTCTTTGGGGTGAAGACCTCTGTATATATCAGTTAGGTCCATTTCATCAAGGGTATTGTTATTGCCGCAATGTCTTTGTTGATATTTTGTTTGGAAGATCTGTCTATTTTTTATAGTGGGGTGTTAAAATCCCCCACCATAATTGTGTTGCTGTCTATATCTTTCTTGAAGTCCTCTAAGATTTTCTTTATATATTTTAGTGATCCTATGTTGAGTGCATATATATTTATAATGTTAATGTCTTCTTGGTGGATTCTTCCCTTGAGGATTATGAAGTGACCTTCTGGGTCACTCTTTATGGCTCTTTTTTTGAAGTCTACTTTGTCCGATATGAAAATTGCTACCCCAGCTTTTTTTTTTCTTGTCCATTTGCTTGGAAAATTTGTTTCCAGCCTTTCACTTTTAGTCTTTGATGGTCTTTTCTCCTGAGGAGGGTCTCTTGTAGGCAGCATATGTGTGGGTCATACTTTTTTATCCATGCAGCTATTCTGTGTCTTTTGATTGGAGCATTTAATCCATTTACATTTAAGGTTATTATTGATAGGTACTTATTCATTGCTTTTTTTGTACCTGTGTTCCTCTCTGTCTGTCTCTTTTCCTTCCTTTCCTTAAAGCAGACCTTTTAGTATTTCTCATAGAGCTGACTTGGTGGCAGCAAATTCATTTAGACTTCTTTTGTCTTGGAAGCTCTTTATTTGACCTTCTATCTTGATTGAGAGCCTTGCTTGGTAAAGTAGCCTTGGTTGTAGGCCTCTGTTTGTCATTACTTGGAATATTTCTTGCCATTCTCTTCTTGCTTGGAGTGCTTCCATTGAGAAGTCAGTGGCTAACCTTATTGGGACGCCCTTGTATGTCATTTCTTTTTTCTCCCTTGCTGCCTTTAAGATTCTCTCTTTGTCTTGGAATTTTGCCATTTTAATGATGATGTGTCTTGAAGTGGGCCTCCTTGGGTTCCTCTTGAATGGATCTCTGTGTGATTCCTGGATTTGTGTGACTTTTTCTCTCATCAAATTAGGGAAGTTTTCTCTCATTACTCTTTCAAATATGTTTTCTATACCTTGATCTTCTTCTCCTTCTGGTATTCCTATTATTCGGATATTATTACGTTTCATATTGTCTTGCATTTCTTTTAATCCTTCTTCATTCTTTCTGAGCCTCTTTTCCCTTTCCTGTTCTTTCTGTGAGATGCTTTCTACTTTGTCCTCCAATTCACTAATCCGATCTTCTGTTTCATCGACCCTATTTTTAATGCTTTCCACTGTGTTTTTTAATTCAGAAATTGTATTCTTCATTTCCTCTTGGCCCTTACTAATAATTTCCATTTCCTTTTTCATGTTGATATAGTTTGTGGTGAGATCATTATACCTCCCCTGTAGTTTCTGGTAGCTGATTGTGAGCTCTTTGAACTTCCTGATAACTAGTGTTTTGAATTCAGTATCTGATAGTTGACTTGCCTCTATTTCATCTAACATTCTTTCTGAGGGTTCCTCCTTTCCTTTCATTGGGGGATTGTTTCTTTGTCTTCCCATTGTTTGTGAGACTCTTCTTGTTAGCATCAGCTTCTTAGATTAATCTGTTTTGACACCCTGGGTTTATGGTGTGAACTTTTGTGGTAGAATGCCTGTGAATTTCAGTGGTGCAGTGTCTTTTGGTTATCCTGTCATTCTCTGCTTCCACCTACTCAAATATGCAGCAACTCTTAGCTTCTCTCCTGCAACAATGTACAATTTGTCTCTCTGACTCCACTATTTGGAGGCCTCTTCTATGGGTCCAGCTCTGGTCTTTTTATATTTTCAAGTTGATTGTGACTCTTGTGGGTAAAAGAAAGAAATGACAAGGAAAGAAATAAAAGGAAGAAAGAAAAAATGGTAGGGGAATGGAAGAAAGAGCAATAAGTTTAGAAAGAAAACAAAAATAAATAAAACAGAAAATCCGGGAAAAGAGTACAAAAGTATGGAAATATGAAACAGTAATAAAATTTAAAAGAAATAACAGATTACTTTAAAAAAGCAAAAAGATAAAGAAAAGGAATGGAGAAGGAAGAAAAAGTAAAAAAAAGAAAGAATAAAAATAAAATAAAGTAAAAAAAACAGAAAACAAGAAATAAAAAAAACAAAAAATGCACAAACAAAAATAATCCCTCAAAAACATCAGAAAAGGAAATGTCACTTGTTGGCTTCAAACTAGCCGAACCGGTTTTTCTGGTTGCAGTTGGCTGAGGGTTGATTGTTGTGATTTTTTCAGCCAGCCCCTCTCAGGATCCAGACACTTGGTGCCTCTCCCCAGCTCCCTACAATGGGGAACTAGGACTTCCTCACAGCTCTCCCCTCCCAGGGGTTACTGCCATGGGCTGGTTTGCTGTGTTTGCAGGCACCTGCACCGGCCTAGTTGCCTGGTTCCCTCGGGATTGAGCACAGGCCTGCCCCCGTTCAGTTGGGAAGCCCCAGGCCCTCTGCCCAATCCTGGGCTCGCTGCCAAGCTGGGTGTGAAGCAGACCAGGCCGCTGTGTCTACTGGATTCAGAGCCCCAGGCTGCACCTCTCAGTTCTCCTGGGCTGGCAACCACAGAGTCCTCAATTGGGGCCCTTTGTCCTCCGCACCCTCTCTGCAAACTCTATCAAACAAGTCTCTCCTGGCACCCCACCTAGCTTGGCCAGAAAGGGAGGGGGTTGAGGGTCTCAGCTCTTTTCCCAGGCCCCCTCAGTGCCCGAGGCTTCCAGATAGTCTGATGGGGGTGGACTGGAAGCCCGGAGCCGATCTGAGGACTGGTCGCCGACCTCGAAATTCTGTGTGCACGTCATGGAACGCTGCATGGTGTGTATCCCTTCTGTTCCTGTGTTTGTCTGGGTCCCCTGGCCAACCTCTGCCAAAAAAAAAACCTAGGGATGGAGCAGCACCACACCGGGCACTGAACCCAGAACTGTGTGCAGGCTGAAAGCTCCTCTGCTCCCCTCTGGTTGGGTCTCTTGGCAGGTCCAGGCCAAAAAATCCCAGGGAGGGACCCATCTGGGTGCTGAACACTCTCCCAGGTGCCATTAGGCACTCTCCCAGACACAGTTCCCACCAGACACTGGACCTTAGAACTATGCACAGACTGAAATCACCTCTGCTCCCCTCTGGTTGGGCCACTTGGCAGGCCCCCGGCCCAAAAATCCTAGGGAGGGAGCCGTCTGGGCGCTGAAGGCTGTCCCGTGCGCCGTTGGGCTCTTGCCACTGGGCGCTGGTTCCCCTACCCTGCACCAGCTTTTTCTCTTTGCTCCGTCCCAGAGACTACTGTACTGCTGCTGTCTCCCTACCATCTGGTTCCTCTGTGACCGATGAGGTTTCTGGTCTCTTATTTTCATATATGCTTGGCAACTGCTGGCTTCCTGGTTTCACCTCCTCCGATCAGACAGGTTTCTGTCCCTTTCGTACTAGGAACTGGTATCTGCTCTGTCCTAGTCCACCGCCATCTTGAAAGCCCCCCAATACCAAGCGCCCATCTGATTTGCGAATATTGAACCATCCTTACATCCCTGGCATGAATCCCACTTGGTAATGGTGTATGATCTTTTTAATGTATTGTTGGACGTGATTCACCAATATTTTGTCGAGGATTTTAGGGTCTATGTTCATCAGCATTATTGGCATGAAGTTTTCTTTCTTTATTGTGTCTTTATCTGGTTTTGGAATTAGGATGATGCTGGCTTCATAAAAAGAGTTTGAGAGTCTTCCATCATTGTTTATTTTTTTTGAATAGCCTGTGAAGTATAGGGGTTAGCTCTTCCTTAAGTTCTTTGTAGAATTCTCCTGTGAAACCATTTGTGTGATGGGAGTTTTTTTTATTATTGCTTCACTTTCATCTTCTGTTATTGGTCTGTTCAGTCGTTCTGCTTCTTCTTCATTGAGTTTTGGAAGATTATATTTTTCTAGAAATTTGTCCATTTCACCTAGGTTTTCAAATTTCTTGGCATACAGTTCTTCATAGCAATTTCTTACAATCCCTTCTATTTCTGTGGGGTCAGATGTAATCTCTTCTCTTTCACTTCTGATTGTGTTTATTTGGGTCCTCTCTCGTCTTTTCTTGATGAGCCTACTTAATGGCTTGTCAATTTTGTTTATTTTTTCAAAAAAACAGGTCCTGGATTCATTGATCCTTAGAATTGTGCTTTTAGTCTCTATGTCATTGAATTCTGCTCTGATCTTGGTTATTTCCTTCCTTCTACTTGCTCTGGGCTGTCTTTGTTGTTGTTTCTCGAGTCCTTGTAGGCATAGGGTTAGGTTCTTTGTTTGAAATGTTTCTATCTGTTGCAGGTAGGTCTGTATTTCTATGAACTCCCCTCTCAGGACAGCGTTCCCTGTGTCCCATAAGTTTTGGGTTGTTGTGAGTTCATTTTTATTTGTTTCCAGAAACTTTTTTTTCTTCCCTAATTTCATTCTTGACCCATTTGTTGTTTAATAGCATGCCATTCAATCTCCATAATTTTGGGTGTTTTGGGTTTTTTCCTTTGGGGTTGATTTCTAAGTTCAGTCCCTTGTGGTGGGAGAAAATGCTTGGTATGATTTTAGTTTTCTTGAATTTGTTGAGGCTCCTTTCGTGTCCTATCATGTGGTCTGTCTTTGAGAATGTTCCATGTACATTTGAAAAGAATGTGTATTTAACTTCTTTGAGATGAAGGGCTCTCTCTATATATCAGTTAAGTCCATCACATCTAGGGCATAGTTCAATGCCACAATATCTTTGTTGATATTTTGTTTGAAAGATCTTTCCATTTTTGACAGTGGGGTGTTAAAATCCCCTACTATAATGGTGTTGCTGTCAATATCTTTCTTGAAGTCCTCTAAGATCTTCTTTATATATTTAGGTGCTCCTATGTTGGGTGCATATATATTTACAATGTTAATATCTTCCTGGTGGATGCTTCCCTTGAGTATTATGGAGTGACCTCTGGATCTCTTTCTACGGCCCTTTTTTTGAAGTCCATTGTGTCTGATATGAGAATTGCTACCCTGGCTTTTTGTTTCTTGTCTGTTTCCTTGGAAAATTTGTTTCCATCCCTTCATTTTTAGTCTGTGATGGTCTTTTGTCCTGGGATGGGTCTCTTGTAGGCAGCATATGTGTGGGTCATGCTTTCTTATCCATTCAGCTATTCTATGTCTTTTGATTGGAGCATTTAATCCATTTACATTTAAGGTTATTACTGACAGGAACTTATTCATTGCTTTTTTTGTATTTGTGTTCCTCTCTGTCTCTCTCTTTTCCTTCTTTTTCTTAAAGCAGTCCTTTTAGTATTTCTTGTAGAGCTGGTTTGCTGGAGGTGTATTGTTTTAGACTTCTTTTTTCTTTATCTGATACAGTGAAATCTATGTAAAAACAACACACATTTTGGGTTTTTTAAATATATTTTATTAATTATGCCATTACAATTGCTCTATTTCCCCACTTCATTCCCCTCCACCCTGCACACCCTCCCCCACCATTCCCCCCCTTTAGTTTATGACCACATGTCTCAAGTTCTTTAGATTCTATATTTCCCCTACTATTCTTGCCCTCCCCCTATTTATTTTCTACCTACTGTCTATGCTACTTATTTTCTGTACCTTCTCCCCCCTTCTCCTTCTCCCACTCCCCTGTTGCTAACCCTCCATGCGATCTTCATTTCTATGGTTCTGCTCCTTGTCTAGCTGTCCTCTTAGTTTGTTTTTGTTTTAGGTGTGGTTGTTAATAACTGTGAGTTTGCTGTCCTTTCACTGTTCATCCTTTTTATCTTCTTTTTCTTAGGTAAGTCCCTTTAACATTTCATATAATAAGGGCTTGGTGATGATGAACTTGATTATAGTCACAAATTAGAGGAACATATGAAGGCTAAACTAATTGAAATGAATGGAAATGCACAGGAAACCAATAGTAATGGAAAGGAACCTGGGACTCGAATGAAAAGAGTGGGCCAGAAAGAGGAGAAAAATGACTAAAAAGAAAAGGATGAAGAAACAAGGATTCAAAAAAAATGAAGCCCTGGCTGGTGTAGCTCAGTGGATTGAGTGCAGGCCTGTGAACCAGACAATCACGGTTCGATTCCCAGTCAGGGCACATACTGGGGTTGCAGGCCAGTTCCCTGCAGGCCTGTTCCCAGCAGGGGACGCATAAAAGGCAACCATACATTGATGTTTCTCTCCTTCTCTCCTTCCCTTCCCCTCTAAAGGTAAATAAATAAAATCTTTTTTAAAAAATGAGGAGAGGCTTCGGAGCCTCCAGGACATCTTTAAATGTGCCAACATCCGAATTATAGGGGTACGACACACATTTTGAATACTAATTTACAAAATATCCTTAAATTAATTTCCTAATTTTATCTTTTGAGCTTTATAACCATACAAAATTGTCATGGCAGGGACAATTAGCCCTGATTCGCTGGTGAGGGAACTGAGATACAAAAGGGTAGAATTCAGAGAGTAAAAGCCTCAAGGAAGCCACACAAACCTGTTAATTTGATGAAAACACCTGAGGCTTGGGGTCAGAATGCCTAAGTTTTCATCATAGCATGGTCAAATTACTTTCTGATTTTAGTATTTTCATGTGTCAAGCATAACTCCCAACTATGCTTAGCAGACTTATGTTAACACAAAGCTACCCTCACATCCAAGGCCATTGTTGTAAAGGTGTATCTCCCAACACATTGAGTGAATATTAACAAATGAATTTGCTATAGCTCTGGAGTTTAACATCTCAGATTTGTCACTTACTCAATTGTGGTCTTTTGTTCTATAAAATAAGGCCAAAAAGTCAAGTTTTACCTGATTTGTGTACATGAGATTAAATGAAACAATGTTATATTGGCTATCCACTGTGCACTTTATACTTTGTACACTTTCACTCATTTCTTTTTATTGTAACTTCGTGAGGCAGATTTTATTATTTCCACTTGCTACAAGTCACACAGTTAATCAATAATAGAGCCAAGGTTTGTGGTTCCAAAATCCATGTTTTTTTCACTCTGCCATATCCTTGCTAGCCAGTTGTTGCTTGGGTCTTTCTCATTTCAGCCAGAGCCATCACAGCTGACCTTTCCAACTCCAGGAAATCCCAAGGATCCTACAGAGCTGCTGGGTCAGTAATTAAATCTTGTTCACTTTGGTATAGTATATCATAACTGGCATTGTGCTTGATATATAACAAATGTTCAGTAAAAAATTATTGAATTAATCTATCTATCTAATCATTTATACATTCATCTACTCATATACTTACTATTCAGAGTGTAGCAAACTTTCAGAGTGTATTGGTTAACAGCATGGCTTATTAAGTCAGATTACCTGAATTTGAATCTTGTTCATTAATTTTACTATTGCAGTGACCCAGAGTAAGTTTTTTAACATCTCTGTATCTTGATTTTTTCCATCTGTTAAATGCACATAAGTTCTTAGCATAGTGCCAAACATGTAGTAAGTACTCAATGAATGTTAATTCTTATTATTGATATGTGCCAGGGATTGTGCTAGATGCACTGGTTGTACATTGATAAGTAAAGCAAACAAGACCCCTGCCTTCTTGGAGTTTAAAGTTTACTGAGAAAAAACATGAAAAATTAAACAAATAAATATGTAATTATAAGTTTTCATAAGTTGTAAGAACTATATAAACAGAATGGTCCTAAAGAGTAATGGGTGGAATATAGCATATGGGGGAAGTATAGAGGCTACAAGAGCAGGCATGAAAGCCTCTTTGAGGAAATAACACCTAAGCCTGAAGGAGGAGAAGGACAAAACCAGACAATGAGCTGGCGGTATAAAAGAGGTTGAGGCATGGACTTCCGGCCAAGATGGAGGTGTAGGTGGAAATACTATACCTCCTCACACAACCAAATTTAAGGACAACAAAGATTTAGAAACAAAAACACAACCAGAACAGACAGAATATTGAACTGTACAGAAGTCCAAGAACAATGAACCATTCATCCAGACTGGTAAGAGGGGCAGAGTCAGCAGCCAGCAGAGAGGGGTCCCGGGAGAAAAGGCAGTGGTTAGCAGAACTAGGTATGGGGACAAAACGAGGCGCGCAAGGTGGTTGGCTGATGAGGACACACATTCACGTGCAGATAAACCAGGCAAAAAATGGGGGGGGCAGTGAGACAGACTGCGCAGCCCAGGGCCCCAAAGACAAAAAACAAAGCCTAAAAGCACCAATTGGAAAAACTTTCAAGGGTTGAGGTGCCAGGAGAGGCTCCTGGCCTCACAGGAGAGTTTGTTGGAGAGACCCGCAGGGTCCTTGAATGTACACAAGCCCACTCCCCTGGGAACCAGCTCCAGAAGGGCCCAATTTGCTTGTGGGAAGTGGCAGAGGAGACCAAAATTTGAGAGAGAGGTGAATAAGCACCACTGCTTCCTCTCTGACCCCACCCCCACATACAGCATCACAGCCCAGCAAGGTGGGTTGACCCGCCCTGGTGAACACCTAAGGCTCCGTCCCTCACTACATAACAGGCACATCAAGACAAACAAAAATATGGTCCAAATGAAAGAACAGATCAAAGCTCCACAAGAAATATCATTAAGAAACAAAGAGATAGCCAACCTATCAGATACACAGTTCAAAACACTGATTATTAAAAGGCTCACAGAACTGGTTCATTTTGGTCACAAATTAGATGAAAAAATTAAAGCTACACTAAGTGAAATGAAGGAAAATGCACAGGGAACCAATAGTGATGGAAAGAAAACCGGGACTCAAATCAATGTAGGGGACCAGAAAGAAGAAAAAAACAACCAAACAGAAAAAAAATAAAAAAAACAAGAATTTTTAAAAATGAGGAGAGGCTTAGGAACCTCCAGGACATCTTTAAACATTCCAACATCCAAATATAAGGGTACCAGAAGGGGAAGAGGAAGAGCAACAAGTGGAAAACTTATTTGAACTAATAATGAAGGAGAACTTCCCCAATCTGGCAAAGGAAATAGACTTCCAGGAAGTCCAGAAAGCTCAGAGAGTCCCAAAGAAGGTGAACCCAAAGAGGAACACACCAAGGCACATCGTAGTTACATTACCCAAGATTAAAATGAAGGAGAGAATCCTAGAAGCAGCAAGAGAGAAGGGGACAGTCACCTACAAAGGAGTTCCCATCAGACTGTCAGCGGATTTCTCAAAAGAGACCTTACAGGCAAGAAGGGGCTGGAAAGAGGTATTCCAAGTCATGAAATCCAAAGACCTACAACCAAGATTGCTCTATCCAGCAAAACTTTCATTTAGAATGGAAGGACAGATAAAGTGCTTCTCAGATAAGGTCAAATTCAAGGAGTTCATCATCACCAAGCCCTTATTATATGAAATGTTAAAGGGACTTATCTAAGGAAAAGAAGATAAAAATATAAACAGTGAAAGGACAGCAAACTCACAGTTATTCACAACCACACCTAAAACAAAAGCAAACTAAGCAGACAGCTAGATCAGGAGCAGAACCACAGAAATGGAGATCATATGAAGGGTTAGCAACAGGGGAGTGGGAGGAGGAGAAGGGAGAGAAGGCACAGAGAATAAGTAGCACAAACGGTGGGGAGAAAATAGACAGGGGGAGGGCAAGAGTAGTGTGGGAAATGTAAAAGCTAAAGAACTTATGACACGTGGACATGAACTAAAGGGGGGTAATGTGGAGGGAGGGGGTGTGCAGGGTGGACAGGAATGAAGGAGAAAAATGGGACAACTGTCATGGAATAATCAATAAAATGTATTTTTTTAAAAAGAGGTTGAGGCACAAGTAGAATTATCATATTTTCTGTTTTATTTTTAAGGCAGTATATGTTTATACCTGTTGACCTAATATACTTATTATAGCATCTAGTTTGGATGACAAACTATATAGTCCCTTTAGGTGTAAGAAAGAGTATATGTCTAAACACTGAAATTTTGTATGTCGAAAGACTGTAAAGAGACTAGTATATCTAAGTGACTTTGAAGAGGGAGACAGAAACCAGAATGGAAGGAAGGAAGGGAGGGAGAGAGGGAGGGAGGGAGGGAGGAAGGAAGGAAGGAAGGAAGGAAGGAAGGAAGGAAGGAAGGAAGGAAGGAAGGAAGGAAGGAAGGAAGGAAGGAAAAGGAGAGGAAAGGGGACTAGCCACCCTTAGCAGTGGGTCAAAAAGATGGAAACCAGGATCAAGTGGATAATAGTGGATAATCATAAAAGTGGAGTAAAAGCAAGGGGAGCTGACATTTTTAAGATTAAACCTATAGAAAGCCAAGCATAGAAGAAATTTAAATGTCATTGCAACATTTGTTTTCCGGATTCACCAGACCTCAGCTGTGTTCATTGTGCTAGTTCAGAATAATATCTGGTTTGGTTTTTTTCCTGTCATGTATTGAAACAAACAAATGAGACAGAGACAGACTCCAAATGAAGAATGACTCAGCCAATTAACTGCAAAAGGGCTCAGACCTCAGTATTTATTAACAAGCACTGACTTTGTTTTCTGAGTGGGTGAAGATAGCAATGTATGCCCAGAGACCTCCTGGGCTGTTCTTTGCAAAAAGAACTGTGGCTCAGATGTATTATTGTACCCACATATTGATGTGTTTGCATGTCCTTGCACTGATCTACCTGGGAGAAGGTGGAGTTGAAAAAACAGAAACTGCTTTAAGGCAGCATGTGAGGTTCAAGGAAACCAAGTACGGGCATCCTGTCTTCAGGTATAGGGTGACGAGTTCCAGCACTGACTTCCTGCTAGGCTATGTAATTTTAGAAATCTCTCTCTACACATCTCTGATCCTCATTTTCCTCATCTGTGAAATGAAAAGAAGTCAGGACCATCACCTTGGTAAAGTTCAAATGAAAATAACATATAAAATATCTAGCATGGTTTTATGTACATAGAAAATAATTAATTGTGGTCATTATTGGTAATAATAGTGATGAGTTGCACCACCAGCAAAAGCTACATGATACAGTTCCAGTGTTCTGCTATCTGTCTATAGCCTACTTGTATACTTCAGCCACCACATTGTGTAGCCTTTAACTATTTCTGCGAAGGTGGCCCTCCCTTCTCTCTTGAGTATCAACCCTTACCCTACCTTTCCAAAGATTTATTTCTCTTTAGAGTCTGGCTAAAACCTCCTCTTTTCCAGGAAGCCCTTATTACTACCCCAGCTAAAACAATGCACACCCTCTTCAGAGTTCCCACAAATTACAAAGTCTGTCAGCATCATTCATTTTGGTGTCTAATCCCATGCTTCCTGATATGATTTTATTATATAAATATATATATATAATATATATATCTTCATCTTTTTAACTCACTGTAGATACTTTGTAATTAAATCGAAAACAAGGACACATCCCTTTTGCCTCCTCTTAACTCTCACTGCAAAGTAAGACAATCCTGAATTTCTGGCGAGACAGAATAAGTAGATGTCACCTACCCTGCATTCTGGCATCATTAAAGAAAATATTATAGATAACTGACATATTTCCACGCTGATTGTCTCAGCCCCCTCCATTTCCTTCATGCCCCTCACTATCACTCTGTGCCACAGGAAACCCAGCAAGAAGT
Source organism: Artibeus jamaicensis (assembly GCF_021234435.1). Taxonomy (NCBI): domain Eukaryota; kingdom Metazoa; phylum Chordata; class Mammalia; order Chiroptera; family Phyllostomidae; genus Artibeus; species Artibeus jamaicensis. The sequence continues at coordinate 1,531,246 of NW_026521840.1, read as the reverse complement.
TATGCTATGGTACCTTTAATTTCAAAAATAAATATGACTATATAAAGCAGACATGTTTAACTGAGATGAGAGAAACATGAGGAAAAACAAGAAATGACAGCTTACAGGAAAATGGTTCACACTGGAAATGAGGAAGAAAAAGAATAAGGAAATATAACTCCATAACACCCTACCATTTTACCCTAAACTCATCTCCTGACATCTTCCAGCCTTCCATACCCCACCATCAAATGCATACAAAGTCAGGTGGTTAGAGAAACAGAGGAAAAGAAAGAAGGAAAACATAAATTAGAGGCAAAACAGTACAGGAGAAATAGTTACCTATAATAAAAGTTTTCCAGTACGGCCTGAGTAATGTTGTCATGGGAACATTTGCATGGCAAGTCACATAGCTGGGGGTGAGAATAATGAATGGAATGAATAAAGAGAAAGAATCTAAAAATTATTTTCAAAGTAACAACATCTTATTGGTCTGAGGTGTGAAACATAGTCTAATGTCATTTATGTGAGATAAGCAATGTGTGAAATGAGCTAAGTTAGATAACTTATAATTCACAACAGGCTTTCAGCATATAATAATGTATAAGAAAAATACAAATATTTTACAATAGAAAACATAATTGCTGAAGTAAGCAATTGAAGATATGTGTAATACATAAAGTTGTTCCATAGACTTCTCAAGATGTTGTGGCTAATCCTGTGATTTGGAAGCAAAATAAATAAATAAAGACTTTTAAAAAATAAAAAATGTTCTGATTCACATTTATGTCTGTTCCATTCATGAGTGAGATCATGAGACTTCACTTCTATATCATTATCTTCAGATACTTGCCAATAGTGGCACCTGTCAGCAAGAAGCTCCCAGCCTCTAGGCAGTAAAATCTCAGACATTGCTCATAGCAATGTTTTACCTGATATATCTCTTAAGTCAAGGGAAACAGAAGAAAAAAAATAAACAAATGGGACTACCTCAAACTAAAAAGTGTTTGCACAGCAAAGGAAACTATCAACAAAATAAAAAGACAACCCCACAGATTGGAACAACATATTCCCTGATATACCTGATAAGAGGTGAATATCCAAAATTTATCAAGAACTTATAAAACTCAACACCAAAAATACCCCAATCCTATTTAAAAATGAGCAAAGGACTTAGTAGACACTTATCCAAAGAGGACATATAGATGGCCCGTAGACATATGAAAAGATGCTCAACATCACTAAATCATCAGAGAAATGCAAATTAAAACCACAATGAGGTACCATGTTACAGCTGTCAGAATGGCCACCATCAATAAATCAACTATGTTCGTTTCAATGTTATTTACAATCACCAAGATTGGGAAGTAGCCCAAGTGTCCATCAGTACATGAGTGGATAAAACAGCTATGGGACATTTATACAACAGAATACTATTTGGTCTTCAAAAAATTTACCCTTTGTAACAGCATGAATGGACCTAGAGAACATTATGTTAAGTAAAATAAACCAGCCAGAGAAAGACAGATACCATATAATTTCACTCATGTGGAATCTAATTAACAAACTGAACTAACAAGGAAAATAGAAACTAGAGATAGAGAGCAGGTCAACAGCTATGGGTGAGGATGTGGAGGGGTCAAGCAAAAAGGAAAAAGGACTCATGAATAAGGGCAACAGTGTGGAGATTTCAGCGGAGAAGGGGTATATAAAAGGGGATTAAATGGTAAAGGAAAAAATACAATGAAAAAGAAGCTTCCTGCCTCTTTCCTCTGTGGGAAAAGTACAGAAGTCTGAACAGATCACACAGTTCTCAGGTTTTTGTAAAATTCTTCCTTCCAGAAATAAAAAAAAGGAAGGTAGAATAAAAGAAAGATAAGAGAAGGACACTTTAGGTATGCGTTATTGTTCTGAGACTTTAAAACTCGCACAATCCTGAGACAAATTATTTCCATTTTACTGATAGAGAACTGAGGTTCAGAGAGTTTAAGTAATTTGTCTATAATTACACTGATGGTAATCTAATTTAAAGTGAATTGTATGAGTGTGCACACACATTCTTCCATATCAATGCTTACATTGCTGGGGAAAAACCAGATGAGGAGAAAGGCATCTTTCTGGAAATCAGCCAAGCTGGAGAAATTGACAACGGCGGGTGGTGGTAAAGAACAATTCTTTGGCGCCATAAATTTATTTTTTGAGGGGCTGTGGAGAAAATAAAACTTTAAGCTTCTAAGCATAAACGACTTATCTTTCAAAGGCTTCCATTCACTTACATCAGCTTCAGGATGGCTCCAGGGACCCCAGACTTGCTGTTCTTCTGACAGGAAACCCAGCTTTCTCTCCTGTGCTTCCAAGCAGTGGACCATGAAGCCCTGAGTTCAATATCAGCATTCACTTCTGTATGACAGCTGTTGGCTTAAAGGGTGATTATGAGGGTTGAAATTGGAGGGGGTCGGGGAGGGGAGCAATCTGACCTTCTTTGTAACTTCACCTGCAGCTATCATAGATGGTGATAATCCATGTAGCTTTGAGCTGTGGAGTATTATTAAGCTGCTAAGGAAATGTTCCATAAAACTTCAGTATTAATATTGTATAAGGCACCTGCAGAGTTGAATCTACCAGTTATCCCCACTGGTTGAGGAGGATAGAATCACAGTAGTGTAATAATGATGACAACTGGGGTGATTAATAGGATCAATATCCAGTAAAAGAGGCTCCAGGAAGATCCCTAGAGAAACAGGGCCACATAATTTATGCCACAGTCTGAGTGTTTCTGTAGAATTTCATGCCAAAAGTCATAGATGCTGAAAAAGAGCAGACAAGAACCCCAGGAAGCCACTACTTCCCCTCAAATTTAATGTTTTGGGGGTGGTAATGAATAACAAGTTTACATCAGAGCCATGCTCTTCTGACTGGTGAGGCTGTCCAGGATAAGATCTGGTAATGCAGGTTTAGCAGTGGATTACACATCGTCTCTTCCATAGCTTCTATTTATTTCATTGAGAAGATTTTAGGCTGAGTTCTTGGACATTTTTCCAGAAGATCCTGCTGACACAATGGTTTTATTCAAAGTTCCACATCTGTCAAGGCATTTGTGGAAGTAGATTCTACCAACACATCCCCAAACAAGAACAGAAAGGGAAGGCCATTGAGAGAATTTTATGTTCACTCCTAAGGCCTTCAGCATTAGCTGAAGACTGAATTCTTCAAGAGGTCTTTGAGAGCTATTTTTTGGCTCCATCATCTTCAGAATCATATAGGTGAAACCTCACTGTATGGAGGTGCTTTGGTAAAGAAGGCTCTGGGAGATATCAGTTGATCAATTTTGTTCCCTCAAAGACCACTGAAATTGGGCAGAACTTGGGAGATAGCTCAAGTATCAAAATGCAATAAAAATATATGGGGTTTAATTTCAGATAGTGTTAGATTCAAATCCTATCTATGCTACATCTGGCATGTTATATTTAGGCCAATTCCAAGAATCAATTTCTTTACATGAGACATGAAGAACATGGCTCCTATTTCACAAAGCCTTTGGAAAATCAAATTTAATAATTTATATAAACTACCAGCACTGTGCCTGGCATAAAGTAGGTTCTCAATAAACACATTTGCAAACTTCCCTCAAACACATACCTTTAGCAACCTCTGTCCTCATTTCCATTTTATATCAATTTTCTTGGTATATTCTAATTCTGACTCTGTTATAATTCAACAAAGCAATATAATTTCAGGGAGGCTAAGAGATATACTCAAGGACATATATAGCTAATAAATATTAGAGATGAACATGGGATAAAGCACAAGCCTGGCTATTGGGCAGTTCTAGATTTTTTCCATTATGTTTGCTTTCTCTTTGTCAGCGGTAGCTGTTTCTCATAGAGATATATATTGCTGTTAATTCTGTCACAAAATAGGAGGGTGCTCACCACAGTGAGCAATTCCATTGGCTAGACAGCATTCTCCAACCCACCTGCCTTTAAGAGCCAGGCATTTCCAGAAGGCACTAATACTCAGTTCCATGATGAGTTGGATATGGAAAACTTTAGATCTCATCTTTTCCAAGCTAGGAACTGTGTTGACAATAGCTATCTTCAGGAACACAATGGGGAGATTCTTTTAGCTTATATCCCTCTGTAAAGCCATGAGCAAACAGGTGCTAAATTGTGTAATTGCCTTCCACTTGCATAATATGGGAAAATACAGAGAAACATCATGCCCCTTTAAAACTATTGATTTTTCAAAAGGATTTTGGGAAGTTGTTGCTAAGAGCTACCTGAAAATACCAATAAATGAGTTCATAGAACCTGTCCCAACTAACAAAATGAAAGAAAAGTTTTTAAAAGTTCCTTAAAAACGACTAAAAAAGAACAAAACTATATAGGAAAGAGAAGATAACTACCAAAAAAACATGCTTAAATTATTTGGATGGCTAAGTGATGGACAAACAGCTTCTTTCTTCCACCCCCAAAACCACCAAATATACACTTACATGATTCATATGCATAAATATAAACACAAAAACACATTTTAGTCCTCTAAAAATCCACAACCTTTTTGAAAGCAAGAGAAAGCCTCTGTTAAAAGCAATATGGTAGCCCTGACTGGTATAGTTCAGTGAACTGAGCATGGGCCTGCGAACCAAAGGGTCATCAGGTCAATTCCTAGTCAGGGCACATGCCTGGGTTGCAGGCCAGGTCCCCAAGAAAGGGGGGTGGGAGGCAACCACACATTGATGTTTCTCTCTCTTTCTTCCTCCCTTCCCCTCTCTCTAAAAATAAATAAATAAATTTTTTTTTTTTTTGGCTTAGAACAACAAGTGTTTCTTTTTTCATTATGGTGGTAAAATATATATAACATAAAACTTGCCATTTTACCCACTTTTTTTTTTTTAAAAAATAGTTTTCCCCTTTAATTAAGTAAATGCTAAAAAAATGATATTCTTAGAGTTTCTTTTTTTTTTTTCAATATTTTTTTTATTTAGTTATTTTTCAAGTACAGTTTTTTGTCTATTTTTCCCATCCCAGCCTCCCCTGCCCCTTGCTCCCCACCCCCCTCCCATTTCCTCCCCCCCTTAGTTCTCGTCCCTGTGTCCTTCCTATTTGTTCCTCCAAATCCCTCCCCCTTTTTCCCCTTAACTTCCCTTCCTTAAAAAAAACCCCAAAAAAATAAATAAATTTTTAAAAAGAAAGCAATGTTGCCATAGAAACTATGATTTTGGCCCCAGCTGCATCTCAGGCTGTCAATTTCCTTTGGAAAATCTTAGAAAACAGAAAAAAAAGAAAAGCAATTTAAAACTTAGCCTGAAAACAGAATCACTAATCTTTCAGTCCATAAAATAGTTCATTTGATTATTTCATTAATTTAAAATGTATTAACTACCCGCCCTGTATTAGGCACTATATGTGAAATAAGAAACACAGCAAAATACAGCTTCTGTTCTTTAGGAGTACACAGTTTTAAAATGCAGACCTAGACCTGTAAACACATTTAACAAGACAGAGTAAAACATTGCTGATTAGAATTATGAGGAACATGTTGAGATAACAAAAAGATGAATAAATTTTACCTAGAGAGAAATCCTGAACAGCTTCTCTGTAGAGGTGACATGAACATGGACTTTAAAATGTAAGTTGTATAGGTAAAGAAGACCATGGTAAAAATGCATTCTATGAAAAAGTAATAGCATAAGCAAGGTTGAGAGATGCAAGAGTAGTGACATATTTCATATATAGTTCATTATGGCTAGAAAAGAAGGTGCATATAGACAGAAAAGTAGTTTAAGATAAAATTATAGAGGCCTGAAATTCCACATTATAAAATACTTGAAATGCCCAAGTGATATGACCTGGTAAGATTTGAAACATGATGAATAATTTTGGGTGAGAGAGGTGAGAGACTAGAGACAGGAAAACAAGTTAGGATTCTATTGTTCAAGAAAGAGATAAAAACATTGGATAGAAATTTTTTTAAGTGTGACATAGAAAAAAATCCAATACTAACATAGGGAAAAGACACAAACAGGTGACTTTTGGAATAACAGCATAAGGAGTTTCATGACCCCAGTTAAGCAAACATACTGGTGAAAATTATTCAATAAAAAACTCACTTATGGTTTTCAGAAAGTTTCTCAAGGACATATTGCCAATAGAGAAGCCTTTATTTAAGAAAATCCACTAAATCTTTGTAACGTTGAACTCTATAGCACTTAGAAGCCATGACCCATTCACTCCCATCTACCTCCCTACCACTCAGGATGACAGAAGCTCCATTCTGAGTGGATGTGGCCAAGAGGACATGGCTCCAGCTCCTGCCTAGCTCTCAGACAAGTATCAAAGTATCTCCTTAGGAGAGGCAGGTCATAGGCATTTCTCTTTATCTTGATCTCTGTGTTGCAGAGTCTAAATATCAGGCAAGAGTTACTGGCAAATCAAAAGCTCTCTTCCTCCCCGTAGCCTCAACATAGAGACTACATGATGTAACCTTTATCTCAGGTACGGCAGGTTGAGAAAAACAAGGTAATGAGAGTCCCAGCTCTCACGTACGGCAGAGACTTCATGATGTAAGGTGGACACTTCATGATGTAAGGCAAGCAGAAAAGAACAGAAGCAACTACTATGCTATCCAGGACACTGTTCATAAATCAGAGATGTCACTGTAAGAGAAGTAGGTTAGTACCCCTGCCTCCAGTTCCAGAGCACTTGCTTTGAGATTTTTAGAGCTATTAGAATGGACTAATAGCAGCTGTGAAATTCTGAAAGAAACTGACCTTATTTGAAAACGGATGTAGAGAAGTTAAAATCTAAATGTAAATTAAAAATTAGGCAGAATTTGGCAATAAGCAAGTAAAAGGAGGCTGGTAGCAACATGAAAGCAACAAGCTAAACCAAAGATCAGGTGGTTCACCAGAAAGAAAAAATTAGAAAAACAGCCAACTAATAAGAGCTTGTGGTGTCAGAACAAAACTCAAAGGCTATACTCCACGACTGCAGTGGGGCCTGAATTAATTTTTGGACATGGGGACAAGCTGTAGTCTACTTTCATTCTTTTGCATGTGGCTTTACAATTTTCCCAGAAAAATTACTGAAGCAGCTTTGTTTTCCCCATTGTATGTATTTGGTTCCTTTGTCAAAAATTATTCGTCCATAGATATGAGGATTTAATTTTGGACTCTGACTTCTGTTCCATTAGTACATGTGTCTCTTTTTCTGCCAATACCAATGCTGATTTTTTATCATTACAAATGTCCTCAGCTCACCTTTTAATTTTAGGGATATCCATTTGTAAGTCCCTGAATTTTATAGATATATACAATATAATTTTTATATAAAATTTTTATTTTTTAAAAAAAGTTGTTAATGTTTAAATACAGTTGTCTCCATAAGTCCTTGAATTTTACAGAAAATTTTTAAATTAAATTTATTGGGGTGACATTGGTTAATAAAATTATATAGCCTTTGAGTATACAGTCCTACAATATATCATCTGCATATTGCATTGTGTGCCCACCACCCAAGGTCAAGTCTTCTTTCCTAGTATATAGAATGCACCGGATTTTTGTACATTGATTTTGTATTCTGCTACTTTACTATACTTGTTTATTGTTTCTAATGGTTTTTGGTGGAGTCGTTTTCTCCACCAAAACAACTTGGTTTTTGGTGGAGATAAGGTTTTCTATATTTAAAAAATTATGTTACCTGCAAAAAGTGGCACGTTTACGTCTTCATTGTAGTTTTTAGATATATACTTAAATATTTGATGTTATTAAAATGTTAATATTTAAAATTTTTATCTCCAACTGTTCCTTGTCAGTATATAAAATGCAATAGATTTTTATATAGTGATCTTATATTATGTAAACTACACTAATTTTTTAATTTTAAAAACTTCATGTACATTTTTAGGTGTTTATGTAGGAAATTATAATGCCTACACATAGAGGCAATATATATTTTTTATTTCCTTTTTTTACATTTAATTTTCTTGTCTTATGGCACTGGACAGGACCTCCTGCATGACATTGAAAAGAATTGGTAAGATCAGACATCCTTGCCTAATTTAAGAAAAAAGCATTCCATATTTCATATAATTAATTATAGTAATTTATAGTAATTTTAGATGTTTTCTTATCAGATTATGGAAATTCCCTTCTATTCTTATTTTTCTTAAAGTTTTATTACAAATAAATACAGAATTTGGCCAAATGCTTTTCCTGAATCCTTTTGAAATAATATATTTCAAACAGTTTGTTGGTATGGTAGAATACATTGATTTTATAATGAGTTCTGGATTTCTGGGATATACTCTACTTGGAAGTGAGCTATTCTTTTTGCATATGGCTGTGTATTTGTTTGTAATATTTTGTTGTTAATTTTTAAATCTATGTTCATGATGTATATTGACTTGTGGTTTTATTTCCTTGTAATGTTTGTGGATGTTTCAAATATTAGAGTAATGCTGGTTTCTTTAAGTGAGTTGTGAAATATTATTTGATTTTCTGGAATACATAGTGTAAGTCAGTATTGTTTTTTCCCTCAGTTTTTGGAGGAATTCACCATGTAAGCTAACTAGAATTTTCTTCCTTGGAAGACTTTATTCCACATTTACTTTCTTTAATAAATATTGGACTATTCAGGTTACCTAATTATTGTTGAGTGTATTTTGGTAACTTATGTTTTACAATGAGTCAGATCATTCTGTCTAAGGTGTTAATTTAATGGTTATAAAGTTCTTCATACTATTTCCTTATTAGGGTTTATAGTGATGCCCTTATTTTCATTTATGATATTTGTACCTTACATGTTCTTTTCTTATTTTAAGTTAGAGTTCTATCAATTTTATACATCTTTGCAAAGAACCAGTTTTTTCAGCTTTATTGATATAATAATAAACAATATTGTGTAAGCTTCAGGTGTACAACATAATGATTTGATATACATATGTATATTGCTATTTTATTGGTCCTGCTCTCCACATTAGTAAAGAGCCTTCTTAATTCCTCATTCTTTTAGGTACCTCCTTTTCTTCTTACTCACAACCATTTGCAATGGCATAATCAGAATGGCTTTTTCTGTCAGCATCCCAATCCCTTGAAGCCATATCATTACCTATTATCTAATTCTGCTTTACCCTCTTAACTTAAAAAGAAACACTAACTACTATCAACCCCACTAACCTAAGCCAATTTATTAAACAAAGAATGTTTTTGATTGCTGTCTGTAGCCCTTGTCCCTGATACACTATGTGACACAAAGAAGTCAGGAAACAAAATGGGAAATTAAGGAATGAAATATTTATTGAGTATGAACTAGAGATAACTAATGTTATTCCTAAATTTTACCTCTCATTATATGGCTTAGAGCAGAACTCTTTCTATACAGTCATAATAACATCCTACAGAAAATTTTGCATTCTGCTTTTTTACTTTATCATAAACATTTTTATATTCATACAGATTTAATAATTATATTTAATGACTGTATGATATTTAACTGAGTGACTATGGCATAATTTACTTAACTATTCTCCAATCCCAATTATTTAGAATATGGCCAGATTTTCTCACTTACAGGCAACAATGTCATGAAAATTTTATTGTTCATACCTTTTCATTTTCATTTTAGTTATTAATTCATGATGAGTTCCTAGGAGTGGAATTTTTGTGTCAAGAAGTTTGAATATTTTTATGAGTTTTGATATATACTTTTGTGCCTGTTTGTATTTTCTTTGACCTCAAAAAAGAAATCATTCTCAAATACTCTAGATCACCTGGCTGGTGTGGCTCAGTGGATTGAGTTCCGGCCTGCAAACCAAAGGGTTGCTGGTTCGATTCCCAGTCTAGGGCACATGACTGAGTTGTGGGCCAGGTCCCCAGTAGGGGGCACATGAAAGGCAACCACATATTGATGTTTCTCTCCCTCTTTCTTCCTTCCTTCTTCTCTCTAAAAAATAAATAAATAAAATCTTTTAAAAAAACTCTAGAAGATGTCTCACTTTACTTAAAAATCTCGTTCAGGCTATAAGCAGTAGTATAATGGTTTAAAAACCAGTTCTCTGAAAAAACACCTTAAGCCCTGGTTTATAGTATTTGTCCTTGTTCATGGTGTAAATACTTACACTAAAATTGAAATAGGCCATTTTAAGTACCAATGTAAAGTTATTGAACACAGTGTTAAAAAACCATGTATACAATTAGCTATCACAAGGCAGCACAACCCAGTTCCAGTACAGCCACTGGTATAAGGCACCATAACAGAGTATGGTTCTTTTCCTCTCAACAGAGGTACTTATTATATACTGACGTGAGGTGATATCTCATTGTGGTTTTAATTTGCATTTCTATGAAGACTAGTGGTGACATTGAGCATTTTTCTCTTTTTATTGTATTTTTCCATTACCATTTATCCTCCTTATGTCTCCTTCCCCCACAATCACCACACTGTTGTCCATGTCCATGAGTACTTTTACCTTTTTCTCTATCCTTCTACCCTCTAACCCCCACCCAGAGCTGTTAGCATACCCTCTATCTATGAGTCTGTCTCTATTTTGCTTATTATTACAGTTTATTCATTAGATTCCACATATAAATGAAATCATATGGTACTTGTCTTTCTCTGACTGGCTTATTTCACTTAGTATAATGTTCTCTGGGTCCATCCACACTGTCACAAAAGGTAAAATTTTCTTCTCTTTTAAGATCATGCAGTATTCGATTGCATACATGTGCCATGCTTGTTTCATCCACTCATCTACTGATGGACATGGGCTGCTTCCATATCTTGGCATTGTAAATAATACTGCAAAGAATGTAGGAATGCATATATTCTTTTGAAATAGTGTTTTGGATTTCTCCAGCTACATTCCTAGAAGTGGAATCACTGGGTATTAAGGCAGTTCTATTTTTAATTTTGTGAGGTATCTCCACACTGTTTTCCTCAGTCCTCGTTTTTTATCCACTTTCATTCTCTTGACACACCCTATTTCAGCCTTCCTCTTCTCAGACAGATGAGAATTCACCTCTCATGTTAAAGCAGAGATAGACCCCAACACCATCTAAGACCCTTTGTACCATTCTGCCTCAGCCCTACCAGGCTGCTTTGCTTACATGGCAAACAACTGGGATATGCATTGGAAAAATGGAGCAATTTTCTAAAATTAAGGTAATATTGGTTAATAATATTATATGTGTCAGGTTTACAATATTGTAATTCAATATGTGTATACACAATAGTGTGCTTACCACAACAAGTCTAATTTCCATCCATCACTACACATTTGACCCTTTTCACCCATTTCTCCCTCCCCTCAGCCCTTTTCACTTCAGGTGAATACTCATCTGACACCTGTATCTATGAGTCTGTTTCTGTTCTTTGTTTGCTTGTTTCTTTTTTGTTTCTATTACAAATGAGCAAAATCCTTTGTTCTTTTTTTTTTTCTGTCTGACTTATTTTACTTAGCATAATATTCTCACGGTCCATCCACGTCATTGCAAATGGCAATATTTTAACTACTTAAGGCTGAGTAGTATTCTGTTCTCTCTCTCTGTGTGTATATTCACATATTCTTTATCCAGTCATCTGTTGGAAACAGTCATATACTGTTCATGGGACTGTAAAATGGTGCAACCACTATGTAACACAGTACGGAAGTTCCTAAAAAAATTAAAAATAGAACTACTATATGATCCAGCAGTTCCTCTTCTGTGTATTTATCCAAAGAATATGAAAACACAAATTCTAAAAAATGTGTGTACCTCTGTGTTTATTGTAGAATTATTTATAATAACGAATACATGAAAACAACCTAGGTGTTTATTCAAATGGAACAGTTTTTAATGAGAGAATAAAACCCTTCCCTTGGTTTGCCTCTCATTCTTAAGAAGGCCTAGATTCATATCTGCCTTTATGAATTTAGCAGCATATTAGTCTAGGGATCCATTTTTCATTTGTTTATTTATTTATTTAATTATTCAATAATAATTTACTGAGCACCTGTGCTCTTAGTTTACCCTTTCCAAGCATTCTCAGTCTAGTGAAGAAGCCAAGCAAGTATGTAAACAGCCAAATTATAATGCTTCCAGATAATTGGTACAATCAATACATAAACAGAGCATGGAGGCAAACCATTTCAGCCTGGAAAATTTTGGAAGTTTTCATAGAGAGGAAATAATGGGGTTGGGTCTCCAGAATTTTCCATTATTTCATGGAATATAAGCACATTACTGGTAGAGAAAAAGAGCATGTACAGAGATTTAAAAAAAGGGAGGGAGTTGGTGTGAGAAATCATAAAATGATGTTAAGAATGGGCTCTGGAATCAGACAAACCTAAATCTGGTTTACATATTCACTCTGTTTTCTCATTTATAAAATAAAGGTAATAGATAACACGTTCTTTGTAAGTTGCTGTGAAATTAAATAAAATAATGCAGAGCAAGTGCTTAGGGCAATATTGAATGTGTAATGAACATTCAGAATGTTAGCTTTTATTGTAATAGTGCATCCATTGGAACACCAAGAAGCTTATGAAGTACAGTGGCTGAGTCTCTGTGGGGAGAGGAGTAGCAGATGTAGATATAGAAGCAAGTTGGGACCTTCCCCCACAAGAGTATTCAAAAGCCTAGAACTCAGCATTCCCTTTTGGTGTCAAAGGGATTTTTACATAATGCACTAACTGATGTCTTTAAACCTCTAGCCCAATGAAAATGTCTGGCAAATAAAGCTACAAGCTCCAATTTGTTCTCAGAACAACTTAATGAATTATGCAGATGCTATTTTGCTTTTAAATAAAATAAAATTAATTTATTCCATGGAGATTATTTTGTTTTTCCTTACTAATAGGGCCTCCATCTGTGCCTTTACACAACACTACTAAGGAAAGCAGGAATGGAAATCACTGCTCAAGCTACAGAGTCACTCATTATTGATGCTTCCTGAATTAAAAAAAGTGTAAGATTTTCCTCCAAGGCATTTGGACTTTTTCTAAGTGCCTTCCATCTTCTAGTTATGAAGGTCAGAAAGGGACAAGATGGTTGTTGTATCACAACTCCAAGTTTGAGTTTGTACTTACTACTTACTGCACAATATTGAGAACCTGGAAAGAGTTACCACTGCCTATGATGCTCTAGTTGCACAGGGATCATTGAATGAATAAATGTCACTCTCCTGCTCAGAACTTGACAGTGGTTCTTAATCTCAATCCCAGTTAAATCCAAAATTCTTGCCACCACATACAGTGACTCCTGTTCTTTCTTTGATATCATCTTTCACAGATATCTTCCTGACTCACTTAATTCTAGCCACAATGGGTTCTTTTCTGTTCTCCAAACACTGCAATAATGCTCACAATTATTACCCCAGATATCTGCATGGTTTTCATCAATTCAAGCCTCTACACAAATAGAACCACCTAATGAGAGGAGTACCCTTATTAGTACATGCCATCAACTTCATTCCATTCCCATTTATTGTCTTTTATTTTTAAAATAATTTCTTTAAAGAACACAGAAATAAATTTACTGGTTTATAGCTTGACTCCCCTCACCACATAAAATTGAGATTTTTTTTATGGCAGAAACTAAGCTTGATTCTGAATTACTTCCAAGCATAGAGTGGGTGATCAGTTTACTTTATATCCTTTTCTCTTTATTTTTTCTTCTCTTGATGTTTTTTACAGTAAAGTGACTGGGGCCTTAGATGTTGCCTGATGTCAATTTAAGTAATTCTATTCACAGCATCTCCTGGTCAGTTCTATTCCCTTCATTACCTAAAAAGTTTCTTCCCTTCTATTATTTCATGTCCTAAACCCAACTATTTTATTAACCAGAGTAACAGTTCTCTTTCTAGCTGTCCCTAGACAACCTCTAAACCCAATTCCAGGTTTGACTTTGTTTTTTTCAACAAAAAATGAGCCATCAGCATCAAGGCCTCTGGCAAAGAAGGCAAAAGGGACAGATTGTGTTTTCCAAGTCACAGTACCTGATCAACATATGGCACCAAAACTCATTCCCAAATTCAATAATAACTGGAGTCCCAGGATACTTACATAGGTAAATGAATGTAAAATTACTCTAGAAATGGTGAATTATTATTCATAGGGAAGGAATTTGGGGTATTTAAAAAGCCAAACTTCTCTTCATTTACTTCCATGATTGGCATTAATCCTCTCTGTATGCTGTTTTTCTAACTCCCTTCTTTGAGGCACTACTTGTGGTCATGGTTAGTGTTCGTACTAACCAATAATTAACCCAGGGATTACCTATCAAGGTGGTTGGCTCAGTAAAAAAAAAAATCAGAAAGATTTTAATGGTATGCCACGACCTGTCCAAAATGTTTTGGGTCATAACCTAGGGAAATTTATAATCTTGTTGTATATAACTACCATACACCAAGGGAGGCCCATCAACATGAATGCAGGTTCTGAGGCAAAAACTCCTAAAACTGAAACTAGATCCTTCCTACTCAGCTAATAAAAGGCTTAAATTTGGAAAACATTTATGTTCTCTTAGGCACACTTGTTACTGTCTTAAAAGAAGTCCAGTAAACCTTGGGCTATCATACCATAAGCCAGAACCATTCCCACTATTAAATATAGGTGAATGTCATTGATATAAAAATGGAATTTTGGAAAAGCGAGGTAACTTTCTTACTTGTCTTTGTCCTGGTCAGGCACAATCTTTGCTACATATCCAGTTCTGCACTCTAGATGTTAAGGCAACAAGTACCCTGTGGAATGTTCAGAGGTGAATGAAAAGGTCAGGAAGGGGGTGATAAACTACATGAGAAATTATGTTAAGGGACCTGGGGTTGTTCTTCTCAGAGAAAAAAGAAACAGACAATTTTTTTTTATTACTGGTCAAGTACAATTGCCTCCATTTCTCCCTCACCACTCTCCCAACCCTAGCCATCTCTGCCTCCCACCCTTGTTCCTACCCCCCTTTGGCTTTGTCCATGTATCCTTTATATATGTTCCTTGATGACCCTTTTCCTGTTTTCCTTTGTTATCCCCCCTGCCCCTCTGGTTACTGTAAGTTTGTTCTTTATTTCAATGACTCTGGTTATATTTTGCTTGCTTGTTTGTTTCGTTAATTAGGTTCCACTTATAGGTGAGATCATATGGTATTTTTCTTTCACCACCTGGCTTATTTCACTTAGCATAATGCTCTTCAGATCTATCCATACTGTTTCAAAGGGTAGGAGCTCCTTCTTTCTTTCTGCTGTGTAGTGTTCCATTGTGTAAATGTACCATATTTTTTGATGCACTCATTTACTGATGGGCATTTAGGTTGCTTCCAGCATCTGGCTATTGTAAATTGTGCTGCTATGAACATTGGGGTGCATAGGTTTCTTTTGAAGTGGTGTTTCAGCATTCTTAGGGTATAATCCCAGCAGTGGAATCACTGGATCAAAAGGCAGTTCCATCTTTAGTTTTCTGAGGAAATTTCATACTGTTCTTCACAGTGGCTGCATTAGTCTGCATTCCCACCAACAGTGTACTAGAGTTTTCTTTTCTCCACATCCTCACCAGCACTTGTTTGTTGATTTGGTTATGATGGCCATTCGGATACATGTAAAGTGTTATCTCATTGTGGTTTTCATTTGCATCTCTCTGATGGCTAGTGATGCTGAGCATTCTTTCATATGTCTCTGAGCCCTCTGTATGTCCTCCTCGGAGAAGTATCATTCAGTTCTTTTGCCCATTTGTTAATTGGATTGTTTGTCTTCCTGAAGTAGAGTCATGTGAGTTCTTTATATATTTTGGAAATCAAACCCTAGTCCAAGGTATCATTTGCAAAAATATTTTCCCATACCATTGGTTCCTTTTTCATTTTGCTAATGTTTTCTTCAGCTATGCAGAATCTTTGTTTTGATGAGATCCCATTTGTTTATTCTTTCCTTTATGTTCCTTGCTCTAGGGGACACATTGGTGAAAATAGTGCTGCATGGAATATCTGAGACTTTCCTGTCTATGTTCTCCTCTAGGACTTTTATAGTGTCGCAACTTATATTTAAGTCTTTTATCCATTTTGAGTTTATTTTTGTGTATGGTGTAACTTGATGGTCAAGTTTCTTTTTTTTTTGCATGTAGCTGTCCAGATCCCCCAACACCATTTGTTGAAGAGGCACTTTTTACTTCACTTTATGCTCCTACTCCCTTTGTTGAATATTAATTGATCATAGAGATGTGGGTTTATTTCTGGGTTCTCTATTCTGTTCCATTGACCTATGCATCTGTTCTTATGCTAGTACCAGAATGTTCCAATTACCGGAGACTTGTAATATTGTTTGATATCCAGTATTGTATTCCCTCCTACTAAGTTCTTTTTTCTCAAAATTTCTGTGGCTATTCAGGCTTGTCTGTGGTTCCATATAAATTTTTTAAATCTTTGTTCCATATCTGTGAAATATGCCATTGGTATTTTAATAGAGATTGCATTGAATCTATGAATTGCTTTGGGTAGCATGGACATTTTGATGATGTTAATTCTTCCAGTCCTTGAACACAGTGTATGCCTCCATTTATTTGTGTCACCTTTAATTTCTTTCTTCAGTTGTGTAGTTTTCTGAGTACACATCTATTACCACCTTGGTTAGGATTATTACTAGGTACTTTATTATTTTTTTGTTGCTATATCAAATGGGATTTTTTTCTGAGTTCTGTTTCTGAGATTTTGTTGTTGGTATACAAAAATGCCTTCAATTTCTGAATATTGACTTTGTATTCACTGCTTTCCCAAATTCACTTATTAGATCAAGTAGCTTTTGGTGGCCTATAGGGTTTTCTATGTACACTATCTTATCATCTGCAAACAATGACAGTTTTCCTTCCTTCTTTCCATTTTGGATGCCTTTTATTTATTTTTCTTGTCTAATCACTGTGGCCAGGACTTCCAATACTATGTTGAATAGAAGTGGTAAAAATGAACACCCTTGTTTTGTTCGTGATCTTAGTGGGAAAGCTTATAGAATGCCCATTGAGTATCATGTTGCTATAGATTTCTCATATGTGGCCTTTATTATGTTGAGGTACATTCCCTCTACTGCCACTTTGCTGAGTGTTTTTATCGTAAATGGGTGTTGTACCTTATTAAAAGGTTTTTCTGAGTCTATTGATATGATCATGTGACTTTTGTCTTTCCTTTTGTTTATGTGATGTATTACGTTTATTGATTTGTGAATATTGTATCATCCTTGCATTCCTGGGATGAATCCCACTTGATCATGGTGTATGTTCTTTTTAACATATTGCTGGATGCAGTTTGTCAATATTTTGTTAAGGATTTTAGTGTCTATGTTCATCAGCCATATTAGTCAGTAATTTTCTTTGTTGTGTCTTTATCTGCCTTTCAAATTAGGATGATACTGGATTCATAAAAAGAGTTTGGAAGTCTTCCATCTTCTTAGATTCTTTTGGAATAGTCTGAGTAGGATAGGAGTAATGGAAACCAAAAGCCTGTAACCAAGACTACTCTACACAGCAAGGCTCTCAACAATTTTTGTCTTTAGCCTACTAAAGGACTTGTAACAAGACAAAAGGAACTGACATATTTCAGGTAGTAGAGCTAGAGACTCTCTCTGAGTGGTAAAAACTATAGAGAGATAGATTTCACTTCAACTAAATTAAGAATTATAAAAAAACTCAGAGCTGTCAGTGTATGGAACAAACTGCTTTGGGAGGAAGCATGTTCTCTGCCTTTGAAAATATGCAAGAAGAAGCTACCAGCCAGAGATAGTACAGAGAGGAATTACACATTAGGTATTATGGTTATGCTATATGACATTTTAGGCTCTTACAGGAACTAGTATAAAGGACACATGGACAACAACTAAGGGGGTGGAAATGGGATGGAGTCCCCAGTTGGGGAGCACTGGGGGGTGGGCTGGGATAGGAGTAAAAAACAGAAAACTGTACTTGAACAATAATTAAATTTTTTAAAAAAGAAAAGTGCCATGATCTACTTACTCCATCTTTTTTAAACTGATGTAAAATTTACATAACATAATATTAGCTTCAGGTATACAATATAATGATTCCATATTTGTATATACTATGAAATGATCACCACAATAAGTCTAGTTAACATCTGTTACTAGCCTCTTCATATTTGACATTTTTTCTGGCCTATGGAGAGAAGCCTTAAATATGAGCAGGACTGTACAGAGTAGAGAGGAGAGAGAGAGGAATTTTCAATACATGGCATATGAATAAATAATAAATTAGTATTTCCAAGGCTTCTCCATGGCCAGAGAAATGTTCAGGTCTTTGACATGTATTTATGATGCAATTAATGCTATCATGCCAAAAAAGCTTTCTGAAGCTTTGACATATATAGCCCATGATAAGGATGATTCAGGTACTTTGGCCTTAAACCAAGTATTTCTTATATCCCCCTAGGCATTCTTTCTAGAGGCTTAGAGTCAGAAGAAAACATCTCACCCATTTCTTGAAGTAATCAGTCACCAGATGCCACGGGGATCACTCTCTGCTTCTGAACTGTATGTGTTGTTAAAGAAGTCAACAAGTCTAAAGGTGCCTCAGAGATCATGTAGTCCAGTCCCTTTCACCACACAACATAGTTGAGAAGGTTGGGGTGTACAGGGGTATATGTTTTTGTCCTGATGCCACACAGAAAGTTTGAAGCAGGGCCATATCTGGAATCTAGGATTCCTGATTCTGTAATAACCTAACCACATAGCTTTTCCTGAGATTTTTGAGGGACCAATAAATTATCCCACTCCTAACCCTCTAGCTAACTTTTTCTTTTTTTTTATTTAAAGATTTTATTTATTTATCTTTAGAGGGGAAGGGAAGGAGAGAGGGAGAGAAACATCAATGTATGGTTGCCTTTCGTGCATCCCCTGCTGGGAAATGGCCTGCAGGGAACCGCCCTGGAACCCAACAATGTGCCCTGACTGGGAATCGAACCGCGATTGTCTGGTTCGCAGGCCCGTGCTCAATCCACTGAGCTACACCAGCCAGGGCTAGCTAACTTTTTCTGATACCTTTTCTCTCAGCTGAGCTCATTCAGGTGGAAAGCAGTAAAGCTTAAAAATTAAAAGTGTGGGCTCCAGTTCTCTATTTTAGTGTCTTTGGTTATATTTTGCTTGTTTGTTTGTTTTGTTGTTTAGGTTCCTGTTAAAGGTGAGATCATATGGTATTTGTCTTTCACCACCAGTGACCATAGGGCAGAGAGGAGGGAATTTCAGGGGAAAAGGGGAAGGGTTTACAGGAACAAGTATAAAGGACACATGGACAGAAACAAGGCAGGGTGGAAATGAGAAGGAGGTGGGGAGGACTGGGGTGGACTGGTATAAAAGTAAAAGGCAGGGAAGTGTACTTGAACAACAATTAAAATAAAAAAATAAAAATAAAAGAACATGTTTATTAAATTTAAAAAACTGCGGGATCCAAAATTTGCTTGTGTTTAGTCTGAATTTGCCATTTATTTATAACCCTGGGTAAGGTACGTAACTTCTCCAAACCTCAATTTCCTCATTTCTAAAGTAGGAATAATAATAGCTCACCAGCTTACATCCTAGGATATGTGTGGATTTTAAGTTTATTAATTTATGACAAGAGCTTAGTAAAAAGCCTGATAGTATGTACTCAATAAATGGTGGATATTATTGCTTATGCAACTGCTATCCACTGTATGCCTTTTTATACCAAGCACTGGGAAACTGATGAATAATTAAAAAATTATACTACAGTATGGTAGTAACTGTGTCAGTATGGTAGTACTATGTCAGAGGTTATGCTGATACAAAGAAGTGGAAAAAAGTAGTATAGGGCTTGTGTGGAGGTGATTCATCAAAATAGTTTGAATTGAGGAGGAATGTTCTTTCAGGTAGAGCAACCACCAATTCAGAGGCTAAGGGTTAAAGAGCACCACCTTGTTTTCTTTTTACTATACCCATATGGTCCTCACCCTTAATCTAGTTCTGAGCTATGTCTACCTCAGGTTTGCTCCAGGGATGACCTCAATATTTGCAGATGTGTTGAAGAGCTGTAGTTCACATATTCTGAGCTTGGGATAAAATAGTGACAGGATAGTCTAGATATAAGGGCCGTGTGGTCAAAGTCATATGTGGGCAGAAATGTTTCCCCCCTAGTACACATCAACACAATTGCAGTAAACTATAAACCAACAAAAAATCTAGAAATTTTACCATAGTCAAGTGCACAGGCCTAGTTTGCAGATAGACTTGGTATTTACAAGTGGACAGAGCAGCCATAATTAAAATGCAAACAAAAAATCTTAAGACATCTTAAAAGTATCAAACATATGCCAAACATTTACTTTATGGTGGTCATTGTTCTAAGCATTTTATACATGTTAACATTTAATCCTCACAAAAATTCTATGAAGTTGTAACTAATATTTTCATTTTACAGATAGGAAAACTAAGACATAAAAGTGGTTAGGCAATTCTCCCAAGATCTCACAGCTAGGAAATTCCTCAAATGAGATCTGAACCTGGCCATTTGGAAACTATAGTCCAAGCTTCTAACAAGGACACTATTCACTTTATTTTTATTTCTTTAAAAAATATTTTATTCTGACTTCCAGCCAAGATGTAGGTGTAGGTAGATACACTGTGCCTCCTTGTACAACCAAAAGAAGGACAAACAATTAAAAAAACAAAAAACAACCAGAACTGACACAAAATCTAATTGTATGGAAGTCTGACAACCAAAGAGTTAAAGAAGAAACATCCATCCAGACCTGTAGGAGGAACGGAGATGGGCAGCCAGGTAGGGAGGACTTGCAGCAAGATGGCAGCTGGCAGACCAGGTGAGACAGTGGATTGTGGAGCAGGGTGTACAGGGCTGCAGCTAGCCAGTAGGCAAGGCAGAAGCAGGTGGACCCAGCAAGGCATGGAATTAAGGACTGGGTGGTCCCACATTCTCTGGCAGATAAACCAGGAAAAACATCTGGGGAGCAAGACAGACCACACAACCCAGAGTCCTAGGGCAGGGAAATAAAGCCTGAAACCACTGGTTAAAAACACCTGTGGGGGTTGAGGTGGCAGCCAGAGAAACTTCCAGCCTCAAAGGAAAGTTTGTTGGATAAACCCATAGGGTCCTAGAACATACACAAAAATCACCTGCCAGGGAATCAGCACCAGAAGGGGCCAATTTTCTTGTGGGTAGTAGGGGAAGTGACTGAAATCCAGCAGAGATGGAGCAAGCTCCATTGTTCCCTCTTGGACCCCTTCCTCACACATAGCATCACAGTACAGCAATATGGATTACCCCACCCAGGTGAATATCTAAGGCTCTGCCCCTCACTATGTAACAGGTGTGTCAAGACAAAAAAAAGGCCCAAATGAAAGAACAGATCAAAGCTCCAGAAAAAATACAACTAAGCAACAAAGAAATAGCCAACCTATCAGATGCACAGTTCAAAACACTGGAAATCAGGATGCTCACAAAATTGGTTGAATTTGATTGCAAACTAGATGAAAAAAATGAAGACTACACTTAGTGAAATAAAGGAAAATATACAGGGAACCAATAGTGATGGGAAGGAAACTGGAACTCAAATCAAGGGAGTGGACCAGAAGGAAGAAAAAAATGACCAAACAGAAAAGAATGAAGAAACAAGAATTCGAAAAAATGAGGAGAGGCTTAGGAACCTCCAGGACATCTTTAAAGATTCCAAAATCTGAATTATAGGGGTTCCAGAAGGGGAAAAGGAAGAGCAACAAGTGGAAAACTTATTTGAACAAATAATGAAGGAGAACTTCCCCAATCTCGCAAAGGAAATAGACTTTCAGGAAATCCATGAAGCTCAGAGAGTCTCAAAGAATGTGGACCCAAGGAGGAACACACCAAGGCACATCATCATTACATTAGCCAAGATTAAAATGAAGGAGAGAATTCTAGAAGCAGCAAGAGAAAATGGGACAGTTACCTACAAAGGAGTTCCCATCAGACTGTCAGTGGACTTCTCAAAAGAGACCTTGCAGGCAAGAAGGGGCTGGAATGAAGTATTCCAAGTCATGAAAGACAAGACCTACATCCAAGATTGCTCTATTCAGCAAAGCTTTCATTTAGAATGGAAGGACAGATAAAGTGCTTCTCAGATAAGGTCAAATTCAAGGAGTTCATCATCACCAAGCCCTTATTATATGAAATGTTAAAGGGACTTAGAAAAAGAAGATAAAAAATATGAACACTAAAATGACAGCAAACTCACAATCATTAAAAATCACACCTAAAACAAAACAAAAACAAACTAAGCAAACAACTACAACAGAACAGAATCACAGAAATAGCGATCACATGGTGGGTTATCAATAGGAGAGTGGGAGGGGGAGAGAGTGGGGAAAGGTCCAGAGAATAAGTAGCATAGATGATAGGTAGAAAATAGAAAGGGGGAGGGTAAGAATAGTATAGGAAATGTAGAAGCCAAAGAACTTATATGTACGACCCATGGACATGAACTGAAGTGGGGGAATGTGGGTGGGAGGGGGTGTGCAGGATGGAGGGGAGTAAAGGGGGAAAATGGGACAACTGTAATAGCATAATCAATACAATATTTTAATATTTTATTTATTTATTTTTAGAGAGGGAAAGGGAGGGAGAAAGAGGAGAGAAAAATGTCAATGTGAGTTGCCTCTCCTACACCTCCTACTGGGGGCTCCATTTGGCTCACAATCCAGGCATGTACCCTGACCGACCCTTTGGTTCACATGCCGGGGCTCAATCCACTGAGCTACAACAGCCAGGGCTATTAATTTTATTTTAAGATAAAATTAATAATTTATGAGAATAATAACTAATGATTTATATTATGACACACCACTTCACATTTGTTATTTAATTAAACTCTCACCCCCATTTGTAAGAGTGACTTTAATATTTCTTTGTATATGCATGAGGGACCCAGGAAGGACTGAGGAGATAATTTTCCAGAGGTCATATACCTAGAAAGTAGCAAACTGTAGACCCAAACCAAGCCTTTCAATGTTTCCTGTAGATCATTGGTGGATTTGAGAAAAGGATAGCAAAACACTTAAAATGTGTGTCAATCGTGGCACTTAGTTACAAACAGGAGAAGAAACATATTAAAGCATATTAGGCAGCTCACAGGATCTCTTGGAATATGTGTGGGTAGGGAGAGTATAAAGAGCCAGATTGGGAGGTGACTCTGCCATAAATAAGGCCGAGGCCATACCACAAGTCTACTGAGAAAAAAACCCACTGGGAACAGAAACTGCAGGTCACATCACTGATGTCATGTTTTCCCCAACCACATGCTACTATTCTTACCTCCCCAGAAGAAGGTTCCTGCTCAGCACCTGTGTCCTCGTAATGACCTTTTCCAAATCACATTTTCAACTGTGTACAGTTGATTAATGGATTTTAAATTTTATGTTTCTGCCCTAGCTGAAAGAGAGGATAGGAAAGCAAGTGTCTGGCATATAGATTGGAGAATTAAGACTTATTGTGTAAAATTATCCACATATATAGGAACATCTTGAATGTGTTGGAAAACCACAAAGCATGACAAACAGTTGTCCAAGGAAAAATATGGAATGGGACATGTGAGTATCAGATATATGCTTGAGGATAGAGGTAAGCAATAGATGGATCATTCAAACCAAAGACAGCGCGTGTGCGTGCACACGTGTGTGAATGTGTGTGCATGTGTGTGTGTATGTGGTTTCTGCAGCTTTTCTCTGGTCCCTATGAATTCGAATCTACAAACCCCTTAACTCTGATAGCAAGTGCCTGATCCAGCACCTCCTGTATCCAGGAAACCAACAATACAGAGAAAAGCTACAGTTAAGTAAAGAAATCAAGTGTCTGTGAGAATCTTTCTTGTCTCCAGGCAACGAATCTAACTTGCTCAGAAGGGTCGAATAAACATTATGTGTTCATGGAAAGACATGGTAGTACAATATTAACTGTCTTTAGAATGCAAATAAGGTATCATTCAATCCTCAAAAGACAATTCTCCATATTGTCTAGCTTGTACCTCTCATACGAAAATTAAAGCTCATCTATTTCTATATTGTCTAAGAAAAGAAATGATAGCCAATGCTATCCATTCTTCTTTATATAATAACTCACCGTGAAAAACTCACAGATGAACGTGAAGTTACTAAAGCTTATTACTTTCCTCATCTAAATGAGCTAGGTCTTATTGTATTGAAATAGTAAAGTACAAGCCTGAAGATTTAGCAAGGAAGTTTATTGCGGTGTTATTTATGTAAGGAACAAAGTGCAAATAACCTAAATGCCACCGAATTGGGGAAATCTTGAACAAAGCATGAAAAATCACTAGGATGTGGCAAGGAAATAGAAATTTAAGTTAGGATCGTAAGTTGGGGCCTCAGTGATAAGATAGTATTTTGAGTGAAAATTTGAAGGAGATAAGAAAGGGTACTATGCAACTAGCATGAAAAGAGCATCCTGTAATCAAGGAATAGCAAGTTCAATCCTTGAGAAAGAAAGTGCCTGGAATGTTAAAGGAACTGCGTGGAAGCCAGGGTGGCTAAAGTAGAATTATAAAAGAGGTAACAGATGGTGTAAGAAAAGTAATGGCACACTTAAAGGAAACCAAAAACAAAAGGAAAAAACAACCTGCTGCACAGGAGAAGATAATCAGCCAGCGATACATTTGATAAAGGATTAACATCAAAAATATTTAAGAAACTCATATAACTTAAAACCAAAAAACTAACAATCCAATTTTAAAATGTTCAAATGACCTGAATAAACATTTATTCAAAGAGGACATAGAAATGATCAATAGACATGTGAAAAAATGCTCAATATCACTAATCATCAGAGAAATGCTAATTAAAACCACAATATCACCTCACACTTGTCAGAATGACTACCACCAATAAATCAACAAAGTGTTGGTGAGGATGTGGAGAAAAGGGATCTCTAGTACACTGTTGGTTGGAATGCAGACTGGTGCAGCCACTGTGGAAAACAGTATGGAGATACCTCAAAAAATTAAAAATAACACTATCATATGATCCAGCACTTTTACATATAGATATTTATTGCAATATCTCAAAAATATTAATATGAAAATATATAATGCCCTGGCTTGTGTAGCTCAGTGGATTGAGTTCCAGCCTGTGAACCAAAGGGTTGCTAGTTTGATTCCCAGTCAGGGCACATGCCTGGGTTGTAGTCCAGGTCCCCAGTAGGGGGCACGTGAGAGGCAACCACACACTGATGTTTCTCTTCCTCTCTTTCTCTCTCCCTTTGCTTTTCTTTGTCTGAAAATAAATAAACAAAATATTTTTTAAAGAAAAGATATATGCATCTCTGATCTGTCATGCTGCCCATTTTATAGCCATACCCACCTCCCTCCCACAAAACTCACTCCCCCTGCCCCACCCTAACCACTAAGAATCAATAATCTGTTCTTAATTTCTACAATTCCCTGGAGGTTTTTCCAAGTAGTTTCATGAATTCCTTTTGTATTGCTGAATCCAATAACCATGGTATGGATGTACCAGTTTAATTAGCCATTCACACATAAAAGGGTATCTGAATTATTTTCACTTTTGGGTTACAACAAAGCTATTATAAACATTTCCGTCTAGGTTTTTTATGTGAACATATTTTCATTTCTCTGGCATTAATATCCAAGAATGTAAATAAGTTGTATAGTACTTGAATGCTCCATTTCTTTTTTTAAATTATTTATTTACTTTTATTGATTATGCCATTACACTTGTCCTATTCCCCCCTTCATTCCCCTCCACCCTACCCCCATCCCCACCATTACCCCCCTTTAGTTTATGACCATGTGTCTCAAGTTCTTTAGATTCTATATTTCCCATACTATTCTTGCCCCCCATCTATTTTCTACCTACCGTCTATGCTACTTATTTTCTGTACCTTCTCCCCCCTTCTCCTCTTCCCACTCCCCTGTTGCTAACCCTCCATGAGATCTTCATTTCTATGATTCCACTCCTGATCTAGCTGTCCTTTTACTTTGCTTTTGTTTTAGGTGTGGTTCTTAATAACTGTGAGTTTGCTGTCCTTTCACTGTTCATGTTTTTTTTTAACTTCTTTTTTCTTAGATAAGTCCCTTTAGCATTTCATATAATAAGGGCTTGGTGATGATGAACTCCTTGAATTTGATCTTATCTGAGAAGCACTTTATCTGGCCTTCCATTCTAAATGAAAGTTTTGCTGGATAGAGCAATCTTGGTTGTAGGTCTTTGGATTTCATGACTTGGAATACCTCTTTCCAGCCCCCTCTTGCCTGTAAGGTCTCTTTTGAGAAATCAGCTGACAGTCTGATGGGAACTCCTTTGTAGGTGACTGTCCCCTTAGATCTTGCTGCTTCTAGGATTCTCTCCTTCATTTTAATCTTGGCTAAGGTAATTATGATGTGCCTTGGTGTGTTTCTTCTTGGGTCCAACTTCTTTGGGACTCTCTGAGCTTCCTGGATTTCCTGGAAGTCTATTTCCTTTGCCAGATTAGGAAAGTTCTCCTTCATTATTTGTTCAAATAAGTTTTCCACTGGTGCCTGTTCCTTTCCCCCTTATAGTACCCCTATAATTTGGATGTTGGAACGTTTAAAGATGTCCTGGAGGTTCCTAAGATTCTCATTTTTTTTGAACTCTTGCTTCTTCACTCCTTTCTGTTTGGCCATTATTTACTTTCTTCTGGTCCACTCCATTGATTTGAGACCCATTTTCCTTTTCATCGCTATTGATTTCCTGTGTAATTCCATTCATTTCCATTAGTTTTGCCTTCATATGTATATCTAATTTGTGGCTATAATCAACCAGTTCTGTGAGCATCCTGATCACCAGTGTTTTAAACTGTGTGTCTGAGAGTTGTGCTATTTCTTCATCGCTTAGATCTATAGGTTCTGGGGCTTTGAGATCTTCTCGAGCTATTTTTGTTTTGTTCACCCCCCATTAAGTACAAGGAGGGGAGCCTTGTACTCCCAGGTCGCTGGGTTGTGACGCTGTATGTGGGGGCATGGTCAGAGCGGGGAAATGGCGGCCCCCTTTGCTGTTTCTTGCCGCTGGGTGAGGAGCAGAGCCTCAGGTGGTTCACCAGGGCAGGGCCACTTAGGTCGCTGGGTTATAACACTGTATGTGGACGCGGGGTCAGAGTGGGGAAATGGTGGTGCCCTCTGCTGGCACCCGCCACTGGGGCCTGCTGGGTCCCGTCCAATCGCCCACTCCCTCACTTGTCTATCCACTCACAGATGCGAGACCACAGTCAACCCGCAGCCCTGCTCCCTTGCTGTTTCCCTCCGGTCGCTCGCTGAGTTGCCCACCAGGTCCAACCCTGCGCCTGGATTCCGCACACCTGAGTCCGTCTGACCGAGTTTTCCTGTGCAACCCCGCTCCTCCAGCTGCTAGTTTCACCCCTCTACCGGTCAGGCTGAAGAATTTGTTGTTATCAGACTTCCGAAAAGTTCAATTTTCTGTGTTCTGGCTGTGTTTTCTGTTGCTAATATTTAGTTGTCTCTAAACTTGGTTTTGTGAGGAAGCACGGCGTCTCCACCTATGCCTCCATCTTGGCAGAAGTCCCTTGTTTTTGTCCATGTGCTCCATTTCTTAAGAAATTGCTAAACTGTCCTCCAGAGTGATTATACAATTTACATTCTCACTAGTAGTGTATGAAGACCCAGAGAAATCTGTATCCTCAGCAGTACTTGGTGTTTTCACTATTTTGTAAAACATTTAATTTTTTTGTTGTTTATTTATTTTTTAACAGAGGGGAAGGGAGAGAGAGAAATGTTGCATCCGCTGTCACGAGAAATAGAGGTTCGGAGACTTTCAGAATTTTCAAGATATTACTTTACTGGCCAAGTTTTACTGCGCAGGGGCGAGCTCTCTGAGTGTCTGAAGACACTATGCTCAGGAGAGCTGCAGATGAGAGCCGCGCCCCAGCGCTTACAGCTATGTCCTTATATAGGGGTATGCGAGCAAGCTTTGAACAGAAGCAGATGTGGCTGTTAGCTAGTGGCTAGCTCTAAACAGCTGATTGCCATTGGCTTATTAGGGAAATTCAAAAGGCTCTTTGTGTAGTTGGCAGTTAGCCCTTTTAGGAAGTAAAAATTTCCCTGCTCCTGGTCAGCTTAACTTTATCCGGGGCTCATTCGGGGTTGTCCCTTTTCAACATCTGTTTTGGACCTCAACAAGAAACATCAATGTGTGAGAGAAACATCAGTTATTTGGCTCTCACACCCCCCCCAACTGGGGACCTGGCCCACAATCCAGTCATGTGACATGACTGGGAATCAAACCAGTGACCTTTCTGTTCACAGGCCACCACTCAATCTACTGAGCCACACCAGCCAAGGCTCTTTTCACTATTTTTTACCTTAGCCATTCTGATAGTTGTATAGTTGTATAACATTATAATTTTAATTTTAATATCCAGATGCTGGTGATGTTGAACATCTGTTTATATACTTCTGACTTGTATATCCTGTTCAGAAAAATGTCTGGTTGTGTCTTTTGTTCATTTTCTAATTATATTTTTAATTTTCTATTTATTGTCTATTGTTTCCTTTTTTTAAAACTGAGGTAAAATTAACCATATTAAAGTGAGCAGTTCAGTGATATTAAGTTTTTTCTTTAAAATATTTTTTAATATTTATTTATTTTTAGAGAGAGGGGAAAGGAAGGAGAAAGAGGGAGAGAAATGTTTATGTGTGGTTGCCTTTTGCGTGCCCCCCCTATGGGGGTCCCAACTTGGTTCACATCTCAGGCATGTTCCCCAACTGGAAATGGAACTGGCAATCATCTGGCTCCCAGGCCAATGCTCAATCCACTGAGCCACACCAGGCAGGTGTGGCTTTAGAACATTTTAATGTTTATTGAAAAGTAGAAGCAGAGGGTATGGGAACCTAAGCATTCTTAACAGTCTTTAAAGTAACTAAATTATTCAGTCAGGGTCTTTTTCCCTTTTTTTTCTGTTCAAGTACAGTTGTCTCCATTTCCTCCCCACCACTCCCCCTCCCCACCCAATACTACCTCCCATGATATTCAGTTTTTATTGAATTAATTTTTTAATTGAATTTATTAGGTGATGGTTAATAAAAATTATATCGATTTCAGGTGTACAATTCCATAATACATCATCTGTATATTGTTTTGTATATTTACTACCCAAAGTCAAGTCTCCATTTATCCCCCATCTTTTACTTTATTCTGTCTCTCCCCAACCGTCTTTCCCTCTGGTAATCTTATTTCCCTCTTGTAATCAAGATGAAGTTGTCTGAGTCTACCAGTTTCTTTTCTTAGTCCATTTATCTTTTTCACCCAGCCACTCAAACCTCTTTCTTGTAACAGCAGTCACTATGTTTTCTGTACCTTGAGTCTGTTTCTATTTTGTTTGTTTATTTTGTTCATTAGATTCCATAAATAAGTGAAATCATATAGTATTTGTCTTTCTCTGACAGGCTTTTTTTAAAAAAAGATTTCACTTATTTTTAGAGAGAGGGGAAGAGAAAGAAAAAGAAATGTAGAGAAACATCAATGTGTGAGAGGAACATGGATCAGTTGCCTCTTGCACATGCCCCAAACAAGGACTAGACCCTCTACTCAGGCACATGCCCTGACCAGGAATCAAACCAGCAACCTTTTCCTTTGTGGGATGATGCTCAGCCAACTGAACCACTCCTGTCAGGGCTCCGACTGGCTTATTTTACTAAGCATAATACTCTGCAGGTTTATCCGTGCTGTCACAAATGGTTAGATTTCCTTCTTTTATATGGCCAGGTAGTATTTCATTGTGTAAATGTACCACAGGTTTTTTATTCACTCACATATAGAAAGGCACTTGGGCTGCTTTTAAATCTTAACTATTGTAAATAACACTGCAATGAATATAGGAGTACATGTATTCTTTCAGATTAGTGTTTCTGGTTTCTTGGAACAAATTCTTATTTTCCTATTTCAAGATATATAAATATATACTCAATATAAATATTCAGTCAACTAAATAGAGCTAAATTATTTTCTCCCAGTCTTTTTAACAATTCATTTCAACATAATACACTGAATAGTTCAAACTACTGATTTATTAAGATGACTAAAAACTCCTCATCAATGCCTACCAAGTAAATATTTTTTGTGTATACAGCATAATATGGTATTGCTTCAACACTGCTTTAGGAAAAGATAACACATTTTCAAATGGAAACTTTTATTATGTTGATTGACAGATAAGGAAAAAGGAGCAATATATCATTTGATTTTTGTATCATATGTATTAAGTTATCATAAATTAGTCTAAGTCACTTCATTAACATAGAAATTGGAACAATTTCACCATATATATTATATTGATTTAATATTCATATATATAATGATATATATTTAAAGAACCACATGAATTGATGGTTGAAAGAGTATATCTTCTTTTCATCCTCAATATAGCCAGCCCAGTTAAACATGCTCACTATCCTATTGAAAGTGGTACCATTCCCATGTAGTGAGTTATTAAAGAAGGAAGTGATGCTTCTTCTCTTAATCTTTTTTATTGTTATTCTATTATAGTTGTTTCCATTTTTCCCCATTTGCCCTTCTCTACCCATCCTACCCCCTGCTCCCACAGTCAATCTCCACACTGTTGTCCATCTCCATGGGTTGTTCATACATGTTCTTTGTCTGGTCTCTTACCCTTCTTTCCACCATTGTCCTTCTCCCCTCTCCCCTCTGGTAACTTTCAGTCTGTTCCCTGTTTCTATGCCTGTGGTTCTATTTTGTTCATTATTATGTTCAATAGATTCCTCTTATAGGTGAGATCATATGGTATTTATCTTTCACTGACTTGCTTGTAACGCTTAGCATAATATTCTCCAGTTTCATCCATGCTGTCACAAAGATAGGAGTTCTTTGTTTCTGCTACATACTATTCCATCGAGTAAATGTACCACAAAAACTAAAAATGGAACTGCCTTTGGACCCAGTGATTTCACTGCTGGGACTATACCCTAAGAATCCTGAAACACCAATTCACAAGGACCTATGGACCCCAATGTTCATAACAGTACAATTTACAATAGCTAGGTGCTGGAAGCAACTTAAGTGCCCATCAGTAGATGAGTGGATCAAAAAACTATGGTACATTTACACAATAGAATTCTATGCCACAGAAAGAAAGAAGGAGCTTCTACCCTTTGTGAGAGCATGAATGAAACTGGAAAGCATTATGCTAAGCAAAATAAGCCAGGAGGTGAAAGACAAATACCATATGATCTCACCTTTAACAGGAACCTAATCAACAAAACAAACAAACAAGCAAAATATAACCAAAGACACTGAAATACAGAACAGAATGATAGTGACCAGAGGGGAGAGGGGAGGGAATTTCAGGGGAAAAGAGGAAGGGTTTGTAGGAACAAGTATAAATGATACATGGACAAAAACAAGGGGGTGGAAATGGGAGGGAGGTGGGGAGGGCTGGGGGGTGGGCTGGGATGGGAGTAAAAGGCAGAAAACTGTACTTGAACAACAATTAAAATTAAAAAAACAGTCCTGGCTGGTGTAGCTCAGTGGATTGAGCACGGGCCTGTGAACCACACCATCGCGGTTCAATTCCCAGTCAGGGCACATACCTAGGTTGCAGGCCAGTTCCCAGTAGGCGACTCATGAGAGGCAACCATACGTTGATATTTTTCTCCTTCTCTACTTCCCTTCCCCTCTAAAGATAAATAAATAAAATCTTCAAAAAATGAAAAATAAAACTATAATTTTAAAAATAAATAAATAAAAATTTAAAAACTATGGTGCATTTACACAATGGAATACTATGCAGCAGTGATCCTTATTTTAAAGGAATGATTATCTGGGGGTTGTTGCAAACATTTATTCCACAGGTTTCCCATAAACGGTTATACAGGTGAACAAATTCAGACAGAACATAGTATCACTACAACAGAAAGCTCCTTCACTGACTGGATCAAGGCTCACACAACGGTCTTGGGACCTACATAAAATAAGAGGGAGGGATTTAAATACTCAATAGCTGCTTTACCAACAAAAACAATGAGCTTGTCCTGGAAAATAAATGTCAAACAGAATGCCAATAATATTAATTCAATGTCTATGATTGAGGAACGTTTTCATGAAAGGCCTGTTATCTACTGAACACAAATGAAAGCAGAACTGGTATATGAAGTCTGTCCAGAAAGTATCCAGCCACATGGTAAGAAAAATAGAGCCATTTACTGAAGAAGATACATGATAGAAGAAACACTGTACATAGGACAATGACGCCTCGGTCCCCTTCAAAGTAGGCATCTTAGGACCTCACACAGTTCTAATTGCCATCAGCTGCCCCATTATATTTTCCTGAATCTCATCAACTGTATAAAATCTCTTCCCTTTCAAAGGTGATTTTAGTTTTAGGAAAAGCCAGAAGTCTCAGGATACCAAATCTGGGCTGTAGGAGGGCTAAGTTACCTGGGTGATTTGATGTTTTGCCAAAAACTCTGCATAAGCGGTGATGCATGAGTGGGTGCCTTGTCATGATGGAGCTGCTAATCACCTGTTGCCTATAGCTGAGGCCTTCTGAATCAACTGAAGAGTTTCCAGAGAAAGGTTCAAGAGTCACACAAAATTTGACGCAGATTTGTTGCTCTACTTGCTCAGTCATTTTGAATGTGATAACCACACAGCAGACATACTCACTCAACAGCCTCTGCTGCCCTCACTGACTAGTGCAGTGAAGTCACCATTGTTCATGCATGTGCATTCCAGTCTACTCTCCTTATCTGCCAGGTTACATGCATGTCATACAAACTATTGTCATTATAACCATAGTTAGACTTTTTCTGGACAGACCTTGTACTATAGGTTTTTTTCCTTTGTGATCACCATGAGGCTTACATAAAATATCTCATTATAACAACCTATTTTAAATTGAGAACAACTTAACTTCAATAGCTAAAATACAGTTTACTTTTACTTCTTCCACCACACATTTTAGGTATTTGATATCAACATATATATCTCCTTAAGTATTTTGTATCCAATAACTAATTATTGTAGTTATAGTTATTTTTCATTTGTTTTTTAATTTATTTATCTTTAGAGGGGAAGGGAAGGAGAAAGGGAGAGAAAGAGCAATGTATGGTTGCCTCTCATGTGTCTCCTGCTGAAAACTGGCCTGCAACCTAGGCATGTACCCTGACTGGGAATCAAACCATAATCCTCTGGTTTGCAGGCCCATGCTCAATCCACTGAGCTACAAAATCCAGGGCCATCTGTTTGTTTTTAACCATTTTTTAGAGCTAGGGGAAGGGAGGGACAAAGAGAGAGACAGAAACACCAATGTATGACACCTATCAGTCACCTACCACATGCCCCTACCAACCTGGCCCACAACCTAGGCATATGCCATGACTGGGAATTGAACTAGCAACCCTTCACTTCATGGGATAACACCCAAACCATTGAGCCACACCAGTCAGGGCTGAGTTTTAAACTAGAGTTGCAAATAATTTATGCACCACTTAATATTAGAGGTTCTGACTTTGACTATGTATTTATTATTACCAGTGAGTTTTACACATTACCATTTATATGCTTTTACAATATTAATGATCATCATTTTAATTCAGTTTGAAAAATGCCCTTTAGTATTTATTCTAAGGAACTCTAGTGTGATGAATTCTCTTGGCTTCTGTTGTTTTTTTGAAAAGTTTTTGTCTTACTTTAATTTATGAAGGAAAGATTTGCCATATGTAGTATATCCCTGGTGAAAAGTTGTCCTTTCAATATTTCAAATATAGCATCCCACTCTCTCAGGCTGCAAAGTTTCTGCTAAGAAATCCGCTAATAGTCTTATGGGTTCCTTTGTATGTGAAAAGTAATTTTTCACTTGCTGCTTTAAATTTCTCTCTTTATCTTTTACTTTTGACAGTTTATAATGTGTCTTGATGTAACACTTTTCTAGTCTACACAATTTGGGGTCATTTGTGCCTCATGAAGCTGAATGTTCATTAGTCTCTCCATGTTTGGAAAGTTTTCGGACACTATTGCTTTAAATTGACTTTCTGTCCTATTTTTTCTCCTCTCCTTTGGGATTTCAGTGATGTATATTTTGTTTCTTGTCCTGATATCCAACCAGACCTATAGGCTTTCTTCACACTCTATTTTTCTTATTATTTCCTTCTCTAACTGCATAGCAAATGATCTACACAATTAATGAATTCTGTTTTAAGCTTTGTTATGTCTGCTCTTAAAGTCCTCTATTGAATACTTTAGTGCATATATTGTACTTTTCAGTTCTATGATCTCTATGGTTTTTATTTCTTTGTTGATTTTCTCATTTTGTTTTTGCATTTTTTAAAACTTTTTTTAGTTATCTTATAATTTTATTTTTTTTAATTTTTATTGATTATGCTGTTACAATTGTTCTATTCCCCCCTTCATTCCCCTCCACCCTGCACCCCCCCATCACCACCATTACCCTCCCTTTAGTTTATGACCATGTGTCTCAAGTCCTTTAGATTCTATATTTCCCATGCTATTCTTGCCCCCCATCTATTTTCTATCTACTGTCTATGCTACTTATTTTCTGTACCTTCTCTCCCCTTCTCCTCCTCCCACTCCCCTGTTGCTAACCCTCCTTGAGATCTTCATTTCTATGGTTCTGCTCCTAATATAGCTGTCCTTTTAGTTTGCTTCCGTTTTAGGTGTGGTTGTTAATAACTGTGGGTTTGCTGTCCTTCCACTGTTCATGTTTCTTTAATTTCTTTTTCTTAGATAAGTCCCTTTAACATTTCATATAATAAGGGCTTGGTGATGATGAACTCCTTGAATTTGGTCTTATCTGAGAAGCACCTTAACTGTCCTTCCATTCTAAATGAAAGTTTTGCTGGATAGAGCAATCTTGGATGTAGGTCTTTGGATTTCATGACTTGGAATACCTCTTTCCAGCCCCCTCTTGCCTGTAAGGTCTCTTTTGAGAAATCCGCTGACAGTCTGATGGGAACTCCTTTATAGGTGACTGTCCCCTTAGCTCTTGCTGCTTCTAGGATTCTCTCCTTCATTTTAATTTTGGCTAATGTAATTATGATGTGCCTTGGTGTGTTCCTTCTTGGGTCCAACTTATTTGGGACTCTCTGAGCTTCCTGGATTTCCTGGAAGTCTATTTCCCTTTGCCAGATTGGGGAAATTCTCCTTTATTATTTGTTCAAATAAGTTTTCCACTGGTGGCTGTGCCTTTCCCCCTTCTGGTACCCCTATAATTCGGATGTTGGAGCGTTTAAAGATGTCCTGGAGGTTCCTAAGACTCTCCTCATTTCTTTGAATTCTTGCTACTTGACTCTTTTCTGTTTGGACATTATTTGCTTTCTTCTGGTCCACTCCATTGATTTGAGTCCCAGTTTCCTTTTCATTGCAATTGGTGTCCTGTGCAATTCCATTCATTTCAATTAGTTTCACCTTCATATGTTTCTCTAATTTGTGGCTATAATCAACCAGTTCTGTGAGGATCCTGATGACCAGTGTTTTAAACTGTGCGTCTGAGAGTTTTGCTATTTCTTCATCGCTTAGATCTATGGGCTCTGGGGCTTTGAGATATTCTTGCGACATTTTTGGTCTGTTCTGGCCCTTTAAGTGTGAGAAGCAGTGCCTTGGACTCCCAGGTTGCTGGATTGTGACGCTAATGTGGGGGCGTGGTCAGAGCGGGGAAATGGCGACCCCCTCTGCTGTTTCTCACAGCTGGGAGTGGAGGAGCAGCGCCTTAGGTGGTTCACCTGGGCCGGTCCACTCAGAGTCACTGGGTTATGACGCTGTATGTGGAGGTGGGGTCAGAGTGGGGAAATGGCGGCGCCCTCCACTGCCGCTTGCCGCGGGGACCCACCGGGCCGGTCCAACCGCCCACTCCCTTGCCTGTCCACCCGTGCACAAATGCGCGACCACAGTCAACATGCAGCACCGCTCCCGCTCCCCCGCTGTCTCCCCCCGCGGTCGCTTGCCTGGTGGCTCGCTAGGTCACTCACTAGGTCCAACCCTGCGCCTGGATTCCGCACATCTGGATTCTGCGCCTGAGTCCGGCTGACCGAGACCTCCTGTGCAATCCCGCTTCACCAGCCGCTGGTTTCGCCCCTTACCGGTCAGGCTGAAGAATTTGTTGTTAACGGACTTCCGAAAAGTTCAATTTTCCGTGTTCTGACTATGTTTTCTGTTGCTAATATTTAGTTGTCTCTAAACTTGGTTGTGTGAGAAGGCACGGCACATCCACCTATGCCTCCATCTTGGCGGAAGTCCCTAAACTTTTTTATTGATTATGCCATTACATTTGTTCTATTCCCCCCCCATTCCCCCCCACCCGGCATACCCCTCCCCCACCATTACCTCCCTTTAGTTTATGACCATGTGTCTCAAGTTCTTTAGATTCTATATTTCCCATACTATTCTTGCCCCCCATCTATTTTCTATCTACCATTTATGCTACTTATTTTCTGTACCTTCTCCCCCCTTCTCCTTCTCCCACTCCCCTGTTGCTAACCCTCCATGTGATCTTCATTTCTATGGTTCCGCTCCTGATCTAGCTGTCCTCTTAGTTTGCTTTTGTTTTAGGTGTGGTTGTTACTAACTGTGAGTTTGCTGTCCTTTCACTGTTCATCTTTTTTATCTTCTTTTTCTTAGGTAAGTCCCTTTAACATTTCATATAATAAGGGCTTGGTGATGATGAACTCCTTGAATTTGGTCTTATCTGAGAAGCACTTTATCTGTCCTTCCATTCTAAATGAAAACTTTGCTGGGTAGAGCAATCTTGGTTGTAGGTCTTTGGTTTTCATGACTTGGAATACCTCTTTCCAGCCCCTTCTTGCCTGTAGGGTCTCTTTTGAGAAATCAGCTGACAGTCTGATGGGGACTCCTTTGTAGGTGACTGTCCCCTTAGCTCTTGCTGCTTCTAGGATTCTCTCCTTCATTTGAATCTTGGCTAATGTAATGATGATGTGTCTTGGTGTGTTCCTTCTTGGGTCCAACTTCTTTGGGACTCTCTGAGCTTCCTGGATTTTCTGGAAGTCTATTTTCTCTGCCAGAATGGGGAAGTTCTCTGTTATTATTTGTTCAAATAAGGTTTCCACTCGTGACTCTTCCCCTTCTGGTACCCCTATGATTCGAATGTTGGAACGTTTAAAGATGTCCTGGAGGTTCCTAAGCTTCTCCTCATTTTTCTGAATTCTTATTTCTTCATTCTTTTCTGTTTGATCATTTTTTTCTTTCTTCTGGTCCACTCCCTTGATTTGAGTCCCAATCTCCTTTCCATTACTATTGGTTTCCTTTGTATTACCATTCATTTCAATTAGTTTAGCTTCCATATGTTTCTCTAATTTGTGACTAAAATCAACCAGTTCTGTAAGGATCCTGATAACCAGTGTTTTGAACTGTGCATCTGAAAGACTGGCTATTTCTTCATCGCTTAGATTGATCGGTTCTGGGGCTCTGAGTTGTCCTAGAGCCATTTTTGGTCTATTCGTGCTGTTAAGTAAGCGGAGCGAAGCCGTAGTTGTTTACCAGGACGGGGCGACCCAGGTCGCTGGTTTGTGACGCTGTGTGTGGGGGCATGGTCAGAGAGGGAGCAATGGCGGTCCTCTCTGCTAGCCCAGCCCGTCCAGTCACACCACTCGCCCTGGGCCCGTTTATCCGATAGGAATTGTGCAAGCCTGCTGCCCTGCGCAGGCTCCCCTCCTCACTGGTTTATCCGCACGCAGATGGGCGTCCAACCACAGACAGCCTGCCGCGCCTCTTCCCTGTGTGCTCCCGTAGCTAGCCCTCAATCTGCGCCTTCGGCCGCTCACGCACCACCCATTCGGGGATTTTTTATTGCCAACCTGCTCCGCTGCTGGCTTCGCTCCTCTTACCGGTTTAGCTGAGCATTTCGTTGTCTTCGGACTCCATATTGTCGATTTTCTGTGTGGCTTGGTTGTGTTTATTGTTGTTAAAAATAGTTGTTCTTATATTTGGCTGTGCACAGAGGCAAGGTGGTTCCACCTACACCTCCATCTTGGCGGAAGTCCTTGTTTTTGCATTTTTTAGATCTCCATTTCTTTAGGCTCCATTATGAGAGCTGTATTAATTTCCATCAGTGGTGTCTTTTTACTTGATTATTTGTGATCCTTGCATCCTTACTTTGTATTTCTACATTAAAGTAAATAGTTTCCCATTCCAGAATTTATAGAGAATTTCCTGACTGGTGCAGTTCTTTCCCTGACTTTGACAGGGAAAGAACTGCACCAGTCAGCTCTGCTTCACTACTGCATGTGTCAGCTGGTAGCATCTACAAGCAGATGTGCCTTGAGACTAATGTACCTATTATGGTGAAACCACTGCCTGTTTTTTGAGGGGGATACCACTGGCCAAGCTCTATGGTTGTGTGAGCCTGCTGGGCTCTGTAGTCAAGTGTGGCCATTAGCTGGGCTCTGTAATCACCTTTGTTTGGGCCCTGCTTCAGGCTGTGTTCAGTAATCGGACAGGATTGTAGGCGAGGCTCTGTGGCTGGACAAGAGTATAAATAGGGCTTGAAGGATGCACAGAGTCTCTGTTTAAGTTCCATGGTTATTCAGGGTAAGAGGCTGTGTTCAATAATTGAGAAGAGCTGTTGGCTTGCTTCCCAGTATGAGTGGGGCTAAAAGATGGTCTCCTTGACTACTCAGGTTCTTTGGCCAGGCAGAATTGGAGGCTATGTTCAGCAGTTAGGCAAAACTGTGAGTTTGCTTTCTTCCCCACGAGAGGCTGTAGAATAGGCTTCATCGCCAGTATTCCAGATACCCAATTCATGAAGAAGTGCCAACCAAGCTCACTGGCCAGATAGGACCACCCCTTAGCCCTGCAGATGGGCAGAACTTCTGGCTGGGGTCTCATTAGAGTGTTGCCACAACATGAACATGGTATACCAAAATCTAATAGCTGGTTGCTGTAAATCCACCCTTTCTTTATTTCTAGCTGATCCCTGGTGGTTGAGCCCCACAGATTCCCCAGTGATCTCCATGAGGCCAGAGACGAGTGGGCTTTCTGGGAAGAATATCCAAACTCTGGAGTAGCTGGATGTTTACCTTGGGCTTTCTTTTTCCACTACAAAAAATGTAGACCTAGAGGATTCTGCTCAGTGTGGTGTTGTTCCAGCCTGGAGGAGAGGTTATATAGTCAAAGTGAAACTACTCCTTTTACCCTTCCAATACAATCCTTCTCCAT
Source organism: Artibeus jamaicensis (assembly GCF_021234435.1). NCBI lineage: Eukaryota > Metazoa > Chordata > Mammalia > Chiroptera > Phyllostomidae > Artibeus > Artibeus jamaicensis. The sequence continues at coordinate 1,492,097 of NW_026521840.1, read as the reverse complement.
CTCTTTGGTCCATTGCAGTGTTCCTGCCTCCCCTCCATGTTCCGGGATTTTCCAATGGTGTCTTGTCAATGGGACTGAGATTAGAATGACCTGTTTTGATCTTAATAATGTCACCTTCCATGGAGGCAGGATTTGCCATGGTAACCCATTTCAGTTCTGATAATGGTGTTTTGTATCTTGTCTATTTTTATCTTTGTCACTTTTGTTAGTTTTATAATTTGATTTTATTTTTATTGATTTTTAAGAAGCAGTTTTTTGCTTTATTATTTTCCTGCTTTGAGTTTCATTGATTTCTATTCTTATCTGTATGCTGCCCTTCTTTCTGCTTACTTTGGATTTATTATCTCTTTTGCTTACAGTTTATGTAGAAACTTATTTTATTAACTTGACACATTTTCTGTATTCTAATGCATTTTAGTTCTTTAAATTTCCCTACTAAAACTGCTATAGCTGCTTCTCACAAATTTTGAAGTGTTTTGTTTTCATTTTTAGTCAATTCTATTTATTTTTTTAAAGACTTTATTTATTTTATTTTTTACAGAGAAGGAAGGAAAGTGAAAGAGGGGGAAACATCAATGTGTGGTTGCTGCTCACACACCCCCTACTGGGAGGACCTGGCCTTCAACCCAGGCATGTACCCTATACTGAGAATCCAACTGGCAACCCCTTGATTAGCAAGCTAGCACTCAACCACTGAGACACACCAGCCAGGGCCAATTCTATTTATTTTTTTAAATTTCCTTTGAGACATTTTTGATATATGGGTTATGTAAAAATGTGTAATTTAAAATCTGAGTGTCTAGATATTTTCTTGTTGTCTTTCAGCTATTACTTGCTTGTTTTAAGATTTTATTTATTTATTCCTAGAAAGAGGGCAAGGGAAGGAGAAAGAGAGGTAGAGAAACATCAGTGAGTGGTTGGCTCTCACATGCCCCCTACTTGGGACCTGGCCCACAACCCAGGCATGTGTCCTGACTGGGAATCAAATTAGTGACCCTTTGGTTCACAGGCCAGCAGTCAATCCACCAAGCCACACCGGTCAGGGCTGTTATTAACTTTCTATTTTGTTCCCATTGTTATGAAAGAACACACATTATATGTATGACTGAAATTATTTTAAACTTGCTGATGTTTGTTTTAAGGTCCACTGTAGGACCTATCTTGATGAATGTGGTTGTTTAAAGTATGTGTGTTTTGCTGTTCTTTTCTTCTTTTTTTTCTTTTTATATATATATTTTTGGCCTTTGTTATTTTTATTATTGTTCGAGTAAGTTATCTCCATTTTCTCTCCACTACTTTCCCTAACATCACTTCCCCCACCACCACATCCACCTCCCACCCTCAATCCTTGCCTTCCTTGGCTTTGTCCATGGGTCCTTTATTGCATGTTCCTTGATGACTCTTGCCCTTCTTTACCCCGTTATACCCCTCTCCCTCCCCTCTGTTTACTGTCAGTTTGATCTTTATTTCAATGTCTCTGATTATATGTTGCTCACTTGTTTGTTTTGTTAATTAGGTTCCACTTATAGGTGAGCTCATATGGTATTTTTCTTTCACCACCTGGCTTATTTCACTTAGCATAATGCTTTCCAGTTCCATCCATGCCATTCCAAAGGGTAGGAGTTTCTTTTTTCTTTCTGCTGCATAGTGTTCCATTGTGTGTATGTACCATCATTTTTGATCTACTCATTTACTGATGGCCACTTAGGTTGCTTCCAGCACTTGGCTATTGTAAATTGTGCTGCTGTGAACATTGGGGTGCATAAGTCCTTTTGAACTGGTGTTTCAGGATTCTTAGGGTATAATCCCAGCAGTGGAATTGTCAGGTCAAAAGGCAGTTCCATTTTTAGTTTTCTGAGGAAATTCCATACTGTTTTCCACAGTGGCTGCACCAGTCTGCATTCCCACCAACAGTGTACTAGCCTTCTCTTTTCTCTATAACCTCACCAGCACTTATTGTTTGTTTGTTTTGCTGTTCTTGGTGAATTGTTTTATGTATGGCAGTTAAAGTCTTTTGATTGATTGTTTTTTTTAATTATTTTTTCAATTACAGTTTACATTCAGTACTATTTTGTGTTAGTTTCAAGTATATAGCATAGTGGTTGATTGATTGATTTGTTAAAATCTTTTTTTTTTAACTATGGCTCTATATTTTCACTTGGACAAGTCAAAGCAAGTCACCAGTAGCTTTTGTTTAATTTTTTAAAAAAACCCATACACACAAAAACCCACAAAACTTTGGGCTTAAAGGAAACCCATGTCACTAGAGAGGATTCATATTTTTAGAAAGGAAATACAGTACAGAATTCTCTAGAGAGCAAAGACATTTTAAAGCTGGTTTAGGGGGCTCAAAATGATTTGGGGAAAGTATAAGCTTATACCAGCTAGGTATAAGGTGATGGGACAGTGGTCACTGCCCAGGGTCTTGAAATGGATCTTGCTGTCACTCAGTGCAGGTAACAGAGAATGAAACACCAAAAAGTAATAAAGGCACTACCCAATGTTTCTGGATTGAGCATTCATCATGTAGGTCCAAAAGGTGTGGATATAAGCTGTGTTGGGTAGAGGTGCTGGAAACTGTCAACCAGTAGCACAGTATTCAGCAGTTCCCCAAAGCCTTGTCACCCTTGCAGAGTGAAGCCAGCATTTTTTGTTTGTTTGTTTGTTTCCCTTGGGGTTGCAAAGATCAATTTCTTCATAAGCCACATTGAGGTCTACACATAGCACAAGGGGCTTTTGGGAAGCCAAGCCCTTTAGGAACTTGTGGAAGGTTTCATCCCAGTGCTGTCAGTACTGCAGGCACACCAGACCTCGACCTGCATTAGATACATAGGCTGTTACCAGCACAAATGCATCATATTCAGCCACAATCACTTGGCCCTCCTGATCATGCTCCTCCTCACCAATGCCATAGAAGACTTTGAGCAGGCACTGGGAAGAAAGTAGGCCCACACCACTGTACTCTTCCTTGTCTGAAGGAGTGGACCAGTACTAATGGCAAAGTCCAGGCAGCTCTTGAAATTCAGCTGGTAGTTTATTCTCTAAAAATTTGGTCTCTTGCAAGCACAGGATATCTGGGGCTTCTTCCTTTACCCAATCTAAACCTTTCTTCTTAATCCAGGCTTGAAGACCATCCACATTCCAGAAGCAGATCTTGAGGGAGGCTGATTTGCCACTGGGTGAGGTTTTCTTATCTGTGGGGAATTCTCATATAGGACTGACCCCTCTCCTGCTGCCTCTTTTTCATTTTTCTTTGTTCTTTCTCTTGCTTTACTCTTATTGGCCTCTGGCTCAGTCTCCGTCACTGCCACCACTCCCTTTCCCCCAGCTTCTACATCACTGTAATGAACGCCCTCCTGCACTATGTTGCCCAGTGAAGCAGTTTTTACTGTGTTGCCTGCTAAAATTGAATTGGGGACCCTTCTTAACTGAGCACAAAGAATGGAGCATGCTGTGTTAAAATTTTATAGTATCATTTATCCTTAGTTTTTCTTTTTCTATATTTGTTCATTTCTGATGTTACAGGATTTTTTTCTTTCATCATGTTATTTATGTTTGATCAACTTTATCTGAGCCACCCTTTAAGGGTGGGTCTGTTAGCAATAAATTCCCTTAGTTTTCCTTAGTCTGAGATTGTCTTTATTTTCCCTTCATTCCTGAAGGGTAAATTCACTCAATATAGATTTGAGATTGACAGTCTTTTACTTTCAGAAACTGAAAAATGTCATGCTACTTTTTTCTTACTTCGAGCTTTAGCTAGAAACCCAGTCATTCAAATTGATGTTTCTCTAGAAACAATATGTTGTTTTCCTTGGACATTTTAAGTTTTTTTTTCTTATTTGTAGTATTTAGAAGTTAAATATACTATACTTTGGCATAGATTTCTTTAGCTTTTCCTATTTTGGGTTTATTCAGCTTTTGCATCTATAGACATCTTTTGACAAATTTTCAATCATTGTTTCTTTGAATATTTTATCAGTTTCTCCTTCTAGTCTGTTAATCCTGATATAAATGCTGGATATGTTTCTTTTGTTGTATAAGCTTCTGGGATTCTGCTAACTCAATTTTGTTTATTTGCATTGAATAAATTCTATTAATTTATCCCCAATTTCATTAATTATATCCTTTGTCATCTCTACTGGTGAGCTCAGCTAGTGGGTTTTTTTAAGTCAGTTATTCTGGTTTTCTGTTCTATAATTTTCATGTATTTTCCTTTTATAACTTGCATTTCTTTGCTAAAATTTTTTTATGATTCAAAAAAGTTTTATTTTTTTCAATAATTTTATTTATTTTTTAATAATTTTATTTAGTTATATTTCAAGTAGTTTTTTGTCTCTTTCTCCCATCCCAGCTCGCCCGGCCCTGTGCTCCCCACCTCCCTCCCATTTCCACTCCCTTTAGTTCTTGTCCCTGTGTCCTTCATATTTCTTCCTCCAAATCCCTCCCCTTTTTCCCCCTTAAATTCCCTTACCTCTCCCCTCTGATCACTGTCCCCTTGTTCTCTATTTCAGTGTCTTGGTTTTTATTCTGCTTGCTTGTCTGTTTTGTTGTTTAGCTTCCTGTTAAAGGTGAGATCATATGGTATTTGTCTTTCAACCCCTGGCCTATTTCACTCAGCATAATGCTTTCCAGTTCCATCCATGTTGTTGTAAAGGGTAGGAGCTCCTTCTTTCTCTCTGCTGCATAGAATTCCATTGTGTATATGTACCACAATTTTTTGATCCATTCATTTACTGATGGGCACCTAGGTTGCTTCCAACTCTTGGCTATTGTAAATTGTGCTGCTATGAACATTGTGGTGCTTAGGTTCTTTAAAATTAATGTTTTAGGATTCTTAGGATATAATCCTAGCAGTGGAATTGCTGGGTCAAAAGGCAGGTCGATTTTTATTTTTCTGAGAAAATTCTAAAGTTTTTTATTTCTCATAAATATTTATTACTTGTTGCAGCATTTGTATGATGACTTTTAAAGTACTTTTCAGATTATTTAAACATCTGATTCATCCTAGTGTTTGTTTCTGTTGATTGTCTTTTCCCATTAAAGTTGTGATTTTTCTTGTTCTTGGTATAATGGAACTCTGTTTTAGGGGGTAGTCACATTACTTAAGTTTAACACAGGGTTCTGGTGTAATTTTGTATGACAGTATAATTGTCATTGATTTTGTTGTAATTTTTTGTTGTTTTGCTTGGTTTCTTGGGTGTCACTGAGGGTCCTATGATCCCTGCCAGAGCCACTTATTATTTCTGGGTAGGAAAAGGAATATTCTACATTGCAGGCATGAAGAGTGGTTCTGGGCTTAATATGTTGAAATTTCCTTTGGGGTAGAAGTCTCTGGCCTACAGAGGTAAAGAGCACTTTCTGTGGTCACTTGGTGTCAGAAGAGCTTGTCCTCAGTCCCTTTTTTCAGTCTCCAGGCCCCCATGGGGTGGTCACTAGGACTTCTCTTTCATCTTTAGATGAATTCTTCTTGGTTGGGTGTTGGCAAGATACCCATTTGCCCTGTTGCTTTATTTTCCTCCAGGATTCCTACCTCTCTCTATATTTTTTAGTCCTTTTTGTTTCCTCTTTCATTATTTCTAGGGTTTATCTCCAGGGAGAGATGAGTCTATTGCATCTCATCTGGATTGGAAGGCTAATTTATATTTTTAAAACATCACTTTTCTGCACAGAGTGCTGGAGTGAATGTGAGGAAGGCAGCTACCACACTTGTCCAGACAACAGATGGTTGTGTTTTAGACTGGTGTGGTAGCAATGAAGATAGAAGCAAAGGAATTAGTTAAATATATTTTGAGGTAAACAAGAATCACTGTTGTGTTGACTTTGGGGGTTTCTTGTTTGAGCAATTAAATGGATGGAAGTGTCACTTAATTGTGAAAAAAAAAAACCTTCTACATTCTCATTGGGAGCAAACTCTCCACACACAAAATATATCTCTTTCTAAAATGCATGGAATTGAGCTTACATTCTTCAATGTGGAACAGTATTACACACTCAGAAAAAAAAATCCCTATCCCACTTACCTTTTTTCCTTGTCTCAGATTCATGACCAAGCTAACAACCTCCCAGTTGAATATAAGTTATAAATATTGTTGAATGGAGTCCCCAGAGTGCACTGGGTTTTCAAAAATCTCCAAATTAATAATAGGCCAAAGTAGTTCTGCTATTATGTGCATTAATTATGCAATGGCTTAAAAAGTTTAACAGTTGATTTTATAACTAGGTATCCAAACCTTCCCCTACCTCCACCACCTGCTATGTTTCTGAGATTTGCAGCAAAGTTCCTCAGGAAATCACTGACCCACTGTAAACTATGATAGGCTATGGCCTGTGTTTTCCCCTTAAAACTTCAACATTATATGGCAACTGAGCACCAGGCTTGTGGGTTTCTACATTTGATGTGTAAGGGGTTGCTAACTATGCAGCCAGGTTGGCTCACAAGATAGGAAAGTTGGACTCAATATGGGCACAAAAAGATGGAGATAAGTGGAGGTCTCCATGTTATAGGGTGATGGAACAGGTATTTGGAGTCAAACAGATGAAGGCTCGAATCCCTGCTGAACTTATAGCTGAATGTCCTTAGGTAAAATCACTCTCTCTTTTTAAAAATTTATTTATTTGTTGTCCAAGTACAGTTTTTTCTCTATTTATTTAAATGTAGAACTAAATATTGCCCTTACAGAATGCAAGAAGGTCAAATGCAATCATGTATTAGATGCTTTGTAAAGTATAAAGCACTGTGTATTTCAGGGTGTCATCTTCACTGTTTTTGTGGCCCCTTCTGTTCTCCACTTGCCATGCAAAATGTTAATATGTATATTGTAGTGAGGGTAGGCCATCTCATACCATCCCTACTTTCTTGTCTGTGCTTTCTTACCAAGAGGTCAAATAGGCTTGAACTTGCAGGTGACAAAGAAATTGTGCTTTAATGTGCTAGATGGAAGGATTCTGTGTTTTAAAGAGGCCCCCAAAATTTCAAGTAGACCTCTTGTACTCCCAACTACCAAAAGATTCCATGAGATCTGTGTCCACCTTTCCTTGCCCAGGGGACAGGTTTGGGTCTCAGCTCTCTATTTTCCTCTTGCAACTTTTCTTGGCATTCAGAAGACTTTTGCCACCTATGGACCAAAAGATGGTAACCACCATCTGACTTTGAGGCTTCCTCTGGGACAGCGTTTTCATTTCTAAAACACAAGCTTGCAGGCACCACAAAGGATCGACCCCATTCTATACCTACTCCTTACCTCACCATTGATTGGCCTTTGTTTCAATCAGTCACAACCTTCCAGAGGCCAGAGGAACCATCAAAATCATCAAATTCACCCTTACATTATTCTAACAAGTACTTTAATGTATAGGAATTTCTACTTATTGTATGGATAAGACACTCAACATTCTCTTCAGTGTGATTGTACCAGGAATTTTGAGGACTGGCTTCCTCGGGAGAAGAGCTCTGGGTTCAGAAGTTAAAGTTGCTCGTGGCAACCACCACCCACCCACTTTTCCAAAATAGTTTCTTTCCAAGGAGAATCAAAATACATTTTGGATCTTCAAATCTCACCCCACCCATTTTTTCATTGTACCCATGTTTTTTATTCCTTAGTTTAAGTATGGATTATCCTCACAGGTCACTTAGCCTTGGTTCAGAGTGAATTTGCCTAGGTCCTGGAAAGCAGTAGAAGTCTATTCAATGTGTTTTACTCTTGGTATGTACTTTGTGGGAAGGATCAGTTTTTAGAAATTTCCACATCTTCCAAATGTCAGTGAGTGACATAGTCTAGCCATTGAAATTTGGAATATATAATACTAGGGGACTCATCTAGCCACAGGTTCTCAAGTAGAGCAAAAAAAGTTAAAGGAAAAGAGAATGTATAGCATTTCTATGTAAATAAATAAGTGAAAAAATACCCAGACAAGTTTGATTCCCTCCTTTGTCTGCCTACTACCCATGCCCCTTTTACAGTGAGGTCAACTGTTGGTCCATGGCCTGCTAAGAAAGCATTCCAGATGTGTAGTTCCAAGATTCAGCTGTTAGTTCTTGAGAGACAGAAGCTTAAAGCTGTCATCCAGGATTGACCTCCTGTTGCGCCGTAGCTTTTTTTGACGATGTTGGTACCAGACCACAGCACCAAGAGCCAGAACAATAAGCAAGAGAATGACACCTGTGGCAATTAAGACAGAAGCCAGCATCTCAATATCCTTTACAGGAATCTCCATGCCCAGCATCCTCACATTGTCTTCTCTAAAGTCTCTGGATACTGCTGTTGAAATGTAACAAGAGGAAAATGGTCACCCTGAGCTGGAGCATACTACAAAAAGGACTTGCAATCTACTCCTGAAAGAGGAGAAACAACTCTATCCAAATACAACAGAGGAACTGTCCCTATCCTTCAAAATACCAGCTAATAAAAACAGAGTCAGAGGTCTCTGTGACTTGGAATAACAAAATGTTTCAGCTGAGAAAGTCCTTATTAATCACTGAGGTCATAATCCCCCTATGGAAAGAGCTAAGACTCAGAGTAGAAAGAGCCTTGCTGTATTTGAAAAAATATATCCAGGACTATAATATTTTAAGAAATCTGGATTTGGTTTGCATGGTTCCAGAAGGTGGAATTAAGAACAAAGAATAGAAATTCCAGGGAAGAAGTTGGACTCAATGATCTAGCTTATCAATGCTCTTTTTGGCCATTGGACCATGACAACAGCCTGCCACTGGGCTGTCTGGCCTCTCACCTCTTTTAGTGTTGATAACTCTGATGTCACACTGATCTTTCAATTGAAGTAGTTAATTGTCTGAGTTCCTGGCATGCAAAGCTTTAATGATCTCCAATTAACCTAGGAAGTAAAGCTCAGGCTCAAGCTAGGCATTTCAGCTCTCACAATCAGGTTCGAGCAACTCATTCTTTGTTCCCCAGAATAGGCGATCCTTTTTCAGGCATTCAGGACTTTCTCATGCTGCTCCATTTGCCTCAACACTCTTTTCCTCCTCACCTTTCTAACCCCAATTTCAATGTTACATGTCTTTGTAAAGCTTTCATCAATTCAGCTTTACAGTTAATGCCCTTCTGCATTTTCAAAGTATGTGTACCATTTGTACTCCCACAATTTACTTGCTTGGACCATGTTACCTAATTGTCCCTCATTTCTGCACTTCAGTCACTTCTTTTTTAAAAGGGAGGTAATAACCATACTTAACTCAGAGGTTTATTGTGAGATTTAAATGAGTTAGTATTTATAAATATTTAGCATAGCACATGGAAGATAGCAAATGCACAGTAACTCATAGCTGTTATTACTGTTTGCCTTTTTTTTTACATCTAACACCACAGTTGTTTCTCTAATTCATTTTTAGATACAAATTGCTTGGAAGATAATAACTATGTCTTGTTTCTTTGGTGTCCCTGACAACCAGAAACTGTTCGATGAATGTTTAACTGGATGAACATATGTCCTTATAGAAGTAAGAAAAGATGAAATATATACATATGTATGCTCCACTCTCTCAGTCTCAACTTACCACTTCACAACCCCTTCAGGATATACCCTAATTCCCTGGCTTTCAGTTTATAAGGTACATAGGCAGATCATTAGGAATTTTCCAAACACGACTGAAAAACTTCCAGACTAAACTAATAATCTCTAATGTCCTTCTAGTGCCCATAACTTTTTTAATCTTTATGAATCTTAGTTCAGGTAAAAATGGGGTAAAGAATGAAAGCACTATTTGGATGTAGCTACATAGAACAAGAATCTATAATTTCTTGAAGGGAAGAAATGGCTGGTTCTCAAGAGCCAACTATTTCATATTTCATACATACAAGAATAAAAATACCTAGTGTAGACTCCATGGTATTTGTTGTAGTTTCATAGTGTCCTTACAGGAATTTATGTTTGTGCTACAGCTTCTTCATGCCCAAACCACCAACACCTTGAATTTTCTTGCCACCCACACATTTAGGTGGGAGGCTAAGATATCAGCTTTCAACTGAGGAAGTTGGGGGTGACACCAGAGCAAATAAACCTATTGAGGGAAGCTGAACCTGAAATACTTTTGAAGTCTTGCAGAAATCTCAAAATGCTTTCTGCTATATTTTGGTCCATCTTTCAGCTATGTAAATCCCATATTTTAAAGACATTACATCTTCCCACAAATGCACGTTGTGTACAACTACCTAGTCTGTGCACCACTCTTCCTACCTTTTCCAATCTTGTTGATGGTGGTGATAATGTTTAAGTGTTCTAGAGAGAAAAAAAAAGACAACAGGTTAGTTCTGTTTTCTTACTATCAATCGACAGACTCACTATGGGAGATTGGCACTGGTTGGAGGAATCTCTGTGATATAGTAACCAAAAATGAAGATACCTAGAATTAGCTAACTTAGGGTCAAAGTCAATACTGGTATGTAAATTTGATTTTGAATAGTGACACAAAATTTGAGCTAGAGCATAGGCTTAGGAATCCAAAAGGTAAGCCATCCTTCTACATTACTTACGTACTTATTGGCACTTCTTCAATCCCCATTATTGCTTTCTTTTTTTTAATTATTGTTGTTCAAGTACAGTTGTCTCCATTTTCCCCTCTACTCCTACCCATCCCAGCCACCCCTACCTCCCACCCTTGATCCTACCCCCCTTTGGCTTTGTCTATGTGTCCTTTATATATGTTCTTTGATGACCCTTCCCCTTCCCTCCCACCATTGTATCCCTCCCTCTGCTCCTCTGGTTACTGTCAGTTTGTTCTTTTTTTTTTTAATGTTTTTATTTAATTATTGTTCAAGTACAGTTTTCTGCCTTTTACTCCCAGCCAAGCCCAATCCCCCTAGTGCTCCCCACCTTCCTCCCATTTCCACCCCTGTTAGTTTTTGTCCATGTCTCCTTTATACTTATTCCTGTGAATGCTTCCCCTTTCCCCTGAAATTACCTCCCCTCCCCCTCTGGTCCCTGTCAGCCTGTTCTGTATTTCAGTGTCTTTGGTTATATTTTGCTTGCTTGTTTGTTTTGTTGTTTTGGTTCCTGTTAAAGGTGAGATCATATGGTATTTGTCTTTCACCACCTGGCTTATTTCACTCAGCATAATGCTTTCCAGTTCCATCCATGCTGTTGCAAAGGGTAGGAGCTCCTTCTTTCTCTCTGCTGCATAGAATTCCATTGTGTAAATGTACCATAGTTTTTGGGCACCTAGACTGCTTCCAGCTCTTGGCTATTGTAAATTGTGCTGCTATGAACATTGGGGTGCACAGGTTCTTTTGGATTGGTGTTTCAGGGTTCTTCAGATATACTCCTAGCAGTGGAATTGCTGGGTCAAAAGGCAGATTCATTTTTAGTTTTCTTAGAAAATTCCATACTGTTTTCCATAATGGTTGTACGAGTCTGCATTCTCACCAACAATGAACTAGGGTCCCCTTTTCCCTACAACCTCTTCAACACTCGTTCTTTGTTGCTTTGTTTATGATAGCCATTCTGACTGGCGTAAAGTGGTATCTCATTGTGGTTTTATTTTTTTAACTTAATTAAATTTTTAAAAATATATTTTATTAATTATGCCATTACAATTGTTCTATTTCCCCCCCTTCATTTCACTCCACCCTGAACACCCCTACCCCACCATTCCCCACCTTTAGTTTATGACCACGTGTTTCAAGTTCTTTAGATTCTATATTTCCCATACTATTCTTGACCTCCCCACCATCTATTTTCTCCCCACCATCTATGGTACTTATTTTCTGTACCTTCTCCCCCCTTCTCCTTCTCCCACTCCCCTGCTGCTAACCCTCCATGTGATCTTTATTTCTATGGTTCTGCTCCTGATCTAGCTGTCCTCTTAGTTTGCTTTTGTTTTAGGTGTGGTTCTTTTTTTTTTTTAATTTTAATTTTATTTAGTTATTTTTCAAGTACAGTTTTTTGTCTATTTTTCCCATCCCAGCCTCCCCCGCCCCTTGCTCCCCACCTCCCTCCCATTTCCACCCCCCTTAGTTCTCGTCCCTGTGTCCTTCCTATTTGTTCCTCCAAATCCCTCCCCCTTTTTCCCCCTTAACTTCCCTTCCTTCTCCCCTCTGGTCACTATCCCCTTGTTCTCTATTTCAGTGTCTTTGTTTTTTGGGTTTTTTTTTTTCTGCTTGCTTGTTTGTTTTGTTGTTTAGCTTCCTGTTAAAGGTGAGATCATATGGTATTTGTCTTTCAGCACCTGGCTTATTTCACTCAGCATAATGCTTTCCAGTTCCATCCATGTTGTTGCAAAGGGTAGTAGCTCCTTCTTTCTCTCTGCAGCATAGAATTCCATTGTGTATATGTACCACAATTTTTGTATCCATTCATTTACTGATGGGCACCTAGGTTGCTTCCAACTCTTGGCTATTGTAAATTGTGCTGCTATGAACATTGTGGTGCATAGGTTCTTTCAAATTGATGTTTTAGGATTCTTAGGATATAATCCCAGCAGTGGAATTGCTGGGTCAAAAGGCAGGTCGATTTTTATTTTTCTGAGAAAAATCCATACTGTTTTCCATAATGGTTGTACCAGTCTGCACTCCCACCAACAGTGAACTAAGGACCCCTTTTCCCCACAACCCCTCCAACATTTGTTGTTTGTTGCTTTGTTTATGATAGCCATCCTGACTGGTGTAAAGTGGTATCTCATTGTGGTTTTAATTTGCATCTCTCTGATAGCTAATGATATTGAGCATTTCTTCATGTGTCTCTGAATGTTCTGTATGTCCTCCTTGGAGAAGTGTTTGTTCAAGTCCTTTTCCCATTTTCTAATTGGGTTGGGTGTCTTCTTAGAGTGGAGTCGTGTAAGTTCTTTGTATATTTTAGAGATTAAACCTTTGTCTGAGGTATCATTGGCAAATATGTTTTCCCATACAGTTGGTTGTCTTGCTAATTTAATACTGTTTTCTTTAGCCATGCAGAAGCTTTTTATTTTGATGAGATCCCATTTGTTTATTCTTTCCTTTACATTCCTTGCTCTAGCGGACATATCAGTAAAGAAGTTGCTGCGTGAAATATCTGAGATTTTCTTGCCAATGTTCTCCTCTAGGACTTTAATGGTGTTATGACGTACATTTAAGTCTTTTATCCACCTTGAATTTATTTTGGTGTATGGTGTAAGTCTGTGCTCAAGTTTCATTTTTTTGCATGTAGCTGTCCAGTTCTCCCAACACCATTTGTTGAAGAGGCTATCTTTACTCCATTTTATGTTACTGCCCCCTTTGTCGAATATTAATTAACTGTAGAGAGTTGGGTTGATTTCTGGGCTCTCTGTTCTGTTCCATTGGTCTATGTGCCTGTTTTTATGCCAGTACCAGGCTGTTTTGATTACAGTGGCCTTGTAATATAGTTTGATATCAGGTATTGTGATCCCCCCTACTTTGTTCTTCTTTCTCAAAAGAGCAGCTGCTATTCGAGCTCGTTTATGGTTCCATATAAATTTTCAAGTGTTTGTTCTATGTCTGTGAAATATGCCATTGGTACTTTAATAGGTATTGCATTGAATCTGTATATTGCTTTGGGTAGTATGGACATTTTGATAATGTTAATTCTTCCGATCCATGAACAAGGTATATGTTTCCATTTGTTTGTGTCTTCCTTGATTTCGTTCTTCAGGGCTGTGTAGTTTTCTGCATACAGGTTTTTTACCTTCTTGGTTAGGTTTATTCCCAGATATTTTATTTTTCTTTTTGCTATATCAAATGGGATTTTTTCTCTTTATTTCTGCTTCTGCTGATTCACTGTTGGTATACAAAAATGCCTTTGATTTCTGGATATTGACTTTATAACCAGCTGTTTTGCCAAACTCATCAATTAGTTTGAGGAGTTTTTGGGTAGAGTCTATAGGATTTTCCATGTACACTATCATGTCATCTGCAAACAGTGAGAGTTTTGTTTCCTCCTTTCCTATTTGGATGCCTTTTATTTCCTTTTCTTGCCTGATCGCTGTGGCTAAAACTTCCAATACTATATTGAATAGAAGTGGTGAAAGTGGACAACCTTGTCTTGTTCCTGATCTTAGTGGAAAAGCTTTTAGTTTTTTCCCATTGAGTATGATATTGGCTGTAGGTCTCTCATATATGGCCTTTATTATTTTGAGAAATGCTCATTGTATTCCCACTTTGCTGAGTGTTTTTATCATAAATGGGTGTTGTACCTTATCGAAAGCTTTTTCTGCATCTATTGATATGATCATGTGGTTTTTGTCTTTGCTTTTGTTTATGTGATGTATTACATTTACTGATTTGCGAATATTGAACCATCCTTGCATTCCTGGGATGAATCCTACTTGATCATGGTGTATGATCTTTTTGATATATTGTTGGATGCGATTTGCCAATATTTTGTTGAGGATTTTAGCATCTATGTTCATCAGCGATATTGGCCTGAAGTTTTCTTTCTTTGTTGTGTCTCTATCTGGTTTTGGAATTAGGATGATGCTGGCTTCATAAAAAGAATTTGGGAGTTTTCCGTCCTTCTGAATTTTTTGAAATAGTCTGTGGAGAATAGGGGTTAGCTCTTCCTTAAATGCTTTGTAGAATTCTCCTGTGAAACCATCTGGTCCAGGGCTTTTGTGTGATGGGAGTTTTTTGATTACTGCTTCAATTTCTTTTGCTGTTATTGGTGTGTTTAAATTTTCTGCTTCTTTTTCACTGAGTTTTGGAAGATTGTATTTTTCTAGAAATGTGTCCATTTCCCCTAGGTTTTCAAATTTCTTGGCATACAGTTCTTCATAGTAATTTCTTACAATCTCTTCTATTTCTGTGGTATCAGTTGTAATCTCTCCTTTTTCATTTCTGATTGTGTTTATTTGTGTCCTCTCTCTTCTTTTCTTGATGAGCCTACTTAAAGGCTTGTCTATTTTGTTTATCTTCTCAAAGAACCAACTCCTGGATTCATTGATCCTTAAAATTGTGCTTTTAGTTTCTATGTCATTTAATTCTGCTCTAATCTTGGTTATTTCCTTCCTTCTGCTTGCTGTGGGCTGTCTTTGTTGTTGTTCCTCAAGTTCTTGCAGGCGTAGGGTTAGGTTGTTTGTTTGAAATGTTTCTATATTCTTTAGGTAGGCCTGTATTGCTATAAACTTCCCCTCTCAGGACTGCCTTCGCTGTGTCCCATAAGTTGGGTTGTTGTGAGATCATTTTCATTTGTTTCCAGAAATGTTTTGATTTCTTCCCCTAATTTCATTCTTGACCCATTCGTTGTTTAATAGCATACCATTCAGTCTCCATGTTTTTGGGTGCTTTGGGTTTTTTTCTTTGGGGTTGGTTTCTAATTTCAGTGCCTTGTGGTCAGAGAAGATGCTTGGTATGATTTCAATTTTCTTGAATTTGTTGAGGCTCCTTTTGTGTCCTATCATGTGGTCTATCTTTGAGAATGTTCCATGTACATTTGAAAAGAATGTGTATTTAGCTTCTTTGGGATGAAGGGCTCTATATATATCAGTTAAGTCCATTTCATCTAGGGTGTTGTTTAATGCCACAATATCTTTTTTGATAATTTGTTTGGAAGATCTGTCCATTTTTGATAGTGGGGTGTTCAAATCCCCTACTATGATTGTGTTGCTGTCAATATCTTTCTTGAAGTCCTCTAAGATTTTCTTGATATATTTGGGTGCCCCTATGTTTGGTGCATATATGTTTACAATGTTAATGTCTTCTTGGTGGATTCTTCCCTTGAGTATTATGAAGTGACCTTCTGGGTCTCTCTTTACAGCCTTTTTTCTGAAGTCTACTTTGTCTGATATGAGAATTGCTACCCCAGCTTTTTTTTCTTGTCCGTTTGCTTGGAAAACTTGTTTCCAGCCTTTCACTTTTAGTCTGTGATGGTCTTTTGTCCTGAGGTGAGTCTCTTGTAGGCAGCATATGTGTGGGTCATGCTTTCTTATCCATTGAGCTATTCTGTGTCTTTTGATTGGAGAATTTAATCCATTTACGTTTAAGGTTATTATTGATAGGTACTTATTCATTGCCATTTTTGTACCTGTGTTCCTCTCTGTCTCCCTCTTATCCTTCTTTCCCTCAAAGCAGTCATTTTAATATTTCTTGTAGAGCTGGTTTGGTGGAGGCATATTCTTTTAGACTTCTTTTGTCTTGGAAGCTCTTTATTTGGCCTTCTATCTTGATTGAGAGCCTTGCTGGGTAAAGTAGCCTTGGTTGTAGGCCTCTGGTTCTCATTACTTGAAATATTTCTTGCCATTCTCTTCTTGCTTGAAGTGTTTCCATTGAGAAGTCGGTAGCTAACCTTATTGGGGCTCCCTTGTATGTTATTTCTTTTTTCTCCCTTGCTGCCTTTAAGATTCTCTCTTTGTCTTGGAATTTTGCCATTTTGATGATGATGTGTCTTGAGGTGGGCCTCCTTGGGTTCCTCTTGGTTGGGACTCTCTGTGATTCCTGGATTTGTGAGACTTTTTCTCTTATCAAATTAGGAAAATTTTCTCTCATGACTCGTTCAAATACGTTTTCTATCCCTTGTTCTTCTTCTTCTTCTCCTTCTGGTATTCCTATTATTCATATATTGTTACGTTTCATATTGTCTTGCATTTCTCTTAATCCCTCTTCATTCTTTCTGAGCCTCTTTTCATTTTCTTGCTCTTTCTGTGAGATGCTTTCTACCCTGTCCTCCAACTCACTAATCCTATCCTCCGCTTCATCTATCCTACTTTGGAAACTTTCTACTGTGTACTTCAATTCGGAAATTGTATTCTTCATTTCCTCTTGTCTCTTGCTGATGGTTTCCATTTCCTTTTTGATGTTGCTGTAGTTTGCAGAGAGATCATTATAATTCCCCTGTAGTTTCTGGTAGCTCACTGTGAGCTCTTTGAACTTTGCAATAACCAGTGCTTTGAATTCACTGTCTGATAGTTGATCAGCGTCTATTTCATCTAACATTCTTTCTGAAGTTTCTGCTTTTTCTTTCATTTGGGGATTGTTTCTTTGTCTTCCCATTGTTTGAGACTCTTCTTTTTAGTCTCTGCTTCCAAAATTGATCTGTTCTGAAACACTGGTTTTATGGTGTAAACTTCTGTGGTATGTTCCTTGTGAAGTTCAGTGGTACAGACTCCTTGAAGTTTCTTGATGTTCTCCGTCTCCACCTACACTCACGCTGGTCCTCGCACTGGTCTCTGCGTTGGTCGCCTACCACTGCTGAATGTCCCAGCTCTAGTAGGCGCCTCCTCAAGCACCCAGGTCCATTACTAGAGCAGTGGCACAGAGGCCGGGAATGTCCTGGCTCCCGTATCTGGCTCTCTCTGCCACCCAGGGCCGTCACAGGGGCTTGGAGTGTCCCGGTTTCCGTACCTGACTCCCCGGCGTCTAGTCCTGTCTCTATGGCAGTGGCACAGAGGCTTAGAAAGTCCCAACTCCCGTACCTGATTCCCCAGTGTCCAATCCCCTCGCTATGGCAGCAGCACAGGGGCTGTGACCCTCCCAGTTCCCGTAGAGGGATCCTCTGCCACCCCGGGCTGTCTCAGGGGTTTGGAGTGTCCCGGCTTCCGTACCTGACTCCCCTGCGTCCAGTCCCATCACTATGGCAGCGGCACAGGATTTGAGAGCTTCCCGGCTCCCGTAGCTGGCTCCTCAGCTGCGTCACAGGGGTCTGGAGAGTCCTGGCTTCCGTACCTGACTCCCCTGCGTCCAGTCCCGTCGCTATGGCAGTGGCACAGGATTTGAGAGCTTCCCGGCTCCCGTAGCTGGCTCCTCAGCTGCGTCACAGGGGTTTGGAGAGTCCCGGCTTCCGTACCTGACTCCCCGGTGTCCAGTCTCGTCGCTATGTGGCAGCGGCACAGGATTTGAGAGCTTCCCGGCTCCCGTAGCTGGCTCCTCAGGGTCCAGGCCTGTCTGTATGGCGGCGTCACAGGGGCTTTGGTGACCCAGCTCCTGCAACTGACCCTTCCGTTGCCCAGGCCAGTAGCTATGGCATCGGCACAAGGGTGTCCCCGCTCCGGTTCCTGACTCCTCTGTCTCCCAGGACTGTCACAGGGGCTTGGAGTGTCCGGCTTCCGTACCTGACGCCCCGGCTCCCAGGCCTGTTGCTCTGGCGGCAGCACAGAGGCCGCGTGAGACCCAGCTCCAGTAGCTGACTCTGCCGCTGTCTGGTGTTTCAGCGTCGGTCACAATCTCTGGTCTTTTAATTTCATAAATGCTGGGTAACCGATGGTTTATTGTGCTGTTTCTCCATAGATCTGCCAGGATTTTCACCCATGAGTACAGGAGCTAGTATCCGCTCCATCTTACTCCGTCGCCATCTTCCCAGCATCCCTAGGTGTGGTTCTTAATAACTGTGAGTTTGCTGTCCTTTCACTGTTCATCTTTTTTATCTTCTTTTTCTTAGGTAAGTCCCTTTAACATTTCATATAATAAGGGCTTGGTGATGATGAACTCCTTGAATTTGATCTTATCTGAGAAGCACTTTATCTGTCCTTCCATTCTAAATGAAAGCTTTGCTGGATAGAGCAATCTTAGATGTAGGTCTTTGGATTTCATGACTTGGAATACCTCTTTCCAGCCCCTTCTTGCCTGTAAGGTCTCTTTTGAGAAATCCGCTGACAGACTGATGGGAACTCCTTTGTAGGTGACTGTCCCCTTAGCTCTTGCTGCTTCTAGGATTCTCTCCTTCATTTTAATCTTGGCTAATGTAATGATGATGTGTCTTGGTGTGTTCTTTCTTGGATCCAACTTCTTTGGGACTCTCTGAGCTTCCTGGAATTCCTGGAAGTCTATTTCCTTTGCCAGATTGGGGAAGTTCTTCTTTATTATTTGTTCAAATAAGTTTTCCACTCGTGGCTGTTCCTCTTCCCCTTCTTGTACCCCTATAATTCAGATGTTTGAGCGTTTAAAAATGTCCTGGAGGTTCCTAAGCCTCTCTTCATTATTTTGAATTCTTGTTTCTTCATCCTTTTCTGTTTGGTCATTTTTCCCTCCTTCTGGTCCACACCTTTGATTTGAGTCTCAGTTTCTGTTCCATTACTATTGGTTTCCTATGCATTTTCCTCTATTTCAATTAGTTTAGCCTTCATATGTTCCTCTAATTTGTGACTAAAATCAAGCAGTTCTGTGAGCATTCTGATCACCAGTGTTTTGAACTGTGCATCTGAAAGACTGGCTATTTTTTCATCACTTAGATTTATTGGCTCTGGTGCTTTTAGTTGGTCTTGAGCCATGTATTGATCTGTTCGTGCCTGTTACGTATGAGGAGCGGAGCCTTAGTTGTTCACCAGGGTGGTGCTACCCAGGTGGTTGGTTTGTGATGCTGTATGTGGGGATGGGGTCAGAGAGGGACAATGGCAGTTCCCACTGCTGCTTCCTGCCTCTGGGGCCTGCACAGTCCGTCTCACCGCTTGTTCCTTCACCGGTTAATCTGGGCACAAATGTGTGACCATGGTCTTCCATCAGTGGGTCTGCCCACTACTCCACACTTGGGATCCGCCCACGGCTGCTGGCACCTGGGTTGAGCGCCCGCGTCGATCCGGTGGATCTTTCCTGCCCAACCCCGCTCTGCTGCTGGCTCTGTTCCTCTTACCGGTTTGGCTGAAGGGTTTGTTGTTGTCAGACTTCCATGTAGTTCAATTTTCTGTGGTTTGGCTGCATTTTTGTTGCTAAAACTTTGTTGCTTTTATACCTGGTTGTGCGAGAAGGCGTAGTGCTTCCACCTATGCCTCCATCTTGGCGGAAGTGCCCTCATTGTGGTTTTAATTTGCATCTCTCTGATAGCTAGTGATATTGAGCATCTTTTCATGTGTCTCTGGATCCTCTGTATGTCCTCCATGGAGAATTGTCTGTTCAAGTCCTTTGCCCATTTTTTAATTGGGTTACTTGTCTTCTTAGAGTGGAGTCATGTAAGTTCTTTGTATATTTTGGAGATTAAACCTTTGTCTGAGGTATCATTGGCAAGTATGATTTCCCAAACTGTTGGTTCTCTTTTTATTTTAATACTGTTTTCTTTAGTCATGCAGTAGCTTTTAATTTTGATGAGATCCCATTTGTTTATTCTTTCCTTTATATCCCTGCTCTAGGGGCATATCAGTGAAAATGTTGCTGCATGAAATATCTGAGATTTTCCTGCCAATGTTCTCCTCTAGGAGTTTAATGGTGTCACAGCTTATATTTAAGTCTTTTTTCAATATTTCTGGTTACATTTTGCTTGCTTATGTTTTTGTTGTTGTTGATTAGGTTCCACTTATAGATGAAATCATATAGTATTTGTCTTTCACTGGCTGTCTTATTTCACTTAGCATAATTGCTCTCTTTGCAACCATTTGCACTCTCTCTTCAGGAAGTCCCTACATATTCAAACTATACCCATACATACTCAACCTGTTCTCTGAATACTTCTTCCTCTCCTTGCTTTAATGAGGCTGATTTCTCCTCTAAGAA
Source organism: Artibeus jamaicensis (assembly GCF_021234435.1). Lineage (NCBI taxonomy): Eukaryota > Metazoa > Chordata > Mammalia > Chiroptera > Phyllostomidae > Artibeus > Artibeus jamaicensis. The sequence continues at coordinate 1,471,740 of NW_026521840.1, read as the reverse complement.
CTACAGTTCCTTTACATACCCTCAATAGTGCTTTGAGATTATCATTCCTCTTCTTTTTCAAAAATTATCTCTTTTGAGGTTCATATTACTTAGCTAGAAAAGTCAAGACAACTTCTTGTCACTGTTACCTAGCAGTTCTTTCACTCATGGAAGTCTTTGATACCTGGCTCAGTATTTCTCTTTCTCAGTTCTTGCCATGGTTATTGAACCATCATTCAACACTCAAGCCTCACTGTTTATAGAGGTCTTAACTCCAACAAAATTTTCACATCTACTGCAATTCTATTACTACTCCAATGGCACACTGTACATTTTATGCAGAACTGCTCCATCTCAGAAATCTAAAATTTAACAACAGCCTTCTATCTTTTTTGTACTCTAATGCTATTTATTCCATTTTACTTGTTGTTGGTTTTTTTCCCATGAAGACCTCTAGCTACTGAAGTCTTCCATTTTTTTCCAGAACCCCCCAGCTTTATCCTATTTTTTCTTCCATTCTTGGTCAGGCTAGACTCCATATTCTGTCACTACAAACTTACCAGGAGTGTTATAATTACCTACAAAAAACCCAGCAATTATAATTTCCCTATATTTTGTCTGGTATGCTAGATCCTGGTAGAAAAACCACACAAGTACAAAGATCAGTATACTTTGTGTCCAATTTTAAGCCCTCACTGCTGCCTGGCAATAATTAATTCATTTCTCATTACTCAGAGTAAACTTTTATTTCCCATTTCCCAGAGTTGTTATTTCAAATATTTTTCCACTCTTGTCAATCCCCTTAACCAACCACCTATCCTTCACTCCAAGCAGATGGCTCTGTCTCCTCTATCAAAGACAAAAAAGAGACCATAAGAGAGAAATATTCTACCTTTCTGTAAAGCATCTCACCCAAACCTACCCATTGATCTTTTCATTTTCTATTTTCTCTTTTCTTTTACGTGAAACAATGACCTTACTCCAGTCTAGTCTTTCATTTTAGCTCTGGTTTTCATCTCATGTTTCCTCATGAGGAGCCTTCTTCCAATGATAAAGTTTTTCTTCCTTGTCTTCAACACATATGTGGTTGGAGCAATATTGAATTTAGCCATAGTAGGTTACATATTTAAAAAAGGCAAATAAGTAAGGTTTATGGGCTGGCTTATTTTCATAGAGAGAAATGAACTATCTTTGTTCATGGAAGTTCCCAGATCATTTGAATTGAATTGGTTTCTTATCTATTAGATGGTCCATATTTGAGATGACCCATTATTATACATGAATACCTGTTTTCTTAGATCTATGGCATCTTGATGACACATCAATTCATCACTTGACTTTGGTTCTAAGGACTGACAGAACACAACAAAGAATTGTGTGCTTATATTGGTGGTGGAAAATAGTACTAGAGTAGTACATGGAAGCCACATTTTAGCTCTATGGGTTACCAGAGAACAAAACTTTTCAAACATACAAGAAATCATAATGTGGAATTATTTGTCCACCACCCCCAGAGGGTAAAGAGCAGAGTCGTAATCCCTACCATTTTGCTTAGTCTATTTGTATGCCTGAAGACTTTCTTCCACTTTCCATTCCTGCTGACAAGAGTGCTGCCATGGCTGGCAACCCCAGAATATCTGCCTGAATACCAACACTTTTCAAAACCACATGACACTTCAGAAAAAACACGGGGACAAAATTTCTGGATTCCTGTGGGCCCCACAAGAGTTTATATGGCCTCTTGAAAGGGAGATAATGCTGAGAGCTAGACTCATGTCAAAAGGCTTAAAAAGTGAGAGACTTAGCCCTGACTGGTGTGGCTCAGTGAGTTGGGCACCCTCCCACTAACCAAAAGGTCATTGGTTCCATTCCCAGTTGGGATACATTCCTGGGTTTCAGGCCAGGTCCCCAGTTGGAGGAGTGCGAGACGCAACCCATTGGTATTCACATAGTTGTTTCTCTCCCTCTTTCTCCCTTCCTTCCCCTCTCCCCCAAAATAAATAAAATCTTAAAAGAAAAAAAGAAGTGAGAGACTTAACCTTTTAATAACCCAAAGGCATAAAATCCAACACAGCCTATATTTCTACATTCTTGGTGACTAACAAAAATTTATTGGTAAAGAAACTACCACAGCTATTCTCTTTCCATATTAAAAAAATAATAAGAAAAAACTTTTCTTTACTCTTGGTAGCAACTCTGTCTGTGATAAGCTATATCAAAGGGCAATATTTCTTTTTGGCCTTAGAGTTGTGCCAGGTCAGAAAGAATTGCCTTTCACAATCCCCACAAAGAAAATCAATTAAGGGGTGATTATTAAAATTATATTTCTTCTTAGTTTTATAAACTGGATTCATTAGCAAAATTACTTGAAATAGTCTGTGACTCTAATTAATTCTAAATAATAAATTTATGCACAAAATAAATATATTTCAAAGGAAAAAAATCTGTACTAGGCATCAATGCCAGAACCCAAGCAGTTCCAGACTGTTTTAATTGATCTGAGCTCAACATGTGTCAAAGAAATTAGAAGGAGACAATAGCCAGGGGGCAAAGGTAAATAGAAAACATTAAATGGGAGAATACCTAGGAGATATGCTCTGTCTTAAGTTATGGTTCTTCTAGAATCAGAAGGACAGGTGAGACTTTTTAGGATTATGTGGTTTCAGTAAGCTATACAAATGCTAGAAGATGGTACAGCTGGGTAGTTAGTCCTCACCTCTTTGAGACAAGACAGTAAAGAGGGTCTCCATGCCAGCATGAACATGGTCAGCAACATGGCAATGCAACAACCATGTCCCAGGGTTGCTCGCCACCATCTCCACAACCTCAAAGGTCCCTGGGAACAGATCCACCACATCTGCCCGGTAGCTCTCTCCATTCTGCAAGAGATTTGGGGTGAAGAGGAAGTGAATGGTATAGAGATCACATAGCAGTTTTTAAAAACCAAAAGGCTTGAAAATCCACATCAGGGACATGGGACTCCAATTCATAGACCAGAGAGCAGCTTAAAAATTCCACTTTATCCATCTTTCCAATGAACCTGCCCACACGAACTAACTCAATAGAGGGTACCCTCTCTCTCCTCCTACTTATTCTTAAAGTATCCCCAAATAAAAGACAGCACAACTACTTATAGGAGGATAAAAACTAGTGTCTCCATACTTTTCAGCAGGCTGATAGCTGGGGAGTTTGGCTTAAGCCTTGACCTATGGGAAAGAGCCACATTCTTTCTTTAGCAATGAAACTCAAATTATTTTATCCTCCATATCATCACCTTTGTCAGTACTTCCAGATCTTTATGTCTATATATCAATGACTCTAACTTTGCCCCTTCTCCTAAAACTACATGTTTTTCCATGTAGCTCCTAAATAGAAATTCTTATAATGGAATGAGTGTTTTCAGAGATTTGGACAACACCCTGAAATTCCTAGACCTTGGAATAACTGCTCATTGTGGGTCTCTTACTGAGACCCAATTGTATTGATTTCTTCAATCTCCTTACCCCATTAATAAGTCACTCATTTCTTCTATATCAGAGTATAAAGCTAAAGCCTAGAGAGAAGTGACACTAGGATACACAAAGTAGAATTTCCAGCTTAATGCTCCCTGTACAAGACCTCTCCTCTTTAAACTGATCATTATCTTACTCTCTGTTATTCTGTTCTTCCTCAGTGGCTGTTAAAGCACTCCTCTAGTCACCCCTGAGGCACACAGCCCCCTTTCCAGCTCACCCGAAAGAGGAAGCTCTCTGCATGGAAGTGGACAGTATGCAGGTCAATATCTTGGCCCATGGCTAGCATGTACCAGGCCACCCGTTCTCCTTGGTACATGGTAAGACCTTTGAGGTTGGCATAGAGCTTTCCATTAATGGCTGTAAGAGAATACAAAGTCTTATCTCTTTTATTTTGACTTCCCATTGATACTGTCCTAGGGTTAGCCCATACCATCTCTGATAATAGCAATAAGTTCCTAAATGTTCTTATATCTGCTCCATTTGTAGTCTTCCAGTCTATCTTCCACACTGGTATTATAACAGCAGTCTTCTAAATAACTAATATGACCGTGACATTCTGTTGTAGAAAATACCTCTCTCCTGCCCAAAAGATAAAATCCATGACTCCTTAGCTCAGAAAACATGGTCTTTAAAAGTATAGCCCCAGAACATTTTCTAAGACTTTTTTCCCATTATCCAAAACACTTATTCCAATTAGGGTAATTTATTCACCATCCCCCACATGGCTCAATATGCATGTTCTTTGTGTTCTTTCTCATGTTTTTTATCTTCCCTCCCCAAAACCCTGCCTCTTTTTATCCATCTGTTTAAAGCCTAGTCAAACCTTCACCTCCTCCAAGAACACTTCTTTGATTAGCTCCTCTCAAGCACTTCCCATTTCCTGCACCCATATTCCCAACTAGACTCTAGGTTCCTAGTAAGCAGGAAATGATTGTACTATAGCACTCTCATTTCCTTGCATTCCTCAGAACACCCAACAGACACCTAAGTTTATAATAAATATTTTTAAAGACTTGTCACATTTCTGGAATTAATAATGATGTTATTGCATGGGCCTCATCAATTGCCTCTTCCTAGGCTACATCCTATATTCTAAAAACAATAAACTACTCATTGCCATGTTAATTAACACATCCAAGACTATACCCAGGACATATTCCTCCCCTTCTTATTTTCTCAGAGAAGAAAGGTAATTTCCACTCTACACCTCAAGAAGAAAAATAATGAAAGGAGTATTTATAGCAACTCTGTTTTACCCCCTTTAAACTATGAATTTGAGAAAAGGAACTAAACATGCTCAACTTACCCTTTTCTGAATCTTCCCTCTCTCAAATCTGTCTGACCATTAAAAAGGGTGCAAATAGATTTACTATTTTGTTGTGGGAAAGATTCTTCCCTTGAAAAGAAGGATGGCTAATGTTGGCCACCTATGTCAATGACAGTGTAGAAAACCTATCCATTACCAGAAGAATATTAGCAAGGCCATTTAATTAAAGAACTAAATTCAGTTTTACAAGTAGTCTTCTCAATAAGCCTACGTTTGATCTCAAGCATCTCTCTCTATCTCAATTGGTTCATGAATCTGAAAGGGAAGGAAAGGATATTGTTCATTTGCCCTCAGACCCCAACATTAATTAATTTTAATCTCCAATGTCAGCACTCAAGAAGTGCTCAACCAACACCTGATAGACTGATAGGTACAGCAATTGATGCATGAAGACGTTGGATGAATGAACATATACACAAGCAGATGGAAATGGGTATTAGCCCAACACTTGCACTAGTATAATCTAACTGTGCTTACTTCCTTTTTGTCCTGGACAATTTATTTCTGTGATTTGACAGGACGTAAATTCACTTTGTAGTTTGTAAAACACCTGTTCTCGTGTGAATTCTTTATATATCCACCAAGGAGAAATAACTAGAATCCATGTGGCAATATAATACTACATTTGAATTTCATTAGAGTCACTATCAGTGCTATACCTCATGGTCAGATAAAAAAAAATATTGCATTAGAAGAGATAGTGAAAAATCACTTCATCCATTTCACTGCACTTAAATTCTTCATCTTATTTGAAATTTTGTCTTGTTTTTGTAGAGATACACATATTTCTAGTACAAAGGAAGGCTTGCACACACAATTTCTTTCTAAAATCTACTCAATCATCAAAAAACTTTTTCTTGTATATAATATAACCAAGTATGTTTCTCTTTGAGGCCTTCTTTTCCAATTCTTGTATCTGTAAGTTGAACTTTATTTTTAAAAATAGACTAAAAGACAAGCTGTCCACTTGTCTATATTTAAAAAGCAGATATCAGATTCAGAGTGGTTAATAAATAAGATGATATCGAGAGACTAAATCCAGGATTTTCAAGCAGAGGACTCCTCAGCAGCCAGTTCACCAAATACATTGAAGGTCACAAATGTCCATCTTCCCTTTTGTAATATGTTCAAATGTGCTGGTGTCACCACAGAAACTTTACAGAGTTAGCTTCCTGCTTTCTGGGCACCTGATCTACTATAGACCACATATTTGCTTGTGAATATTAATGTAAAATAACAGGAGATATTTCTTCCAATTTGTTCTTATTCCACCTTCCTACCTTCACATCTTTTCAGGAATGATGCTCCCTTAGTAATGGGTCTATCAGACACCCCTATATAATTAGTAGGTACTTCTATGGAAGACTTAGATTATTTTCTACAGACCATGCATTTTATTACTCTCCAAAAAAGTTTCATCCTGTAGGTTCATGTGGCCTGTCTCCTGGAGCCCGTGGGTTGCCACATTCTCATCCAGATACCAAGACTGGTTCTCATCAAAGATCAAGAACAACAAGGCAAATTCTCGGTCCATGTCATTCCGTCCTCCATGGGGCTCCAGGATGCCCGTTTTGCAGATGACCAAGGGCCCCACCAAGCCACTATACATATCCTGAAAATAGGAGGAAGTGAGAGACAGTGAAGGATATGAGGTTGTTCCTGGGTGGCAGTGCTGCACAGGAAGCCAAACTGTCATCCAAGCCCCCTGCCCTCAGATCTTCATCATAATGTGCTACATTTATAAGCATCTTTACTATGTTATCTGAATTTATCCTTACAACCATCTTGGGATACAGGTAAGATGTGCTATATAGAGTATGTTTTACCTAGGCTAGATTATTCATTGATCTCCAAATCCACCAAGAACTTTCAAAGTCCTTTGAAAGAACTTTCATTTTTCTCATGCTGTCTCTTCTTCCTATAAAGTCCTTCCCTCTGTCATTTCTCTTATCTTATGGTATATTATTATTCATCTTCCAAGACTGAAAGTGCATGCAACTTCCATTCATTGTGAGGCCTTATGCAGCTTCCCTCTCATTCATCCCCTTCTCTAAGCTGAAGAAATCACTGTCTTGTGGACTCACATAAAACTATTATGTGGTTTTAAATAACTGCTAGTATATATGGCTAGTATTATAGTTTATATTCATCTGTCTTCCAAACTAGATCATACTCTTTGAATATTGGAACTCTATCTTACATTTGTATCATCCAAACACCAAGTAAGACATCAAAAATGCAATAGGCTTTCAATAAATGATTGTTCAGGTCTGGCTGTACATAGGTGGCTAGAAAGATAAACCCATTTTCTAGATGAGGATGATGAGGACACAGAGACAGAATGACTGATTTAAAGTCACTCCAAAGGCAAGATAAAACAAAATTTAAGACTATAACCCCAATCTCTTGATAAGCAATCTTAGGCTTTTTAAATGAGGGCTTATAGGATCCAAGAAAAAACAAAGAAGAAAATGCTCAGGTCAAACATGGCACTACCTGTTCCCTTAATTCCTCTTCCTGTCTCTTAAAATAAACCACACATTTAAGGAATTTCCCCCAAAACATTTGGCTTCAGTATTTCAGGGTGGGCTTCTTACTATATGTACTAAATAGCTTCCTTTTGCCAGTTAGGTTGCCAGTTTGTGAGACTCACCTTCAGGAAACCAATATTGTATTTACCTTGATGGGATCTACTGCAGAATAATAAATCCAGGAAACACACGCAGAATCATTGGGTCCAGGGCCAGATCTTTCTGGGATGTTCCATTTATAAGTAAGAACTTCACCTAGGAAGAGTAATTTAGATCTCTAGTTGGACCAGGTAAGAAATTTCTTCCAACTCTCTAGTCTTCCCAAGAGCTATGGTGGGTGAGTCCCAAGATCTTTAAAATTATTCTCCATAATCTTCATAACAGTTTTTCTTTTATTTTGTGTGATTTTTCTCTTCTCCTTCCTAGAACACCCTCAGCCTCTCTTCTATGAACCTTGTTGTTCAAGGCTGAGGTCTAATCATCTGTTACTATACTTTCTTCTTATAGTGTCCTCCCTTCTTTGGCCCTGTTTTGTTCTTTTCCTGCTACTTCCTTCTGTATGAGCTTGTCTCCCCAAATCTCTGCCTCTAGTCCTCTTCTACTCTGTTCCCATAGTCTCTCCATAGAAATTCTCATCTGCCTTTCTGATGTCAATTACTGTTCATGTACTGATGATTCTTAATACTAGTCCTAGGCCTACCCTCCCACTTCAAGAAAGAACTAAAGGAAATGAAGGCAAGCAAATCTACAAGATACAGAGTTTAAAATATGGTTACAAGGATGCTTAAAAAACTTAGGAGCAAGATAAACACAGGGATAAACAAAGAGATAGTAAAACTAAAAATGAAATTAGAAAATATAAGAAAGACTGCGAACCCGACAATTGCGGTTCGATTCCCAATCAGGGCACATTCCTGGGTTGCAGGCTAGTTCCCTGCAGGCCAATTCCCAGCAGGGGACGCATGAAAGGCAACCATACATTGATGTTTCTCTCCCTCTCTCCTTTCCTTTCCCCTCTAAAGATAAATAAATAAATTTTTTAAAAAAGAAAATATAAGAAAGAAACAATCAGAAATGAAGTGTACAAAGAGAGGATCCAAGATGGCAGCAGAATAGGGGGAAGTTACACTTACCTCCTCCTGGGATGAACTGGAATTACAAGTAAAAGTATAGAACAATCAACATGCATAACCAACTGAAGACTAACTAGACAGAAGTCTTGCAATGGATTTACAGAAGAATCCACATCAAAACTGGCAGAAAGCAACAGCCCTCCTGGCACAGGCAGCAGCTGAGATTCAAGAGGGATATCTCAGCTACAAACATTCCCCCTGAAGAACATGGGGTCTCAATCTCATGCCAGGATTCCCAGCCCAGAGCCTTGAAGAGGCTCCCACAAAACATTTTGTTGTGAAAATCATTACAGATTCTGTCCACCATGGAGAGAGGGAGTAAGCTAAAGGCCCAGAATACCTCTTAAAGGGCCAGTGCACAAAATCTCATTCACAGCCACTCACCCTAGGATCCAGTGGAGGGAGTGCAGAGCATATTAGAGTCCTGTGAACAGAGACTAGAGTTTGTGGCTCTGGGAAGAAATTTAAAGGGATAGTCACCATGGTCCCTGTGCAGAGTCTCTCTCCCATATAGCAGATGCCATATTTCTTAGGTGGAGCACTCCCCTCCTTATATCATCAAACTGGGGAGAATGCAATAGCCCCATCTTCTGGACTATCTGTTGCACCACCCTGCAGAGCTAATGCCAACTGGAAAAAATCATGTGCATGGGCCTGGGATATAGTCTGCAAAGATTCAAGAGGTATCTGTGATTGAGTTGTCTAGTTCTGGGGCAAGGGTCATTGTCCCCACCTTTCTACAAGCCTGATCAGCGCATGCCACTTACAGAAGATCAACTAGCTCCTCCATCCATATTCCCAGCCACAACCAAGTGCTGAGCTTGAGCTCTTCAAGAGGTACAGGCTGAATGAATGACAGACTGAGTTATATGGCCCAAGGATGAGAAACATTTTTCCCTTGCACATCTGACCAATGCAGAGATCTCCTTTCACACGGCCCAACTTGGTTGGTTTGAGCCTAATAAACTCTGCTAGCTTAACCCTGATGACTCTCTGAGAGCCAACTCCACCACAAAAATCTGTTAGCCCCTGGTGGGTGGCATCCAGCCTTTGCACACCTGAGACTTTTGCTGAGTGGCCTCAGATTCAGAACTGGTAATGATATTGAAGCTGTATTAATCTGCTGAACACTACTTGCTCCTACCTGGTGAATCACTGAGAATCTACTTCATGAAACTCAAGCACTACCAGAGGTTCTTTCAGTAACAGGGCCTAACAGGCAGCTGAAAGGCAGATACCTTGGACCTTTTGCTGACGCACCCACCAGGCTAGGAGCTGATAAAAGCTGACCTTGGTACACAGCTTGGTCCTTCCCCCACACAGGCAGCAGGCCCAGCAGAGGCATCCACAAACGATGGCTTACTTTGTAGCTACAAACAAGTTGTCACGAGAAGCTTCTGATATTGATCTGTACCAGAGTCCCTCCCAAGAGGCCCCATAACCAACACACCCAATGGTGAGCTTCAGACAATATCAGAGCAGGATCCAATTAGCTTCATAAGCAGCACATGCAAAGGAAGATAAAAGTTGGCACCAGACCCTGCTGAGGCAAATTCTGTTTTGTGTGGTCATCACCTTCAGGGCAGCTCATACACTGTGTTCTCAGTCAGCCTTCATAGTTAGCCAGCCTGAGGGTTTACCCCACACATGAACAAGATGATAGTAATCAAGATGCAATTACACAAGAGATCTCACATAATCCACACAAGGGACAGTCTTAAAGCACCCATCTTAGATGATCAAGGAGATTGCACTAATGCGTCCCACAGAACACCTATTAAATAAGGCCACCCTATCAACACCAGGAGACATAGCAGATCTACCTAACACAGTGAAACAATTATAAAAAGGCAGCAAAAATGGGGAAACAAAGAAACATGCTCAAAAGAAACAAATCTCCAGGAAAAAAGCTAAATGAAATGGAGGCAACCAATCTACAAGATATAGAGTTCAAAAAATGGTTATAAAGATTCTCAAAGAATTTAGGGAAAATTTCAACAATATAATAAAGGACATAGAAACCATAAAGAAAACATCAGAAATAAACAATACAATGTCTGAAATGAAGAATACAATAGAATGAATAATCACTAGGTTGGATGAAGCAGAGGATTCAATCAGTAATTGCCAAAACAAGGCAGCAGAAAACACACCCAATCAGAGAAGAAAAAAAGGAGAAGAATTTCAAAAATAAAAGTAGTTTAAGCAAATTTTAGGACAACTTGATGTGTGAAAATATTCATATCACAGAGGTACCAGAATAAGAACAGACTTCCAGCCAAGATGAAGGCATAGGTAGACACACTGTGCTTCCTTGCACAACCAAAAGAAGAACTACAACTTAAAAATAAAAAACAACCAGAACCAATAGAAAATTGAACTGTATGGAAGTTCAATAACCAAGGAGTTAAAGAAGAAACACTAATCCAGACCAGTAGGAGGGGTGGAGATGGGCAGCTGAGCAAAAAGGACTCACAGCAACGCTGTGGATGGAGGGCTGGGGCGGGCAAGGCTGCAGCTGGCAGACCCGATGAGGCAGTGACTGGTGGAGTGGGTGGTTCCACATTCACATGCAGATAAATTGGGGGGAACAGCTGGGGAGCGAGACCGATCACTCAACCCAGGGCCTCAGTGTGGAGAAATAAAGCCTCAAACCTCTGATTGAAAACACAGGTAGACATTGAGGTGGCTGTGGGAGAAACTCTCAGCCTCACAGGAGTTTGTTGGAGAGCCCCACAGGGTCTTAGAACATATATGAGCCCACCCACCAGAATAAGCACCAGAAGGGCCCAATTTGATTGTGGGTAACAGGGGAAGTGACTGGTAACTGGCAGAGAGCAAAGCAAGTGCCACTGCTTCCTCTAGGACCCCTCCCCCACATACAGCATCACAACACAGAGACATGGGTTGCCCTGCCCTGGTGAACACCTAAAGCTCCACCCCTAACTACGTAACAGGTGTACCCACACCAAAAAAAAATTGCCCAAATGAAAGAAGAGATCAAAACTTCAGAAAAAATAAAACTAACTGATGAAGAAATAGACAACTTATCAGATGCACAGTTCAAAATATTGGTAATCAGGATGCTCACAGAACTACTTTAATTTGATTGCGAATTAGATAAAAAAAATTGACGGCTACACAAAGGGAAATAAAGGAAAATATAAAGAAAACCAATAGTGATGGGAAGAAAACTGGGACTCAAATCAATGGAAGTGGACCAGAAGGAAGAAAGAACAACCAAACAGAAAAGAATAAAGAAACAAGAATTCAAAAAAATTAGGAGAGTCTTAGGAACCTCCAGGACATCTTTAAACATTCCAACATCCCAATTATATGGGGTACCAGAAGGAGAAGAGGAAGAGAAACAAGTGGAAAACTTATTTGAACTAATAATAAAGGAGAACTTCCCCACCCTGGCAAAGGAAATAGACTTCCAAGAAGTCTAGGAAGCTCAGAGAGTCCCAAAGAAGGTGGACCCAAGGAGGAACACACCAAGGCACATCATCATTACATTAGCCAAGATTAAAATGAAGGAGAGAATCCTAGAAGCAGCAAGAGAGAAGAAGACAGTTATCTACACAGGAGTTCCCATCAGACTGTCATCTAATTTCTCAAAAGAGACCTTGCAGGCAGGAAGGGGCTAGAAAGAAGTATTCCAAGTCATGAAAGGCAAGGACCTACATCCAAGATTGCTCTATCCAGCAAAGCTTTTATTTAGAATGGAAGGGCAGATAAAGTGCTTCTCAGATAAGGTCAAGTTAAAGGAGTTCATCATCACCAAGCCCTTATTATATGAAATGTTAAAGGGACTTAGAAAAAGAAGATGAAATAAACATATACAGTAAAAAGACAGCAAACTCAAAATTATTAACAACCACACCTAAAACACAAACAAAAACAAACTAAGCAAACAACTAGAATAGGAACAGAATCACAGAAATGGAGATCACATGGAGGGTTAGCAACAGAGGAGTGGGAGGGGGAGAGAGGGGAAAAAAGTACAGAGAATATGTAGCATAGATGGTAAGGTAGAAAATAGACAGAGGGAGGGTAAGAATAGTATGGGAAATGTAGAGGCTAAAGAACTTACAAGTATGACACATGGACATGAAATAAAGGGGGAAAAGTGGGTGGGAGGGGTGTGCAGGGTGAAGGGGAGTGAAGGGGGAAAATGGGACAGCTGTAATAGCATAATCAATAAAATATATTTAAAAAAGAATAAGAATAGAAATAGCAAAGAAGGAAGAACCTATTTGAAAAACTAATGACGAAAAACTTTCCTAACCTGGAGAAAGACAAAGCACAGAGTCCCAATCAAGTTGAACCCAAAAAGGCCCACACCAAGGCACATCATAATTAAAACAGTAAAAGTTAAAGACAAAGAGACAACCTTAAAAACAGCAAGAGAAAGAATTACCTACAAGGGAGCTCCCATAATACTGTCAGCTGATTTCTCAACAGAATCACTTCAGGCCAGATGGCATCAACCTAAGTATTTGAAGTCATATAAAGCAAGGACCTATAACTAAGAGTACTATACCTAGCAAGGCTATCATTTATGATTGAAGGCAAAATGAAGAGCTTCCCTCACAATAAAAAGCTAAAGGAGTTCATTACCACCCAACCAGTATTAAAAGAAATATTAAAATAGAACTTTTTAGGAATAAGAAAGAAAATAAACAGTAACATAATTATAAAGAATAAAATGGCAATAACTATGTACCTATCAATAACCACTTTATTTTTTTAATTTTATTCATTTACTTTTAGAGAGAGGGGAATGGAAAGAGAAAGAGAGAGAGAAACATCAATGTGGGAAAGATACATGGATCTGTTGCCTCTCACACACTCCCAACTGGGGACCTGGCCCAAACCCAGGCATATACCCTGATTTGGAATTGAACCAGCAAACTTTGAGTTCACAGGCCAGAACTCAATCCACTGAGCCACACCAGCCAGGGCCATCACTAATCACTTTAAATGTAAATGAATTAAATGCTCCACCAAAAATCGAGGGTAGCTGAATGGAGAAAAATAGAAATAGAGGATAGAGGACCCAGGTATATGCTGCCTACCCAGATCAATTAGAAGTCCAGGCATACCGAGACTGAAAGTAAAGAGATGGAAAAAATATTTTACTCAGCCCTGGAAATTATGAGCGGGAAGAAATATTTTTAAATATACATGCGAGGTAGACGCTCTTCACTGCCCACTCAGAAGACATTTTTCTAACCTTTTGCCTGCCAACTGAACCTCAATACTATTCAGCCATAAGAAAAGATGAAATACTGCCATTTGCGACAACATGGATGGACCCTGATAATATCATGCTAAGTGAAATCAATCAGAAAAAAGCTAAGAACCATATGATTTCACTCATATGTGGGATATAAAACTCAAAGCAACAAATGAACAAATAAGAAAAACAAATACTCATAGATACAGACAATAGTTTGGTGGTTATTGGAAAGAACAGGGTGTGGGAGTAGTAAAGGGAAAAGGTGGTCAAACATGGTGATGGAAGAAGATTTGACTTTGGTAGTAGGCACACAGTGCAATATACAGATCATGTATCATAGATGTACACTTGAAACCTATACAATCTTATTAACCAATGTCACCCCCCATGAATTTTATTTAAAAATAAATAAATACATAAACCATGATATTCCTACTGAGCTAAATTTTCCTCTTTTATATAACAAGCAAAATAAACATTTACTGATAGAATACATGTAGATACCTTATATGCCTGGTTTTATTTCTAACATCTTGCTTACTTTTTCTCAGGCTTACTTTTTAAAAAAAGGCTTTTATTTGTTTACTTTTAGAGACAGAAGGGAGGAAGAAGGAGAAGAGAAACATCAATGTGTGGTTGCATCCCGCACGTCAACTCCTGGAGACCTGCCCCACAACCCAGGCATGTGCCCTGACTGGGAATCAAACTGGCGACCCTATGATTCACAGGCCAGCACTCAATCCACTCAACCACATCAGCCAGGGCTCAGGATTACATTTTAATTTTTGCATTCCCTTAAAAATTAGTCTTCCCTGAGGTCTTTTCCTAGAATTTTTACTGGCTCATTTTATATACTCTTTCAGGGTGACTGTGTTCATTTCTTTGCCTTAAATTACTACAAAAATATTCATGCCTCTTACATAATTCCTTCAGATCACACTTTTCTCCTGACCTCCTGAACTTTGTCTTTTAGACATCTATATTTAGTTGTGTTGCAGACATCCCTAATTCAACTAATTCAAAAGTGATTTAGTGGACTTCCAGCCAAGATGGAGCCATAGGTAGAAACACTGAACTTCCTCGCACAACCAACTTTTTTTAAAATTCATTTTATTTAGTTAATTTTCAAGTACAGGTTTGTCTATTTCTCCCATCCCAGCCTCCCCCGGCCCTTGCTCCCCACCTCCCTCCCATTTCCACCCCCCTTAGTTCTCGACCCTGTGTTCTTCCTATTTGTTCCTCCAAATCCCTCCCCCCTTTTCCCCTTAACTTCCCTTCCCTCTCCCCTCTGGTCACTGTCCCCTTGTTCTCTATTTTAGTGTCTTTGGGGTTTTTTTCTGTGTGCTTGTTTATTTTGTTGTTTAGCTTCCTGTTAAAGGTGAGATCATATGGTATTTGTCTTTCAGCACCTGGCCTATTTCACTCAGCATAATGCTTTCCAGTTCCATCCATGTTGTTGCAAAAGGTATTAGCTCCTTCTTTCTGTCTGCTGCATAGAATTCCATTGTGTAAATGTACCACAATTTTTTCATCCATTCATTTACTGATGGGCACCTAGGTTGCTTCCAACTCTTGGCTATTGTAAATTGTGCTGCTATGAACATTGTGGTGCATAGGTTCTTTGATATTGATGTTTTAGGATTCTTAGGATATAATCCCAGCAGTGGAATTGCTGGGTCAAAAGGCAGGTCCATTTTTATTTTTCTGAGAAAATTCTATACTGTTTTCCACAATGGTTATACCAGTCTGCAATTCCACCAACAGTGAACTAAGGACTGCTTTTCCCCACACCCTCTCCAACATTTGTTGTTGGTTGCTTTGTTTATGATAGCCATCCTGACTGGTGTAAAGTGGTATCTCATTGTGGTTTTAATTTGCATCTCTCTGATAGCTAACAATATTGAGCATCTCTTCATGTGTCTCTGGATGTTCTGTATGTCCTCCTTGGAGAAGTGTCTGTTGAAGTCCTTTTCCCATTTTTTAATTGGGTTGGGTGTCGTCTTAGAGTGGAGTCGTTTAAGTTCTTTGTATATTTTGGAGATTAAACCTTTCTCTGAGGTATTATTGGCAAATATGTTTTCCCATACAGTTGGTTGTCTTGCTAATTTAATACTGTTTTCTTTAGCCATGCAGAAGCTTTTTATTTTGATGAGATCCCATTTGTTTATTCTTTCCTTTATATTCCTTGCTCTAGGGGACATATCAGTAAAAATGTTGCTGCGTGAAATATCTGAGATTTTCTTGCCAATGTTCTCCTCTAGGACTTTAATGGTGTCACAACTTATATTTAAGTCTTTTATCCATCTTGAATTTATTTTGGTATATGGTGTAAGTTGGTGCTCAAGTTTCAATTTTTGCACGTAGCTATCCAGTTCTCCCAGCACCATTTGTTGAAGAGACTATCTTTACACCATTTTATGTTACTGCCCCCTTTGTCAAATATTAATTGACTGTAGAGAGTTGGGTTGATTTCTGAGCTCTCTGTTCTGTTCCATTGGTCTATGTGCCTGTTTTTATGCCAGTACCAGGCTGTTTTAATTACAGTGGCCTTGTAATACAATTTGATATCAGATATTGTGATCCCTCCTACTTTGTTCTTCTTTCTCAAAAGTGCAGCTGCTATTCTGGGTTGTTTATGGTTCCAAATGAATTTTTGAAGTGTTTGTTCTATGTCTGTGAAATATGCCAATGGTACTTTAATAGGTATTGCATTGAATCTGTATATTGCTTTGGGTAGTATGGACATTGTGATGATGTTAATTCTTCCTATCCATGAACAAGGTATATGTTTCCATTTGTTTGTGTCTTCCTTGATTTCTTTCTTCAGTTCTGTGTAGTTTTCTGCATACAGGTTTTTTACCTCCTTAGTTAGGTTTATTCCCAGATATTTTATTTTTCTTTTTGCTATATCGAATGGGATGTTTTCCTTGATTTCTGCTTCTGCTGATTCATTTTCGTATACAAAAATGCCTTTGATTTCTGGATATTGACTTTATAACCAGCTGTTTTGCCAAAATCATTAGTTCGAGCAGTTTTTGAGTAGAGTCTATAGGATTTTCCATATACACTATCATGTCATCTGCAAACAGTTTTGCTTCCTTCTTTCCTATTTGGATGCCTTTTATTTCCTTTTCTTTCCTGATCGCTGTGGCTAAAACTTCGAATACTATGTTGAATAGAAGTGGTGAAAGTGGACATCCTTGTCTTGTTCCTGATCTTAGTGGAAAAGCTTTTAGTTTTTTCCCATTGAGTATGATATTGGCTGTAGGTCTCTCATATATGGCCTTTATTATTTTGAGAAATGCTCCCTGTATTCCCACTTTCCTGAGTGTTTTTTATCATAAATGGGTGTTGTATCTTATCAAAAGCTTTTTTCCACATCTATTGATATGATCGTGTGATTTTTGTCTTTGCTTTTGTTTATGTGACGTATTACATTTACTGATTTGCGAATATTGAACCATCCTTGCATCCCTGGGATGAATCCCTCTTGGTCATGGTGGATGATCTTTTTGATATATTATTGGATGCAATTTGCCAATATTTTGTTGAGGATTTTAGCATCTGTGTTCATCAGTGATATTGGCCTGAAGTTTTCTTTCTTTGTTGTGTCTCTATCTGGTTTTGGAATTAAGATGATGCCGGCTTCATAAAAAGAATTTGGGAGTTTTCCGTCCTTCTGAATTTTTTGAAATAGTCTGTGGAGAATAGGGGTTAGCTCTTCCTTAAATGCTTTGTAGAATTCTCCTGTGAAACCATCTGGTCCGGGGCTTTTGTGTGATGGGAGTTTTTTGATTACTGCTTCAATTTCTTTTGCTGTTATTGGTGTATTTAGATTTTCTGCTTCTTTTTCACTGAGTTTTGGAAGATTGTATTTTTCTAGAAATGTGTCCATTTTCCCTAGGTTTTCAAATTTCTTGGCATACAGTTCTTCATAGTAATTTCTTACAATCCCTTCTATTTCTCTAGTATCAGTTGTAATGTCTCCTTTTTCATTTCTGATTGTGTTTATTTGTGTCCTCTCTCTTCTTTTCTTGATGTGCCTACTTAAAGGCTTGTCTATTTTCTTTATCTTCTCAAAGAACCAACTCCTGGATTCATTGATCCTTAGAATTGTGCTCTTAGTTTCTATGTCATTTAATTCTGCTCTAGTCTTGGTTAGTTCCTTCCTTCTGCTTGCTCTGGGCTGTCTTTGTTGTTGTTCCTCGAGTTCTTGCAGGCGTAGGGTTAGGTTGTTTGTTTGAAATGTTTCTATCTTCTTTAGGTAGGCCTGTATTGGTAAAAACTTCCCTCTGCGGACTGTCTTCGCTGTGTCCCATAAGTTTTGGGTTGGTGTGAGATCATTTTCATTTGTTTCCAGAAACTTTTTGATTTCTTCCCTAATTTCATTCTTGACCCTTTGGTTGTTTAATAGCATACCGTTCAGTCTCCATGACTTTGGGTGCTTTGGGTTTTTTTCTTTAGGGTTGGTTTCCAATTTCAGTCCCTTGTGGTCAGAGAAGATGCTTGGTATGATTTCAATTTTCTTGAATTTGTTGAGTCTCGTTTTGCGTCCTATCATGTGGTCTATCTTTGAAAATGTTCCATGTGCATTTGGAAAGAATGTGAACTTAGCTTCTTTGGGATGAAGGGCTCTATATATATATCAGTTAAGTCCATTTCATCTAGGGTGTTGTTTAATGCCACAATATCTTTGTTGATAATTTGTTTGGAAGATGTGTCCATTTTTGATAGTGGGGTGTTAAAATCCCCTACTATAACTGTGTTGCTGTCAATATCTTTCTTGAAGTCCTCTAAGATTTTCTTGTTATATTTGGGTGCCCCTATGTTTGTGCATATATGTTTACAATGTTAATGTCTTCTTGGTGGATTCTTCCCTTGAGTATAATGAAGTGACCTTCTGGGTCTCTCTTTATGGCCGTTTTTTGAAGTCTATTTTGTCCGATATGAGAATTGCTACCCAAGCTTTTTGTCTTGTCCATTTGCTTGGAAAACTTGTTTCCAGCCTTTCACTTTTAGTCTGTGATGGTCTTCTGTCCTGAGGTGGGTCTCCTGTAGGAAGCATATGTGTGGGTCATGTTTTCTTATACACTCAGCTATTCTGTGTTTTTTGATTGGAGCATTTAATCTATTTACGTTTAGGTTATTATTGATAGGTATTTATTCATTGCCATTTTTGTACCTGTGTTCCTCTCTGTCTCCCTCTTATCCTTCCTTCCCTGAAAGCAGTCCTTTTAGTATTTCTTGTAGAGCTGGTTTGGTGGAGGCGTATTCTTTTAGGCTTTTTTTGTCTTGGAAGCTCTTTATTTGGCCATCTATCTTGATTGAGAGCCTTAATGGGTAAAGTAGCCTTGGTTGTAGGCCTCTGGTTCTCATTACTTGGAATATTTGACATTCTCCTCTTGCTTGGAGTGTTTGCATTGAGAAGTGAGTGACTAACCTTATTGGGGCTCCCTTGTATGTTACTTCTTTTTTCTCCCTTGCTGCCTTTAAGATTCTCTCTTTGTCTTGGAATTTTGCCATTTTGATGATGATGTGTCTTGAAGTGGGCCTCCTTCGATTCCTCTTGGTTGGGACTCTCTGTGATTCCTGGATTTGTGTGACTTTTTCTCTTATCAAATTAGGGAAATTTTCTCTCATTACTCATTCAAATATGTTTTCTATCCCTTGTTCTTCTTCTCCTTCTGGTATTCCTATTATTCGGATATTATTACGTTTCATATTGTCTTGCATTTCTCTTAATCCCTCTTTATTCTTTCTGAGCCTCTTTTCATTTTCTTGCTCTTTCTGTGAGATGCTTTCTACCTTGTCCTTCAACTCACTAATCCTATCCTCCGCTTCATCTATCCTACTTTTGAAACTTTCCACTGTGTTCTTCAATTTGGAAATTGTATTCTTCATTTCCTCTTGTCCCTTGCTGATAGTTTTCATTTCCTTTTTCATGTTGATGTAGTTTGCAGGAGATCATTGTAGTTCCCCTGTAGTTTCTGGCAGTTCACTGTGAGCTCTTTGAACTTCGTAATAACCAGTGCTTTGAATTCACTATCTGATAGTTGATTAGCCTCTATTTCATATAACATTCTTTCTGAAGTTTCTGCTTTTTTTTTTATTTGGGGATTGTTTCTTTGTCTCCCCATTGTTTGAAACTCTTCTTGTTAGTCTCTGCTTCTAAAATTGATCTGTTCTGAAACCCTGGTTTTATGGTGTGAAATTCTGTGGTATGATCCCTGTGAAGTTCAGTGGTGCAGACTCCTTGAAAGTTCTTGATGTTCTCCGTCTCTACCTACTCTCATGCTGGTACTTGCGCTGGTCCCTGCACTGGTCGCCTACCACTGCTGAATGTCCCAGCTCTAGTAGCCGCCTCCTCAAGAACCCAGGCCCGTTACTACGGCAGCGGCGCAGGGGCCAAGAATGTCCTGGCTCCCGTAGCTGACACCTCTGCCGCTGCCCAGGGCCGTCACAGGGGTTTGGAGTGTCCTGGCTTCCGTACCTGACTCTCCAGCGTCCAGTTCTGTCTCTATGGCATTGGCACAGAGGCTTAGAATGTCCCAGCTCTGGTACCTGACTCCCCAGGGTCCAGACCTGTCGCTATGAGAGCGGCACAGGGGCTGAGAATGCCTGGGCTGCGCAGCTGACTCCTCTGCCTCCCAGGACTGTCACAGGGGTTTGGAGTGTCCTGGCTTCCGTACCTGACTCCCCAGAGTCCAGTCCTGTCGCTATGGCAGTGGCACAGGGTCTGAGAATTTCCCAGCTCCTGTAGCTGGCTCCCCGGCGCCCAGGCCCGTCTCTATTGCGGCGTCACAGGGGCCTCCGGTGTCCCAGCTCTTGCAACTGACTCTTCTGTTTCCCAGGCCGGTAGCTATGGCATCGGCACAGGGGCCGAGAATATCCCAGCTCCAGTTCCTGACTCCTCTATCACCCAGGACCATCACAGGGTCTTGGCGTGTCCGGCTCCCGTACCTGACTCCCCAGCTCCCAGGCATGTAGCTATGGCGGCAGCACAAGTGCCACATGTGTCCACAACCAACTTTAAGGACAACAAAGATTTAGAAACCAAAACACGACCAAAACAGACAGAAAAATGAACTGTAATGAAGTCCAACAACAATGAACCATTCATCAAGACCAGTAAAAGGGGAAGAGTTGGCGACCAGTGGAGAGACATCCTGCCAGGAAAAGGCAGTGGTTAGAGAACCTGGGCGGGTGCAGGATGAAAACCCAGTAAGGCTCACAAGGTGGGCTGGCTGACCTTGGACACACATTTCCACACAGATAAACCAAGCAAAAAAAAAAAAAGGGCAGTGAGACAGACCACGCAACCCAGGGCCCCAGCAACAGAAAATAAAGCCTAAAAGCACCAACTGAAAAAACTTTCAGGGGTTGAGGTGGCAGAAGAGGCTCCAAGCCTCACAGGAAAGCTTGTTGGGGAGACCCACAGGGTCCTAGAATATACACAAGCCCACACACCCGGGAACCAGCACCAGAAGGGCCCAATTTGCTTCTAGAAAGTGGCAGAGGGAAATGAAATTTGAGAGGAACAAGTGCCATTAATCTCTCTCTGACCCTGCACCCACATACAGTGTCACAACCCAGTGACTTGGGTTGCCCCACCCTGCTGAACACATAGGCTCCACCCCTCATGCTGAACAGGCATGAACAGACCAAAACATTATGGCTCAAGAACAGCTCAAAGCTCCAGAGCCAATACTTTTAAGTGAAAAAGAGATAGCCAGTCTATCAGATGCACAGTTCAAAACACTGGTGATCAGGATGCTCACAGATCTGGTTGATGTTAGTCACAAATTAGAGGAACAAATGAAGGCTAAACTAAGTGAAAATGAAGGGAAATGTACAGAAAACCAATAATGATGGGAAGAAAACTAGGACTCAAATCAATGGAGTGGACCAGAAGGAAGAAAGAAACATTCAAGCAGAACAGAATGAAGAAAAAAAAATTTTAAATGAGGAGAGTCTTAGGAATCTCCAGGACATCTTTAAACGTTCCAACATCCAAATTATAGGGGTACAAGAAGGGGGAAAGGAACAGCCACCAGTGGAAAACTTATTTGAACAAATAATAAAAGAGAACTTCCCCAATCTGGCAAAGGAAATAGACTTCCAGGAAATCCAGGCAGCTCAGAAAGTCCCAAAGAAGTTGGACCCAAGAAGAAACACACCAAGGCACATCATAATTACATCAGCCAAGATTAAAATGAAGGAGAGAATCCTAGAAGCAGCAAGAGATAAGGGGAGCAATCACCTACAAAGGAGTTCACATCAGGCTGTCAGCGGATTTCTCAAAAGAGACCTTACAGGCAAGAAGGGGTTGAAAAGAAGTATTCCAAGTCATGAAAGACAAGGACCTACATTCAAGATTGCTCTATCCAGCAAAGCTTTCATTTAGAATGGAAGGGTAGATAAAGTGCTTCTCAGATAAGATCAAATTCAAGGAGTTCATCATCACCAAGCCATTATTATATGAAATGTTAAAGGGACTTATCTAAGAAAAAGAAGATAAAAAATATGAACAACAAAAGAACAGGAAACTCACAGTTATTAACAACTACACCTAAAACAAAAGCAAACTAAGTGGACAGCTAGATCAGGAACGGAACCATAGAAATGGAAATCACATGGAGGTTTAGCAACAGGGGAGTGGGAGGAGGAGACGAGGGGAAAAGGTACAGAGAATAAATAGCATAGATGGCGGGCAGAAAATATACAGGGGGAGGGCAAGAATAGTATGGGAAATGGAAAAGCAAAAGAACTTAAGACACATGGACATGAACTAAAGGGGGGAATGTGGGAGGGAGAGGGTGTGCAGGGTGGAGGGGAATGAAGGGGGAGTGGGTCAACTGTAATAATATAAGCAATAACATATATATTTTTTTAAAAAAGAATCCTCTGTCTCACCTTCAATGTCCAGTTAATCACCAAATCCTGCTTATTCTACCTCATTGGTCTTTTTAGAACATATTCCCTTTCCTCAACTTAAACTTTTATCTTTCTTATTTACTGGATATTTACACATCGCATTCCCTTCATCTGGAACTTCTTCCTTTTACTTGCTTTTGTCCCACACTGTCCCTTTAACTGTATGCTTCTTCCTCAACCTTTAGATCAGTGATTCTCAAAGTGTAAGTTCCTGATAGAGCAACATCAAAAGCACCTGGAAATTTGTTTAAAATAGCAAATTCCTGAGCTCCATCCCTCACCTACTGAATTAGAGCCTCTGGGTGTTGATCCCAGAAATCTATTATTGCACGAGCCTTCCAGGTGATTCTGATACAAGATAAAATTTGAGAACTAATAATTTAGGTCTCAGCTGAGTTATCACCTAATCTGGGAAGCCATCTATGACCATGACCATCCAAACAGGTATTAGGTATCCTCTTTTACACCCATCTACCACACTTTAAAAACTCCTATTTAACACTTAAAATGCGACATTATAATTACTAGTTTACTTGTCTCTCTTTGATAATAGCCCAAGCTTTCAAAAAGTAGGAACAAGTATTATTTCCCACTGTATTCATACCTTCTAATTTTGTTCCTGCTTCCGGTAGGCTTCCAGTAAATATTTATCCAATAAATGAATGAATGCAAGAGAATGTGGTCCAGATTGTGATCACCCTACATTTAGTATCAGGAGTTTAGTATGTTACTGGGGTTAGGGTTCAGTCTGTACTAAAAGGACAAGAACTTTACTGGGGTCAGAGATCAGTTTGCAGTCTGAGACAGGTACCCATGATTAGGAGCTCATACTATAGTCAAGGTTTAGTTCAGTTCTAGAGAGGGTTAGAAGCTAAATCTTTATTCAGAGTTAAGGCCAGTATAAGGCTCCCTGTGTAACCAATGTTAAGGGAACTTTGATAAAACAAACAAACAAACAAACAAACAAACAAACAAAAACTAAGGTAGCCTGTTTTAGGACTGAGAAAAATGAGTGTTTCATAGAGACAACTTCAGGCTGTGGCTTAGTCCTGGCTAATACTCCTGTTTCAGTTCTCTAACAGCAAATGTTTTAAAGGAGCAAGGCAGAGGGCCGAAGAAGTGCTTCACATCCTTTTTCCCTTCACTAAGTGTTGCTACTCACCAGGCTCAGCAGCCAGTGGCCAGCCAGTATTAGATTCTAGCACTCCATGGGCATGCACAGAGTAGGGGCGGCTTGCATTATTCTTGAACACCACAGTTATGATATCACCAACCTCTCCTCTAAGAAGTGGACCTAATATATTCAAAAGAAGAAAAAGTCTCATCAGTGGAGTAGTGGAACAGGGACATTAAAGGCATTTAAAGAAGGGGACATACATAGGAACTCCCTAGAATTAGGGGTTTGCCATAAGAAAGGATCCTTCTGAGCTGAAAATCATGACTGGCTTCATTTTTTAATTCAGAAGCACTTAAAGTGATACTGCTACACACAAAAGTGTACTTCATCAACAGAATTGTATCTCCAATTACCCTCACTTTTCCCATCTCAACTCTCTCTAAATAATACCCAAATTTCTAGAGAATCAGGGCTATGAGCAATAACTGTTAATTAGGAGTGAGAGCTTTACAGTACAGAATTGCTGGGCTCTCTTAAAGGGCTAGTGGATGGATCCCTTCTGTACAAGGGCAAAATGATGAAACTCACTGGCCCCCACAAAATTGAAGAAACTGCAGCAATAACTAAACTGGGTGCAAGGCTAATACTGGTTTCCTGTACCATTTTTCTACTTTTTGATATTTTTACATTCCCTTGCCTTTAGCATTAAAAAAATCTATCATCCTCAGAGATCCATAGATATAGCAACCTGGAATAACTTAGTTCAGATTGCAGCAGAATTCATGAATTCCTCCCTTTTATTGCTTATTTTCATGGCTGTTTTATAAAACATGACTATAGTTCCAGTACATCATAAAGAAAAACTGATAATGGGAAATAGGAGGCCTTCCTGATGTAACATAACCCCTCTTGGACCAGCACAGGCTTCTAAACACTAGGAAGAAAGTGGAATTCCCTTACCCAAGATTCCTAAGTGCTCCTCTGGTCCAGTCCTTGGCCGAGGGATCCTGAATGTGCCATCAGTGTATTCCCTGAATACAGCTTTCTTGTATCTGGAACCCAGTAGCCCATCCTTGTTGCTCAGAAAGATGTGACCATAACTAGAGGAATCCAAAGACTGGTATCAGCACTTGGCCCTTAGTTCCTTAAGCCCACCGGGAAGTGAGGTCAGACTCAAGTTCATGTCACAGATAGAAGGAGGGGACCTACCTCTTCTAACATAAGATTCCTGAATATATTGGCTGGATACATGCAACTATAGATGGTAAATTTCAATATCTATTTATGTTATCTTGTTTGTCATCATGAAAATAGGAATTTGTATTAAAATTTATATGGCAAGAACACTGGGATAACAATCAGAAGGCCTGGTCTCTAGCTCTAGCCTCAGTGGTGTCTTAGATGAAAATCATTTTATGAGAGCACAAGGTACATATGGAAGGAAAGTAGTAACTGCTTCTGCTGCTGGAGGGTAAGAGATGGGGACAAGTAGAAATCTTACAGATTTCTCCTTATAGGATGCTATCCTATTTACAAATGTCTTTGTTATTTATTTTATCATTTGACATTACCAATAGGCTAGTGAGGTAGGTATGTCCCAGAGGTGGATTCAGAGGTCCAGAAGTGAAAGAACATATCTTCATTGATACATCAGCCAGAAATAGAGCCAGAACTTGAATTCAAGTCTGCTGTTCTTTCTCTATCTCCTTCTAGTCAAGTTATTTCTAGTATACCACATCATTTTAAAGATGAGTAAACCAAGGCTCAGAAAAGTGTAGTCACTTTTTCTAGGTAGGGTGCATAACAAGTTAGAAAATGGGCTTCAACCTTTAATAACCAACATAAAAAGCAAGAATTGGCAAGTGAGAGTACCAAAAATAAATTCTATTGGAAATTGTTAAGCTGTACCTCAATTTCTATTCTTCCCTTTTTCTTTTATAGTAGTAGAATCACCTACGTTTTAGTTGAGTGCATGGCTGCCAAACAAGAAACTACACTTCCCAAACTTTCTTGTGCCTAGGTATGGCCATATGGACAAGTTTAGGATAATGGGGTATGTGAGAAAGTAATGTACACAACTGCCAGGTCATCTACACAAGTGCTGCTTTCCTTGGAATTGTTTCCCCTTTCTTGATACATGAGAATGATTACAATTGGAACAGGCATCCTAATTCCAGAGATGAAGGCAAGTATTATATGTGACTAATTCATCTACTGGCCCTGGACTGCTCATGTTTATTCTATTATGCAAACAAGAAATAAAATTCTAACTTATCTAAGCCACTCTATGTTTTTCTGCCATACAAATTCATCTGTCCCTTAGTGACATTTTTTCAAGGAATAGTTGACTTTGGTGTTTTCAGTTCCTTGAGTAAGTGCTCTATAAAATTTAAGTCCCAATAGAGGTGCTTCTGGCTAACCAAAGGAAAGAGGGTGAAGATTAAGAACACGAGAGTGTGTTCCTAATTTCAACCCCACAGTACAGCAATATAGAAGAAGCAATGAATTCCACTTTACCTGCATTCTACTCCCTGTACCAAAGACTAGATGTTGGTATCTAATCTCTGTTGGTATCTTATTAGGTTAAGTCCTTCCTTCTTTCAGAATCTCAGTAGCCTCCTTATTTCTAAAATGATACAGCTTCTGAAAGTGTGACTTCTTTTCTGAAGCCTTACCTGTCCTTCTCAGACTGGTTATGCCATTCCAGTTCCCAGCTTCTGTCAGGGCAATAGTCCCATTCTACCTCTTCTGCCATGATATAGTAGACTCTTGCAGCCTGGTAACGTTGGCGAGGGACAGCTTGGTGGGCAGGACACTGGGAGACATTATAGATAGCCTTCATCCCTGCTTCTCTATGGCTGCCTTCCTGGCAGTAAATCTCAAATGTCCCTGAGAAAGAAGAAAGAACAAAACCTTAATCAGAAAGCCCCTGTAGGAACCTGGGGGATTTCATGCTTCTCTCTAGGCATACTGCAGAGAATGGGTACTTTCAGATAAGATTAATCTATGCATAACATAAAAATTATTACAAATATATTGAGAGCAATGGGCACAAAGGTTAAGAGTTCTAGCTCCAAATATGCACTGTCTGGGTTTAAAACTAAACTCTGCCACTACAATGACCAGTTCTCCCATATTTATCCATGTCTTTCTAAGTTTTAAACCTAAAAGTCTCAAATCCCTGGAAACTTCTCAGTTATTAACAAACTAGGATGTCTGGTAACCTTATCTGACACATTAGCTGTATAATCTTGAGGCAATTTTTACACCTCTGTATATTTCAGTTCCCTTATGGTAAAATGGGCATAATTTCAGTTACTTCATTGGGTTGTTATAGAATTAAACAGAATAATATACATGCATTGCTTAGCATAGTATATAGTAAACATTCAATAAGTGAAGCTGTAAATAATTAACTGAAACTGTAATAATAATTATTCCAAGAAAGGTCTTGACCAGTTGTCTGTCTTTTTAACCATGTAGCAAAGAAATAAAGGTGGGCTTAAATAGATATATGAAAAAATGAACCTCTTGCTAAGTGAAATAAATTAGATGGAAAAGGACAAGAACCATGCAATTTCACTCATATATGGAATATAAAACAAAAAAGTAATTAAAAACAAACTCATAGACACAGACATTACAGTTGTTACCAGGCAGGGAGATGGGAGGAAGATGAAGAGAGTAAAGGGAGTCAAATATATGCTGATGGAGGGAGACTAGACTATGGTCAGGGAGCATACAATGGAGTATACAGATGTTGTATCCTAAAGTTGTAAACCTGAAGGGAGAGGTCCAAGATAGCAGAGGAGTGAGTGGGAGTTATACCAACCACCTTCCAGGACTAATCTAGAATTATAACTAAGTTGGTGGAGAAATTGTCTGGAACAAACAATTGAACAAGAGTTAGAGAGAAGCCTTATAATCATGGACAGACAGAAGAAACAGTTTCAGTACAATGTGACTGTTAAGGAGTACACAAGAGATGCATGAGGGCTGGCTGGGCACCCACAGGTGGCAGCTGAAGTGCTGGAGGGATATCTAAGTGGCTGGTTGGATCCCCCTAAGAAATGTGAGGTCTAAATCCTAAGCTGGGATCCCCAGCTAGAGCACCAGAGCCCTAAAAGTACACAGATAACATCCAGCTGCGAAGAGCAGCAGGGTTTCTCTATGTCAGACATGGACAGCTGGAGACACAAAGAGTCATTTAAAGGGCCAATGCATAAATTTTCATTTGCAGCCACTTACCCTGTGCTCTGGCAAAGGCAGAAGGGCACAATGGACTAGAGATGCTTCAGGAGAGACTGGGGGTGGAGGTTTTGGGGAGAGAACTGAGGGAGTAGCTGCCAGGATCCCTGTGCTGAGCCATCACCCATACTGCAGGAGCTATCATGCTCAGTCAGTCCACTCCCCTTCAAATGGCAGCAGCCTGAGGGGAAGCAATAGCCCAACTCCAGGGGGATTTCTGCCCCACCTATGGTGCTTAAGCTTGACAGCTGAGTGCAGAGTGACTAGTTTAACAGCTGAAGGAGTCAGCCACAGATGGTGGATCCCTTGTAGTCTCAAACAGGCTGCCTAAGACCAGACTGGGACACCATTTGACATTAGCACAGGTGAATCCAGAAAAATAAAACAGTGGTAAATACTAGATGCTACCAAGATCAAATCTACAGCGGTCTTCTCCGTGATTTGCAATATTTTTGTTCCTGTATAGCTTTTTAAAAAGATTTTATTTATTTTTGGAGAAAGGAAAAGGGAGGGAGAAAGAGAGAGAAACATCAGTGCATGAGAGATACAGTAATCCATTGCCTTTCACACTCTCCCAACTGGGGACCTGACCCGCAACCCAGGCATGTACCCTAACTGGGAATTGAACCAGTGGTTTTTCAGTTCACAGGCCAGTGCTTAATCCAATGACCAACCCCTTCCAGAGTATCCTGCAGAGCTTTTAAACATTCATTTATTGTCCTTCAAGTTTGTGCATATTAAGTCACTAAATGTTTATTTTAATACATATATTTTGCTCCTCCCTTCTCTTGTCCCATTTCACCTTATTGTTTCCTCTTATTATTTTTGTCTTAAATTTTGTTTTCTCTCTCACTACAACTTGTTTCTAGTCTACACTCTTACTATTTCTCCCCCATCCAGCCTCTCAAAACCGATTTTCTTGTCAAAGGTCATCTCACATTCTTTTTTCCACTTTTAAAATACCCACATTCTTTCTCCATCTTTAACAATTTTTGTTTGTTGGTTGTAAATAGCATAGTTGTTGTTGCATTTTTTCAATTTTATCTTTAGAGCTTCACTATTTTTGTATTTCAAATCTCAAATTTCACCATTCTCCTCTCCTACTCTTTTATCTCAAATTTTAATATTTTTCCTGTCTTAGCCTATTTTCCTTCTTTTTCTTTTTCATCCTGCACTTTTTTCCTTTTCCTTTTTGTCTCAAATTTCAACTTTTCCCTGTCTTAGCCTGTTTTGTTTTTGCTCACTCTTAGTATATCTTCTCCCTCTATCATCTCAAAATCACTTCCCTTTCCTCTAGACATCTCTTAAGCTTTTCTTTCATTTTTTACCTCTTACTCACATTTCACCAATATTAATTTTAGCTCATGTGTTGTTCATAGTGCTGTGATGGTTCTTTTCACCATTTGGTTCTTATTTTTAATTGTGTATTTAGTTTTTTTTTCTTTTTCTTTTTCTTTTTCACTTTATTTTATTTTTTTAAATTTCTGTTTAATCTTAATGCTGTATGCTTCCCTTCTCTCACTATACTCTGCCTTCTTCATTCCCTATTTTATTTATGATGTAAATTTTACTTTCTCTCTTCACATTGCTCCAAACCTTATTCTTATTAGTGCTCTTCCCTCTACCCTCTCAAAATCATTTTTCTTACAGTAGGTCATTTCATATTTTCTCTTTTTTTTAATAGTCTTAATCTCTTTACACCTTTATTAATACTGATTCATTTGCTGTTGATAGTGGGATTGTGTGTGGGAGTTATTTCTGCAGGTATGGGTTTGTTTCCTCAGCTTTGTGGTTCCTGGTAGCATGTACATAACAGCATACAAGATGTGGTGGGTGGAGTGACTATCAGTCAACCAGATGGAGGGAAGAAGCCACCAAAGAACAACCCAACAATGATAAAAAACAAATTACATCCAGAGAGACAACATAAATGGCATAAAGGACATCCCCAGAGCATCAAGTTCAGGTGATCAAGGAGACTACACCACTGAATCCCACAGGTCTCTTAGCATAGAAGTTCACCCCACAAAGAAAGAGAGTCAAAGCATATCAATTTAAGAAGCAGAAGCAAATAAGAAAAGTGTCTCCTAAAATGGGGAGACAAATAACCCCCAATTGAAAGGAAAGAAGGAATCCCCAGAAAGAGTGCTAAATGAAATAGAGGGAAATAAACTATCAAATATTGAATTCAAAATTATGGTTATAAGGAAGCTCAATGAGCTAAGAACTGCAAAAACTACAGGGAAACTGCAAGAAACTCACTGCAAACTACATTAAAATGAAAAAAGTCATAGAAACTATCAATAAGAGGCAGGAGGAAATGAAATATACAATTTATGAATTGAAGTACACAGTAGGAGGAATCAAAAGCAGGCTAGGTGAAGTAGAGGATTGAATCAGTGAGCTGGAGGACAAAGAAGAAAAAAAACTCACAGAAAGAGCAAGAAAAGGAAAAAAAAGACTAAAAAAGAATGAAGATGAGTTAAGAGAACTGCAGGACAACGTGAAATGTAGTAATATCCACATAACAGGCATACCAGAAGGAGAAGAAAAGGAGCGAGGAACAGAAAACCTGTTCGAAAAAGTAATGATGGAAAACTTCCCTAATTTGATGAGAGCAAAAGTCACACAACTCCAGGAAGCACAGAGGGTCCCAATCAAAATGAACCCACAGAGGCCCACTCTAAGATACATCATAATTAAAATGGCAAAAATGAATGACAGAGAGAATCTTAAAGGCAGCAAGGGAAAAACAAGAAGTAACATACAAGGGAGCCCCAATGAGGCTGGCAACTGAATTCTGAACAGAATCACTACAAGCCAGAAGACAATGGCCCGAAACATTTCAAGTAATGAAAACTGAAGTCCTGCAACCAAGACTATTCTACCCAGCAAGACTTTCATTTAAAATTGAAGGGGAAATAAGGAGTTTCCCAAACAAAAGAAGGCTAAAAGAGTACACCTCCACCAAACCAGTATTGCAAGATATACTAAGGGGACTGCTATAAGAAGATGGAGGAAAATGAGTGAGAAGAGAGGAACACAGGTACAAAGGGGGAAATGGTAATGAATAAGTACCTATCAATAGTAACTTTAAATGTAAATGGACCACATGCTCTAATCAAAAGACACAGGGTAGCTGAATGTATAAGAAAACATGACTAGTTTATATGCTGCTCATAAGAGACCCATCTCAGAACAAAAGACCTACACAGAATGAAAGTGAAGGGTTGGAAAAAATATTCCAAGCAAATGGACAGGAAAAAAATGCTGGGGTAGCAATACTTATATCAGACAATATAGACTTCAAAACAAAGGCCATAAAAAGAGACCCAGAAGGTCACTTCATAATACTCAAGGGAAGAATCCATCTAGAAGACATGAACATTATAAACATATATGCACCCAACACAGGAGCACCCAAATATAACTTCAACGATTCTCCACATAAGATCCAATATTATCTTTAACAAATATAATGTAGAGCACATTGCTTCCTTGCTTTAAATGTTACATTTATACTCAGAATACAATCGAAACTACTGACTATGGTCAACAAAGCCTGACACTTTGGCAAGTCTCTGGCCAACCTGTACGACCTTATGTTATCTCACTCTTCTCCTAGCTCACTACATTCTAAACATACTGGCCTTCTTTCTGACCCTAAAACAAGCCATGCTTTCTCCTACCTTTGGGTATTTGTACTCACTCTATCTCTGTTTGAAACATTCTGCTCAGATATATTCATATAGCTCCTTTCTGCTCATGATTCAGGTCTCTGAGTAAATGTTACTTTCTCCAAAAAGGCCTTCCCTAAATACCTTTTCTAAAGTAATCACTTTATCATATCATTGTATTTTTTCCTTTTTAATATATTTTATTGATTATGCCTTTAAAGTTGTCCCATTTTCCCCCTCTTCATTCCCGTTCACCCTGCACACCCCTCTCCCACCATTCCCCACCTTTAGTTTATGTCCATGTGTCACAAGTTCTTTAGATTCTATATTTCCCATACTATTCTTGCCCTCCCCATCTATTTTCTACCTACCATCTATGCTACTGATTCTCTGTACCTTCTCCCCCCTTCTCCTCCTCCCACTACCCTGTTGCTACCCCTCCATGTGATCTCCATTTCTATGGTTCCACTCCTGATCTAGCTGTCCTCTTAGTTTGCTTTTGTTTTAGGTATGGTTGTTAATAATTTCAAGTATGCTGTCCTTTCATTGTTCATATTTTTTATCTTCTTTTTCTTAGATAAGTCCCTTTCACATTTCATATAATAAGGGCTTGGTGAGGATGAACTCCTTTAACTTGTACTTATCTGAGAAACACTTTATCTTCCCTTCCATTCTAAATGAAAGCTTTGCTGGATAGATCAATCTTGGTTGTAGGTCTTTGGATTTCATGACTTGGAATACCTCTTTCCAGCCCCTTCTTGCCTGTAAGGTCTCTTTTGAGAAATCAGCTGACAGTCTGATGGTCACTCCTTTGTAGGTGACTGTCCCCTTATCTCTTGCTGCTTCTAAGATTCTCTCCTTCATTTTAATCTTGGCTAATGTAACTATGATGTGCCTTGGTGTGTTCCTTCTTGGGTCCAACTTCTTTGGGACTCTCTGAGCTTCCTGGAATTCCTGGAAGTCTATTTCCTTTGCCAGAATGGGGAAGTTCTCCTTTATTATTTGTTCAAATAAGTTTTCCACTGGTGGCTGTTCCTTTCCCCCTTCTTGTACCCCTATAATTCGGATGTTGGAATGTTTAAAGACGTCCTGGACATTCCTAAGCCTCTCCTCATTGTTTTGAATTCTTGTTTCTTCATATTTTCCTGTTTGGTCATTTTTTTCTTTCTTCTGGTCCACTCCCTTAATTTGAGTCCCAGTTTCCTTTCCATCACTATTGGTTCCCTGTGCATTTCCCTTCATTTCACTTAGTTTAGCCTTCATTTGTTCATTTAATTTGTGACTAAAATCAACCAGTTCTGTGAGCATCCTGATCACCAGTGGTTTAAACTCTACATCTGATAGGTTGGCTATCTGTTGGTCACTTAGAAGTATTGGCTCTGGGGCTTTGAGCTGTTCTTCTTGAGCCATAATATTTTGGTCTGTTCGCACCTGTTCTGCTTGAGGTGTGGAGCCTAGGTGTTCACCAGGGTGGGGCGACCCAGTGGCTGGGTTGTGATGCTGTATGTGAGGGAGGGGTCAGAGAGGAACAGTGGCATTTGTTCCACTCTCTCTCGGATTTTGGTCCCCTCTGCTGCTTCCCACAAGCAAACCTGGCCCCCTTGGTGCTGGCTCTTGAGAGTGTGGGCCTATGCACCTTCCAGGACCCTGTGGGTCTCTCCTACAAACTCTCTGTGAGCCTGGGAGCCTCTCCCAGAACCTCAACCCTGAAAGTCTTTCCAATTGGTGCTTTCAGGCTCTAATTTTTGTTGCTGGGGCCCTAGCCTGTGTGGTCTGTCTCACTGCTCGCTCCTTCACTTGGTTTATCTGTGCATGAATGTGTGACCATGATAAGCCAGCCCTCATTAGGGGCCCTCATTAGGTTCGCCCATTGCCACCCCACACCTGGGATCTGCCAATCACTGTCTGCACTCCTGGGTCTGTCTGGCTGATCTTTCCTGTGCAACCCCGCTCTGCCAGTCACTGACTCTACCCCTCTTACTGGTCTGGCTGAATAGTTCGTTGTTGTCGGACTTCCATACAATTCAATTTTCTGTGTTTTGGTTGCATTCTTGTTACTAAAACTTTATTGTCTTTAAACTTGGTTGTGCAAGGAGGCACAGTGTTTTCACCTACACCTCCATCTTGGCCAGAAGTCATATCATTGTATTTTATTTCCTTCATAATATAGATCATGATCTGAAATGATCTTATTTTATGTATGTGTTTTATGTGTTTATTGCAGATAATCCCTCACAGTAGTGATCATGTCTATCTTTTTACTCCCCTTCTCTAGACTTAGCACATGAATCATGTGCAATAAGTGTGTTGAGTGAATAAATATTTTTGCAAATGAATGACTGGATTACACTATCAAAAAGCCATGCTTCAAGGATTGATGTGGAGAAGAAAGTGTGATTAACTGGAGAGGATGGAATCAAATAGAAGACATTTGGGGAAAGTCATGTGACCTTGGACTAACACATTATCTGCGTTTTCTCATAGGGACATTGCTGCCTAGGCTACTTCTATTTTTAACACTTTTTTGCCTTGGTGTTTGAGTCTCCTTCTCCCACTTTGACCAATTATTTTCCACCTCCTTATTCTGGCTTTTCCCCCCTACCTCTTTACTGTGTATTTTTGCCTTAAGTTTTCCTTCCTATCACTTTATATATGCATATACTTGAACTGTGAGAATATCTAAATCATTCTAATTCTATAAGCTTTAAATTTCTATTCACAACTACCTACTGTGAAACCTACATGACCTAGATTTCACCAGGATCTTAAATTTAGCATACCCCCAAAGGAGAACTTTTGGCCAAAATCTTACTACCCCGCCCATGCTTTCCTATTTGCTCACTTGATTAAAGATACCACATCTAGGGCACAAGCTAGAAACCTCAGACATCCTTTTTCCTGTGTAGCACCTCAACAAAGCCCAGTCATCCCTCTTAAATATCCCTTAAACTCTTCCCCTGCTCACCATTGCTATTGTTCCCACTCATCAGCAGGGCTCTCATCTTCTCTTGCAAGAGCCTGCTATTCAACTTTCCCTTAAAACTTACTTCTTGGTATTCCTCAATAGAGCAGGTATTAGAATTCTGCATGAGACTATTCTTCATTGCTTAATAATATCCTACATATTTCAGAAAGTTTTAGCATCTCTGACTCTCAACCTTTAAACAACAGCATAGCTATCACCATATTCCCAGTCATGTAGCTAAAAGTACCTTTATACATTTCCAAACACCTTTTACCATATTAGCTTGAGTTGACAAATATTGAATCAAATAAGTCTATGAAACATTCTCCACATAGATACTGTTTCCAAGCTACTGCCTGTATGGTTTATACTGCCTAAAATTTCTTCCTCACAACCATCCCCTATCTTTGCCTGGTAACAGTTTACTTATTCTTAAAAGGTCAATTTGAATGTCTGCTTTCAGGAAAACTTTACAAGTCAGGCAGAAATTATTATAGCTTCCTGTGTGTTACCATAGCCCTTGGCAGACAACATCATCATAGCCTTATGAATATTGTTTACATACCTATCTCCCTCTCACACTAAATGTTAACTGCCTTATTCATCCTCACATCCCTAATATTCATACCAATAGGTGAAAGGAAACAGATAACTATACTATGGGGAAAATGTAATTGTAATAGAAAAGGAAAATAAAAGAAAGAAAAACAGAAAGACAAGGAGAGAAAAAAGTTACAGATTGAAGAAAACAGGAAGAAAGAAGAAAAAAGAGAAAGGAAGACAAAAATAAAGAAAGGGACTGAAAGAGAAGAAAAGATGAAGGATAAGAAAATGAAGGAAAGAAGAAAGTATAAAGAAGAAAAAGGAAAAGAGGTATAAAAAGAGACAAGAAAAAACAAAAATAAAGTATAAAATAGGAAAAGGGAAAATGAGAGATGAGAGGAAAGGAGAAAATACATTGCTCTACCCTTTTTATCTGCCACTTTTCCTGGCTATTAAAGCTCTACTATCAGTAGTTCTGTTCAACAGTTGATTTATATATTATACAGTATATTTTAAGCACAACATGTCATTTCTATTCAATGAAATATAGGCTTATTAAAATTTGAAGCACAGCAAAAAGAGGATAAAAAATTACCAAAAAACCCACACAACTGAAACACTCTGAACAGTTCGCTGAGTTTTTTCTGAGTACTTGTTTCTCTATTTTGTTAAACATAATTGTGAGCCCCCAGCACGCAGCATCTTCAATCTCTCTGGTGATGTATTTAAGTAATCCAAAAAGTTGCACTATTACATATGTATATTTAACAATCTCCATCACTATTCCTTTTTCTAGAATCCTAAAGCAATATTCTGATCCTGGCTTTTCCATTAACTGAGTACTTTTGCCCTGTCTTTAGAGAGCTACTCACAATGATCTCTCTCAGTCTCAATCAGAGAGCAAGCCCCCAGGAGAAGAATGAAGGAAACCTCAGATTCAATATATCATCTAGAAGGAAGAATCAGTAGGAGTTGATGAAGAATGGGTAAGAAGAAAATGAAGAAAAATAGAGCCAACATGTCTAATCTGAACAAAGCATTTTCCCTTTTCAGGTCTCTGTCTCTTCCTCCCATTAATAAAATAAGTGAATTAATTATCTTAAAGGTCTATGGCTGGAGTGGCTCAATGGATTGAGCACTGGCCTGCAAATGAAGGGGTCACTGGTTCAATTCCTAGTCAGGGTACATGCCTAGGCTGCAGGCCAGGTCCCCAGTAGGAGGCGTGTGAGAGGCAACCACACACTAATGTTTTTCTTCCTCTCTCCCTCATTCCCCTCTCTAAAAATAAGTAAATAAAATCTTTTTTTATAAAGATTATCTTAAAGGGGTTCTACCATTTCCAACATTCTATGACTCGAGAACTCTTCAGAAAGCAGAAAGAGTTTGAAAGGTCTGGAAAATGCAATGGTAAGATAAATTCTGACTTTTGCTGGTAAGAAAACTTTGGAATCCTGACAAAGCATAACTTTTCAAGCTTTTACTCTTATAAACCTATTCGCATCTTCTCCTCCCCATACCAGATCAGAATGTTTTTAAGCAATCTAAGACCACCATGCTTGGGTCTCAGTGTGGCAAAAAATAATTTCACTCATCCAAAGTAAGAGCAAGCCCTGGGGAGGCACATAGACATGGCTGCAGAGCCTGCCTAATTTTCTAGGAAGGAAATTAAGCCTAGGATTTGGCTTTGGGACCAAGGTTCAAGAGAAAGGTCTTTATTTAGAAGTTCCTCACAGGCCTCACTAAAAGCACTTGTTTCTGTTGTTTCTTCCAGCTCTATTAACTACTGTTTTTAATTTGCTAAATTCTCTCCCAGACCAAAAAAAAATACCCAAGGTAGATGAGCAAAAATGAGAACCCAGATGTCTGTGGAGACCAGCTTTATGTCAAATGCCTATTGAACCCAGTGCCAGGATGAAATTAATAAATTGCCAAGGAGACTTGTTTTGCTTGGGGATTTTTTTTTCAAATACAAGTGGAATCTACAGAACTAAAATAAAGTTTAGTGGGAAATGCATGTAACTGACAGATTTTCCTTATAAATACTATTGCCATCTACTGCCTAGAAAAAGTATATACCTTAGGAACTGCAAAATCAAATTATTGCTGCATTATTAAATGTTAAATGTAGATGGAATCTGAAGAAACATTCAAGTCAAATTCCTTAGTGAAAGAGAACGAGAGAAGGAAATGGAGAGACACAGAGAGAGAGAGAGAGGGAGAAGGCATAGAGGGAGAAAAAGAGGAAAGAAAGGGGAAGGAGGGAATGGGATGGACAGAGAGAGAAAGAAATCATTCCACAGAGAGAGGAGTGATTAGACCAAAGTTAAACAGCAAGTTACTGAAAGAGCCTAGACTAGAAGTTTCTGTGCTCTGATTCTTGGTCTAAAATGGTTACAGCTAACCCCCACCTAATTCCCAACCAGATTTTGCAGAAATCCTCACAGAATACCAGAGTTGGAAGTGCTTATAGGTACATCTGATGGACCTCCCTGCACCAAAGAACTGTATGAAATCTCTAGATGAATAAGGAGTTACATGGCCAAGTCCACCCTCTGCATGTATAAAAATTGTCCCTTTTATTGTTCACATTGTTACAGATGTCTCCCAATTCCCACCTTTGCCCTCCTTCACCCAGCCCCCACTTTTCTCCATGGCCTTCACCACATTGTTGTCTGTGTCCATGGACCATGCATATATGCACGTGTTCTTTGGTTAATCTCTCCCAGTGCCCTCTACCACCCTCCTGACCCCAGGCAGCATCCTTATTTCTCAAATGTTGTTCCAGAAAGAGCTTCCTTAGTATTTCACTCTAATTTGCCTACAGCCAAGATGATAATCCAAATAACCACCACATGGACTGCATATTGAGGAGGGAGAAGGCAACTGTGATTTGAAAATTTCCTAAATACCCTCCACAAGAACCTTCTTTTCTTTTCACCAGCCCCCCTCACCAAGCCCCATGCCCAACAAAGCCTCTCAGCACAGGGCCAGCTGCTAAGGTACTTACCGGGGTTGTCAGGCTGCATGATGGCCATGGCAAAGGTGTGAGGAAAGAGCATGGCAGCACTCTTTCTCATGCCCTGAAGCTGCACAGTGTTGCCCTGGAACATGACACTATGCACATCACTCTCTGTGCCCAGGCCGAGCAAGTGCCAGGCCACTGTGTCACCTTTGCACATGTCCAGCCTGGGCAGGTTAGAGAATAGAAACCCATTAATAGCTGGAAAACAAAAACACAAGACAGGACAGGGAGATGAAACCAGGCTACTCGGGCACCGGCCAGCAGCATGGAATCACCTCTGCACTATAAAAAAAAAAAACTTTAAATTTCTGAGTCATCCACAACTCCTCTGCCCTCTCCCCTAAGTCATTTTAGTTCTACTCATGAAGATCTGCCCCTTTGAGATGAGGGCCCAACCAGCCTTTCTGGCCTCATCTACTGATCCTCTTCCACTACACTTCACATCCTTGAAAAACTGAACTACTCTCCACTACTACAACCCCTTCACACATATACAAAAGTACTAACCTCTCTTATTCCCACAGTCTTGAAACTCTCCTTCCTTGGCTTCTGTAGCACCACATTTTCCTTTTTCTCTTACAACCTGTTTGATTGTTCTTTCATCTTTTTCTCATTATCCATCCCTCTGTAAAGTGTTGGGGTTCTCCAAGTTTTCATATTCTGTTTTCAAACTATGTCCTCTTTTCTTCTATGTTACTACTGCTCTGGCTCTAGCCCTCACCATCTCTGGCCTGAACTCCTGCAAAAGCCTCATTCCTGGTACCCCTACCTTCAGTCCATCCTCCAACTTCTTCTCACACACAATTATCCTGTGAGCTCTACTCACCTCTGTATGCCCAAAGGCTTATTGGACACTTGTTGACTGCACATTCTCTCCCTTGCACTGCAATATATTGTACTTTCCCTCTGGTCTCTCTCCACAGAAAACTGCTACTCATCCATCCATCATGCTCCAACTTAAATGTTACCTCCCCAGTGCAACAGTAATTATCCTGTCTCTGGTTTCCATAAAACTTTTTCTCAACAAAATTCTGCCATATGACTTACCACAGGAGCCAGTGATTTATTTACAGATCTATCTCCCCCACTAGATTGACCTAAGAGGAAGAACATTTTTTTCTGTATATGTATAGCTAAGTACTTAATATGTTACCCAATACTAATCAGGTGTTCCATAAATTCAAACTGGAATGAACTTGGTTTGCAAGATGGTTTTAGTTTTTCCAGCTCACGTAACTGACTTGTAAGAAGTACCAAGAGATGGAGCCAAAAGACAAAACACTTGTTCCTCATTCCTTCGCACCTTCTATACTCCCCTCAAAATATATAGAGAGGCCTGCTTGAAGCTTGCCTGTTTTCAATGTTCCCACATCCACTGGAATTAGCTTTAATGAGTAACCCTATTTGGTAATACCCTGAAATGCTGATGAGAACATTGCTAACCTTCTGATTCTGCTTCACTTACCTACAATGTCTGATTGCAAATCTATTCAGCCTTCAAGACCTAGTTCAAGCACTCCCTTCTTCCAGAAATCCTTTAATTGCATTGTTCCTCATTAATGTTCTCCTCCTTTGAACTCTTAAAATGTCACTTAAAATCTGTTCTACACAATTTAGCATTTAATTATAGTATGCCTTGGGCTCTTTTATATTGTTTTATGGGTGTTAGTTTCATCTCACTGCAAAATGATGAGAGGTCCTTGAAAACTGGGACCATGTCTTTGTATTCATTCACTCATCTGCCCACCTACTCATTGATTGGTAGTTCCTTTGTTCATAATCATTTACTGTGTACTAGACATTGTAGAGGATACAAAGATAAGAAACAAACCATACTCACCTTTAAGGATATTACAGTTTAGCAGAAGTAAAAAACAAATGTAACAATTAACTAAAATATAGGTGGGTATATGAAACTTGCTATTAAAATAGTTTAATAGATATGCAATAGTGTAATAGCTCAGAAGGTGTCATCATCCTGGGTTCAAGTCATAAAAAAAATTGGAGTTACCTTTTGAGTACAGCTTTAGAGAATGAAAAAAATTTCCCCAGACTATGGGCAAAGATGTAAGCAGTGGGGTTTGAACTTCAGGGCAAAGCGTTGCAAAAGCATGAAATTAGAAATGTACAAAGGACATCCATACAGGGGAAAATAGTCCCATTTTGCTGAAGCATGAAGTTGTGGAGCAAGCACAATGGAAGAAAAAGGAGAAGGATATAAGCCTGGAAAATTGTCATCACAGCTTACTCTTCTCAGTCTATAGTGGATTTCTTCTGGGGAATCCTCACTTCACAGTACTTTTATACAGTGCCTCTGATCCTGTGTAACACAGGAAACAGCCCGAGAAAGTGCTAAGTATAAGATCTCTTGTCAGGTTTAATCCCTCAATCTAGCTAATCTCTCGGGTATAGCTTACCAGTAGAATCAATATTTTCAGAGATGGGTCACAATTAAGGTTCAAGTTTACTTATATCCTCTCAGTTGTAGCTCAGAACAAAAGCACTCACTCCCCATACCATGCATCCGATTGGAGTCTTGGAAACCCATGACATCCTCTGAGAGTAGTCGAGAATCCAACATAGCAGCTTCTTGATTGGCATTGCTGTACCAGCTCTTGTTCTCATCCAATACAGTAAAAAGGAGAAAGAATTCTTTATCCACCCCTTTCTGTATGCCCAGTATGGGAGAAGAGAGGGAAAAATGACAAGTTTCAGCAGCTGTAGACTCAGATGCTCCACACCCAATGATCCTTGATTTTTTCCCATTTCCTGTTCCAGACACAGACCCAAGCTCATATCTCCTGACTAGAACTGCAGTTGTTACTTGGCAGTTTTTCTTCAGGTAAACTAAAATAATAGGTGGGTGAAGGAGATCAGAATAAAGTGAAAAGACTGGAAGTGAGGAGTGTACAGAAGGGAGCAGGAACGAAGCACAAGATGTAGGTTATGGAAAAAATACAGAATGTGATAAAAGAGAGCCTATATTCTCCTGGGGAGAAGTAGTAAAAGGTAGCTAGGAGATCAGGGGGAGGGCTCTGGGGGGCTTTGAAAATAAGAGACAAAGTAATTATAATTGTTAATATGCTATTAATTATTATTACTACTACTAACATTTACTGAGTTATTATTATGTACCAGACACTGTGTTAAGCATTTTATATGGATTATTATAATTAATCCTTACAGATACCCAAGATATCTTCTTCCACTGTTAACCCTTTACTATAGATGAAGAAACTGAAGAAGAGAGAAAACTGTGTAATCCAGCAAGACTACACAGCTAGAAATGGTGGGGTGTATCTAAAAGAAGACTAGCAAATACTAAAGATTTAGGAATTTGGAGCAAGGACTAGGGGATACTGAGGCTAAAAAATAGAAAGGATCAAAGACTAAGTATGATGTGTGTTAGTGAGTGAAAGAATAACATGTAAAATAGCTTGAAGTCACCAACTAAATTCTGATTCAATAGCTTGATTATTTTTTTCTATTCTCTCACCTCTAGAATCTAGTTCCATGCTTAACTCCTATTTGGCAACCCTGCCTCATCTTCCTCCCAACAGACTTTCCAGCCAGAAACCTTGGCAATACCTGTTTGCTATCTGCACCCAAAGCACCAGCCTTGCACACTAGTAGAGGGCCCACCAGACCAGAATTTGTATCTCTTATGGGATCTACAGCAGAAAAGTACATCCAGGTGAGACAGGCAGGATCCTGAGCACTGGGGCCTGCATGGGGGGGTACTGTCCATCGATATGTTACTTTCTCAAAGGGCTTGGCCACCAAACCAGGATGGGGTGAGCCTGCAGGGAAAACATGAAATTCATTACTTATATGGATTAGAATAAAGATCATCAACTCCAAAGAGTGAGGTAAAGATCATAAATGACAAAGGCATTTTGGAGTAGCAGCAGGAACAATAACAAGGAATATTGAATATTTAAAAGAATCCTGGGTAAGAGTCAAGACACTAGAGTTTGGTTCCTAGTTCTGCCAAACCTTGTTATATGAACAGGAGAAATTTTAACTTCCCCAAACTTTTTCAAACTCATAAGACCTAGAGGAATAAAAGGGTGTTTTATACTTATTTGGAATACCCCTCACTTGAAAACATACATTTATCTGCTTTTATAGCCCTACCTCTGCTTAAAAATTTCCAGAGTTGGGACCATTTCATCTTTGAGTGGTTCAGAAGAAGGTATCATCATTCTGGGCTTGGGTGATTAAACAAATTATACATAAGGAGTTACCTTTTGAGTACGGCTTTAGAGAATGAAAAAAATTTTCCTCAGGCTGGAGGCATGGTATTAATTTATCTATTTACTCATTGTTCCTAACTCTTTAAATTTTCAAACATACAGAAAAAATGTGAAAGTTAGTATAATAATCACCCTACCACCTGGAGTTGATTGTTAACATTTTGCATTTTTTAATTCATCTACATTTATATGTATGTATATCTACACATAAATAAACACAGTTTTTGTTTGTTTGCTTTTGCTAAATCATTTGGAAGTAATATGCAAGCATCATGACATTCTATTTCCAAACAATCAGTAAGCATTTCCTGTATTACCACAATAACATTATCACACCTAAAAAATACCCTAATATCACTAATATCCAGTCTATAGTAAAAATTTTTTAAATATCTCCAAAATGTCCCTTAAGACTACTTTTTAATAAACAGGATCAGACAAGGTTTGCATGTTGCCCTTGGTGGTGTCTCCTTAATTTTTTTCCCTGTGACATTGACTTCTTAAGTGGACTAGACCAGTTGCCTTGTAGGATGTTCTTTCAGTACAGATTTGTAACTTTGCTCTTTATGATTTTATTATGTTTGATATTTTGGTTTTGGATTAGCATCTGTTAGTAATATTTTCAGAGCAAACAAGAAACTAATTACTCAATAATCTCATTTCTATTTCCCTCCTGATATAGTAATCCAAACCATATGTATGTATTAATTTCATGCATCAAATGATTTACAATATTGTATTTGTATCTCTTATGGGA
Organism: Artibeus jamaicensis; assembly: GCF_021234435.1. Lineage (NCBI taxonomy): Eukaryota > Metazoa > Chordata > Mammalia > Chiroptera > Phyllostomidae > Artibeus > Artibeus jamaicensis. Next base: position 1,428,494 of record NW_026521840.1, on the reverse strand, counting down.
TCTACAGCAGAAAGAAATATATATAATTTATTTATAATTAAATAATTTTATTTAATTATAAAATAATTTAAAAATTACATGTATAAACAAGAGGATAAGGTAAATATATTACAGTAAATCCATGGATGGAGTATTAAATAGTCATTAAAAGATTTATAGTATCATTGTGGGATGGAAAAATGGACAAAATATAATGGTAACTGAAAATATGACATAAAAGTGTACAAACAATATGATCTCAAATCTATAAATATATAGATTTTTTATTTTTTATTTATTTATTTTTTAGATTTTATTTATCTTTAGAAGGGAAGGGAGAGAGGGAGAGAAATATCAATGTATGGTTTCTTCTCAGGTGTCCCCTGCTGGGAACTGGCCCCTGCTGAGAACTGGCTTGCAACCTAGGCATGTGCCCTGACTGGGAATCAAATCGTGATCCTTTGGTTCGCAGGCCCCATGCTCAATCCACCGAGCTACACCAGCCAGGGCAATTATATAGATTTTTATAAGCACAGAAAAATATTTAAAGGTATATCAAAATATAATGGCAATTTATCTATGGATGATTTTAGTTATTTTATCATTTTCACATTTTCAAAATTCATAATACATATTTGTTATTTTTATAATCAGAAAATATTTAAAATATATCTTTTATTGAGTCCAGCTCTGCCTTGCTATAATATCATACATTTATTCAACAATATCCATACATGCCTATTAATTCTGCCTCCTTTTCCCTCCTTCACTCTGTATTTATTTTTCCTCTAGACCTACCTTCTATTACCTGCAACCCACATTAGTTGGAGACCCTGCCTGCTCACCATCATTGTACATAGTTCCCTCGTAGTCTTTCTCATAAAACACCCCATGAGGCTGTATACTGAATGGCTGGGAGGCACGATTGTAGAACATCACCTGGATGGTGTCACCCACCTCAGCCCTGATTACAGGCCCTGTTAAATGGGAAGGAGAAACAATGGAAATGAGAACAGGCATGACAAAGGATGATGGAAATAGAAAAAAGGAAGGGAAAGAAAAGGAATGTGAAAAAGATAGGAAACTTCTTTCTTTACAATAAGAATAATCCCTTCCAAGTACATCAAAATTTATAGCCATGAAAAACACATTAAAATCTGTTATCTCATTTTGATCCTGAAATATCATTCCAAGGTATACAGGGCAGGGGATATTTTCATTTTACAGATGAAGAAACTGCAGCTCAGAAAGGTGGAACTGATCTCAAATTCAAATGGTTAGGAACACAGGCAGGACCTAAAGCTAGGGCTGAGGTGCTACTACATCACCGTCAAGTCCAATTCTATTTCTCCTGCTTTTATTGCCCCAGTGTCCACAGTTGCATTTCCTCAAAGGACCCATCTAAATATCCAAGCTTGCCTCAATTCTAAGTAGATTTTGAACATATAAAATTATTATATCTTCTATCAAGGCCCTGGACTAACTAGCCTAGCCATGACCACTGGATTTTTGCTCCTCTACCTACCATCTCTAACTAGAATAGGTCGCTTTTGAGACCAACCAGAAATAGCAAGACAACCTGAGGATTTCTGCTGACTGTAACCCCAGTTCAGAGTTTCTGGAATGGTTTCTACTCAATGTCCACACCTAATGCTTCCCCTCTAATCAAGACTGGGACCAATATGCCACTTATAATAATGGATAAAACAACCAGACAGAAGATGAGTAAATAAATAGGAGACTTAAATAACACAATAAACCAACTAGGTCTAACATATAGAAAACATTGTACCATACAACAACAGATATTCCTTTCAATATATGTTGAGAGGAATACATATTCCTCTCAAGTGCACATGTGACAAATGTGCACATGAGGCTTACCTCAATAGATTTAAAAAGATATCATCTAAATTATCTTCGTCAGCTGAATGGAATAAAGTTTGAAATTAATAAAAAATTAAATTGATAATTTATTAATAAAAATTGTGGAAATTAAACAACACAATTTTTTTGCTGTTTTTTTTTTCTGCCATATTTAAAGACCTCCAGAGGAAGCTCTGTGGACATCCCCTACCATCTTCTGCCCTAGTGTTTAACATATTGTTTCCTAATATTCCTGCTGATGACTTCCTGTCAGTCTGTTTAAATCAAAAATGACATAGAAAGGAGCCCTTCGTTTTCCACAGTCTCATTTTGGATTGTTTTCTCTTCTAGCCCTTAACTTCAGTAGAAACCTCAGAATCAACTGCCCAGGTCTCAGACTCTCCTGAGTCTCCTCTCCTGAGCACCATCATGACAGTCATGAATACAGTAGCCCAGAAATGGAGAGGGAACAACACAATTTTTAAAGAACCAATGGATCAAAGAAAGAATCACACAGAAAATTAGAAAATATATACAGGCAGATGAAAATGAAAACATAACATACCAAAACATGAGAAGCAGTGAAAGTACTGCTAACAGGAAAATTTATAGCTATGAACACTTACATTAAAAAGAAAGAAAGATCTCAAATCAACAACCTAATTTTACAAGTGCATAAACCAGGAAAAAAAAAACCAAACTAAACCCAAAGCTAATAGAAAGAAGAAAATATATAATGATATATGAAATAGAGAATTAGAAAACAATAAAGAAAATCAATAAAACCAAAAGTTGGTTCTTCAAAAAGATCAACAAAAATTGACAAATCCATTTTTTAAATTATTTATTTATTTATTTATTGAGAGGAGAGAGGGAGACAGAAAGAGAGGGAAAGAAACATTAATGTGTGGTTGCTTCTCATGTGCCCCCTACTGGGGACCTGGCCTGCACCCCAGGCATGTACTGTGACCGGGAATCAAACCAGCGACCCTTTGGTTCGCAGGCCAGCACTCAGTCCACTGAGCCACACCAGCCAGGGCATACTGACAAATCTTTAGCTAGATAGACTAAGAAAAAAAGGGATAAAACTCAAATTAATAAAATCAGAGATGAAAGTGGGGACATTACTACCAATCCTACAGAAAGAAAAGATTATAAGAGAGTACTATGAGCAACTGTATACCAACAAATTGAATAACCCAAATGTAACAGATACATTTCAAAAACATAACCCTTTTGCACAAAACACTCATCTATTGGTACTCACTTTGAGAAATGCAGGTCTAGAGTGTGCCTCTGAGCTGCCCCAGGCTCTAGTTTCTAAGTCCTCCCCAGTTATTATGGCTCTAGTCAATTAATTTCATAAGTTAAGGATTCCTCACCCAGGATTCCAAGGTGCTCATCTTCCTCCAGCTGTACCTTTTCTTGGAATGTTTCATCTTGGAAGGCTTCATAACGGACTTTCCAGTAAGTGCCCCCAATTCGGCTGGAGCACTTCTGGAAGAATTTATCTGGGCCACTGTCATATAAGGAGGCAAATGTCACATGATTTAATTGTGTATCAAACAGACTCCAATATGACTCTTGGTCTCATCAAGTTATGGAAATTTATGATTAGGAAAGACCTCAGAGATCATCCAGTTTAGCTTCCACCCATTGGAGGTGACACCACTAACAAAGAATATACAGCTTCTCCTTCAGCCTTTCCAGGTTTAGGGGACTCATTTTCAGAGAGAGCAATCCCTCTTACTGTTGGATACTTTTAATGATTACAGTTATTTTTTTAAGATTTATTTATTTATCTTTAGAGGGGAAGGGAAGGAGAGAGGGAGAGAAACATCAATGTATGGTTGCCTTTCGTGTGTCCCCTGCTGGGAACTGGCCTGCAGGGAACCGGCCTGCAACCCAGGCATGTGCCCTGACTGGGAATCAAACCGCCATTGTCTGGTTCACAGGCCCACACTCAATCCACTGAGCTACACCAGCCAGGGCTGATTACAGTCATTTTTTTTATAGTAGGATGAAATCTTCTTGCTTGTGAGTTCCAGACATTAGCATCAGTCCTGCTCTTCTGAGATGTATAGACTTACATTTGTCCTTAATCATCTTCAGGTACTCAAGATTCTTTCTCCCCTTCATTAAGAATATCCTTAATTCCAAAATGAAAACCCACTCACTCAGAAAACCTGGTTAGATATTCCAGAAGTCATGCTGAGGCCCAAGTACATACTTTCCTGTTTTCTGCAGATTCATTGCATTATTTTTTTTGCCAGAAGAGTAAACATGATTTGGTGCCTTAGGACAGTCCCCCAAACTCTCATAGTCCTCTACCAACTGCCTCTTCTGTAAAAACCTAGAAACACTGATATGTCAGTGAGCAGGTATAACTTAAGGCCTAGCAACTGAATAGGGAACTAACCTGCTCTATTGAGAAGCAGGAGAATTTGGATAAATTCCTCCAAAATGATGGTTATGGAATGGCCACAAGGTAAGTTGCTTCTCCTTCCTACATTTCTCAGAGTCCTTTTTACACTCCTGCTTAAATGCATCCTTCAGACTACAAAAAAGAAAGGAAGGTGCAAGGAGGTAAATAATGAGTAAAATAAAGAAGAGTTGGAAAAATGGCATTTCAATGGATCTGGTCCCACAAGAAAAGGCCTACTTTTCTGAATATGTCTTGGGATTATAGCAGAAACAATCTCAAACACTGCTAGGGCCTTTTGCTGTGGATATGACATAACACTATAAAAAGCTTTGTAGCTCCCCAAAAACAAGCTGTCCAGGGGGCCAAAAGAATTTAGTTAACAGTTGTGCTATTTAACTCCAGTCAGACAATGATTGTGACCCCTAAATGAAAGTGAGAGATTTCTGAGAGGGAGTAGTAGTGTTTAGGACTGAAACCAGTAGGGGAAAGAAGCGTACTGCATCTTACCTGCCTGGCTCCCTCAAATCTTTCCCAGTACTCCCATCATGACCCGTTGGGCCGTAGTCCCACTGAATCTCATGGGCCTCGATGAAGTACTGCCGGACTTTTCCTGTTAGTTGGTTCACTGCAGGGACCACAGAGCAAGACTTGACCTCGTAGAGTGCTTGCATGCCATCTGGAGAAAGAGCATCATGGTTGGCCCCATTTCAACAAACAAATCTTTGATCCAGACAACCCACCTTCCTCTTCCTAGAGTCTCATCCTCGCACCCTCCACTAGACTCTTTACCCCTACCTCCAAATAAGCCATCTTTTCTCACTCCTTAAGAACCTGACTGAAAGGAAGGGAGTCCAGGTGGAAATTAAAGTACTTCTACCTGCTGAACACCACTGATACATTTACCATATGTTCATTCCTTTGCAAAAAACTTACACTATACAAATATCACAGAGGATGAAGTCTGAATATCTGAGTACAAGTCCATACTTTATCAGGGTGTATTAGACCTTAGGCAAGTCAATTTCTAGATGTAAAGTTTAACCCTTGTTTTGTAAATGAGGACACTAGAATATACCACACCAGGTTGGTGGGAGCATCAAATTTAAAAATAAAAAGAGAAATAAGTAATTTTAAAGAGGGAATTTCCCCAAATAATGAAACATCTCCTATACACGGAGATGAAGCTTCAGGTTTAGGACTGTTTTGAAAATGTACATTCTAAGTAGTATCTTCAAAATGTGAGAAAATGTAACATTGAGTTATAGTGGTAATGATGATATTGTCTTATATTTGCTTGACATGTTACAGAGCTCATTCAGATAATTATCTTATTTGAGTCTCATAAAATCTCAAAGAGATTTAAAATTATAAATCAGAAATCTGAGATACAAAAAAGGATGAGGAAAAGATATTGATTTTTATTGAATAAGTATATAGCCCAGGCCCTGTGTCAGGTGCTTTACATATGTTATCTGTTTCAATCCTCATAACCACCCTATGAAACAGACTTTTTTGGAAACAGACTTTTAATGCCTTCTTTCCCAGTTGAAAAAAAAACTCAGGATTAGAGAGGTTAAGTAACTTGCTCAAGATAACACAGCTAGTCAGTAGAGCAATTGAGACTTAACTTCCTATCTTTCAACTGCAAACTTGAATGCTCATTTTATTCTCATATAGTTTGGTCTCAAGATTCTCCTGGTCTTTAAGACTCAAAATCATATTATCTTTCTAAAACCTTATTATAAGTTTATGAGGTAGGAATTGTTTTTACAATCATTCGCTGAAGAAACAAAAGCTCAGAGAAGTGATATGACTTACGAACGCTAACTAAGCCACTGGTGGAACAGGCTTATCTGGCTTTAAGCCTCTATTTGTTCTACTAATGTGCTGCATTTCTAATCTCCATCGGGATTCATACTCACCCAATCACCTCTGGGGCTGAGGGCAGATCCTGGATGATGGATCATGGGTAATGGGTCCCTACTAGGGAAAACCTACCACCTAGACTCATGATCTACCAGTCTATAACTCCTTGCCTAATCAAATCCATTTTCACATACTCATATCAGTTTCCTGACATCCATCTAATTTGCCATATATTAACAAATTCTAGAAAGTGACAGATGAAGAGGATCTTAGAGACTATGTAGACCAAATTTCCCATTTTATAAATGTGGCAGATGATTCCTAGAAATGGAAAGGGACTTTTCTAGTTATTACAGTGAGTTTTTCATGGAGCTGAGACGACAACTGAAACCATCTAATTACTTATCTAGTGCTCTTTCCATTGTCTCATATGTTCCTCTTCTCCCTTGATGCTCTTTAATGCACTGCACCATTACTTTAACCATTCTACCTATGAAAATCATCTTCTACCCATATTTCTGTTGGGTCCCAACTAGAGTGTCAGCACTTGCCCACAGTACTCCATGATCGCCTGCAGAAAACTTATACTTTTTAAACTAATCTCTCCTTTACTCCTGTTCAATAAGCTACAAATAACTTCAGGTCTTAAGTCCTTAGGACTCTGAGCAAATTATATATATCAGCTTAAAAGTCCCCTTATTAATCATCAATCCCTGTACCACCTTATGTTACAGATGAAGATAAAACCCAGAGAGATGTGGCTGAAGTCACCGTTCAAGTTAATGGCTGAGCCAGGAAAGAATATGGGTCCCCAGAATATTAGTCTAGTTTTTCATCCTTTTTTCCTTGTTGTCTCACCTGAAAGACCTATCCAGAATGCCACATTCCTGATGACCATATTGCCACCACCCTCCCATACCTCAAGGGTCAGAGGTGGTGGATCTCACCTCTCAAGTGACTATTCACTTGACAGCTAATTAACCAGGTGCCAAGTTTCTGGGGCACCATCTCAGCAGTCACAAAGGTGGCTGGAAAGATGTGAGCCACATCAGTGCGGTGGCCCCGGATGGTCAGCATTTGTCCATGGAAGAAAGCTGTGTGGATATCTACTTCATTGCCCATGCCAAACAAGTGCCAAGCCACACGCTTCTGTGCACACATGTTCAGCTCTGGTAAGTTCCCAAATACAAAGCCATTGATTGCTGAAAAAGGAAATCCAAAGAAAATATGAGAACTAGGAAAGAACAGCCCAATGGGAAAAAACTTACTCTCTGACAATAATACTAAGTAACATTTACATGAGGTTTTCAAGAGGACACTGTGCTAACAATATCCATTATATCATTTAAATCTCACAGACAATTTTAGAAAACAGTCAGGTATCAATGGTCCTTTGCAAAAAGTGAGAAAATCAAGTCTTAGAGAGGTAAAGTTACTCTCTCCCAAGGCCACAGAGCTATTAACTGGTACAGCCAAGATTCCAACCCAGCAATGTGAGGACACTTTTTAAGGAATGTGGTTTATTTTGTAAGCAATTCTTTCCTTCCAGGCCAATTCCCTTCTAAAATTTCCAATGGACAATTGTCAAATTAGCTGACTAATTACCATGGTTATTATAAGCAATTGGTTTAAAATCCAAAAAAAATTTGACCTGTCCAAGTTATCCCTTACATATTCCCTCTGAGTTTTTACTTCTCCTTGGGACAGTCTGGTTTTGAGCCCACCTTTGTCACCAAAAATAAATAAGTCACTCCCTTAATTAAACAGAAGTAAAACTTTTTTCCCTAAAAATCACTTCTCTGCCTATACCCCAGGGTTTTTGTGCCTTTACTTAGTTTTAAATTTAATTAACATGATGGATTCCCTAATAGGAAACTGTTTTTCTTCACAAAGTGGGAAATTCTTCCAGCTTGCATGAGCATACAGAATCAACACCCTAGGCAGGCAGGGTACCTAATGTAGTCAGACAGATTAGGATTGGATTTTAGCTGTGTGGTTTATTTGCTGTGTAATCCTCAGTTTCCCCATAGGTAAAAACAAGGTAAAACCACCTGCTACTTCTGGTCCTTGTAAGGATTAAAAAGGACTGATATGTGAAAGCACCCACCAAATGCTAGACCCTGAAGAGACCCTTCATCCGTGTTTACTGTTAGTGTGGCCACTGCATCCCAGCTCACCATGCATCCTATTACTCTCTTGAAAGGACTCATCTTCTTTGTCCACTGAGGCAGGGTCTGAGCAGTAAGTGGCAATATTCTCATTGATATGCCAACTAAGATTCTCATCTACCACACTGAAGAGCAGGAAGAAGTAACTGTCCACGTCTTGCCGCCGAGGAGGGGAGTTCCCATTCAAGGTTCCTAGTACAAGGAAGAAAGGTGCCCTTAAGAACCTCCTATCCTTAGCAACAGTAAACTCCAAGGGGTATTCATAAGAAATAAATAGGAAGAGAGGTAGCCTAATGAACAAACTGAACTAACAAGGAAAGTGGGGGCAGAGTCATAGAGAGAGAGTAGGAGGACAGCTATTGGTGGAAAGTTAGGGGATGGAAAGATTGAGCAAAAAGGACAAAGGACTCATGGACATGGACAACAGGTTGGTGATTGCTGAGGGGAGGGGGATGTATGGAGGTTACAGTAATGGTAACCTTTTTCCAATGGTAATGGAAAAAATACAGTAAACATGTTTTTAAAACAGTTTGTCAGCAACAGAAAAACAGATGGAGACTTCCCCAACCAGGGCCTTATCTGACCATACTCTTGTAACACCTGGGTCTTCAGGCCTTACTACATCTTAAACATAGACTGTTCCCAACCACGTCCACAATCCTTCCCAAATCCTGATGACTATACTTTCAATACTATCCAAACTTAAACTCTTATGACATAATTTACTTTTATGTGACTTGACCCCCATCATTACTAATTCAAATTTTTAAGTGATTAGAAACAAGTTTTAAAAGTAGAAAAGGGTTTTTTTTTTATTAGGAAAAGAAGGTAATATAATAGAAAAAATAGTGAAAAGGGCCTGGACAGTGTGGCTCAGTTGGGTGAGCATCATCCCCACAAACCAAAAGGTCACAGGTTCAATTCCTGGTCAAGGCACTTACCCAGATTGCAGGTTTGGTCCCAGTTAGGGCGAGTACAAGAGGTAACCAATTTATGTTTCTCTCTCACATTGATGTTTTTCTCCCTCTCTCTTTCCCTCCCTTCCCTTCTCTTTAAAATCAACAAGCATGTTCTCACGTGAGGATTAAAAAATAGTGAAAATGGACTTTGGCATTGTTTATTCCTGCTGATAAACAATGGTTCTAAATGAACACTCCTCAGGTTGCTGTTAACATGTACGCAGTTCAACTATATCACTGCTTCCCATAGATATTCCAAACTGCATCTCATAGCTCACCCTTGGAGCCTATACCTCTTTTACAGGTGATAAGGGGTCCAATGAGGCCAGTTGCAATATCTCGTGGAGCATCTACATGAGAATGGTAGATCCAGGTGAGGCATGCTGGGTCAGCATCAGTGGGTGCGTGGCTTTCTGGAATTGTCCAATTGTAGATATGATAGCCTCCCGGGGGAACAGAGTCATCAGCTTTCAGCTGACCAGAGGAGCCATCTGGGTAGAGGGAGCCTAGAAAATGAAATTTCACATCCACAGTCCCAGGGTGAGTAAGAGGCACCCTGGCAGATAAAGAAGTGAAGAGAAGGCTGACATTTGAGACACCTAGGTCCAGTCTTGTGAAAAGGTAAAGTTCTAAGGTCTAGCACATTGTTTCTCACAACCTGAGGATGGCACACATTCAGGTAATATCTAGCTAAAGAACCCCAGATTCCACAATCAACAATGGGTAGAGAGGGGGCAGCCATTGGGGAAGAAGCTGTGACCACAAAAACTTCAACTAGTAGTAACCTAATGCAAAGTCAGTGGCATGGAGGCACAGGGGAAAAAAAAGAATTCCCTTTCTGCAAGCACTGGCTTTGGAAAACAATCACAGAATTTCATTTTAAAGACAGCTTAATGGTCAGTTGGTCCACTTCCCCATTTTATGAAAGAGAAACTGAGGAAAAGTAACTTGCCAGAAGTCATAAAAGGACTTTTTGATTTCCCTCTCTATTCCCCTCAGTCACTGTGGTGTCTGTATTATAGGTCACTGGCCTGGGATAGTGAGAGATACAGATGAGTAAACTGAACTCTCTCTTAAAAAGAAAAATTAAATCTTTTGGAAGACTTTGACCCTAGAATAATGCTCCCTTATAGTCAGAGCATACTCTTCTCTTTTTAAAGCACAAATATTTTATGGAAATGCCATTTAAGTAATTCTTTATGATAAAAGGCAGATTTGTATTTTTATTTTTCATTTTTTAATCACAATTGACATTCAATATTATATTAGTTTCAGGTTTATAGCATACTGGTTAGACATTGATAAAACTTACAAAGTGATCCCCCCTGATATTTCTAGTAGCCACCTGACACCATATATAATTATTACAATATTATTGACTATATTTTCTATGCTATACTTCATAACCTCATGACTACTTTGTAACTACCAATCTGTACTTCTTAATCCCTTAACAGTTTTCATCCAGTCACCCAACCCCCTCCTCTATGGAAACCATTAAGTATGTTCTCTGTATCTATGAGCCCTTCTATGAGCCCTTTGTATCTATTTACCTTCTGAATCCTTTTCATAGAAAACACCATGGGGGTGGATGGTATAGGAACGAGTTGCAAAATTCTTCAGGTGGATTAGGATGACATCTCCCACCTCAGCTTGCAACACTGGCCCAAGGAAGCCCAACCAGGCAGGCTGGGCCATTTCATGCATGTATGAGCCATCACTGTATTCTTTGTAGATGGTCTTCTTGTAGCTGCTCCCTATCCGGTTCTTGTCAGATTTTAAGAAGCTGGAAGCTACTCTGGGAAGAAAGAAAGAGAGCCACAACTTTGCCACAATCTTCAGACCTCTAGAGGGTAATTTTCTAGAGGAGGCTGACCAAAAAATGTCTATCTTTGTTTAGGGCAAAACAAGAGGAAATGGGACATACTGATCAAAACATGAAAGCTGTAAGTTAGAGTGTAACTGTTTCATAATGGGAAATATTAAGTAAAAGCATATAAAATTGATGATATTTGATCACTTTTAGCCTACAGGCTTACAAAAGAGGCAATTTCACGTGGCTCAATTTAATGTATAATAATGGGAAAACAGCCAACTAAGGACTCATTCCTTTTAAGTGACTAACTCCTTACCCATGTTGTCTGATTTAGTATCACTTTGGGAAGTGTATCATATGGGAAGTTTTATAGTGAAATGGTTAATGCCTCAAGGTCTGGAGCAGAATAGTTCAATTAAATGCTGATATTACCACTTCCAAATCTGTGGGACTTTGAGCAATTTATGTAACTTCTCTGTGCACAATTTTCCAATCTGCAAAATGGAGATAATCATAATACCAAACTTGGACAGGTGTTGCTGGTGATAAAATAATTAAAATACATAAAGAGCTTAGGACAGTGCCTTGGAAATAGTAAAAGCTTAATAAATGCTAACTACTACTTCATAATATTGGGGTTGAGGATAACAAGTTATCCCTCAAGGACGATTTTAAAACAAAGAGTCTGTGACTTCAAAACTAGATGGCTAGAAAAATGATTTGTTAAAAAAAAGAGCTGTTTTTCTTACTCTAATTCTTCTTAGAAAGCTCTGAGATGTTACAGAGAACTTTGGAAAACAGAGGCTTTGGAGAAACAAAGTGATTCATGATCAGAAAAGATTCCTTAATACATTCATTCACTTTTTAAAAAGAGATATTTGAAGCATCTGCAAGGCTCTAAAATCAAAAAAGGTTGTTAATCCCACCATCAGTTTGATCTTTGTTTTTCTGAGTTTGTTTTTGGTTTCATTTTGTTTGTTCATATGTTTTGATTTTTTTTAATTCCAAGCATAAATGAAATCATGCAATATTTGTCTTTGTCTAACTTGCTTCACTTAGCATAATACCCTCTAGGTCAACTAATATAATATTGTATGCCAATTATACTTCTGAAAAAGTAGCATTCCTTTGATATCTCCCCCAGATTTTTTCCTTCAAATAATTTAGGACAAAAATAAAGCAAAAGACAACAACAACAATAACAACAACAACAAAAAGACTAATCCTGTGGGGTCTGTGAGAGGTAAAATGGTGAGAGGAGTACCAATTTTGCATCCACCTTACCCAGGTTCAAATCCTAGCTCTTACATTTATTAGCTGTGAGACTTGAGTTATTTGATGACTCTGACCCTCAACTTTTTCACCTAAAAGACTAGGATATTCATACTAACCTCCTAGAACTTTTGTAAGAATTAGGCAAGACTAAGTATGTAAATGTCTAGTATGGTGGCTGTCAAAAGCAGAGTATTACACAAATGATACATATTACTGTTCTTTCTTTGATTTTAAGACTATATTTTTACTCCTTTTTACATATCTGAAATTGGTATATTTCTACCACACATATCTAACAAACACTGTATATATTTTATGTTTCTTTCTTTTTTTAAGGTAAAGAACTGTTTTTTAAACAGCATTGTGGATATCATCTTAGCACTAAAGGAATATGAAATTACCATTAGGACCTTAAAAATGCTGAGACACCTCAGTGTGGAAGAGCAGACTCCACATGGAATTCTGGCTCTTGAGTCAACTAGCCTTATTCTCAGCAAACATGCCCCTAAGTGTATGCTCCAGAGAGATCAGCAACTGACTACTAACACATCCTGAAAAAAGTTCTTCAAGAGGCTACCTCCTGACCTCAAGAATGTCCCCCAACTCTAGCTCTAATTCCACAAGAGATTAAACCTACGTGTCACTTTCCAGAGGCTGGTTAGTGATGACATTCCTTCCTTTGGGAGCATAGTTCCACTGCACATCCCGAATGCCCAGGTAGTAGACTCGAGTAGCCCCATCAGTCCATTGGAGCCACAATGGTTGTATGAACAGCAGAGCACAGAGGAGATGGCCTGGCTCCATGGCCCACATTACTCTGGGAAACAGGCAAATGAATAGCTCCTGGTATGCAAGAAAGAGAACAAAGGGGCTTTGCATGTGTCTGGAAATTAAACAGGCAAGAGCCAGATGGAATGACTGAGAAAACAAGAATGAATTACCCCAGAATCTATACCTTACCTTATTACTTTCAGTTCAACAAGTGTTCAATGATCTGTACACATTGGACTTTGGAGGGCAAAGTTAAACAGTCACTTATACTGATAATTATGCATTGCTTCCCTCAAAAGAGAAATCTGGATCCAGTTCCTTTACCTTGGCTCAAGAATCAGGAAACAGGCACCAGAAGCCTGATTGGGTCACTGACTCATTTAGTACCTGAATCAAGTCACTAATTCTCCCTGTGCCTCTGTTTTCATTGTTGCCACCTTCCATCCCCTAAGATATGTGTTTTAAAGCAAATGAGAATTCATCAAAAGATATTTTCTAGAATGTTAATAGACCCAAAATGGAAACAGCCAAAATGTCCATGAACACCAGAATGAATGAGTGAAATGTTTTAGTTACACAATAGACTTTTATATAACAATGACAGCAAACAAATTACAATTACACATGAAAATACAGATACCTCTCATGAACAAAATGTTGCAGAAATAAATCAGATGCAAAATAATACATACTCTATTATTTCATTTATGTAAACAATATCAGGCAAAAAAATCTATGCTTCTAAAAGCCAGATAGTGTGTACCCTTGAAGTAAGAATCAGTCATTAGGAAGGGAAGAGGAGAAATGCTTCTGGATAGTGTTCTGCTTCTTGATCTACATACTAGTAATATGAGTGTGTTCAGTTTGCTAAAATATAATGAGCTATAAACTTAGAATTTGTGTGCTTTTCTGCATGTGAATAGCAAAAAGGAAAACATGAAACAACAAATGAGAATGTGTCATGGAAATAATAACTTATAAGAAATGTTCTCTGCTGGTTATCTGCTATGCACAAACTCATTTCATGGGTCCAATCCTGAGTCAGAGTCAGAACTAATTCTCTAGTGTCTCATTTCAGTACATCAACCAGGAGGTTAGACTTCTTGAGACTAATAAGAAGCATTCAGTCATACAATAATCAGCTATAAGCAAACTTAGAAACACAGACAACATAATATAAACATACATATACATACACTTGCATACACATAGGCACATGAAATCTTAACCTAAAAAAAGATCTGTACACACTTGCATCCATGTATAGAATCAGATTGTCACACAGAACCTTTGTCAATTTCAGAATAATAACAACAATAATAATATCAATGTCATGTGTGCTTAGCAAGCCAAACAATTTTTGTGTTTTACATATATTAAATAATTTAATCCTCACAACAACACTACAGAGAAGATGCCATTTATAACCCCCATATTACAGAAAAAAAACTGCAGAACAGAAATGTAAAGTAATTTGCCCAAGGTCACCTAGTTAACAGCTGATAGAGTTGGGCTGTGAGTCTAGGAAGAATGGTTCCAGTGTCTATGTTCTTAATCACTATGCCATACTACCTTCCAGAAAACATACTTGCACACTCAGATGAGTATACACAAAGAACACATATAAATCCATAATTATAACCATACCTGGGAAAAACCTATATCCTATGAGCAATTATATATTATTTTGATCACCTCTAGAAACATGTATTTGCTCATATATAGGCAAAAATACATCTAATCAATATCATTCATAATGATAATAATGATAGTAGTTACCATTTAGTGAGAGATCACAACATGCTAAACACCATGTTCAATAGTTTATATAAATTATTTAACTAAATCCTCATCCTAAGCACATGAATAGGGACAATTAATCAAAAATAAAAAATCAAAGATATGCACAGACTTACATATGAATCGAAAATCCCCAGATATTTACCTTGGGCTAGGCCTAGATATTGACCCTGCTTAATAAACAGACCTATAGACTTCCCTACAAAATCTCAGGCCCCTCTACACACAGCACTAGTACAAGTGTTGATCTCCAATCTTCATATGACATTTGGCAGAAAGCCCTTGATATAGGGGAGAACATGTTTTTGGGTTTCTCTTTCTAAAACTTGGATCCCCTACTGACCATTGTGTAGACTTGGGTAATATTTAATTACTCTGAACCTGTTTTCTTACCTATAAAGTATATATAACAATATCAGTTTTGAAGAAATAAATTTGAAAACTTATATGAAAGGGACAGAATATAATTAATGCTCAGAACAAAATAGGCAATAACTGCTGGTGTCTTTCTTCATCCTTCTCCCCCCTGGCTACTGTCTTCCCCATATCCTACATTCTATATTTCTATTCTAAGAGCTAACTTAAATCTTAACTGCCCTTGAATGTCCCCTCTAGCCTTTTCATACCACTGTCTTCTTAAACGACTACTTACTCCCTATACTACCCAATTTCATTAAGTCAAATTTTGTATTATTGTTACCTTTCTACCTATGAGCTGCCTCATGAACTGTGTTCATTTTACAGATTGGACTATAAACTATTTAAGGGCAAACATTATGTTTTAGAAGTCTTTATGTATCTATTGCTGTACACAATAATATAGGCCCTATAGGTGTGCCATGAACAGCTACTGCTAAAGTGACATAAAGTGACACAAACACATATTTTCCCACCAGTTGGTTCCAGTTCAAGTTTGCCACTGGTATACAGAGTGACTTTAAAAAAGTCAGTATACCTTATTGAGCCTCAGTTTTCCATATATAAAATAATAGAGCTGGACTATATAGTTCTTACTTTTTTGGTGTCATAGATGTTTGAGAACATAATGAAATGAAAAAAGGTAGAACTACAAAATGTTTTATACAGAATTCTCAAAGAGACTTTCTAGTTCTCATACTTTGTCAGTATTCCCATTCACTAATGAAACACAGGTACATTCACATGCACCTACATGTAGTACCACATATGGTCAAACAAATCGCCATACCTTAGACCCTTCAATATGGAGTGTGTTTCCTTGGTTCAATGGAAGACTGAATGCAACATGGACCTCCTTTAAGCTTTTTTTTCAGGAACTTGCCAGCAAGGCCATTGTAGCACGAACTCACTTATCTAGGGAGAAAACTGTCCCAGGTAAGAGTTTCATGATTGGAGAAACACATAGTAACCCTGAAAATATTCCCAGAAGAGAATGATGCAGATCTTCAGCATACAATGAATAAGCACTCAAAGGTGACTAATAACCAAAAGAGCTAGACAATAAAACCTGGGGAAAAATAGTGCTAGCTACTGTTTGCCTATCATGTTCTACTTTACAGTATATTTTTCATATCTGCCTTCTCATTTAATTATCAAAGTCTTGGGAAATAAGGATTGTCTTCCCCATTTTGTATCTGGAGTATAGCCTTTGGAATCAGACTACCTAAACTAATCCTGACTCGACTTTCCCTAGTTATATGACTTGATAAATTGCTTCACTTCTATAGCCATTGAGTTTTATTTTTGAAATGAAATTAATACGTAGTTACACATCAAGTAGTGTGAGGATTAAATGAATTAATATCTTTAAGTGCATAGGATACAAATCTGTGGTCAAGTGTACAAGTAATCAAAAAGTATTAGTGAGTATTATTAGTATAGGTGAGGAAATAGCTTTAGAAATAAAACTTGCCAGGATTTCAGAACTTTAATATTTTATGTATAGCCACAATACATACATGTTCAAAAGTTTCTATATTACAGTAACACATACAAAGCATACAGGTACATGCATATGGCTGAGATTAGTCTCTTTGTGATATAATGAAAAGAACCAGAAATTTTCAGTCAAACAAAGTTAAGTTTGAGCACTGTTTTCAGTTTTGTTTGAATAAAACTAGAATTGGAGACTTAGTAGGCATCTGATAAATATTAGCAGTTTTCTTTCTTTCTAATCACTGGCTTTTATTCCTTCCAAAGATGCATTTGTTGTTGTTATTGTCATTTTTTTAAATTTGATTTTTTCATAAACTATTAAAACAGAAAAAAGAGCTCTGGCCGGGTTGCTCAGATAGTTGGAGCATCATCCCATTCACCAAAAGGTTGTGGGTTCAGTTCCTGGTCAGAGAATATACCTAGGTTGTGGGTTCAATCCCTGGTTGGGAGGCAACTGATCGATGTTTCTCTTTCATCTCTCTCTCTCTCCCCCTTTCTCTCTCTCTCCCTCCCTCCCTCCCTCTCTCTCTCTCTCTCTAAGAACAAAATCAATAGTAACATATCCTTGGGTGAGGATTAAATTTTTTTAACTATATAGCTTTCAGGTGTACAGTTCTCTAAAATCAATAAAAACATATCCTCAGGTAAGAATTAAGAAAAACAGATGAAAGAGAAAATCCATAAATTTTCTTTAAAATCATTTAGCTATTTCACAATACTAGTAAAATAGATTCTAGTTCTGAACTCATCGTTTATTTGTTTTATGACACTGAGTAAGTCACCTTATTTCCTGAACCTTAGTTTCCTCATCTTGTAAATGAAGATAATCTCTGGTTTTGGTTCCTCATTAGTTTACTAATATGATCAGATGAGATCAAGGATGCGAAAGCCCTGTGTAAACTTTTCACTTGGCTAGGGGTACTTTCTCTCAGCTGAACCCACAGGAGGAAGTCTTAGAGAAAGGCCAGACTGAGGAAAAAAATGAAAGGGAAATGTAAAATGACAAATGAAATAGGTAACACGAGCCAGAATCCTGGGACAAAGTAAAAACAGAGAGGGGAGAGACACACACACAGGGAGAGAGAGAGAAAGAGAATGAATTTCTGTTCTACTTGGACTTAGACATAGTATAGTTAATATACACCAAGACCAGTCTGGGGTGAAAGTCAGCCAACAACAAATCAGGCTTTTCATACCTTTACCCTATCTTCCTGTAATCCCAACATCACCTGGATTTGGTTACTATGATCCATAACAATTTGCATCACTGTTTTCCCTCTAATTTGCAAGTTGTTCCTTTAATGTGATAATGCTCCCCCCACTCCTAATCTCTTTTTCTCAGTTGTGTTAGACTGAGATGGACAGGCTTATACTAAGCAAAGGCTCTCTCATATGAACACAGGAATGCTGAGCTATATTTTGGGTCCTGTCTCCAATCTCAACAAAATAAAAGCCTCCATCCATTTTGGTCCTCTGCTTTCTTAATGCTTTTTGGCTGTTTCTGCACCACGTGTTTCAAAATACATTCCAAATGGGGATTTTCTCACCTCCCTTGGCTATAGGCTTTTCTTTACTAGGAGGGAAGCTAGAAAGTTAAAATCTAAACAGGGTTCTGGATACTACAAGTAAAACTGATATTCTTTAAGTAGTATCACTGTACCCTACGATGTCAGAAGTGATGAAATTGAGACTTAGGAGGGGATTTACCTGAAATCCTGATGCTGGAATGTAAGAATGTTTACTCCCCATCCTGGTAAACGTGTCCAGCATATCATCACCATACCGTTCCTTGGAAAATAATATTTCACTACATATTTTCCACTTGTACTAATGAAGCTGCTTTATCTGCACACACTCCAGTTTTGGTAGCACAGAAAGCATACTAATTTGAAATCAGAAGATCTGAATTCAAATCCTAGCTCTTTCCTGTAACAGCTATGCAGCCTCTTAACAAATCACTTTCAACTATTTGAGCCTCACTTTTTTTCATCCAAAAAATGGGGATGATATTTATCTCACAGGATTGTTTTGAGACTCAAGCAAAAAGCTTGAACACAATAGATGTTCAATAGAAAAAAATTGAATGCATCATAGATTCATATATCCATAAAGACCTTTAGAAACCATCTTTTTCAACCTCTTAACATGACATATAGAAAACTGAGACCAGAGGAGTGAAGGGATTTACTCAAAGCCAAGCAACTAGTTACTGGCAAATCCAGAACTTGAATCCATGTTTGCTAAAATATTTCTGGTTTTAGGCACTGTGACAAATAATTTAGATTTTAAACTGATAGCTTAGTTCATCCATCATTTGTTTATTGTATGCCAATTTGGATCTCAAAACAAAACCAGGTATTTGTTTTTAAGTGTTTGAACCTCTCATTTATATAGTTCTCAGATCCATCACGTCAACAAACCTCTCAAACATGTGAAATGGAAATTCAGCATTGTATTTTAACAGAAAAAAATAACTACTCTCTACAACTCCAGGATTGTCCTTGAAGCAGTCAAGCCAGTGTGGTCTTGGCCATTTTGGAGACAGGAACAAAAGAAGCCTATTGTTCCCTTTAACTTCCCTGAGCACCCAGCCAAGATTCCTTTAACTTTTTAGCAACTTAGTTTCTCTCCATTGGCCCAGGACTCCCCTAAACCAAAATGAATAAAAGTTTTTTACAAAGAAAGGAAGGTAAGGTAGGGTTTGGAAAGAGAGAAAAGAGCTTACCTTTGCTAGAGAAAACCCTTCTATATTCATGTCAGCAGCCTAGTGATGCTGAACTGCAGACCCCAGCGTGAGTCTGCCAGCCCTGTTCAGTCAGTATCCTGGGCTACAGGGCCTTTCTCATAAATTAAGTCCAGGGCTCCAATCTGGCGAGTGTTACTGGGATAGGGTGAATGGAGGAGGGGGTAGTGCTGGGTGCTGTCCTTTCCAGAAACTAATCTACTGGAATGTCTCGTCCGGTCTGGTTTGGTACAAAACCCGGGATGGTTCTTTGACCATATCCGGGTGTTTTCCAAATCCCGGTTAGGATCTCAGGAGGAATTACAAGGGGGTGGGCTGCATTCCTGTTATCGCAGCTTGCTAGTTGGCCTTTGCCGAGAGGAGGAGGAGAATGCACTGTCAGTGTTGCCAGTCAAAGCTCACAGAGGGATTCCAATAGCACCATTTATGAAACGGGGTCTTTCATAAGTATTACTAGATTTAGGAAGAGCACCCCCCATACCAATTTTTTCCCTTCTTGCTATGAAGCAGTTATCAGCCCTGCCTGTTATCCTGAGGCCGTGGTTGCTTGGTGATAAAGGAAAATAAAACTGGTAATACAGCAAACAACTTTCTAGATGCCGGGCCCCATGTTAACCACTTTACATGTATCTAATCATTTAAGTGTCCTGATACCCTGTGAAATGAACACTAATTTTCCTTATTTTACAATGGAAGAAAACCAGGCTCTAAGAAAGAAGGTAACTTGATCAATGTCACACAATTAGCAGGTAAAATAGGGAATTTTACTGGGTCTGTCTAGACTCTTAACCACCACACTACCATACTATGTTGCTTAAGGGAGAAACAGAGAGTGTTTTTGAGATGAATGAAGTAACTTCACCATTATTGAGTGCCCACTGTCCATCACTCACTGCTAGATAACTTTTTTTTAATATATGTTACCTCTGCTTCTGCCATTTCTAGCAACTCCCAGTGTGAAATCTGAGGGCTTTATTATCAACAGTTTCCATAAAGGAGAATGAATACAACTAGAAGATAACCTGGATTAGTATGTCAGCATCTTAAAAATAAAGAAGATCCAGAAGAATAGGAAATATTATATTTTTAAAGTAAACTGAAGAAAGGAGCCCTAAAATTTCTGACTGAAACTGAAATCTGGATTTGTTTAAAACCAAAGGCCATCCTCATTTCTGTTGGAAAGAGAAGGTAGTGAAAAAACTCACTGGCCTGAGACGAGTGACCTAGGTTCAAGTGCTGGCTTGCTCTGGCAGTAATCAAGTATATTAAGCTTGACCCAGGCTCTTCTCTTTTCTGAGACTCAGTCATTTTATTCCTACAAGGGCCCTGAGCTAACTACAGACCTTCCTAGCTCTATAAATTTACATGTCTAGCATTCCATGAAGATGGCACATTCTTGATATCAAGTAGAAGAGAAAGAGGTTTCAAAGATGTGAAGTATAAGGAAACGATGAGTGGAAAAAAAGTTGGAGAACTGCATGCATCTTTGGAAAGGACTGCATCTATCTACCAGACACAGGTATAGAAAAGAGACAAGTATAATGGTGGTTCTACCACCTAGTATTCTTACTTTATGATGAGGAGACCTTGGCTTGGAGCAGATGCTGTTCTGTAGGCAGGCTCAACACATTTTTCTTTCCTGAATTTAAAGTGTCTGGGGCAGGGTCCAGGGAGGAGGACTTTCAAAGACTGAGCTGGTGGGGCAAAGTCTCTGTCATAAACTCCTGGAGGTGATTAAAGGTGCCTAGACACTTAAGAGCTACTGCATAAACTGCAACCCACGCGAAGCTAAGTAGAACCATCAGTGGGGACAATGGAAAAGCCACCAGCCTCAGCTCTCTCAGAAATGCTCGGTGATCGAGTGAAGTTGGATTAGGACACAGCAGTTACTGGGGTTATCTGCCTCTTCCACCACTTGGCAAAGATGTGGACCTTTAAGTTAGAAAGGGAAGGAAAGGACCAAACCCATTAAACTGGGATCCAAGTCCAAGCTCTAAAGCATTTATGACAGGGAGGGGAAAGGATAAGGTCTCTGCTCTGACTCATGAAAGACAACAAGAAGCAGTTCATATAGAGACACTTGAGTCAACACAGTAAAAGCTGCAGGAAGCCAGCTATGGCAGGTTTCAGAGTTTGTATTATTCATTAAGTAATTCACTGAGTGGGCACATAGTGCCTTCCTCTTCTGCAAATCCTGGATAAATTTCTGATGACTTTCATTACCTAAAAAGAGTTTAAGTTGATACCAATAGACCATGGATTGGTAAAATATTTCAGTAAAGTGCCAATTAGTAAATATTTTATTTGCAGCCTCTGCCATGACTACTAGAATAGGTCAATGTAACATATCAGGCATATCTCTGTACCAATAAAAGTAAATTTACAAAAAACAAGCAGCAGGCCAGATTTGACTCATGAGCTCTAGATTGGAAATTATCACTATGGACTTTTTTGCAATATAGACATTTGCAATATGACAATATAATTAAGAACATGAAAACTATAATCATATTTTAGATTAAAATACCAACTCTGCCATTTTCTGATTCTATGACCTCATAAAATTTATTCAATCCTTCTAAATTTTAGTTTTACCTCTGTAAAATGAGGATAACAATAGTACCTATTTCATAGGGCTATTATAAGGAATAAAATATAATTGTTCATATGCAATATTTAGCACAGTGTCAGGCTGGCACATAGTAAGTGCCCTAAAGTGAATTATCACTTTTAAATTTTCAATAAAAAAGAAACCTAAATTCTTTTTTCCTCATTCTTAAAAAATAAGTTGTATTAAACCATTATAAGAAAAAAGGAATGTTGACTTCCACCAAGATGGAGGCGTAGGTGGAAGCACTGTGCCTCCTTGCACAACCAAGTTTAAAAACAACAAAGTTTTAGCAACAAAAACGCAGCCAAACCACAGAATATTGAACTATCCAGAAGTCGGACAATAACAAACCCTTCAGCCAAACTGGTAAGAGGGGCAGAGCCAGCAGTAGAGTGGGATCGGGCAGCAAAGATCCACCAGGCCAACCCAGGCGTGTGACCAAGGCACACCGGCAGCCGTAGGCAGATCCCATGTGTGGAGTAGCAGGCGGACCCACTAAGGGCGCAAGGCGGTGGACTCACCGAGGGATGACCATGGTCACAAATTCACACGCAGATAAGCCAGCGAAGGAGCGAGTGGTGAGACAGACTGTGCAGAACCCAGTGGCAGGAAGCTGCTAGTTTTCCTCTTCGACCACGCCCCCACATACAGCATCACAACCCAGTGACCTAGGCGGACCCGCCCTGGTGAACACCTAAGGATCTGCTCCTCATACTTAATGGGCAAGAACAGACCAAAAATGGCTCAAGAAGATCTCAAAGCCCCAGAGCCAATAACTCCAAGCGACGAAGAAATAGCAAAACTTTCAGATGCACAGTTCAAAACACTGGTGATCAGGATGCTCACAGAACTGGTTGATTTTAGTCACAAATTAGAGGAACATATGAAGGCTAAAATAATTGAAATGAAGGGAATTGCACAAAAAAAACCAATAGTAATGGAAAGGAAACTGGGACTCAAATTAAGGGAGTGGACCAGAAGAAAGAAAAAAATGACCAAACAGGAAAATATGAAGAAACAAGAATTCAAAACAATGAGGAGAGGCTTAGGAACCTCCAGGACATCTTTAAACATTCCAACATCCGAATTATAGGGGTACCAGAAGGGGAAGAGGAACAGCAACAAGTGGAAAACTTATTTGAACAAATAGTAAAGGAGAATTTCCCCAATCTGGCAAAGGAAATAGACTTCCAGGAAATCTAGGAAGCTCAGAGAGTCCCAAAGAAGTTGGACCCAAGAAGGAACACACCAAGGCACATCATTATTATATTAGCCAAGATTAAAATAAGGGAGAGAATTCTAGAAGCAGCAAGAGATAAGGGGACAGTCACCTACAAAGGAGTTCCCATCAGACTGTCAGCGGATTGCTCAAAAGGGACCTTACAGGTAAGACGGGGCTGGAAAGAAGTATTCCAAGTCATGAAATCCAAAGGCCTACATCCAAGATTGTTCTATGCAGCAAAGCTTTCATTCAGAATGGAAGGACAGATAAAGTGCTTCTCAGATACGATCAAATTCAAGGAGTTCATCCTCACCAAGCCCTTATTATATGAAATGTGAAAGGGACTTATCTAAGAAAAAGAAGATAAAAAAGATGAACAGTGAAAGGACAGCAAACTCACAGTTATTAACAACCACACCTAAAACAAAAGCAAACTATGAGGACAGCTAGATCAGGAGCAGAACCATAGAAATGAAGATCACATGGAGGGTTAGCAACAGGGGAGTGGGAGAAGGAGAAGGGGGGAGAAGGTACAGAAAATAAGTAGCATAGACGATAGGTAGAAAATAGGTAGGGGGAGGGCAAGATTAGTATGGGAAATATAGAATCTAAAGAACTTGATACACGTGGTCATAAACTAAAGGGGGGAATGGTGGGGGAGGGGTGTGTGGGGTGGAGAGGAATGAAGGGGGGAAATAGAACAACTGTAATGGCATAATCAATAAAATATATTTTAAAAAAAGAAAGAAAAAAGGAATGTTTGTAGCATCCTGGCTTTGAGTTCTAATTATGCTACTAAAGAAAACACAGTAATTCTGGACAAGTGAGATTGCCTTTTGGGGACTTTGCTTCCTCTCTTGTAAAATGGAGAAAATATTTTTGATCTTTCATTTTTCAAAATTATTTTTGGCAGTATAACTATTTTCCGAAACAAAATCTCACAGTATACACCCACTATGAATGGAAGAGGAAAGTACAGATCTTCTGGTTAGGGTAAGAGAAAGAAAGGAAATGGGCAGAGTTTAGGGGACCTACAGACCTTCTCCTTTCTATGCCTGTCCACCAAGAAAATGTGGTTAACCCTGGTGTACCAGCAAGAAACTTCAATGGCACTGAAAGCATATTCATTTGAGAAGCACAAGACAATGTGCCTAAAAGTTAAGATTTAAATTTTGTCGCTAACCCTTTTCTTTACTTATTTATTTACTCAATCAATATTTTCAGGTTACCTGTGCATGGCCAGTCACAAGGGCATGGCTTTGAGATGGCTACAAAATGAGAAGATCACAGGGACCTTGATGTTAGAGTCAACACTAATATGAGAAGAAGCCTGGGGTTTGGAGTCAGAAAGACCAGGGTTTGGATACTTGCTGGCTGCATCTAAACTGTATGACCTTGGGCAACTCACCTAAGTTTTCTGAGCCTCTGTTTTCTCCTCTGTATAATAGCAACAACAATACTTCCATGAGTGAAATAATGTGAGAATTAAATAAGCTGCAATTTCCATGAACACTTAGCACAGTATGCAACATCCTGGGGGCCTTCAACTAACTTTCCTTTCCTTCTCATCTTTCTCACAGTAAAATTTAGTGACAGTTTAAGGTACCTGGTGAAAACAGAAGGCTGTGGACAGTGCCCTACCATAGCCAGTCTACCTGCTTTATCTCAAGACCTTCTAATGAGCTTCCTTAACAGTTATTATAAAGGAGGCCTCTGGGAAAGGGTGGATAGGTGCATGGAACAAGAGATTGTTGCCTATAAACCACACCTTTCAAGCCACTGCCCTCCCTTTTCATTCCCTACTACCACTTCTGGCCATTGGACTCCAAGATGCTTTGAAAAGATTGATATACACTGCTGCAATGTGTGATTGTCCTGGGCTCCCTCGGGGTACACTGTCTGATTCTTTATTTTTTTTCTTTTTTTTCTTTTTATTATTTTTTTAAATTTATACAAGCATTTATTATTTTTAAATGCAGGTATGTGAATACCTTGTATATTAAAGAAAAATAATCCAGAAGAATCATTTACATTATTTTGTTCACATATTTAAAACAATTTATACCATGTCATTTTCTTCAGTGATGTGTATATTGGAATTATGGTTATAAGAATGTCATGTTCATTATTTTTTTGGACACATTTCAACATCTCTATTCAAGGACTGACTGGATCATGTTTACAGTGGCTTTTTTTTTTCCCCGCCCGGTCTCCCCCCTCCCTCCCATTCCCCCCCCCAGTCCTCATCTCTGTGTCTTTCATACTTGTTCCTCAAAATCCCTCCCCCTTTTTCCCCTTAAGTTCCCTTCCCTCTCCCCTCTGGTCGCTGCCCACTTGTTCTCTATTTCAGCGTCTTTGTTTTTATTCTGTTTGCTTGTTTGTTTTATTCTTTAGCTTCCTGTCAAAGGTGAGATCATATGGTATTTGTCCTTCAATGCCTGGCCTATTTCACTCAGCATAATGCTTTCCAGTTCCATCCATGTTGTTGCAAAAGGTAGTAGTTCCTTCTTTCTCTCTGCTGCATAAAATTCCATGGTGTATATGTACCACAATTTTTGGATCCATTCATTTACTGATGGGCACCTAGGTTGCTTCCAACTCTTGGCTATTGTAAATTGTGCTGCTATGAACATTGTGGTGCATAGGTTCTTTGAAATTGATGTTTTAGGATTCTTGGGGTATAATCCTAGCAGTGGAATTGCTGGGTCAAAAGGCAGGTCAATTTTTATTTTTATGAGAAAATTCCATACTGTTTTCCATAATGGTTGTACCAGTCTGCAATCCCACCAACAGTGAACTAAGGTCCCCTTTTCCCCACACCCTCTCCAACATTTGTTGTTTGTTGCTTTGTCTATTATAGCCATCCTGACTGGTGTAAAGTGGTATCTCATTGTGGTTTTAATTTGCATCTCTCTGATAGCTAACGATATTGAGCATCTCTTCATGTGTCTCTGGATATTCTGTATGTCCTCTTTAGAGAAGTGTCTGTTCAAGTCCTTTTCCCATTTTTTAATTGGGTTAGATGTCTTCCTAGAGTGGAGTCGTGTAAGTTCTTTGTATATTTTGGAGATTAAACCTTTGTCTGAGGTATCATTGGCAAATATGTTTTCCCATACAGTTGGTTGTCTTTTTAATTTAATACTGTTTTCTTTAGCCATGCAGAAGCTTTTTATTTTGATGAGATCCCATTTGTTTATTCTTTCCTTTATATTCCTTGCTCTAGGGCACATATCCGTAAAAATGTTGCTGCGTGGAATATCTGAGATTTTCTTGCCAATGTTCTCCTCTAGGACTTTAATGGTGTCATGGCTTATATTTAAGTCTTTTATCCACCTTGAATTTATTTTGGTGTATGGTGTAAGTTGGTGCTCAAGTTTCATTTTTTTGCACGTAGCTGTCCAGTTCTCCCAACACCATTTGCTGAAGAGGCTATCTTTACTCCATTTTATGTTACTGCCCCCTTTGTCGAATATTAATTGACTGTAGAGGGTTGGGTTGATTTCTGGGCTCTCTGTTCTGTTCCATTGGTCTATGTGCCTGTTTTTATGCCAGTACCAGGCTGTTTTGATTACAGTGGCCTTGTAATACAGTTTGATATCAGGTATTGTGATCCCTCCTACTTTGTTCTTCTTTCTCAAAAGAGCAGCTGCTATTCGGGCTCGTTTATGATTCCACATAAATTTTTGAAGTGTTTGTTCTATGTCTGTGAAATACGCCATTGGTACTTTAATAGGTATTGCATTGAATTTGTATATTGCTTTGGGTAGTATGGACATTTTGATGATGTTAATTCTTCCAATCCATGAACACGGTATATGTTTCCATTTGTTTGTGTCTTCCCTGATTTCTTTCTTCAGTGCTGTGTAGTTTTCTGCATACAGGTCTTTTACCTCTTTGGTTAGGTTTATTCCCAGATATTTTATTTTTCTTTTTGCTATATCGAATGGGATTTTTTCCTTGATTTCTGCTTCTGCTGATTCATTGTTTGTATACAAAAATGCCTTTGATTTCTGGATATTGACTTTGTATCCTGCTGTTTTGCCAAATTCATTAATTAGTTTTAGCAGTTTTTGGGTAGAGTCTATAGGATTTTCCATGTACACTATCATGTCATCTGCAAACAGTGACAATTTTGTTTCCTCCTTTCCTATTTGGATGCCTTTTATTTCCTTTTCCTGCCTGATCACTGTGGCCAAAACTTCTAATACTATATTGAATAGGAGTGGTGAAAGTGGACATCCTTGTCTTGTTCCTGATCTTAGTGGAAAAGCTTTTAGTTTTTGTCCATTGAGTATGATATTGGCTGTAGGTTTCTCATAAATGGCCTTTATTATATTGAGGAATGTTCCCTCTATTCCCATTTTGCTGAGTGTTTTATCATAAATGGGTGTTGTACCTTATCAAAAGCTTTTTGTGCGTCTATTGATATGATCATGTGGTTTTTGTCTTTGCTTTTGTTTATGTGATGAATTACATTTACTGTTTTGCGAATGTTGAACCATCCTTGCATCCCTGGGATGAATCCCACTTGGTCAGGGTATATAATCTTTTGGATATATTGTTGGATGCGATTTGCCAATATTTTGTTGAGGATTTTAGCGTCTATGTTCATCAGCGATATTGGCCTGAAGTTTTCTTTTTTTGTTGTATCTCTATCTGGTTTTGGAATTAGGATGATGCTGGCTTCATAAAAGGAGTTTGGGAGTTTTCCATCCTTTTGTATTTTTTGGAATAGTCTGTGAAGAATGGGGGTTAGCTCTTCCTTAAATGCTTTGTAGAATTCTCCTGTGAATCCATCTGGTCCAGGGCTTTTGTGTGATTCTTTAACTCAGTTCTTAATCTACTTGCTGTTTTCTTCAGTTCTCCAAGGTAGTAGATCTCATGCTTGTTCATGCATCAGAATCCCTTTGAGGGTATGTTAAGACACCGAGTTTTTGCTTCAGTAAATTTTGGATGAGGCTTGGTAATTCACATTTATAATAAGTTCCCAGGTGTTGCCAATGGTACTGGTCTGAGGATCACACTTTGAGAAGCACTACTCAAGCTTAAGAGACTTTTGTTCTGAAGCTTACCCCCTGCCAGCCAACTTCTTTCTGCAGATTGATCCTTGAGCTCTCACCACCCTAGTCTTCAAGAATCTAATATTTGGCCCCAGGTCAAAAGTATGTTTCTTTCACCTTAAGAACACAAGCAATTCAATTAAAAAGTGGGTAAAGGACTTGAACAGACACTTCTCCAAGGAGGACATACAGAGGATCCAGAGACACATGAAAAGATGCTCACTATCTCTAGCTATCAGAGAGATGCAAATTAAAACCACAATGAGATACCAATTTACACTGGTCAGAATGGCTATCATAAACAAAGCAACAAACAACAAGTGTTGGAGAGGTTGTGGAGAATAGGGGACCCCAGTTCACTGTCTGTGGGATTGCACACTGGTGGCAGCCACTGTGGAAAACAGTATGGAATTTCCTCAGAAAACTAAAAATCAACCTGCCTTTTGACCCAGCAATTCCACTGCTGGGATTATATCCTAAGAAACCTAAAACACCAATCCAAAAGAACTTATGCACCCCAATGTTCATAGCAGCACAATTTACAATAGCCAAGAGTTGGAAGCAACCTAGGTGCCCATCAGTAAATGAATGGATCAAAAAACTATGGTACATTTACACAATGGAATTCTATGAAGCAGAAAGAAAGAAAGAGCTCCTACCCTTTGCAACAGCATAGATGGAACTGGAAAGCATTATGCAGAGTGAAATAAGCCAGGTGGTGAAAGAGAAATACCATATGATTTCACCTTTAACAGGAACTTAAACAACAAAACAAACAAGCAAGCAAAATACAACCAAAGACATTGAAATAGAGAACAGGCTGACAGTCACCAGAAGGGAGAGGGGAGAGAATTTCAGGGGAAAAGGGGAAGGATTCACAGGAACAAGTATAAAGGACACATGGACAAAAACTAAGGGGGGGGGAGGAAATGGGAGGGAGGTGGGGAGCACTGGGGGGGTTGCCTGGGATGGCAGTAAAAGACAGAAAACTGTACTTGAACAATTAAAATAAATAAATTTTAAAAATTAATTAAAAAGAAGTATGTCTCTTTCAGTCTCCTGGTACCTCATTCATGTAAACTCTCCCTGAGCATCCTTCCAACACCTATTTGCCGACTCCTTTTGCCCCAGACCCTTCTTGCCTGCCTGTGTGAGTCTCCTTTTTTCCTCCATGCTCAGTTGACATGTCTTGTTTTCTGGCTGCCTTCCTTGAATGACTCTATGAATAGCATGAACTTTTCTTACCAGCTCTCCTCCATATTCTCATGTGGCTTCCTCATTGTGGGCTTTAGACATAGAGAGTTTTAGTTTGAAACTTGGCTTTGCCTCTCTCTAGTCTGTGATCTTGGGAAAATCATATGAGTTCTCTGAGACTCGGCTTGTCATCTGGAAAATCAGGCTGTGAAAATAAAATGGAAGAATGTCTGTATAAAGGCCTAGTGTATCACCTATTACATAGTAAGTGATCAGGAAATGCTAGTCTCTCTTTCCTTACTTCCTCTACTTCCTTCACACCTACCTACATTAACACTTACTACTAAGGAGATGGCAGCAAATAAGAATGATAACAGAATGCAGGAATAAAGTTTTTCACAAGTATGAAAAGGCATGGTAAATGAGAGAAAGGAGGCCTACCCATATAAACTAATATAACATTTAAGAGAGAGAAGAGATCATTTTCAATGGGCAAGTGTCAGGATCAGCTTCATGAATGACTAAATGGTATCATTTTTCTCACACCCCCATTTTTCAAGCCAGAAACCTGAATGTCCTCCAATATCCCTGCCTTCTCTCTCACTCTCTACATCCATTTCATCAGCAAATTTTGCCATATTTATATTCTAAATAGCTTTTGAATCTACCAACTTTTCTCCATCTCTACTGCCATAGCCTTGGTCTGAATAATGTTTGCCTCTGAACTGGATCACTGTAATAACCTCCTCACTGTTCTTTTTACCTTCATTCTTGTCTCCCATGGTCTTCTCTTCAAATAACAGACAAAGCTATTTTTTCCAAAAACACAAAGGTGATCATATGTTCCCCTTACTTAAAACCCTCCTGCTGTGGAGGTTCACTGACTAAAATTGGGGTAATAAAGAGATTAGCAGGGCCCCTAGGTAAGAACAACATTCAAACTGGTGAAATGTCCCGTATGTTTTTGTTTATGTGCGTTTTTGTGTGTGAATGCACATTGGAAATAACTCTAAGATATATCATTAAGTTAAAGGCAAAGTACAGAATAGTGACCATCCTGTATTTGCTTCATACATGAACATACACACTTCTATGTATATACTTATATAAGAGGATAATTTTTTTATTCTGGAAATTACTTATTCTGAAAATAATTACTAATTTTTTTGTTTTGCTCAACATTTTAAAAATTATTTAAATTTTTTAATTTTTGTTCAATTACAGTTGTCCCCATCCTTCCCCCCATTACAATGTTTTCCTTTACAGAGAGTAACCTGTGGGGAAGAGGGTGAGTTCATTTTTCATTTTGAAGTGTTTGAATTTTTAAACTTCATACCTTTTTTTTAAAAAGGTTAGCTGGAAAATACATATTAACTCACTTGTGTTACTTTCTTTGAATTTCTATGCATGAAACAAACATATAAGTGTTATGTTTAAAAATCAATGATATCTCACTTCTGCCAAGATGGAGGCATAGTTGGAGATATCGTGCTTTCTCATACAACCAAGTTTAGAGACAACTAAATATTACCAACAGAAAACACAACCAGAACACAGAAAATTGAACTTTTTGGAAGTCTGATAACAACAAATTCTTCAGCCTGACCGGTAAGAGGGGCGAAACCAGCAGCTGGCGGAGCGGGTTTGCACAGGAAAACTCGGTCAGACAGACTCAGGCACGTGGAACCCAGGTACAGGGTTGGACCTAGTGAGCAACCCAGCGAGCGACCGCAGGGAAACATTGAGGGAGCAGGGCTGCAGGTTGACTGTGGTTGTGCATTCCTGCGAAGATAGACCAGCGAGGGAGTGGGCGATTGGGCGGGACCCAGCAGGCCCCAGTGGCGAGTGCCAGCAGAGGGCGCCGCCATTTCCCCGCTCTGACCCCGCGTCCACATACGACATCATAACCCAGCGACCTGAGTACACCTGCCCAGGTGAACCACCTAAAGCTCAGCTCCTCACCCAGCAGTGCAAAACAGCAGAGGGGGTCGCCATTTCCCCGCTCTGACCACGCCCCCACATAAGCCTCACAACCCAGCGACCTGGGAGTCCAAGGCTCCGTTCCTCAGACTTAACGGGTGTGAATAACCAAATATGGCTCAAGAAGATCTCAAAGCCCCAGAGCCTATAAATCTAAGTGATGAAGAAAGCAAAACTCTCAGACGCACAGTTTAAAACACTGGTGATCAGGATCCTCACAAAACCAGTTGATTATAGCCACAAATTAGAGAAACATATGAAGGCAAAACTAATTGAAATGAATGGAATTGCATAGGAAACCAACAGTGAGGAAAAGGAAACTGGGACTTAAATCAATGGAGTGGACCAGAAGAAAGCAAATAATGGCCAAACAGAAAAGAGTCAAGAAGCAAGAATTCAAAAAAATGAGGAGAGTCTTAGGAACCTCCAGGACATCTTTAAACATTCCAACATCCGAATTATAGGGGTACCAGAAGGGGGAAAGGCACAGCCACCAGTGGAAAAATTATTTGAACAAATAATAAAGGAGAATTTCCCCAATCTGGCAAAGGAAATAGACTTCCAGGAAATCCAGGAAGCTCAGAGAGTCCCAAAGAAGTTGGACCCAAGAAGGAACACACCAAGGCACATCATAATTACATTAGCCAAGATTGAAATGAAGGAGAGAATCCTAGAAGCACCAAAACATAAAGGGACAGTCACCTACAAAGGAGTCCCCATCAGACTGTCAGCAGATTTCTCAAAAGAGGCCTTACAGGCAAGAAGAAGCTGGAAAGAGGTATTCCAAGTCATGAAATCCAAAGACCTACAACCAAGATTGCTCTATCCAGCAAAACTTTCATTTAGAATGGAAGGACAGATAAAGTACTTCTCAGATAAGATCAAATTCAAGGAGTTCATCATCACCAAGCCTTTATTATATGAAATGTTAAAGGGGTAAGTCCCTAAGAAAAAGAAGATAAAAAAGATGAACAGTGAAAGGGCAGCAAACTCACAGTTATTAAGAACCACACCTAAAACAAAAGCAAACTATGAGGACAGCTAGATCAGGAGCAGAACCATAGAAATGAAGATCTCAAGAAGGGTTAGCAACAGAGGAGTGGGAGGAGGAGAAGAAGGGAGAAGGTACAGAAAATAAGTAGCATAAACAGTAGATAGAAAATAGATGGGGGGGCAAGAATAGTATGGGAAATATAGAATCTAAAGAACTTGAGACACATGATCATAAACTAAAGGGGGGTAATGGTGGGGACAGGGGGTAGGGTGGAGGGGAATGAAGGGGGAATAGAACAACTGTAATGGCATAATCAATAAAAATAAATAAATTTAAAAATAAAAATAAAATGTTACACAAGAAAAAAAACCAATGACATCTCATTGTTACTAGAATAAAGGTCAAACTCTTTAACGTGGCCTATATGGCACTTTGTGATCTGGCCCCTCCTAATCTTTTTAGCTCATAGTTTGCACTTCTTCCCCTAGTATTCTATGTTCAACCCATACTACACTTCTGTCAGTTTGTTAGTTTTCCAGGGTACTATGGGCTTTTTTTTTTTAACATCCAGCACTTATATGTTGTTCCATCCAGCTTGAACACTCTTACCCCTATTTTTTTCTTTCACTCATCATTGGATCTCAGTTTAGAATTCTTTTCCTCCAAGAAATTTTCCTTGATTTCCTTTGTTTCTGGGTTAGGTGTTCTTGCTATGTGTTCTCAATACACTCTACATTTTGCTTGTTCATATACAGCAATTTCTTGTTAACTGTCTGTCTTCATAGTTTATAATGGAAGCTCAAGAGTCAGATATCTAATTTTGCTGGCTTCCTATTATAGCCTCAGAACCTAGCAAAGCGCTTACTACAGACTTGGTGTCCAATAAATATTTGCTACATGAATGCATGTATAATGCACAAAAGAAAGCATAAGACAGCCTTTACATTGGGCTTCATAGTCAGAAAACATTTACCAGAAAACAGCAGTATTGTAACCTTCATGTTTAGTATGATAACTTAGGTAAGATTTTTTTCAGTTTTAAGGTTGACTTAATTGTACCTGATAATTTTACTGTCTAACCAAGAAGCTTGTTCCAAAAAGACCTATGTATATGTTATTACCAGCCCCTCTTCTATCCTAATTTTTAATTGAATTTATTGCAGTGACATTGGTTTACAAAACCATACTGGTTTCAAGTGTACAACTAAAAAAAAACCATCTGCACACTGTATTGTGTGCCCATTGCCTCAAAGTCTCTTTCCATCTTCATTTCCCTCCCTTTTTTCCTGACTCTGCCTATCCCCACCCCCTTTTTGTCTGGCTATCATTACACTGTTTTCTGTGTCTATGTGATATATATATATATAAAATTTTAAATATATATAAAATTTGATATATATATATATAATTTTAAATATATATAAAATTTGTTCCCATGCCAATACTTTTTTCATTCCCAGGAAATTGTGATAGAAAATGCCACAATAGTTGCTCCTCAACCACTGGCTAGAAGAAGTGTTTGTTTCTCCATGACATGATTTAAAGGACTGAAAAAACTCTTTCCTGCCTCCAAAAATTACAGCTTACTTTGGTGAAATTAGACCCAGTACTGAGAACTACATTTCAGTTCTCACTATGGCACATTCCTCTATATGACTTAGGGCGTGCTGTCTTACTTCTTTGGCCTCAGTTGCCGCATTTATAAAATGAGAGCTGTGTATTAGCAGGGCTTTTATGTCCCTTCAAAGTGTCACATCATATATTTCTATGATTCAGGCTTTTGTATTAGATCCCACAAGCATCCAGAAAGCATGTGCAGGTGTCTGAACACAACTATTCTGTGTTTGCTGGAATGACTTTAAGGCAAGTTCACCATTTGAGAAAATCCAGTTTCACACCCTAGATCTCTATTGACATGCAGAAAACAAAGGCAACCTCACAATACAACTTCTCTTCCAGGAAATGCAAACATAATCAGAGCACAGGGTATAACTCAAGCTGTAGCAGATGGATCTCTTCTTAGCCTTATTTTTTAAACTAGTTAATCTATTTCTTTAGCTACTTGTTATTCTGTTACAGTGGAAAAGAAAGTGGATTGTGGGGTGAGATAGGCAGAATAATATTTCCCCCAAAGATGTTCATGTCCTAATCTCTGGAACCTGTTAATATGTTACATTACATGAAAAATAGGAATTAAGGTTGCAGATGGAATTACTGTTGCTAACCAACTGATTTTAAAGTAAAATTATTCTGCCATGGATGGTATGGCTGAATGGATTGAGCACTGGCCTGCAAATTGAGGTGTCACAGGTTCAGTTCCCAGTTGGGACACATGCCAGGGTTGCAGGTCAGGTCCCTGGTTGGGAATGTTCAAGAGGCAACTGATTGATACATTAATGTTTCTATCCCTTTCTTTCTCCTTCCCCCTCTCTCTAAAACATAACTAAATAAAATCTTTAAATAAAATAATTCTGAATCATCCAGTGATCCCAATATTATCATAAGAGTCATTCGAAGTGGAGGAGTTTGAAAGCAGAGGAGAAGGTCAGAGTGGTGAAGTGTCAGAAGGACTCAATTAGATGTTGCTGCCTTTGAAGATGGAGGAAGGGAGCTATAAGCCAAAGAATCGAGGTCTCTAGAAGTTGAAAAAGGCAAGTAAATGAATTGTTTTATACAGCCTCTACAATAAATGCATTCCTGTTGACACTTTCATTTTACCCAATGAATCCTCTTTTTGACTCCTAACCTATTAGAATTCTAATATAATAAATACGTATAATTTTAAGCAACCCAGTTTTTGCTGATTTGTTGCAGCAGAAATAGAAAACTAATACAATGATCAACAGACTTAACTCTGAGTCTTGTTGTTGTCACATACTAGCTATGTGATATTCAGCAGATTTATTTACCTGTCTAAGATTTAGAGTCCTAACCTATGAAATGAGGAAAAAACACCTTGCTAGCTAACATCACAAGTAGCCCTGAGGATAAAATGTAAGGTGAAATAGTTTTGTACAACAAAAACTTCATAAGAAAAATACAAAGAGCAGTACAAAAAAAGCAAGACCCATATATATGTTGTCTATAAGA
Organism: Artibeus jamaicensis; assembly: GCF_021234435.1. Classification (NCBI taxonomy): domain Eukaryota; kingdom Metazoa; phylum Chordata; class Mammalia; order Chiroptera; family Phyllostomidae; genus Artibeus; species Artibeus jamaicensis. The sequence goes on along the minus strand of NW_026521840.1, from coordinate 1,392,761 downwards.
GACCCACCTCAGAACAAATGATAGGCACAGACAAAGTGAAGGGATGGAAAAAAATTCCACATAAAAGGAAATGGGAAAAAAAAGTGGAGGTAGCAATACTCATACCAAAAGACCTTAAACCAAGGCTAATTAAAAGATAAAGAAGGACACTAAATAGTACTAAAAGGATTGATCTAAAAAGAGGATATAAACCTTGTAAACATGCATCTACCTAATGTAAGAGTATCTAAATATATAAAGAAAATCTTGGTAGACATTAAGGGAGAGATAGCAATACAGTCATATTAGGGGATTTAACAGACCACTGACACCAATGGACATATCTTCTAGACAAAAAAATCAACAAGGCAATAGCAACCTTAAACAACACAGTTGATCAAATGTATTTAATTGATATTTACAGAACATTTCATCCCAAACCAGCACCATATACATTCTCCTCAAATGCACATGGAAATCCTCAAACATAAGCTGACTACATGTTAGGACACAAAAAAAATTCAAGAAGATGGAAATTGTATCAAGCATCTTCTCTAACCACAATGGTATGAAAGTACAAAACAACTACAGTGAAAAAGCTGAAAAAACATTCAAACACCTGGAGGCTAAATTACACGTTTATTTTAAAAATAAAAAATACTTTTAAAGAAAACCTTTGGGACACAGGGAAAGTAATCCTAAAAGATAAGTTTATAGCATTGCATACCTAACTCAAGATGCAAGAAAAATATCAAATAAACAATCTAACACTACACATGAAAGAACTAGAAAAAGAACAAATAAAGCCCACAGTAAGTAGTAGGAAGAAAATAAAAAAGATCAGAATGGAAATAGATGACAAAGAGACTAAAAAAAGAAACACAAGTGATCAGTGAAGCCAAGAGCATATTCTTTGAAAAGATAAACAAGATTGACAAACCTTAAATCAGACTTATCAAGAAAAAAAGGAAAACCGAAATAAATAAAGTCAGAAATGAAAGGAAAGAAGTAACAACTGACACCACAAAAATACAAAGAATTGTAAGAAAATATTGTGAACTATAGGCCAGTTTGGACAACCTGGATGAAATAGGTGGGGAGCACGGGGTGGGGTGGCTGGGAGAAATAGACAAAAAAAAACTGTACTTGAAAAATAACTAAATAAAATTTTTAAAAAAGAAATGCTTTGCACACACAAAAAAAACAATCCCATTTATTATTGAAGGAAAAAAATAAGGTAACTAAGAATAAATTTAACCAAGTAGGTAAAATATCTGTGCTTGGAAAACTATAGGACACTGAAGAAAGAAATTGAGGGAAGGTGAAGGGATTAATCAAAGAACATACATGAAGGACCCATGGATATGGACAACAGTGTGGTGATCACCTATGGAAGTTGGGGACAGGCTGAATAGAGGGGGTGAAGGGAGAAAATGGGACAACTGTAATAGCATAAACAATAAACCATTAAAATATTTTTAAAAAGAAATTGAGAAAGATACAAATAAGTGGAAGTATATACCGTGTTCATGGATTGGAAGAATTAATATCATTAAAATTTAAAGCACTGGCTGGTGTGGCTCAGTGGATTGAGCACTGGCCTGTGAACCTGAAGGTTGTGGGTTCAGTCCAAGTCAGGGCACATGCCTGGGATGTGGGCCATGTCCCCCATAGGGAATGCATAAGAGGCAACCACACACTGATGTTTCTGTCTTTCTCTTCCTCTCTTTCCCTCTCTCTAAAAATAAATTTAAAATCTTTTGAAAATGCCCATATCACCCAGAGCAATCTATAGATTCTAAATAATCCCTATTAAAATAACAATGACATATTTCATAGATCTCAAACAAATAGTCCAAAAATTTATATGGAATCAAAGAGACCCCAATAGCCTCAACAATCTTGAGAAAGGACAACAAAGTTGGAGGTATCACAATACCCTGTTATCAAATTATACAACAAGATCATTACAATCAAAACAGCCTGGTACTGGTACAAGAACAGGCATAGAGACCAATGGAACAGAGAGCCCAAAAATTAACCCACATCTTTATAGTCAATGAATATTTGACAAAGAAGGAAAGAGCATACAGTGGAGTAAAGACAGTCTCTTCAACAAATGGTGTTGAGAAAATTGGACAGGTACATCCCCCCAAAATGAAATTAGACCATCAAATTACACCATATACAAGGATAAACTCAAAATGGATGAAAAACTAAAATGCAAGTTGTGAAACTATCAAAATCCTAGAAGAAAACATAGGCAGTAAAATCTCAGATATCTTTTGTAGCAATCTTTTTACTGATATATCTCCTAGAGCAAGGGAAACAAGGTAAAATATAAACAAATTGTACTACATCATATTAAAATTTCTGCACAGATAAAGAAACCGTCATGAAAATAAAAAGGGTACCCAGTGCATGGAAAAACATATTTGCCAATGATACATCTGTTAAGGTGTTAATTTCAAAAATATATATATATAAACAACTTATACAACTCAACACCAGGAAGACAAACAATCCAATTTTTAAAAAAGAGAGAAAGACCCGGCTGTTGTAGCTCAGTGGATTGAGCTCGGGCCTGCGAAGCAGACAATCGCGGTTCGATTCTCAGTCAGGGCACATACCTGGGTTGCAGGCCGGTTCCCTGCAGGCCAATTCCCAGCAGGGGATGCACAAAAGGCAACCATACATTGATGTTTCTCTCCCTCTCTCCTTCCCTTCCCCTCTAAAGATAAATAAATAAAATCTTTAAAAAAAATTTAAAAAAATAAAAAAGAGAGAAAGACCTGAATACACATTCCTCCAAAGAAGATAAACAGATGAACAACAGACATATGAAAAATGCTCAACATCACTAATCATCAGAGAAATGCAAATTAAAGCAACAATGAGGTATTGGATATCTGTCAGAATGACTACCATCAATAAATCAACAAACAACAAGTCCTGGAAAGAATGTGGAGAAAGGGAAACCCTCATACATTGTTGGTGGGAATGCAGACTACTATAGCAATTGTGGAAAGCAGCATGGAGTTTCATCAAAAAACTAAAAATGGAACTGCTGTTTCACTCAGTTATTCCTCTTCTGGGACTATATCCTCAGAATCTAGAAAAACCAATTTGAAAGAATATAAGCATGCCTATATTTTTAGCAGCGTTATTTACAATAGCCAAGATCTGTAAACAACTCAAGCCCATCACTAGATGGGTGAATTAAAAAATCCGTGATACGAAAAGACTTAAATATAAGTTGCAACACCATAAAAGTCCTAGAGGAGAACATGGAAGGAAAATCTCGGATATTCCATGTAGCAATATTTCCACTAATGTGTCCCCTAGAGCAAGGGACATAAAAGAAAGAATAAACAAATGGGGCTTCATCAATTTAAAAAGCTTCTCCATGGCTGAAGAAAACATCAGCAAAATGAAAAGGCAACCAACTGTAAGGGAAAACATATTTGCCAATGATACCTCAGAAAAGGGTTTGAGCTCCAAAATATATCAAGAAATCGCATGACTCCACTCCAGGAAGACAAACAATCCAATTTGAAAATGGGCAAAGGACCTGAACAGACACTTCTCCAAGGAGGACATACCAAGGGCCCAGAGACATATGAAAAGATGCTCAGAATCGTTAGCCATCACAGAGATGTAAATTAAAACCACAATGAGATACCACTTCGTGGCAGTCAAAATTGCCATCATAAACAAATTAACAAACAAGTTCTGGTTAGATTGTGAAGAAAAGGTACACTAACAGTGTACCCTCGTACACTGTTGGTGGGAATACCAACTGATGCAACCACTGTGGAAAACAGTATGGAATTTATCAAAAAACTAAAAATGAAATTTCCTTTTTACCCAGCAATTCCACTGCTGGGATTATACCCTAAGAATCCTGAAACACCAATTTGAAAGAACCTATGTGCCCCATTGTTCACAGCAGCACAATTTATAATACCCAAGTCTTGGAAGCAACCTAAGTAGCCATCAGTAAATGAGTGGATTAAAAAACTGTGGTACATTTACACAATGGAATACTGCACAACAGAAAGAAGAGCTCCTACCGTTTACAGCATAGGTGGACCTGGAGAGTATTATGCTAAGTGCAATAAGCCAGTCAGAGAAAGACAAATAGCATATAATTTCATTTATACGTGGAATCTACTGAACAAAACACACTTAGTAACAAAATAGAAACAGAGGCATGGATACATGGAACAGACTTACAACTGTCAAAAGGGAGGGGAAGTGGATTCTGGATGAAAGAATGGGAAGGGATTAGCCACAGAATAGATATGTATAACCTGTGGACAGAGACAGTGGTGTGATGATGGCCAGAGGGAAGGGGTGTGAGGGCTGGGTGGAGACGGGCAAAGGGGGAGAGGCAATGGGGACAGCAATATTAAAAATATAAATAAATAAATAAATAAATTGGCAGAAAAAGTAGAAGCATGGTCTTTGTTTTAGTTGTGGTGGCTGTGGAATGGCCTCCATTATGTGAAATAGGAGAATTAAGGAGAAACCTAATCTAAGATGAAACAGTCAGTATTCGATTTCATTGAGAAAAGAATTGTGTAGAGATAGTTTAGTTTACTTCATATTGTTGGTCTCATTCAGAGTAATATTTAGACATATGAACTTACCAATATCTAAATTGCATTTATATTTGGGCATCATTGGCTTTTATATTCTGTTGGTGGAAGTGGTGATCTTGGTAGATTAAAGGGGACCATCAGGTTTTCCTTCTAATTTTTTAGAAAAGGAAATCAAGAGCCCTGGCTGGTGTAGCTCAGTGGATTGAGCGCAGGCCTGCAAACCAGACAATCGCGGTTTGATTCCCAGTCAGGGCACATACCTGGGTTGCAGACCAGTTCCCTGCAGGCCAGTTCCCAGCAGGGGACACATGAAAGGCAACCATACATTGATGTTTCTCTCCCTCTCTCCTTCCCTTCCCCTCTAAAGATAAATAAATAAAATATTTAAAAAAAAGAAAAGGAAATCAAAAATTTAACTGCTTGTGTTTGAATATTGTATTAACTTGTTAGATTTTTATGTCCATTGGCTTACTGAATATTTAGGTAAATGGTACATGGCACCCACAAAACAGATGAATGTTTTCTGGCCTTAAAAGATGACAATTTCTTTATTATCACAAAATTAAAACAGTTGTCTGGTCAATTCTAAATGTGATTGCTCCCTCTTCTGAATCCTGATAAAAATGTATTATCTTTGCTGCTTACTCAACATTTATCAGCTGCTGCTTTTCACAGATAGTCATCTATTTTTTTATGTCTATATATCTAACTTACTTTCCTGATGTGTTAACTCCATGAAGGATTTTTGACGGATAAGGTCATTCCTCAAGTACCTTTACAGCAGGTAAAAGCAAATTTGGATGTCCCTATTCACATTTTCCAACTTTCACCTTGAGGGATATTGAGTCTGTAGTTCGTTGCTTCCTAGAACCCAGGTTTATTCATATTAGTGGTATAAGACTTTGTTTAGAGTAATTGATAATATAATGTTTCTTTACTTTTTAGTTTTATTTTTATTATTTTTGTTATGTGTTAAATTTTTGAATGAAAATATTCTGTAAGGTTCTGATAAACTTATTTTAAGATGTTTTAAGTATGGTGATTATACATCCTATAAGCACGCTAAAATAGTGCTGATCCAAATCATTAAATCATGCTTAGTCACTACCTGTGGAAATAATTACAACATTGCTGTTCTAGACAATATTCTGCATACAAATTTCTTTAGAGCTTCATTTTATGGAACACCTAGTTAAATATACTCTTATCCCCTTGGACCTACAAAATTAAACTATACTGTATTTTGGTTTATTTCTGAAAATTACCCACACTGTAGATTATCCACAAGATAAAGCCTCCACCCCCAAACTGCTCATAATTACTTCCAACAAGAAAGAACTGGAAGAAGGTCAGAGCTAAAGTCTGCACAGAATGATACATGTGTGTATGGGGTATATTTCTAAATAAATATATTTTCTCTATGTCCAAGTCACATGTAAATGATTTTAGATTTTATGTATTGAATTATAGGGGGGTTGCTAGCTCAAAATTTATTGGTATAAGTTCGAATCATACAGAGGTTATTTAATCTCTTGTAATTTTTTGTTAGGGGATTTAGCAATCTCTTTAAATTAAGGAATTGGTCTTGCTCTTTGGGATCATTTTCTAGATTTCAATCTGTAGTTTAGATTTTGTTCTCTTTTTCTATTTTTTAAATTTTTGTAGCATTTTTTAATTGTTGTTTGAGTACTGTTGTCTCCATTTCCCGACACCGCATCCCCCAACCTACCCATCCGCACCTCCCATCTTCAAACCTACCTACTTTGGCTTGGACTGTTATATGTTCATTTTTATTTCTTTCCAGAAATTTTATGATTTCTTTTTTGATCTCATTATTAACCCATTTATTGTTTAATAGCATGCTATTCAATATCTATGAATTTGAATGTTTTTGAGTTTTTTTCCTTGAGGTTAGTTTCTAGTTTCAGGTCCTTGTGGTCCAAGAAAATATTTGATATAATTTCAATGTTCCTGAATTTGTTGAGGCTTGTTTTGTGTCCTATCATATGAACTATATTTGAAAATATTCCATGTGCATTTGAAAAGACAGGGTATTTTGCTTCTTTGAGATTAAAGGAGATATATATATATAAAATCAGTTAAGTACACTTTATCTAGGGTATTTTTCAATGCCACAATATCCTTGCTGGTATTTTGTTTGGAAGATCTATCCATTGTTGATAGTGGGGTGTTAAAGTCCCCTACTATAACTGTGTTGCTGTCTATCTGTTTCTTAAAGTCCTCCAAGATTTTCTTTATAGATTTGGGTGCTCCTATGTTGGTTGCATATATATTTAAATGTTTATGTCTTCTTGATAGATTCCTCCCTTGAGTATTATGAAGTGTCCTTCTCTGCCTATTTTTATGGGCTTTGTTTTAAAGTCTATTTATTCTGATGCAAGTATTGCTACCCCGGCTTTTTTCCACCCAGTCCATTGGCTTAGAATATTTTTTTCCAACCCTTTACTTTCAATCTGTGTAGGTTTTGTGTTCTGAGGTGAGTCTCTTGTAGGCAGCATATGTACAGGTCATGTTTTCTTTTCTTTTTTTATATAATTTTATTTATTTATTTTTCAAATACAGGTTTTTGTCTATTTCTCCCATCCCAGCCCACCACCCACCCCTTGCTCCCCACCTCCCTCGCATTTCCACCCCCCTTAGTTCTCCTCCCTGTGTCCTTCATATTTGTTCCTCCAAAACCCTCCCCCTTTTCCCCCCCTTAAATTCCCTTCCCTCTTCCCTCTGGTCACTGTCCCCTTGTTCTCTATTTTAGTGTCTTTATTTTTATTCTGCTTGCTTGTTTGTTTTGTTGTTTAGCTTCCTATTAAAGGTGAGATCATATGGTATTTGTCTTTCAACTCCTGGCCTATTTCACTCAGCAAAATGCTTTCCAGTTCCATCCATGCTGTTGCAAAGGGTAGTAGCTCTTTCTTTCTCTCTGCTGCATAAAATTTCATGGTGTATATGTACCACAATTTTTGATCCATTCATTTACCGACAAGCACCTAGGTTGCTTCCAACTCTTGGCTATTGTAAATTGTGCTGCTATGAACATTGTGGCGCATAGGTTCTTTGATATTGATGTTTTAGGATTCTTAGGATATAATCCTAGCAGTGGAATTGCTGGGTCAAAAGGCAGGTTGATTTTTATTTTTCTGAGAAAATTCCATACTGTTTTCCATAATGGTTGTACGAGTCTGCAGTCCCACCAACAGTGCACTAAAAACCCCTTTTCCCCACAACCTCTCCAACATTTGTTGTTGGTTGCTTTGTTTATGATAGCCATCCTGACTGGTGTAAAGTGGTATCTCATTGTGGTTTTAATTTGCATCTCTCTGACAGCTAACAATATTGAGCATCTCTTCATGTGTCTCTGGATATTCTGTATGTCCTCTTTGGAGAAGTGTCTGTTCAAGTCCTTTGCCCATTTTTTAATTGGGTTGGGTGTCTTCTTAGAGTGGAGTCGTGTAAGTTCTCTGTATATTTTGGAGATTAAATCTTTGTCTGAGGTATCATTGGCAAATATGTTTTCCCATACAGTTGGTTGTCTTTTTAATTTAAAACTGTTTTCTTTAGCCACGCAGAAGCTTTTTATTTTGATGAGATCCCATTTGCTTATTCTTTCCTTTATATTCCTTGCTCTAGGGGACATATCCGTAAAAATGTTGCTGCGTGGAATATCTGAGATTTTCTTGCCAATGTTCTCCTCTAGGACTTTAATGGTGTCATGGCTTATATTTAAGTCTTTTATCCACCTTGAATTTATTTTGGTGTACGGTGTAAGTTGGTGCTCAAGTTTCATTTTTTTGCACGTAGCTGTCCAGTTCTCCCAACACCATTTGTTGAAGAGGCTATCTTTACTCCATTTTATATTACTGCCACCGTTGTGGAATATTAATTGACTGTAGAGAGTTGGGTTTATTTCTGGGCTCTTTTTTCTGTTCCATTGGTCTATGTGCCTGTTTTTATGCCAGTACCAAGCTGTTTTGATGACAGTGGCCTTGTAATGCAGTTTGATATCAGGTATTGTGATCCCTCCTACTTTGTTCTTCTTTCTCAAAAGTGCAGCTGCTATTCTGGGTCGTTTATGGTTCCAAATGAATTTTTGAAGTGTTTGTTGTATGTCTGTGAAATACGCCATTGGTACTTTAATAGGTATTGCATTGAATGTGTATATTGCTTTGGGTAGTATGGACATTTTGATGATGTTAATTCTTCCAATCCATGAACAAGGAATATGTTTCCATTTGTTTGTGTCTTCCTTGATTTCTTTCTTCAGGACTGTGTAGTTTTCTGCATACAGGTCTTTTACCTCCTTGGTTAGGTTTATTCCCAGATATTTTATTTTTGTTTTTGCTATATCGAATGGGATTTTTTTCTTGATTTCTGCTTCTGATGATTCATTGTTAGTATACAAAAATTCCTTTGATTTCTGGATATTGACTTTGTATCCTTCTGTTTTGCCAAATTCATTAATTAGTTTTAGCAGTTTTTGGGTAGAGTCTATAGGATTTTCCATGTTCACTATCATGTCATATGCAAACAGTGACAGTTTTGCTTCCTCCTTTCCTATTTGGATGCCTTTTATTTCCTTTTCTTGCATAATCACTGTGGCCAAAACTTCCAAAACTATATTGAATAGAAGTGGTGAAAGTGGACATCCTTGTCTTGTTCCTGATCTTAGTGGAAAAGCTTTTAGTTTTTGTTCATTGAGTATGATATTGGCTGTAGATCTCTTATATAGGGCCTTTATTATATTGACGAATACTCCCTCTATTCCCACTTTGCTGAGTGTTTTTATCATAAATGGGTGTTGTACCTTATCAAAAGCTTTTTCCACATCTATTGATATTATCATGTGGTTTTGTCTTTGCTTTTGTTTATGTGATATACTACATTTACTGATTTTCAAATGTTGAACCATCCTTGCATTCCTGGGATGAATCCCACTTGGTCATGATGTATGATCTTTTTGATATATTGTTGGATGCGATTTGCCAATATTTTTTTGAGGATTTTGGCATCTATGTTCATCAGTGATATTGGGCTGAAGTTCTCTTTCTTTGTTGTGTCTCTATCTGGTTTTGGAATTAGGATGATGCTGGCTTCATAAAAAGAATTTGGGAGTTTTCCATCCTTCTGGATTTTTTGGAATAGTCTGTGGAGAATAGGGGTTAGCTCTTCCTTAAATGCTTTGTAGAATTCTCCTGTGAAACCATCTGGTCCATGACTTTTGTGTGATGGGAGGTTTTTTTTATTACTGCTTCAATTTCTTTTGCTGTTATTGGTGTGTTTCGATTTTCTGTTTCTTTTTCATTAAGTTTTGGAAGATTGTATTTTTCTGTAAATGTGTCCATTTCCCCTAGGTTTTCAAATTTCTTGGCATACAGTTCTTCATAGTGTTTTCTTACAATCTCTTCTATTTCTGTGGTATCATTTATAATCTCTCCTCTTACATTTCTGATTGTGTTTATTTGTGTCCTCTCTCTTCTTTTCTTGATGAGCCTACTTAAAGACTTGTCTATTTTGTTTATCTTTTCAAAGAACCAACTCCTGGATTCATTGATCCTTAGAATTGTGCTTTTAGTCTCTATGTCATTTAGTTCTGCTCTGATCTTGGTTATTTCCTTCCTTCTACTTGCTTTGCGCTGTTTTTGTTGTTGTCCCTCGAGTTCTTGCAGGTGTAGGGTTAGGTTGTTTGTTTGAAATGTTTCTATCTTCTTTAGGTAGGCCTGTATTGCCATAAATATCCCTCTCAGGACTGCCTTGGCTGTGTCCCATAAGTTTTGGGTTGTTGTGAGATCATTTTCATTTGTTTCCAGAAACTTTTTGATTTCTTCCCTAATATCATTCTTGACCCATTCATTGATAATAGTATACCATTCAGTCTCCATGATTTGGGGTGCTTTGGTTTTTTCCTTTGCAGTTGGTTTCCAATTTCAGTCCCTTGTGGTCTGAGAAGATGCTTGGTATGATTTCAATTTTCTTGAATTTGTTGAGGATCGTTTTGTGTCCTATCATGTGATCTATCTTTGAAAATGTTCCATGTGCATTTGAAAAGAATGTGTATTTAGCTTCTTTGGGATGAAGGGCTCTATATATATCAGTTAAGTCCATTTCATCTAGGGTGTTGTTTAATGCCACAATATCTTTGTTGATATTTTGTTTGGAAGATGTGTCCATTTTTGATAGTGGGGTGTTAAAATCCACTACTATAATTGTGTTGCTGTCAATGTTTTTCTTGTAGTCCTCTAAGATTTTCTTGATATATTTAGGTGCTCCTATGTTTGGTGCCTATATATTTATGATGTTAATATCTTCTTGGTGGATTCTTCCCTTGAGTGTTATGAAGTGACCTTCTGGGTCTCTCTTTATGGCCCTCTTTTTGACGTCTATTTTGTCTGATATGAGTATTGCTACCCCAGTTTTTTTTCTTGTCTGTTTGCTTGGTAAATTTGTTTCCAGCCTTTCACTTTTAGTCTGTGATTGTCTTCTTTCCTGAGGTGGGTCTCTTGTAGGCAGCATATGTGAGGGTCATGCTTTCTTATCCATTCAGCTATTCTGTGTCTTTTGATTGGGGCATTTAATCCATTTACATTTAAGTTTATTATTGATAGGTATTTATTCATTACCATTTTTGTACCTGTGTTCCTCTCTGTCTCTCACTTTTCCTTCCTTTCCTTAAAGCAGTCCTTTTAGTATTTCTTGTAGGACTGGTTTGGTGGAGATATATTCTTCTAGACTTCTTTTGTCTTGGAAGCTCTTTATTTGGCCTTCTATCTTTATTGAAAGCCTTGTTGGGTAAAGTACCCTTAGTTGTGGGCCTCTGGTTCTCATTACTTGTAATATTTCTTGCCATTCTCTTCTGGCTTGGAGTGTTTCCATTGAGAAGTCAGTAGCTAACCTTATTGAGGCTCCCTTGTATGTTACTTCTTTTTTCTCCCTTGCTGCCTTTAACATTCTCTCTTTGTCTTGGAACTTTGCCATTTTGATGATGATGTGTCTTGAAGTGGGCCTCCTTGGGCTCCTCTTGATTGGGACTCTCTGTGATTCCTGTGTGATTTTTTTCTCTCATCAAATAGGGAAATTTTTTCCAATTACTCTTTCAAAAATGTTTCCTATCCCTTGTTCTTCTTCTTCTCCTTCTGGTATCCCTATTATTCGGATATTATTACGTTTCATATTGTCTTGCATTTCTCTTAATCCCTCTTCATTCTTTCTGAGTTTCTTTTCATTTTCCTGCTCTTTCTGTGAGATGCTTTCTACTTTGTCCTCCAACTCGCTAATCCGATCCTCTTCCTCATCTATCCTACTTTTGAAACTATCTACTGTGTTCTTCAATTCAGAAATTGTATTCTTCATTTCCTCTTGTCCCTTGCTGATAATTTCTATTTCTTTTTTCATGTTGATATAGTTTGTGGTGAGATCATTGTAGCTCCCCTGTAGTTTCTGCTAGCTCATTGTGAGCTCTTTGAACTTCGTGATAACCAGTGCTTTGAATTCACTATCTGATAGTTGATTAGCCTCTATTTCATCTAACATTCTTTCTGAAATTTCTGCTTTTTCTTTCATTTAGGGATTGTTTCTTTATCTTCCCATTGTTTGCGAGACTCTTCTTGTTAGCCTTAGCTTCTAAAATTGATCTATTCTGATTCCCTGGGTTTATGGTGTGAACCTCTGTGGTATAATAACCGTGAGTTTCAGTGGCGCAGACTCCTTCAGGTACCTTGATGTTCTCCATTTCCACCTACTCCTTTTATCGTGTATGTGTAATCAGTTGTAGTAGGAGGCAAAATGCTTTATGACAGCAGAAGAATTTTTTATGATATTTACAATCACAGCCAGTAGAGAGGAGATAGGCGATCTTTAGGCTATATATAGTGTTACCCGTATTCTTCAGCTCCACTTGCCACTTTTATGAGAGGATGGACAAAAGATAAGCCTCTTGTTGGGGAGGGAAGTCTTGTTAGTTGGAACTTGAAAGCAGTGGGGTTTCAGACGGTCAGATTTTGAGGTAAGGTGAGTGTAAGGAATAGTGAATAGGTGTAGTGTGTGAGCAAATAGAGTTAATCACTACAGTGATAGAATTCAGGGACCTGTACAATGGGCTAAGATCTGGGAGATATGTTGTGAAGTATTTACTGTTTTATAGATCAGCTATTATTTACACTAATATTAGAGCAGCACTCATATAACAAACTCTATGTGATCTGTCTGAGTAGGGGGTATAAAGCTTTAGGTAGTGTGCTAACAGAAAACAAGTGGAGTGGAGTTTAGAGAATTAGCAAAGCACTGTGGAGGAAAGGACAGGGGGAGCCTGTCTAATAATACAATATACTACTCAAGACTGAGAAGCCTATACAGAAAGAGAAGGAATACAGAAATATTATTAAAATATAAAAGAAGTGAGAATAATGAAAAATATGCAACACCTTGTGGCTTCTCTGCTATAGAAGGGTGGAATTTGTCTCTCTGCCTCTACTGTTGAGATGCCCCCACTTTGGGTCCCATTCTGGTCTTTTCACAGTTCCAAGTTGTTTGTGTCTCTTGTGGGTAAAGGAAACGAAGCAACAAACAAACAGTCAAACAAAAAAGCAGGAGAAGGGAGACAAGAGCGATGAGTTTAAGAGGAAAGGAAGAAGGACTAAAGCAGAGAAAAAGAAAGGAGAGGAACAAAGTATATAAAGATAAAGCAGTGATAAAATTAAAAATATATAGGATTACTAAACAAACGCACAGAAAAGTTACTACAAAAAGGGGGGAAAACCCAAAAAACAAACAAACAACAAAAACAATAACATCAACAACAGAGAAACCCTTCCCTTGTTGGTTTCAAACTGTCCAGACTGCTTTTTCTGGTTGCAGCAGGATCTCTCTGTGTGCTGGGATGTCGGTGCAAGTGTGCGCACCAGCCAGGCTACCAGATTGGGGTGTGGGCACCCGCACACACGCCAAGCTGCTTGGGACCCACGGGTTCTGGTAGTGTCCTTCCCAGTCCTGTGGCGGGACTCATCCACTTCTGCGCCTGTGCACACCGGCGGGTTGATACCGGCAGGGCACTTCTCAGTCCTGTGTGGGGGACTCAGAAGCTTCTGTGCCTGTGTGCACCCACCAAGCTGTCTAGGATCTGAGAAACCAGCAAGGTACGTCCCAGCCCTGTGGTGGTGATCCGGAAGTCTCCGAGCCCGCCCTCGTCAGTCAGGCGGTCCAGGACCTCGAAACTGGCAGGGCGCTTCCCAGTCTTGTGGCTGCGACCCCTACGTCTCTGCGCTTGTGCGCTCCTGCCCTCCCGACCTGCGGGGCGCTTCCCGGTCCTGTGGCGAGACCCCCAAATGCCTCCTCTTTCCCTCTGGCTCGCTGCAAGGGCCTGGTGGGAAGCAAGCCAAGCTGTCCTGGCAGTAGAACACCTAAGTCCACTTTTAAAAAAATAGCCCAAAACTGTCCAGACAGCCCACCTCTCAGTCCAGCCCAGACCCCAGCTAGACCCTCGAGGCCAACGCGTCTCTCAGTTCTCCCAGGCTTGGGACCACAGAGTCTGCAGTTGTCCAGGCCCTGTGTCTTTGTAACCCTCCCTGATAATGCAAGCAGGCAAGCAGACAGGTCTTTGCCCGGTGTTGTCCAGTTTTGCTTATATGGGGAGCGGGGGAGCTGCTGGCCCACGCTGGTGGCCACTGGGGCCGCTGGGTGCCCAGGCTCCTGTGGTAGACACCTCTGGTGTTGGTCTCAGAACAATGGCTCTGGTCCCCGGCTGTAGAGGCAGCACTGGGGCCACCTGGCCGGGGGTGGCAGCCCCTGCCTCTGCTTTGTCTTTACTCCAGTCCCCAAGACCCCACTGACCTGCCGCTTTCTGGTGTTTCACCGTCCATCACAATCTCTGTTCTTTTAATTTCTCAAATGCTGGATAACCGATGGATTAGTGCGCTGCTTCTCTATAGATCTGCCAGGATTTTCACCCATGAGTATGGGAGCTAGAATCCGCTCCATCCTACTCCGTGGCCATCTTCCCAGCTTTCCCCCATGTGTCCTTTATCAGGTCATGTTTTCTTATCCATTCAGTTACCCTATGTTTTTTTAATTGGAGCATTTAATTTATTTACATTTAAGGTTACTATTAATACTTATTCATTGCAGTTTTTCCCCTTTGTACCTATGCTCCTCTCTTTCTCACTTGTTTTTCTTCATCTTCTTTTTTTTTAAATATTTTATTATTTATTTATCTTTAGAGGGGAAGGGGGGGAAGGAGAGAGGGAGAGAAACATCCATGTATGGTTGCCTTTTGTGCGTCCCCTGCTGGGAACTGGCCTGCAGGGAACCGGCCTACAACCCAGGCATGTGCCATGACTGGGAATCAAACCACGACTGTGTGGTTCGCAGTCTTCATCTTCTTATAGCAGTCACTTTAGCATATCTTGCACTGCTGGTTTGGTGGAGATGTATTCTTTCAGCCTTTTTTCTGGAACACTCCTTATTTTACCTTCCTTTTTTTATTTTATTCATTTTTTTAATTTTAAATTTTTTTATTGATTATGCTGTTACAGTTGTTCTATTCCCCCCTTCATTCCCCTCCACCCTACCCCCCCATCCCCACCGTTATCCCCCCTTTAGTTTATGACCATGTGTCTCAATTCCTTTAGATTCTATATTTCCCATGCTATTCTTGCCCCCCTTCTATTTTCTATCTACCGTCTATGCTACTTATTTTCTGTACCTTCCCCCCCTTCTCCACCTCCCACTCCCCCTGTTGCTAACCCTCCTTGAGATCTTCATTTCTATGTTTCCACTCCTGATCTAGCTGTCCTTTTAGTTTGCTTTTGTTTTAGGTGTGGTTGTTAATAAATGTGAGTTTGTTTTCCTTTCACTGTTCATGTTTCTTTAACTTCTTTTTCTTAGATAAGTCCCTTTAACATTTCATAGAATAAGGGCTTGGTGATGATGAACTTCTTGAACTTGACCTTATCTGAGAAGCACCTTATCTGTCCTTCCATTCTAAATGAAAGTTTTGCTGGATAGAGCAATCTTGGTTGTAGGTTTTTTGATTTCATGACTTGGAATACCTCTTTCCAGCCCCTTCTTGCCTGTAAGGTCTCTTTTGAGAAATCCGCTGACAGTCTGATGGGTACTCCTTTGTAGGTGACTGTCCCCTTATCTCTTGCTGCTTCTAGGATTCTCTCCTTCATTTTAATTTTGGCTAATATAACTATGATGTGCCTTGGTGTGTTCCTTCTTGGGTCCAACTTCTTTGGGACTCTCTGAGCTTCCTGGATTTCCTGGAAGTCTATTTCCTTTGCCAGATTGGGGAAATTCTCCTTTATTATTTGTTCAAATAACTTTTCCACTGGTGGCTGTGCCTTTCCCCCTTCTGGTACCCCTATAATTCGGATGTTGGAACGTTTAAAGATGTCCTGGAGGTTCCTAAGCCTCTCCTCATTTCTTTGAATTCTTGCTTCTTGACTCTTTTCTGTTTGGACATTATTTGCTTTCTTCTGGTCCACTCCATTGATTTGAGTCCCAGTTTCCTTTTCATTGCTATTGGTGTCCTGTGCATTCCATTCATTTCAATTAGTTTCGCCTTCATATATTTGTCTAATTTGTCGGTATAATCAACCAGTTCTGTGAGGATCCTGATGACCAGTGTTTTAAACTGTGCATTTGAGAGTTTTGCTATTTCTTCATCGCTTAGATCTATTGGCTCTGGGGCTCTGAGATCCTCCTGCGCCATTCTTGGTCTGTTCGGGCCCTTTAAGTGTGAGAAGCAGTGCCTTGGACTCCCAGGTCGCTGGGTTGTGACGCTATATGTGGGGGCGTGGTCAGAGCGGAGAAATGGCGACCCCCCTGCCGCTTCTCATAGCTGGGTGCGGAGGAGCAGTGCCTTAGGTGGTTCACCTAGGCCGGGCAACTCAGAGTCGTTGGGTTATGACGCTGTATGTGGAGGTGGGGTCAGAGCAGGGAAATGGCGGCGCCCTCCACCGCCACCCGCCGTGGGGACCTGCCGGCCCCGGTCCAACCGGTCACCCCATCGCCTGTCTGCCAGCACACAAATGCGCGATCACAGTCAACACGCAGCACCGCTCCCCCACTGTCTCCCCCGTGGTCGTTCGCCTGGTGGCTCACTCGGTCGCTCACTAGGTCCGACCCTGCGCCTGGATTCTGTGCCTGAGTCCGGCTGACCGAGACCTGTGCAATCCCGCTTCACCAGCCGCTGGTTTCACCCCTTACCGGTCAGGCTGAAGAATTTGTTGTTAACGGACTTCCGAAAAGTTCAATTTTCCGTGTTCTGGCTGTGTTTTCTGTTGCTAATATCTAGTTTTCTCTAATCTTGGTTGTGTGAGAAGGCACGGCACATCCACCTATGCCTCCATCTTGGCAGAAGTCTTACCTTCCATTTTAATTGAGAGCCTTGCTGGGTAGAGTAGTCTGGTTGCAGGTCTTTGCTTTTCATTACTTGGAATATCTCTTGCCAATCCCTTCTGGCTTATAGTGTTTCTGTTTAGAAATCAACTGCTAGCCTTATCAGAGCTCCCTTGTATGTTACTATCTGTTTCTCCCTTGCTGCCTTTAAGATTGTCTCTTTGTCTTCACTATTTCACATTTTAATTATTATGTGTACTGGAGTGGGCCTTTTTGGGTTCATATTGATTGGGACCCTCTGTGCTTCCTGAACTTGTGTGGCCTTTTCCCTCTCCCTTACAGAGTTTTCTGTCATTTTTTAAACAGGTTTCCTTTCCTTTTCTTTTTTTCCTTTCGTTTTTCTTCCCTTCCTTTTCCTTTCCTCTTTTCCTTTCTTTTGTTTTCTTTGTTTCATATCCCTTGTTCCTTTTCTTCTCCTTCTGGTATTGCTATGATTTGAATGTTGTCATATTTCATGTTGTCTTGCAGTTCCCTTAAGCTATCTTCATACTTTTTTAGTCTTTTTCATGCAGCTACTCTACCTGGGTATTTCTTTCCATCTTGTCTTCCAGCTCACTAGTTTAGTCCTTTGCTTCATTCAGCCTGCTTGTAATTCCTTCTAGTGTGTTTTTTTTTCAGAAAATGTATTCTTCATTTCTTTCTGGTTCTTGTTTATGAATTCTATTTCCTTTTTCACACTGCTGTAATTCTTGCTCAGTTCCACACAGTTGTCTGCGAGTCCCTTGAGCATCGTTATAAACCATTATTTTGAATTCTATATCTGATAGTCTGCTTCCCTCCATTTCATTCAGCTCTTTTAGTGGGGAGTCTTTCATTCCTTTCCATTGCAGTTTCTTTCTTTGTCTCCCCATTTTAGGTGAGTCTTTTTGTTTGTTTCTGCAGTTTCTGATGCTCTGCTTTACTAGTTGCCTTTGTAGGGTGAACTTCTATGGTAGGAGTTCTGTGGGACTCAGTGGTTGCTTTGACCTTCTTGTCTCAATGCTTCAGGGTTACCCTTTTTTTTCTGTTTGTGTGGCTCTCTTGTTACACTTGGGTTTTACCTGTTGGTGGCTCCTTTGTTGGTGGGTTGTCTCCTCTAGTGGATTTATTGGTATGCGCAACTCCCACCTTATCTTGTTTGTGATCAGGGGCTGGGTAAAGGCAAATGGATTAAGATAGTGAGAAAGTATTTTATGAGACTTAAAGTACCAACAAGTAGAAAACAGATAGGAGATCTTTTAGAAAAATACAGCAATAACCATGATATTTTACCAAACTACCCACATTTTATAAAAGGTGAAAAAGAGATAAGACTCTTATTAGAGGGTGAAAAGAATGTGAGCTGACTCCAGGAAGCAGAGTGCTTATGCTAGATTAGATGGTGGGATATAGTGAAAGTAAGGGCTAGAAACTTGGTGTAGTGTGCAGAGAATGAAGTTAACCACAACAGTAATAAAGCTCAGAAAGATAGTGAAATGGACCAAGACAAGGGAAGAATGTTATATGGGATTGGAACAACAATAATATTACAAGAAATATATGATATGAATAAAAAGAATAAAAAGTAAAAGACTGAGAATAGTGTGTTGTTGGACTATGACTGAAGTGAAAGAAGAAAGATTAAAATGCAATATGAAAAGGAGAACAAAGAAAACCAGTCAAACAATGAAATCGAACCAACAAACAAAGCAAAGAAAACTAAAGTGGAAAAGGAAAAGTAAATAAGTAAAATAACAAATAATAATAATAAATAAAATGCAAGTTCTATAGGATAGCAAAGCGAAAATTTTCTCAGTTGTTGGTGTTGGCCTTCTGATTTCTCTCTGGATCTGTCTTTGATCCTTTCAGAGCTCCATGTCTTGTCTCACACTTGGAAAAAAGAAAAAAAGCCTCCGGCTAACTAAAACCACCAAGCAGGTTTTGCTGGCCTCCCTGGATGCTTCAGGCCAAGGCAGGCTGGGCTCTTTTTTTTTTTCCTTTCCTGTGTTTTTTCAAGGATGGGAACTCATCTGTGCTACAATTTTCACAAGTGCCCAGCCTCCTGTCCAAGCCCTCAGAATGCTACAGTCCCCACTGTGTATGCTCCAGGCTGGTGCCTTTAATCCACCTCAATGTGCCACCCTTTGATTTGGTGGTGAGGTGCACCAAGTGGGAGCAACTTGAATTCCTCCTCTTCCCTCTTTGCTGGCCTGGGCACTGGGAGAATGAAAAGTTCCTTCAGGGCAGTTTAGTTCTTTTATTAAATTAGGTCTCTCTGGGTACTGTTACCTCTCTGAGCCCCTGCTTCCCTCCTTTGATCAGTCTTTGAGGCACCCTGATTTGAAGCAAATTGAGCCCCTCCTCCCTCTGTGCTGGCCAGGTGCGAGCAGTCCTTGAACATTGGCTGTGAGCCTTTTTTTGAGAGAGTTCCCCTTGGTGTGGCTTGCCATTTCTAACAAAGGCTGGGTTTTCACACAGCCCAACTCTCTGACCAGTCCCCCAGACTATCTGTGTCAGAGTTGGTAGCAGGTGTCACCTGGCTCCCAAATCTCTCTGGTACAGTTCCAGACATTGCCAACAGTCCCAGCCAGGGAATGCTCCTTGCTGTGTGCCTCCCACTGCATCTTTATCCCCAACCCCCCAGAGACTTCAAGTATCCAGGTCTCTCCTGGTTTGGGACTGACTTACTTGCACTGGGAGGGGAGGGAGCTGTGAAGTTACAATCACTGACCCAGCTCTCCAAAGCTCCTACAGAAGCTGTGGTCCCTGGCACAGGGCCTGGGGAACACAGCAGCCCCAGTCCCAGGTGCAAGGCCTGGGGACCTTCCAGTCGGCCTAAAAGAGCTCCTTTCCATCTATTTTTAAACATCCTCTGCAATCTTTGGCTTCCAAACTTCATATAAACTGGGATTCTGTTGGCTGTTTACTCTGTTCTTCAGAAGATCGGCTTGGTGTACCAGTTGGGTGCAGGAACAAGTAGGTTAAGCTCCCACTTACCTCATCACCATCTTCCTCCCTCTGAATTATAGATTTTTTAGTATATTTTACTGATTAGGCCATTACAGTTGTCCTATTTCTCCCCCTTTATTCCTCTCTACCCTTCACACCCCCTCCTCCACCATTCCCCCCTTTAGTTTATGTCCGCATGTCACAAGTTCTTTCGATTCTATATTTCCCATACTATTCTTGCCCTCCCCTTGTCTATTTTCTACCTACCATCTATGCTACTGATTCTCTGTACCTTCTCCCCCTTTCCCCTCCTCCCACTCCCCTGTTGCTAAACCTCCATGTGATCTCCATTTCTATGGTTCCACTCCTGATCTAGCTGTCCTCTTAGTTTGCTTTTGTTTTAGGTATGGCTGTTAATATCTGTGAGTTTGCTGTCTTTCACTGTTCATCCTTTTTATCTTCTTTTTCTTAGAAAAGTCCCTTTAACATTTCATATAATAAGGGCTTGGTGATGATAAACTCCTTGAATTTGATCTTATCTGAGAAGCACTTCATCTGCCCTTCCATTCTAAATGAAAGCTTTGCTGGGTAGAGCAATCTTGGATGTAGGTCTTTGGATTTCATGACTTGGAGTACTTTTTTCTAGCCCCTTCTTGCCTGTAACATCTCTTTTGAGAAATCTGCTGACAGTCTGATGGGAACTCCTTTGTAAGTGACTGTCCCCTTCTCTCTTGCTGCTTCTGAGATTCTCTCCTTCATTTTAATCTTGGCTAATGTAATTATGATGTGCCTTGGTGTGTTCCTCCTTGGGTCCACCTTCTTTGGGACTCTCTGAGCTTCCTAGACTTCCTGGAAGTCTATTGCCTTTGCCAGAGTGGGAAAGTTCTCCTTTCTTATTTTCTCAAATAAGTCTTCCACTTGCTCTTCCTCTTCCCCTTCTGGTACCCCTATAATTCGGATGTTGGAATGTTTAAAGATGTCCTGGAGGTTCCTAAGCCTCTCCTCATTGTTTTGAATTCATGTTTCTTCATTCTTTTCTGTTTGGTCATTTTTTTCTTCCTTCTGGTCCACTCCCTTGATTTGAGTCCCAGTTTCCTTTCCATCACTATTGGTTTCCTGTGCATTTCCCTTCATTTCAATTAGTTTAGCCTTCATTTGTTCCTCTAATTTGTGACTAAAATCAACCAGTTCTGTGAGCATCCTGATCACCAGTCTTTTGAACTGTGCATCTGCTAGTTTGGCTATTTCTTGGTCACATAGAATTATTGGCTCTGGGGCTTTGAATTGTCCTGAGCCATAATGTTTTGGTCTGTTCGCTCCTGTTACGTATGAGGGGCAGAACCTTAGGTGTTCACCAAAGTAGGGCAACCCAGGTCGCTGGTTGTGATGCTGTATGTGGGGGCAGGGTCAAAGAGGGGCAATAGCGGTCCCCTCTGCTGCTTCCTGCAAGCCACTGAGGCCTGCACGGTCTGTCTCAATGCTTGATCCTTTGCCTGGTTTATCTGAGAGCAAATGTGTGACCGAGGTCAGCCTGCTGCCTTGCGAGCTCACTGGGTCTGCCTGTTGCCAACACGTGCCTGGAATCTGCCAACCTCTGCCTGCCGTCCTGGGTCGGTCTGGCCCATTTTTGCTGTGCAACCCCACTCTGCCAGCTGCTGGCTCTGCCCCTCTTACTGGTCTGGCTGAATGGTTCATTGTTGTCAGACTTCCTTACAATTCAAATTTCTGTGTTGGGGTTGCATTTTTGTTCCTAAAACTTTGTTGTCTTTAAACTTGGTTGTGCAAGGAAAGCACAATGTTTCCACCTATGCCTCCATCTTGGTCGGAAGTCTGAATTATAGATTTTAATAAACATTTCATTATCCCTGTAGCATATTTTTAATTTTTAGTGATAGGAACTGTGACTTTTTTATCTTTGCATTCCCTTCACAGTTCTTAAAGTGCAAAATATACTAAAAATATGTGCTGAATTTAGTAAACATTTATTGAGGATCCACTATGTATAAGATATTGTTCTAAAAATTTGGAGGAATGATGGGGTACACTATAGTTGTGTCACAGGTGGGCACAGGTAACCAGGTTCTTGGTGATCAGGACAAAGAATTAAACTGAACACCCAGAGTTTATAGCCGAGAACATGGGATCAGGCCAACTCCAAGCAGAGATTGACCTCATAGGCTGGAGGGACTCTATTCTTATAGGGTGGATCCTTCCTGGCCAGTTTTGACAGGCTTTTACTGTGACAAATAGTTGTAAAGCTACTGCACATGT
The DNA here is from genome assembly GCF_021234435.1 of Artibeus jamaicensis. Classification (NCBI taxonomy): domain Eukaryota; kingdom Metazoa; phylum Chordata; class Mammalia; order Chiroptera; family Phyllostomidae; genus Artibeus; species Artibeus jamaicensis. The sequence continues at coordinate 1,370,592 of NW_026521840.1, read as the reverse complement.
GGTCTCCCATGGTTTTCCCAGATTGACCACCAGGGAAGGTGGTCCCACAATGTTACCTAGTTGACCCCCCTTCTCCTGTACTAGGTTTGCCTTTCCTATCGCTAGAGAATTATAGCTCTCCATGTTAGAGATTGGTGAAAAGGAAAGTAAGTATTTATTCAAGTTATACAGACTTAAGAGTAATGACTTAATGTCTTCATTAAAATCCCAAAGTCCCTTAAAATACCCATAAATGCACACAGTCCTTCTTTTCCCCCTTTGCCCAGTCCAAGGTACCGTATCTCAGGAAAATATATAGAAAGCTGTGTGGTGATTCTTTGCTAAAGCCAAGTGGTGGTTCTCTGCTAAAGCTGCATGATGATTCTTCTCATGGCTGCGGGAGGTGGGGGGCATGGTCCCCTTGACTCTGGCCAGAGCCACGTGGTTCTCTTTGCTAAAGCTACATGGTGATTCTCTCTCACATGGCTGCGGGAGTCCCCATTCTGGCCAAAAGCATGTGGTTCTCTCCTCAATGGCTTCCAAGTCTGCCTTTAAATCTCCATGCCAATCTTTCTCTTCAGCACCATTTCCGACTCCTCCCACAATCGGCTACACTTGCCAGGAATCCCATATCCTTCCAGCTTTACTGGGCTGCCATAGTGAGTCTCGGCAGGCATGGCCCCATGGCATGGAGCCAATTATCTCCAAGCTCTCACGTAGGTGCTGTAATGGGGCTGGGGAGTCGTCTCCCAGTTGCATCTTTGGTGGAAGTCACTCCCTTCTCCCTGGTTCAAATCATGGCCACAGCCATTTAACATATCTATGAAACCAGTTAGTTATAGATATGTTAAATGACCATTCTAGAGATTATCTATGGAACTGTTGCTATGCAAAACAACTCAATGACCCAGCTCCATGTATCCCATCTTCCCAGCTCAGACTTGTGAGGGTGAGGACATCCCATATTTTTAATATTTCCTGGAAACCCTGAGTTCTGGACCCCATTACAAATCCTTCTTTTGGGGGCACCCTGGCTGCACCCTCCTACAGTTGTAGTCTTCTGGGATCTTTCAAATTAGTGGAAGAGATGAGAATGTATGTAACTTATAAAGCATTCTGGGTTTAGCGCAATAATAATAGTACATGTGTTTACTAGAGTCTACTCTTTCAGATTAATTTTACATCTTTTACCTTCCAGTAGTTCTCATAATGGAGAATTGATGGTATGTGAAATTTTTAAACAACCTAACTGTACACTGTTTTTATGTTAGGTGCCAGAAATAAAAGTTGAGGATGTCAGAATCTATCCTGACAAGTTCCAGAGACTGATGGCTGAAATGCAAGAGATGAGAGAGAAATGAAGAAATAAGAACGCCAAATTTACAGAACTGAAGGATTGAGTGTTTATCAAGATTTCCAATGTTTGTTTCTAAGGGTTTTAAGGTTGATTGACTCTGAGTTGAGAATCTCAACTCTTGTTTTCCATGGCACATTAGCGAGGTTTCTTTTAAGTAAAACCATAACACTGAATTGAACACTTTAGTGTCCAGACACTTTAGTATTTGGACTCCTGTTAAGGTTTCAATGGAATGGATCATATAACTCTGGCTGACTAGCAGACCACTTTGTAAATCAGAAATAAAGGCACCAGCATCTAAGAATGACCATGCAGACATGAGTAATATAGCAGATAGCAGTTTCCATTTGACACTAGAGAAACAGAAAAAGATGTTAGATATATAAGTTCAGTATATAAGTACTCTGAGCTACATTCTTGGTTTATTTGTTAATTTTTGATGAGTCCAGGGATAACCTATGATTCCTTTCTTTGGTCTACTTTTTTACTTTGTTTATAAAATGGGTTCTTTAATATATTTGCCAGTGCTCTATAAGGAAACAAAGAGTACATATTACAGAACACAGTGGCTCTAATATTAGGGTCTTTGCTCAGGCAGTAGTGTTCAAAGAAAAAATTTAAATGGTTAAATTGTTGCATAATAATACTTTTGAGAAAATTTATAATTCATTATTTACCTTAGAGAAATAATGCATATATGTTCCAGCAAGTTTTCATCAATATTCAATATAGCCCTGACTAGTGTGGCTCAATGTGTTGGGTATAGTCCCACAAACCAAAAGGTTACCAGTTGGATTCCCAGTCAGAGCATATGCCTGAGTTTCAGGCCCCAACCCCAATTGGAGGCAACCAATGCATGTTTCTCTCACACACAGATATTTCTTTTTGTCTCTTTCTCCCTCCTTTCCCTTCCCTCTAAAAATAAATAAATAAAATCTTTTAAAAACCTTTAATTACTTAAATAAATGGTAGTTTAATTTTAAAAATATTCAATTTAAAGTTGAACTCCAACACCAAACTTCCAATGAGGTACAAAAATATCTTTAATTTCATGATTCTATCTTTTGTAACTGAAATAGTAAATTAAGCTTTTTGTGTCTGGCAAGGGAGAAAAGAAAGAATAAATGAGAGGGTGGAAGTATTTTTCTTGCCTTTCACCAACACTGAATTAAGACAAGCTTTCAAGATTTCTGTTCACATTGACCATGAGTCAACCTTTCATGTTCATCCTGGAAGAAGTCAGCCTTATTGTAGAATGAATATATATGGAGAGAGAGAGTGAGAGTCATGTGATTAATTATGCTAATGATGCTCCAGTGGGTTCTGGTTTTACACATAAATCAGACCAAAAACTTTGGGGCAGTAGTAAACTAGATGGCCTTCTGAGGTTCCTTATAATCATATATTTGTGGAACTTTCCCACTGTGGAATTTGGATTATATTATATAACATGTAAACCTAATTCTATATAAGAAATTTGTGGTCTCTAAATCTAACAAAAAACGTCTCTTGTCATATCACTCACCGAAAGTACAGATATGTTCTTTTGGTGTAAATGCACTGGCCTAGTGATTCTTCCCCCAACCTTCTATAAAGTGTTTTTCTACCCTTAGGATTGTCAGCAAGGGATTTGCATTAGTATCATCTTGGTTTGCAAATCTAGAAGATTATTAGGGTAGTCTGTGCTTTCAGAAATGTTAATGTGGTACCTCTATAGACTAATTCACTGATTGAAAGATTGTAAGGAGTTAAATTTTAAGTCCAAAAGATTCAGTAAGGGTAAAAAAGAAAGAATTCTCATGAAGAATGTTGTAAATGTTAATTCAAGTAGTTCATATAATATGTAATATATCATTACATATTATATTTTCAAAATTTGGTAGATATTTTTATCTTGCTCCATTTGTGGCATCTGTTTGTCTTGAAATGACAAAACTAAAACAGGAATACTGTGAGCAACAGCACTTTCTAACACAGATACTAGTTCAGCCTTTTAAAATCTTCTTATGTTTACTTTTCTGCTCATTGTTGATGAGAAGATTCTTCAGGTTATGTTGAGATTGATGAGTGGGAACTACATATAGACATGAATAGGAAAAATTGAATTTACTGAGTCAGAATTTTCGTGGTTACAGAAGGCACCTTTATTCTCATATCTCATAATTTTTCTCTTTCCAAGCTCATTCTTATCTTTTAAGGTCAGAGCAGTTAGTCAGCATGTATAAATTGTGCCTGACATCCTGATAAAAACATATATTTTAAGGAAAGCCAAATATATCATATGTTCAGTCTATATTGTTTTTGCTTTTGTTCATACTTTTAAGATAATACACACTAATTTGCCACTGCTTGGTCACAATAGGTGTACCCTGGCTGCTGGCTGTTGGTTGTAGATTGCTTTTGTCTGTATCTTTAAGGTGGTAAATAAGAGAGCCATTGGGAACTAAGATAGTGGGAGAAGGTACGAAACATAAGTAGCATAGATGGTAGGTAGAAAATAGTAGGGGAAATATAGAATCTAAAGAACTTGAGACATGTGGTCATAAACTAAAGGGGGAGAATGGTGGGGGAGGGGTGTGCAGGGTGGAGGGGAATAAAGGGGGGAATAGAACAACTGTAATGGCATAATCAATAAAATATATTTTTTAAAAAAGAACTAAGGTAGGGCTAGGATGTACCAGCTATTCTAAGGCTTCTATTCAGCTCTGAGGAGCTACATGGAAATAGGTGATTTCTGACATCTGCCCTAACATTCTCACAAAATAAATTAGAAGATACCCCTAAACTTTACCCTCTTAAGGAGCCACGGAACTACAATATATGTTTTTATACAAAGGTTTTACATGGATTGCCATTTTTATATAACCATTGTATAATATCAAAATCAGGAAACTTTCATTGACTTAGTAATAATTTCTAATTCCAAGTCTCTACTCAAATGATATCAGTTTTCTCAATGATGTTCTTTAGAGCTGGCACCATCCCTTCTCTCTGCCTACAGTTTAGAATTTAACCCAGGATTACACACTGCATTTAGTTGTTATATATCAATTCTCTCTTTTAAAAAAATTTAAAATATATTTTATTAATTATGCCATTACAGTTGTCCTATTCCCCCCCTTTATTCCCCCCTTTCATTTATGTCCCTAGGTCACAAGTTCTTTTGATTCTATATTTCCCATACTATTCTTGTCCTCCCCCTGTCTATTTTCTACCTACTGTCTATGCTACTTAGTCTCTGTACCTTCTTACCCCTTCTCCTCCTCCCACTCCCCTGTTGCTAACCCTCCATGTGATCTCCATTTCTGTGGTTCTGTTCCTGTTCTAGTTGTTTGCTTACTTTGTTTTTCTTTTTGTTTTAGGTGTGCTTGTTAATAACCGTGAGTTTGCTGTCCTTTCACTGTTCATATTTTTTATCTTCTTTTTCTTAGATAAGTCCCCTTAACATTTCATACAATAAGGGCTTGGTGATGATGAACTCCTTGAACTTGATCTTATCTGAGAAGCACTTTATCTGCCCTTTCATTCTAAATGAAAGCTTTGCTGGATAGAGCAATCTTGAATGTAGGTGTTTGGATTTCATGACTTGGAATACCTCTTTCCAGCCCCTTCTTGCCTGTAAGGTCTCTTTTGAGAAATCCGCTGACAGTCTGATGGGAACTCCTTTGTAGGTGACTGTCTCCTTATCTCTTGCTACTTCTAGAATTCTCTTTCATTTTAATATTGGCTAATATAATGATGATGTGCCTTGGTGTGTTCCTTCTTGGGTCCACCTTCTTTGGGACTCTCTGAACTTCCTAGACTTCCAGGAAGTCTATTGCCTTTGCGAGAGTGGGAAAATTCTCCTTTATTATTTGTTCAAATAAGTCTTCCACTTGTTGCTCTTCCTCTTCCCCTTCTGGTACCCCTATAATTTGGATGTTGGAACGTTTGAAGATGTCCTGGAGTTTCCTAAGCCTCTCCTCATTTTTTTTTTGAATTCTTGTTTCTTCATTCTTTTCTGTTTGGTTTTTTTTTTTTTTCTTTCTGGTCCTCTCCCTTGATTTGAGTCCCAGTTTCCTTTCCATCACTATTGATTTTCTGTGTATTTCCCTTCATTTCAATTAGTTTAGCCTTCATTTGTTTCTCTAATTTGTGGCTAAAATCAACCAGTTCTGTGAGCATCCTGATAACCAGTGTTTTGAACTGTGCATCTGCTAGTTTGGCTATTTTTTGGTCACTTAGAAGTATTGGCTCTGGTGCTTTTAGCTGTTCTTGAGCCATAATTTTTTGGTCTGTTTGCACTTGTTACGTGTAAGGGGCAGAGCCTTAGGTGTTCACCAAGGTGTGGTGACCCAGTTGCTGGGTTGTGACGCTGTATGTGGGGATGGGGTCAGTGAGGGGCAATGACATTTGTTCCACTCTCTCTAGGATTTTGGTCCCCTCTGCTGCTTCCCACAAGCAAACCTGGCCCACCTGGTGCCGGCTCTCGGGTGCGTAGGCCTGTGCACCCTCCAGGACCCTGTGGGTCTCTTCTACAATCTCTCTGTGAGCCTGGGAGCCTCTTCTGGCACTTCAACCCCAAAAGTCTTTCCAAATGGTGCTTTCAGGCTCTAATTTTTGTTGCTGGGGCCCTAGCCTGTGTGGTCTGTCTCACTGCTGGATCCTTCACTTGGTTTATCTGCGTGCGAATGTGTGACCACCATCACCTAGCCACTTTGAGCCCTCATTGGGTTTGCCCATTGCCACCCCACACCTGGGATCTGCCAATCACTGCCTACACTCCTGGGTCTGTCTGGCTGATCTTTCCTGTGTGACCCCGTTCTGCCGGTCGCTGACTCCACCCCTCTTACTGGTCTGGCTAAATAGTTCATTGTCGTCAGACTTTTGGTCAGTTCAATTTTCTGTGTTTTGGCTGCATTTTTGTTACTAAAACTTTGTTGTCTTTAAACTAGGTTGTGCGAGGAAGCACAGTGTTTCCATCTATGCCTCCATCTTGGCCGGGAGTCAATTATCTTTTAATCTACAGAAATTTCTCAGCCTTTATTTGTTTTCCATGACTTCAACATTCTTAAAGAGTGTCTGGTGTGGTCTCATGAATAGAATCAGATTGAGTATTTTGGGTAGTAATACCAAGAACAGATGTTACATTCTTCTTGATGCATCATATCAGAAAACTGATGTTTATTTTATTATTCACAATGTTAACTTCAATTATTTCATTAAGGTGTGCTCTCCAAGGTTTCTCTACTTTTAAGGTGCTATTTTAACCTTTGTAATTAATATGTAAATTGTGGAGAAACACTTTGAGTCTACAGAAATACCCTGTTCTTCACACTTTTATCCATAATTTTAGTATATATTGGTTACTCTTAACTTAATTATATATTACTATATCTGTACAATGTGATTTTCTAGTTCCAACATTCTTCTATGTTTTCAGTTTGCATTTTACTACAGTTTTACTTTTTCCCTTTTTATGTATTTATTTATATAAGTACAGAAATACAGATTCCTAATTTACTTAAATGGTTTTAATTCATATATTCTATAATATATCAATTGAGAGATATATCCTTATATTTTGAGTGTTTACTTTTGACACAACAGAATATTGCAGCCTCAACTTACACTTGGTCTGCCCTATCCCTGGAATCAGAAATTGCTTCAAGAAGTCTGGTATCCTCTTATGCCCCTTTTTTTTAGTTTAATATGACTAATGTATGTTTAAAATTTTCGATTTTTTAAGATTCCTTAGACTTCCACCAAGATGGAGGCATAGGTGGAGACGTCATGCTTTCTCACAACACCAAGTGTAGAGACAACAAAATACTAGCAACAGAAAGCACAGCCAGAACACAGAAAATTGAACTTTTCGGAAGTCCGATACCAAGGAATTCTTCAGCCTGACCGGTAAGAGGGGAAAAACCAGCAGCTGGCGGAGCGGGGCTGCACAGGAAAACTCGGTCAGACGGACTCAGGCATGTGGATCCCAGGCATGGGGTTGCAAAGGGCCGACCCAGTGAGCAACCTAGTGAGCACAACCTAGTGAGCGACCGGTGGATCCAGCGAGGGTGAAGGGCATTGGGTTGACTGTGCTGGCGCATTCCTGCGCAGATAGACCAGCGAAGGAGTGGGCAGTGAGACAGGACCGAGCTGGTCCCAGCCACAGGAGGCAGCAAAGACGGCCGCCATTTCCCGGCTCTGACCCTGTCCCCATATACAGCATCACAATTCAGCGACCTGAGTGACCCTACCCTGGTGAACACCTCAGGCTTTGCTCCTCACCCAGTGGCGGGAAGCAGGAGAGGGGGATGCCATTTCCCCACTCTGACCCCACTCCCACATACAGTGTCACAACCCAGTGACCCCGCCCTGAAGGCTCCACCCCAGCCCTAAGGCTCCACTCCTCATACTTAATGGCCGAGAACAGACCAAAAATGGCTCAAGAAGATCTCAAAGCCCCAGAGCTCATAAATCTAAGTGACGAAGAAATAGCAAAACTTTCAGATGCACTGTTCAAAACACTGGTCATCAGCATGCTCACAGAACTGGTTGATTTTAGTCACCAATTAGAGGAATATATGAAGGCTAAACTAATTGAAATGAATGGAAATGCACAGGAAAGCAATAGTAATGGAAAGGAAACTGGGATTCAAATCAAAGGTGTGGACCAGAAGGAGGATAAAAATGACCAACCAGAAAAGAATGAAGAAACAAGAATTCAAAAAAATGAGGAGAGACTTAGGAATCTCCAGGACATCTTTAAATGCTCCAACATCTGATTTATAGGGGTACCAGAAGGGGAAAAGGAACAGCCACCAGTGGAAAACTCATTTGAACAAATAATAACAGAGAACTTCCCCAATCTGGCAAAGGAAATAGACTTCCAGGAAATCCAGGAAGCTCAGAGAGTCCCAAAGAAGTTGGACCCAAGAAGGAACACATCAAGGCACATAAATAATTACATTAGCCAAGAATAAAATAAAAGAGAGAAGCCTAGAAGCAACAAGAGCCACCTACAAAGGAGTTCCCATTAGACTGTCAGCGGATTTCTCAAAAGAGACCTTACAGGCAAGAAGGGGCTGGAAAGAGGTATTCCAAGTCATGAAATCCAAAGACCTACAACCAAGATTGCTCTATCCAGCAAAATTTTCATTTAGAATGGAAGGGCAGATGAAGTGCTTCTCAGATAAGATGAAATTCAAGGAGTTCATCATCACCAAGCCCTTATTATATGAAATGTTAAAGGGACATACCTAAGAAAAAGAAGATAAAAATATGAACAGTGAAAGGACAGTAAACTCACAGTTATTAACAACCACATCTAAAACAAAAGCAAACTAAAAGGACAGCTAGATCAGGATCAGAACCATGGAAATGAAGATCACATGGAGGGTTAGCAACAGGGGAGTGGGAGGAGAAGGGGGGAGAAGGTACAGAAAAGAAGTAGCATAGATGGTAGGTAGAAAATACGTAGGGGGAGGGCAAGAATAGTATGGGAAATATAGAATCCCAAGAACTTGAGACACATGGTCATAAACTAAAGGGGGGAATGGTAGGGGTGGGGGGTGCAGGGTGGAGGGGAATGAAGGGGGGAATAGAACAACTGTAATGGCATAATCAATAAAATAAAAATTTAAAAAAAATAGATTCCTTAGTGTAGGCACTCAGGGAAAAGCTAACTGAATAGGGATAATATTAATTCTTCTAAACTACCCAGCATTTAAATATCCTGCGTCCTTTTCTGTTCCCATTTTTTCTGCTCAGATCCCAAAAGTTTATATCTAGTGAGAATCTTTTTGACAAGATGATCAAAATTTAGGTTCCATACAAAAGAGTTGGCTGACCATTGCAACATTCAGGTAGCTAATGACAATGAAATATGGGTCTCATTGCAGTCACATCTTGGGCTTCAGTTTCAAAATGTGCTCATCAATATTTCCACATTTCATCAGAGAATAAGAATGCAACTTCAAAGTTCTGAGATAAGATGGTGAGGTAAGGGAGTGAAAGAAGAGCATTTGCTAATGCTAAAATTTTCAGTGCTCATTGCCATTATTTTTTTTCAATTTTTATTTATTGACTTTTTAGGGAGAAATAGAGAGAGAAACAGAGAGAGAGAGAGAGATTTGTTGTTCCACTTATTTATATATTCATTGATTGAGTCCTATGTACTCTGACCAGGGGTTGAAACTGCAACCTTGGTGTACTGAGATGATGCTCTAATCAACTGAGCTACCTGGCCAGGGCCTATTTGTTGCTGTTATTTCTAATACCATTGTTAAATATTATCAAAGGAAATAAAATCAAATATGAACTGAGAAGGACCAGATGTATAAACATTATCACAAATAAACTTTTGTTTCCTCCAACCCTCATATTTAAATGAAGATATTTAAGAAGGGTTATTCACTTGCTGAGGAAAAAAATAAGAGTCTCCTAGAAAGCATCTTACCTACTTTGAAAGATGAACCCAGACTTCCAGACAAGACAGAGGCATAGACAGATACATTGTGCCTACTCACACAACCAAAAGGACAACACATTTAAAAACAAAAATCAACCAGAACTGACAGAAAGTTGAACTGTATGGAAGTCCAACAATCAAGGAGTTAAAGAAGAAACACTCATCCAGACTAGTAGAAGGGGCGGAGAGGACTTGTGGCAAGGCAGTGACTGGTAGAGCAGGCAAGACAGCTGATTGTGGACTATGCAGTGCCACATTCACATGCAGATAAACCAGGAGGAACAACTGGGAAGTGAGACAAACTGTGCAACCCAGGGTTCCATTGCAGGTAAATAAAGCCTCAAACCTTTGACTGAAAACACCTGTAGGGGTTGAGGCAGCAACTGGAGAAACTCCCAGCCTCACAAGAGCATTCCTTGGAGAGACCCACAGGATCCTAGAATGCACACAAAACCACCCACCAGGAATAAGCACAAGAAGAGCCCAGTTTGATTGTGGGCAGTAGGGGAAGTGACTGAAAACTGGCAGAGAGTGGATCAAGTGCCATTGTTCCCTCTCAGACCCCTCCCCCACATACAGCATCACAATGCAGCGACATGGGTTGTCTTACCCTGGTGAAAACCTAAGGCTCTGTCCCTCACTATGTAACAGGTGTTTTCAGACTTAAAAAAAAAATGGCCCAAATGAAAGAAGAGATCAAAGCTCCAGAAAAAATGCAACTAAGCAACAAAGAAATACCCAACCTATCAGATGCATAGTTCAAAACATTGGTAATCAGGATGCTAACAGAATTCATTGAATTTGGTTACAAATTAGATGAAAAATGAAGGCTACGCTAAGTGAAATAAGGGAAAATGTATAGGGAACTAATAGTGATGGGAAGAAAACATACTAAAATCAATGAAGTGGACCAGAAGGAAGAAAGAAACATCCAATCAGAAAAGAATGAAGAAACAAGAATTCAAAAAAAAAATGAGGAGAGGCTTAGGAAACTCCAGGACATCTTTAAACATTCCAACATCCGAATTATAGGGGTACCAGAAGGAGAAGAGGAAGAGCAACAAGTGGAAGACTTATTTGAACAAATAATAAAGGAGAATTTTCCCACTCTCGCAAAGGCAATAGACTTCCTGGAAGTCTAGGAAGTTCAGAGAGTCCCAAAGAAGGTGGATCCAAAGAGGAACACACCAAGGCACATCATAGTTACATTAGCCAAGATTAAAATGAAGGAGAGAATCCTAGAAGCAGTAAGAGATAAGGAGACAGTCACCTACAAAGGAGTTCCCATCAGACTGTCAGCGGATTTCTCAAAAGAGACCTTACAGGCAAGGAGGGGCTGGAAAGAAATATTCCAAGTTATGAAAGGCAAGGACCTACATCTAAGATTGCTCTACCCAGCAAAGCTTTCATTTAGAATGGAAGGGCAGATAAAGTGTTTCTCACATAAGGTCAAGTTCAAGGAGTTCATCATCACCAAGCCCTTATTATACGAAATGTTAAAGGGACTTACCTAAGAAAAAGAAGATAAAAAACATGTACAGTAAAATGACAGCAACTTAAAAGTTATTAACAACCACACCTAAAACAAAAGCAAAAGCAAACTATTAGAACAGGAACAGAACCAAAGAAATGGAAATCACATGGAGGGTTAGCAACAGGGGAGTGGGAGGAGGAGAGTGGGGGAAAAGGTACAGAGAATAAGTAGCATAGATGGTAGGTAGAAACTACACAGGAGGAGGGCAAGAATAGTATGGGAAATGTAGAAACTAAAGAACTTATGACACATGAACATGAACTAAAGGGGGGAAATGTGGGTGGGAGGGGGTGTTCAGGGTGGAAGGAAATGAAGGGGGGAAATGGGACAACTGTAATTTAATCAATAAAATATATTTAAAAGAAAGCTCTTTATTTCTTCTTCTAGTTTAAGTGATAGCTTTGCTGGGTAAAGTAGTCTTTCTTGTAGGTCCTTGCTTTTCATCACTTTGAGTATCTATGTCAATTCCTTCTGGCCTGAAGTGTTTCTGTTGAGAAATCATCTGACAAGCTCATGGGAGTTTCCTAAAACCAATTATATTTTTCTTGCTGTTTTTGTGCTTCTCTCTTTGTTTTTAACAATAACATTTTAATTATGTTTTTTTCTGTGGGCCTTTTTGAGTTCATCTTGTTTGATACTTGCTGAGCTTTCTGGACTTGGTATATTTTTCTGTACCATGTTAGGGAAATTTTCAGTCATTCTTTCAGTAAGTTTTTAATCTCTTGCTTTCTCTTGTCCTCCTGGTATGCCTATAATGTGGACATTTTTATGCTTAATGTTGTCCCAGAGGTACATTAAACTACCCTCATTTTTTTAATTTTATTTTTCTTTTTGATGCACTGATGGTTTTTGCTTACCTTTTTCTAAATGATTGATTCAGTTCTCTACTTCATCTAATCTGCTGTTGATTCCTTTTAGTGCATTCTTAATTTCACATATTGTATTCTTCATCTGACTGGTTATTCATGATTTCTATGTGCACTTTATTCTTGCTATATTTTTGTTGAAGTGCTCAGTAAATTCCTTGATCATCCTTATAATCATTGTTTTGAACTCTGTATCTAGTAGATTGCTTGTCCATTTTATTCAGTTCTTTCACTGGAGATTTCTCCTGTTCTTTCATCTGAAGCATGTTTCTTTGTCTCCCCAGTTTGGCTGCCTCTCTCTATTTGTTTCTGTGTATTAGATATATGTACTCTGTCTCTCTGTTTTGTAAGGTGGCCTTATGTCATAGGTGTCTTGTCAGACTCAGTTGCATAATCTCCCTAATCACATGAGCTGGGCGCTGCAGGAATGTCTCTTATATGAATTATGTGATCCCTCCTGTTGAGTTAAGTTTCGATTGCTCTTGGCCCATCTGTGGGAAAGTTTTATCCTCTTGCCCACAAATGGGCCAGGAATATGACAATTGACCCCAAACACTGCATATATAAGCAGCTGTGTGGGGACTGACCACATGAAGCAGAATTTGCTTCAGCAGGATTTGGTACCTGCCAACATCTCCCTTTGGGTGTGCTGCTTATGCAGTTTTAGGGTTGTTCTGGGAAGTAGCCTGAGGCCCACCACTGGGTGTGTTGGTTCTGAGGCTTCTTGGGAGGGACTCTGATACAGGTCAACATCAGACAGTGTCTTTGGCCCTGGACTCTTTATTTAGAGCTACAAAGTGATCAATAGTCTGTGGCTGCCTCTGTTGGTCCTAAGTGGATGTGCTAGTGTTCTATCTGCATGCCAAGGCCATCTTTCACCAGCACCAAGCCTGGGGGCAGAACAGTAAAAGGCCCAAGTCACCCCAAGATTCACCTTAATCTCCCAGGTGCTTATTAGGTTCATTCAACAAAAAAATGAAAAAGGAGAATCTGGCAATATGCAAGTTGCATGAGGTATGCTTTCATGAGTAACTAGGTAGTGTGGTGAGCAGTGTTCACCAGGTTGATCCATATTCAAACTTGGCACCAGTGCTGGTTCTAAGGCCACTCAGCAAATTTTTCAGGATATACCAAGGTCACTGTGAGGGTCCTGTAAACCTTTTTGAGGAGTCATTGTCTTGGGGAGTCATGGTCTCAGTAAGTCATGAGTGAGGCCAACAGTGTTCATCAGGCTGAAGCACACCAATATTTGGACTTGTGGACAGAAGGCTCTGCCTAGGAATGATGGCACTGATTGGGTGTGTAAAGGAAAAATGGTCCCCACCCTAGTGCCACACAACTTATTCTTTCCACATTTGTCTCTGTCACCCCCTGAGTCTGTCTAAATGTCCTTGAGATCCTTCCTGGAAAATATGCATTGTGAGAAAAGGATGATTGCAGCTACCTAACTTTTCTGCAGGGCATATTTTCAGCAGAGTGGGGCCACAGAGAGTTGGGAAGATGGCACTAGCGCATCATTACCCCAGGCTGATGCATTATGGAGGGGTGTTCTGAGCCCAGGAAAGATGGTGCCTGTAAGCAATAGGGAAGAGGGAGTTAGCACAAGAACCTTGGTGGCTGTTCTTCCAGCCCTCTCCCCAGAGCCATAGTATGCAGTCTCTCCCTATATGACTCCAGCATGCACAGAGCTGCCTTTCCTCTATCAAAGCCACCTCTCCTCTATGAGAGTCCAAGGTGAGTAGCTAAAAACAAAATTTTGAGCACTGGCCATTTAAGAGGATGCCTGGATTTCTAGCAGACTGCCATCATTCCCTGGCTGGCAGAATCCCTGGTGATTTTCACAGTCAGATGTTACAGTGTTCTTTCTAGCTCTGGTGCTTTGGGCTTGGGATCCCAGTGTGAAGTTGAACTCTCTTCATCTTCAGGGTTATAGAACTTTGCAGCTCAGCTATCACTCTGGATTTTCAAAGGCCACATGAGGGTGTGGGACCAGCCCATTTCACAGAGGCAGTTCTTGTTTTGTTTCCACCCTGCCTACCAGTGTCAATATGGCTCTGTCTATAAATCCTTGGTCATAACAATGTGTTCAGTTAGTCTTAAATTGGTTATTCAGATTGGTTGTTCTTTAATTTAGTTGTAGTTCTGGTTTGGTTTTGGGAAGATGTGAGCGTGACTTCTACCTTGTCTGCTGCCATCTTTGATCTGTTTTTCTAGTGTCACGTCTTTCTGAGGACAATGATCCAAACTTCATTAAAGACAAATCAGACACTCAATATAACACTATAATAGACATGCAATCTCTTCCTTTCTAAACCTTGGGGTACTTCACTTGTTTTTAAATATTATTTTTTATTTTTTTAGTCTTAAAAGTACTTTGGATAGCGCTGAAGAAAGGTAAGGATATACTAACAATAGCTTGTAGAGTCTTTGAGGATTACCTCTGTCCACTCTCTGTCTTTTTTTTTCCTGAGAAGCCCAAGAACATCGTTTAGAATAGTGAAGGGAACTTGGAAATCCAAATGTTCAGCTAATGACTCCCCAAATTTAGCTCAATGGTAGCATAATTTTATATTATACTTTGGTTGTACAGTTGGACATTGAATCTACACTCACTTTGAAACCTTTACTAATTATTCTTTTTTTAAGGGAAAAACTGAATTATGATTAACAACTTATATCAGGACTTAGCTCTAATGGATATCTTGTGTTTCTGAGGAAACCTGGATTTTGATTTTCAGACACATATTATTTGAGAATTAAAAAATTACTTATTAGCCCAAAATGTAATGTTATGGTTAGGATAGCAAGGCATGATTAAAGAAACATTTGCCTTGTAACTCCACTTTCAAATATTATCCTTTTTTTCCCATAATACTACAGATTTACTTTTTGCTTCCCCCATTTGTTTTCTTCTAAAAATGAGAGCCAAACATTGATAGTGTAAAATCCATCCTACATCTTATATCTGAAATTAGTTTTTTTAAGTAGGGTGAACTTCCTGCTTGGCACAGAACTGTAAAAAAAAAATGATGTCTTCATTTCCTGAAACTAGGATATTGTGTGTACTTCAGCAGAAATACTACTAAATTAGAGCCACAAAGGCACCATCGTCAGCAAATCTATTCCCATGAAAACCTTGAGTGGCATGTGGAAAAGGACCGTCTGCTTAAGTTTCACTTTCATCAGCAGTGTTACATTTGTCTGTTTACATGTTTTATCATTTTACATTTATGCTAGTCCCTAATACTGACCCCCTTTTATTTCTCAACCCCAAGGGGAGAGAAAGGTCAGTTATGGGCCTTCATGTTCTTTTTGCATAAATAGTTTCCTGAAAAACATACCCAAAAAGTGATCCTGAGAGATATGAGACTGATTCTAATTTCACTGTAGATCATACACTTGGACCTGTACCAAAGGGAACTAACCTAGACAATAAAATAGCCTTTATCCTTCAGGGCATTGGAGTTCCTCAGAACCTTAACTGATCATAGCAAGTCAGTTAATTGTTGATTATTTTAAATACCTTTAACACTAAATGGCTGAGTTGGCCACAGAAGTTGAGTTCAAGTTCTGCTAATGGACAATACTATGGAGAAGACCAAAAGCTCCTTGTGTTAGTGGGTTGTAAAAATCTAGTGGCATCTGGACCTCCTGAAATAATATTAATGGTTGACAGAAATACCATAAATGGTCTTAAGAAAACCTGATTTTCCTAACAAATGTCACCATAAAATGTGCCATATAGTCAAGTCAAAATATGCAACTTTTTATCTCACTGGCAATTGATAAATATTTCCCTCCCCTCAAGTCTGAGGATGTATTGATGAAGTTCAGATTGAATTCTGTTTACTGGGAGAAATACAGTCATCTCAAAGCTTAAATTACACATGTATAAAATCTTATAGATAGGAGTGCCCTAGAAGTTATTTCTTAGGCAGCTACATTGTTGCAGTACTTTTCACTTTGTTCTGATTGGGGGCAGTCAAGTAATGTATTGTCTTTACCTGCACCACATGAACAAAAAAGCATCCTTTGGACTAAGCACTTTCCTGAGTTGAAAAGTACTTCTTATTCAGGATTCCTAGGACATAATCTAAATGAACGTGTTTTTCCCTCCATCCTTATTTTCTGGGCCTCTCAAGTTACAAACTCTAGCATGTTACTTGGAAGAGAGCTATTCGGCCTGAATCATAACCAATAAATTATGAACTGAAATCTTATGAATAACAGTATGCTTTATTGTCTGGAAGTGAAATATTTGTAACTGGAAAATGCCATATGATTTGTGGTCTCTTGGTCTAGGACCTTCCACAATTCACAAAATTTATTATGTTTAGGTTTTCTTTTTTCTTAAAAATTGACTCTGGTACTAGTCTCAGGGTTGTGTGTCTCTTGGCAGTTAGATTGCCATTTTTTCCATCCTGCTTAGCAGAAGAGTTTATTACTTCCCACCCCTCCATTTGTCATTTAAGAGATGAGATTCACATACAATGTGTTGAAGCTATTCTTGTGGAGCAAAAATCATTGCTATTTAGGAATAAAGTGAATTGTGACCCTGATCCTGTCAGTGAGGTAACCCTATTAATTCATTTTTGAGACTTTACTGCATTTATGGGGGTTATTCAACAAAAAGAGGATGATCTATGACAACTGACACTGAGCATAATATTAGGCCTTGGAATTAAAAAATATTCAATTATTGCCTTGGATTTGTTACTAATTTAGTGTATATGATGTTTTTGTCTTCATTTTATGAACTGAAAAATGAAGGAGCTATTATACAATAGTTTCTCTTCCCTATAGTAATACCATGATTTATTTGTTATTATGTGGCATGTGGTGTTTTTAGTTGCTCTAACAACTTAAAAATAGACTATATGAGAGTAGCTATTATACAGAATTGTGATACTTTAGTACTAATTTTTCATGTATCCAAAATTCTTCTTCTTGTCACATTGTCCTACTTTACACAAAGCTATTGTGTGAAATAGTTTTTCCCCATAATAACTAAAACTTTAGAATTTAAGTAATTGTATTTAGAAGACCTTCTTTATAATTTTTTTTTGTTCAGGTGGTCAATTCTTGTAACTGAAAATACAAATTTGGCTGCCTGCCACAATGAAAGCCAAACTTGTGAGACAGGTACTGGGGCAAAAGGAAAAAAGGTTTATTCAGGTGCCATGACCTGGGAGAATGGTGGACCGCCATCTCAGAGAACATCTCTCTTTCCTGATGAAGCCCATGGTTCTTATGAGACAGGGAGAGGATGACTTTTTAAATATGATTATCTTGCTAGCTTTCAGAGCACTTGGGTCCTGTCCATTCATCTTTCTAGCTTTTGGTTTACTTGAGGCCTATCCATTCATCTTGCTAGCTTTGGTATGTTCAGTATAAGAACACCCTGGTACTCCGACTGATTGTCTACAGTAACATTCTGAACTTCCTACTTTCATAACAAGTGAAACTGAAACTACTCAATACAGACAGAGGTCACGGAAAATTGATGTAAGATTCATTTCTCTCCATATTGCTTTTTATATATTGCCTGCTTTAAGAAGCTGTATTGACCTATCCAGATGAAGATTGCCATATGAGATAGTAGGTTCTTAACAGGAAAACTTTTCATTTACGTGAATGAAGCAGGATGGCTTAAGGTATGCCATCTATATCCTCCCACTGCCTTACTCATGCTTTTTCTCCTTTGCCTTAATATTTACTAATTACAGAAATTCCCAGTCTAAATTAGTAATTTTTTCAATACTTTATTATTTCAGTGTACAGACAAGATACATCAGAGATCAGCTCAGTGAACTAGAAATTCTTTGTTAACACATTTGCAAATGGCTACTGATAAAAACAATTGACAATTTCTTCTCTTAAGAAAACTGTTAATCTTCCTGGATATTGCTTTCTTTATAAATTATACAAAGAGGAAGTTCATTTTATTGTCTATCTGATCACAAACTGAACAGTATGTGATTCAATGTGCTTTGACTCTGGTTACCATATTGAGTAACAGAACCTTCTAGAGTACTTGCCTCTTGTGGCCAAGGGGACTGTGGAGAGTAATGTGCTAATACCAGTGACATTTCAATCACTAGCATTAGGGCAGCCCATTACCCATATGGTGGGGCAACTTCTTTGCTATTTAGGAAGAAAGTGATTCATGACTGATCATGTCAATAAGTCTATCAATTCATTTTAAGACTTTACTGAATTTAAGTGGATTATTCAACAAAAAAAAGATAAAGAATGATTTATGACAACTGAAACTGAGTATAATATTATGCCTATGATTCAAAATGTTTAAATTCTCACCATGGCCTTTTTACCAATTTTGTGTGTATTTGTTATACTTAGCATTACTTAATATCTCAGGATACTGACTCTCTCATAAACTATAAGTTTGTGGCCATAGGTGGTATTTTAATGATAACATTTGATAAAAGAAGAATCTGAGCACTGTGACATGGTTAAGTATCTAAATGGTAAATATACTACTGTACAAATATTGGATAGGTAAACAAATTTAAGCTATAAAAAGAAATCATGCATTTTGCCTGGACTGAGTCAGGCAGTAAATGGCCATAATAATAATGGAAATTGTAAGAGCAGGGCATTTGCTTTTTAAAACTGTCTTTATTGAGTTCTTCCTCACCTTCCTGTGAAGAGCAAGGAAACTTAATTCCTGGCAAATAATAGTCTTTAATACTGTTCCTACAGGATTCTTTCTCATAGCTTAATATGGTCTTATTTTTTGTTTCTATTTTGAGATAAAATAAAATAAAATAAAACTCTTTTACTTTCCTGTAATTATTTTCTCCAGCTATGGAAAATCTAGATAGAACTGTTTTTGTCATTGATCAGTAATGGAACTAGACCCTGATATTCATGGTTCTTGCTGTATTAGTTAACCAAGATGACTTGGAAAAAGTGTTATTTTCTTTCTGTCAGACAGACTAGGCATGTTTGATGAACCTCATCATTCAGTTGCAAAGTTTCAGGTTCAAATCTAGTATTTACTATGTTTGCTTCAGTCTGGTCAATTAAATATTGGTCAATATTAGCTCAAGCTAAATGACAACTAGGCTCACATACTACAGTTGACTGTCACCGGACCATTCATTCATTCTCCCCATCCTATCTAAAGAACAGTTAGTAAAGAAACTACAGTATTTGAAAATAAATAAGCAGAAATACTCTTCCCTCTGTTATTTAATCTCTCAAGAGATCAAATATTTTTACCCAAACTATTTAGCTTTGTCTCTAAAAGTTATTGGCCAATAAAGTTACCAGTACTTTCTCTTTCTATCTGAAATCTAAGTTTGATCAAAATTGAAGAAGAGTTAAGTCCCTTTGAAGCTAATGGGCAAAAAAAGTATGAAAGCATACTTGAACATGGATCAGAAGATTTACATCCTAGTCCTAGCTCCACCACTTATTACATAGAAGACTCTAGGCAAGACATTTTTTTAAATTTTTTTATTGATTATGCTGTTACAGTTGTTCTATTCCCCCTTTATTCCCCTCCACCCTACCCCTCATCCCCACCATTACCCCCCCTTTAGTTTATGACCATGTGTCTCAAGTCCTTTAGATTCTATATTTCCCATGCTATTCTTGCCCCCCATCTATTTTCTATCTACTGTCTATGCTACTTATTTTCTGTACCTTCTCCCCCCTTCTCCTCCTCCCACTCCCCTGTTGCTAACCCTCCTTGAGATCTTCATTTCTATGTTTCCACTCCTGATCTAGCTGTCCTTTTAGTTTGCTTTTTTTTTTTAGGTGTGGTTGTTAATAACTGTAAGTTTGTTGTCCTTTCACTGTTCATGTTTCTTTAACTTCTTTTTCTTAGATAAGTCCCTTTAACATTTCATATAATAAGGGCTGGGTGATGATGAACTCCTTGAATTTGATCTTATCTGAGAAGCACTTTATCTGTCCTTCCATTTTAAATGAAAGTTTTGCTGGATAGAGCAATCTTGGATATAGGTCTTTAGATTTCATGACTTGGAATACCTCTTTCCAGCCCCTTCTTGCCTGTAAGGTCTCTTTTGAGAAATCCACTGACAGTCTGATGGGGACTCCTTTATAGGTGACTGTCCCCTTAGCTCTTGCTGCTTCTAGGATTCTCTCCTTCATTTTAATTTTGGCTAATGTAATTATGATGTGCCTTGGTGTGTTCCTTCTTGGGTCCAACTTCTTTGGGACTCTCTGAGCTTCCTGGATTTCCTGGAGGTCTATTTCCTTTGCCAAATTGGGGAAATTCTCCTTTATTATTTGTTCAAATAACTTTTCCACTGGTGGCTGTTCCTTTCCCCCTTCTGGTACCCCTATAATTCGGATGTTGGAGCGTTTAAAGATGTCCTGGAGGTTCCTAAGACTCTCCTCATTTCTTTGAATTCTTGCTGCTTCACTCTTTTCTGTTTGGCCATTATTTGCTTTCTTCTGCTCCACTCCATTGATTTGAGTCCCAGTTTCCTTTTCATTGCTATTGGTGTCCTGTGCAATTCCATTCATTTCAATTAGTTTCGCCTTCATATATTTGTCTAATTTGTGGCTATAATCAACCAGTTCTGTGAGGATCCTGATGACCAGTGTTTTAAACTGTGCGTCTGAGAGTTTTGCTATTTCTTCATCGCTTAGATCTATTGGCTCTGGGGCTCTGAGATCCTCCTGCGCCATTCTTGGTCTGTTCGGGCCCTTTAAGTGTGAGAAGCGGCACCTTGGATTCCCAGGTCGCTGGGTTGTGACGCTGTATGTGAGGGCGTGGCCAGAGCGGGGAAATGGCGACCCCCTCTGCTGCTTGTCACAGCTGGGTGCGGAGGAGGAGTGCCTTAGGTGGTTCACCTGGGCCGGGCCACTCAGAGTCGCTGGGGTATGTGGAGGTGGGGTCAGAGCAGGGAAATGGCGGCACCCTCCACTGCCGCTCGCCGTGGGGACCTGCCGGCCCGGTCCAACCGCCCACTCCCTTGCCTGTCCACCCGCGCACAAATGCGCGACCTCAGTCAACACGCAGCTCCGCTGCCCCGCTGTCTCCCCCGCGGTCGCTCGCCTGGTCGCTTGCTCGGTCGCTCACTAGGTCCAACCCTGCGCCTGGATTCCGCGCGTCTGACCGAGTTTTCCTGTGCAACCCTGCTCCGCCAGCCGCTGGTTTCGCCCCTTACCGGTCAGGCTGAAGAATTTGTTGTTAACGGACTTCCGAAAAGTTCAATTTTCCGTGTTCTGGCTGTGTTTTCTGTTGCTAATATTTAGTTTTCTCTAATCTTGGTTGTGTGAGAAGGCACGTCACATCCACCTATGCCTCCATCTTGGCGGAAGTCCTAGGCAAGACATTTAACCTCTATGAATTTGTGTTTACTCTTGTGTCAACTAAGTATAATAATAACTGCTTTTCTTGTGACATTTGTGAACATCAAATAAGATAATATAAATTAAAATCCCTGAAAATTACTATGAAAAGCTAAGAAAAATACATCATGATGTTTCTGAATTCAAGACAAATCATGAAAAAAATTACCAAAGCAGGAGGATGCTGGGAAGATGGCGACAGAGTAGGACGGAACAGATTCTAGCTCCCATACTCGTGGGTGAAAATTCTGGCAGATCTATAGAGAAAAAGCACAACAAATCATCGGTTACCCAGCATTTATGAAATTAAAAGACCAGAGATAGTGACTGACGCTGAAACACCAGACAGTGGCAGAGTCAGCTATGGGAGCTGGGACACATGCGGCCCCTCTGCCACCGCTATAGCAACGGGCCTGGGAGCCAGGGAGTCAGGTACGGGAGCCGGACACTCCAACCCCTGTGATGGACCTGGGCACCAGAGGAGTCAGCTATGGGAGCTGGAACACTCTCCGTCCCTGTGTCACAGCCATAGCGATGGGACTGGGCGCCGGGGAGTCAGCTGTGGGCACCAGGGAGTCAGCTACCAGAGCCGCGTCACTTGCAGCCCCTGTGCTGCTGCCATAGCGATGGGCCTGGTCTCCGGAGAGTCAGCTACCGGGAGCCAGGACACTCAGCACTGGTAGGTGACCAGCACGGGGACCAGCGAGAGGACCAGCTTGAGAGTAGGTGGAGACAGAGAACATCAAGATACCTGAAGGAGTCTGCACCACTGAACTTCACAAGGATCATAAAACAGAAGTTCACACCGTAAACCCAGGGAGTCAGAACAGATCAATTTTACAAGCTGAGACTAACAAGAAGAGTCTCAAATAATGGAAAGACAAAGAAACAATCCCCAAATGAAAGAAAAAGCAGAAACCTCAGAAAGAATGTTAGATGAAATAGAGGCTAATCAACTATCAGATAGTGAATTCAAAGCTTGGTTATTATGAAGTTCAAAGAGCTCACAATGAGCTATCAGAAACTATAGGGGAACTACAGTGATCTCTCTGCAAACTACATCAACATGAAAAAGGAAATAGAAAATATCAGCAAGGGACAAGAGGAAATGAAGAATACAATTTCTGAATTGAAGAACACAGTAGATAGTTTCAAAAGTAGGATAGATGAGGCGGAGGATCAGATTAGCGAGTTGGAGGACAAAGTAGAAAGCATCTCACAGAAAGAGCAAGAAAATGAAGAGAGGCTCAGAAAGAATGAAGAGGGATTAAGAGAAATGCAAGATAATATGAAACATAATAATATCTGAATAATAG
This sequence comes from Artibeus jamaicensis, assembly GCF_021234435.1. Lineage (NCBI taxonomy): Eukaryota > Metazoa > Chordata > Mammalia > Chiroptera > Phyllostomidae > Artibeus > Artibeus jamaicensis. Next base: position 1,347,740 of record NW_026521840.1, on the reverse strand, counting down.
GAATACCAGAAGGAGAAGAAGAAGAACAAGGGATAGAAAACGTATTTGAACAAGTAATGAGAGAAAATTTCCCTAATTTGATGAGAGAAAAAAAATCACACAAATCCAGGAATCACAGAGAGTCCCAATCAAGAGGAACCCAAGAAGGCCCACTTTAAGACACATCATCATCAAAATGGTAAAGTTCCAAGACAAAGAGAGAATCTTAAAGGCAGCAAGGGAGAAAAATGAAGTAACATACAAGGGAGCCCCGATAAGATTAGCTACTGACTTCTCAATGGAAACACTCCAAGTCAGAAGAGAATGGCAAGAAATATTCCAAGTAATGAGAAACAGAGGCCTACAACCAAGGCTACTTTACCCAGCAAGGCTTTCAATCAAGATAGAAGGCCAAATAAAGAGCTTCCAGCCCTGGTTGGTGTAGCTCAGTGGATTGAGCACGGGCCTGTGAACCAGAGGATCACGGTTCGATTCCCAGTCAGGGCACATGCCTGGGTTGCAGGCAGGATCCCTGCAGGCCAGTTCCCTGCAGGGGATGCACTAGAGGCAACCATACATTGATGTTTCTCTCCCTCTCTCCTTCCCCTCTAAAGATAAATAAATAAAACCTAAAAAAATTCTTTAAAAAAAAAGAGCTTCCGAGACAAAAGAAGTCTAAAAGAATATGCCTCCACCAAACCAGCTCTACAAGAAATACTAAAAAAACTGCTTTAAGGAAAGGAAGGAAAAGTGAGAGACAGAGAGGAACACAGGTACAAAAATGGCAATGAATAAGTACCTATCAATAATAACCTTAAACATAAATGGATTAAATGTTCCGATCAAAAGACACAGAATAGCTGAATGGATAAGAAAGCATGACCCACACATATGCTGCCTACAAGAGACCCACCTCAGGACAAAAGACCATCACAGACTAAAAGTGAAAGGCTGGAAACAAGTTTTCCAAGCAAATGGACAAGAAAAAAAGCTGGGGTAGCAATTCTCATATCAGACAAAATAGACTTCAAAAAAAGGGCCATAAAGAGAGACCCAGAAGGTCACTTCATAATACTCAAGGAAAGAATGCACCAAGAAGACATTAACTTTGTAAATATATATGCACCAAACATAGGGGCACCCAAATATAACAAGAAAATCTTAGAGGACTTCAAGAAAGATATTGACAGCAACACAATTATACTAGGGGATTTTAACACCCCACTATCAAAAATGGACACATCTTCCAAACAAAATATCAACAAAGATATTGTGGCATTAAACAACACCCTAGATGAAATGGACTTAACTGATATATATAGAGCCCTTCATCCCAAAGAAGCTAAATACACATTCTTTTCAAATGCACGTGGAACATTTTCAAAGATAGATCACATGATAGGACACAAAACGAGCCTCGACAAATTCAAGAAAATTGAAATCATACCAAGCATCTTCTATGACCACAAGGGACTGAAATTGGAAACCAACTGCAAAAGGAAAAAACCCAAAGCACCCAAAATTATGGAGATTGAATGGTATGCTATTAAACAACGAATGGGTCAAGAATGAAATTAGGGAAGAAATCAAAATGATTCTGGAAACAAATGAAAATGATCTCACAACAACCCAAAACTTATGGGACACAGCTAAGGCAGTTCTGAGAGGGAAGTTTATAGCAACACAGGCCTACCTAAAGAAGATAGAAACATTTCAAACAAACAACCTAACCCTACACCTGCAAGAACTCAAGGAACAACAAAGACAACCCAGAGCAAGCAGAAGGAAGGAATAACCAAGATCAGAGCAGAATTAAATGACATAGAAACTAAAAGCACAATTCTAAGGATCAGTGAATCCAGGAGTTGGTTCTTTGAGAAGATAAACAAAATAGACAAACCTTTAGGAGGCTCATCAAGAAAAGAAGAGAGAGGACACAAATAAACACAATCAGAAATGTAAGAGGAGAGATTACAACTGATACCACAGAAATAGAAGGGATTGTAAGAAATTACTATGAAGAACTGTATGCCAAGAAATTTGAAAACCTAGGGGAAATGGACACATTTATAGAAAATACAATCTTCCAAAACTCAATGAAAAAGCAGCAGAAAATCTAAACACACCAATAGCAGCAAAAGAAATTGAAGCAGTAATCAAAAAACTCCCATCACACAAAAGCCCTGGACCAGATGGTTTCACAGGAGAATTCTACAAAGCATTTAAGGAAGAGCTAACCCCTATTCTCCACAGACTATTCCAAAAAATCCAGAAGGATGGAAAACTCCCAAATTCTTTTTATGAAGCCAGCATCATCCTAATTCCAAAACCAGATAGAGACACAACAAAGAAAGAAAACTTCAGGCCAATATCACTGATGAACATATACGCTAAAATCCTCAACAAAATATTGACAAATCACATCCAACAATATATCCAAAAGATTATACACCATGACCAAGTGGGATTCATCCCAGGGATACAAGGATGGTTCAACATTTGAAAATCAGTAAATGTAATATATCACATAAACAAAAGCAAAGACAAAAACCACATGATCATATCAATAGATGTGGAAAAAGCTTTTGACAAGGTACAACACCCATTTATGATAAAAACACTCAGCAAAGTGGGAGTAGAGGGAGCATTCCTCAATATAATAAAGGCCATATATGAGAGACCTACAGCCAACATCATACTCAATGGGCAAAAACTAAAAGCTTTTCCACTACAATCAGGAACAAGACAAGGATGTCCACTTTCACCACTTCTATTCAATATAGTATTGGAAGTTTTAGCCACAGTGATCAGCCAAGAAAAGGAAATAAAAGGCATCCAAATACAAAAGGAGGAAACAAAACTGTCAATGTTTGCAGATGACATGATAGTGTACATGGAAAATCCTATAGACTCTACCCAAAAACTGCTCGAACTACTTAATGAATTTGGCAAAACAGCGGGTTACAAAGTCAATATCCAGAAATCAAAGGCATTTTTGTATACCAACAATGAATGAGCAGAAGCAGAAATCAAGGAAAACATCCCATTCGATATAGCAAAAAGAAAAATAAAATATCTGGGAATATACCTAACCAAGGAAGTAAAAGACCTGTATGCAGAAAACTACACAGTCCTGAAGAAAGAAATCAAGGAAGACACAAACAAATGGAAACATATTCCTTGTTCATGGATTGGAAGAATTAACATCATCAAAATGTCCATACTACCCAAAGCAATATACAGATTCAATGCAATACCTATTAAAGTACCAATGGCATATTTCACAGACATAGAATAAACACTTCAAAAATTTATATGGAACCATAAACAACCCCGAATAGCGGCTGCACTTTTGAGAAAGAAGAACAAAGTAGGAGGGATCACAATACCTGATATCAAACTGTATTACAAGGCCACTGTAATCAAAACAGCCTGGTACTGGCATAAAAACAGGCACATAGACCAATGGAACAGAACGAAGAGCCCAGAAATAAACCCAACTCTCTACAGTCAATTAATATTTGACAAAGGGGGCAGAAACATAAAATGGAGTAAAGATAGCCTCTTCAACAAATGGTGTTGGGAGAACTGGACAGCTACGTGCAAAAAAATGAAACTTGAGCACAGACTTAAACCATACACCAAAGTAAATTCAAGGTGGATAAAAGACTTAAATATAAACCAAGAAAATCTCAAATATTTCAGGCAGCAACATTTTTACGGATATGTCCCCCAGAGCAAGGAATATAAAGGAAAGAATAAACAAATGGGATCTCATCAAAATAAAAAGCTTCTGCGTGGCTAAAGAAAACAGTTTTAAATTAAAAAGACAACCAACTCTATGGGGAAACATATTTGCCAATAATACATCAGAGAAAGGTTTAATCTCCAAAATATACAAAGAACTTACACGACTCCACTCTAAAAAGACAACCAACCCAATTAAAAAATGGACAAAGGACTTGAACAGACACTTCTCCAAGGAGGACATGCAGAACATCCAGAGACACATGAAGAGATGCTCAATATTGTTAGTTATCAGAGAGATGCAAATTAAAACCACAATGAGATATCACTTTACACCAGTCAGGATGGCTATCATAAACAAAGCAACAAACAACAAATGTTGGAGAGGTTGTGGGGAAAAGGGGTTTTTAGTGCACTGTTGGTGGGATTGCAGACTGGTACAACCAGTATGGAAAACAGTATGGAATTTTCTCAGAAAAATAAAAATCGACCTGCCTTTTGACCCAGCAATTCCACTGCTAGGATTATATCCTAAGAATCCTAAAACATCAATTTCAAAGAACCTATGCACCACAATGTTCATAGCAGCACAATCTACAATAGCCAAGAGTTGGAAGCAACCTAGGTGCCCATCAGTAATTGAATGGATCAAAAAATGGTGGTACATATACACAATGGAATTCTATGCAGCAGAGAGAAAGAAGGAGCTCCTACCCTTTGCAACAACATGGATGGAACTGAAAAGCATTATGGTGAGTGAAATAGGCCAGGATTTGAAAGACAAATACCATATGATCTCACCTTTAACAGGAAGCTAAACAACAAAACAAACAAGCAAGCAGAAAAAAAAACCACAAAGACACTGAAATAGAGAACAAGGGGACAGTGACCAGAGGAAAGAGGGGAGGGAATTTAAGGGGGAAAAGGGGAAGGGATTTGGAGGAACAAATAGGAAGTACACAGGGACGAGAACTAAGAGGGGTGGAAATCGGAGGGAGGTGGGGAGCCGGGGCAGGGGAGGCTGGGATGGGAGAAATAGACAAAAAACTGTACTTGAAAAATAACTAAATAAATTTTTAAAAAAGAATGCATCAGTATTTTTAAAAAGAGAACAAACAATATAAAACTAAGAAATACATTGTTTAAGGTTGATATTCTTTTCCAGTACATTTGAACCACATTTGATGAGAGCTGCTATTCATGATGCACACATTCAGCTGCTTCAGAAATTGGTGAACTAGATAGACATATAGCTGAATAAAAGATACAGAAAAAAAATTACCAAAGCAATGGGCTGCAATAAATTTGGGTTTTGCACATGCCACCTAAAGAAGTTCATTCTTAGAAAGTACCACTTTTCTGAGAAGCAATTTATCTGTCCTTCCATTCTAAATGAATGTTTGGTGGAATAAAACTATAATAGCATAATCAATCAATCAATAAATAAATAAATAAGTACCTCTTTGGTTGTTTACTAAGCATAGTCCTCCGTAGCCTGCCTTGGATTTTATGGTAAGCACATCCTGCAGAGATCTACATTTTAGTAGCTAGTACTATTCTGAAATCACTGTATATTGAAAAAAACACATGAAAGATCTTTATTCTGCTCCTTTAGAAACATCAACATTGAAATAATGCATTCATATATTAGGGAAGCCGATATTAGCTTCTAAGCCCAGAGATGAAAGTACATTGTTCATAATTGATATGCCCCCCACACACAATAGCCAGTTCAGAGAGTAATGATTCAGAAGAATGAGAGAATAATTCTAATGCTGTGCTGTGGTACATTTAGCAGTATAAAACTTGTGAATTATACTTTGTTTTAACCTTATTTTTCTCACATTCTGTATAACAAAGCACTGCCTTCCTACAGACAAACAGGTAGCACAATACATGAAAAATGCCCTGCTTTCCCTGTTTGATAAGGTGCCATTACTGACTTTGGAGATAGACTTCAAAATTCTAATGACCTCATTTTGGATAATTTGATGAATCTATCTAATATCTTACCAAATTTACTTGGCCATGAGTCTATATCCCTGAATGTTTCTTCTCTACTAGAATATGTTGTAAATCTAATTGAAATGTTTGAACTCCAGTTACCTGCAAAAACTAGTGGCAGATACAAGCTATTACCATAGATGTTTCTCAACCCTGTTGCCAATTTTATTAAGGTGTCCACTAAAATTGTGACTTCTACTTGAATGTAACTTATGAGAAAGAAAAATGACACATTCATAGTCAACAAATTCTCCACTCTATCTCCCATTTCCAGTCTCTATAGTTTCTTCAAGTTCACTCTGATTTTATATATATATATGTAATTCCTTTAAATTTAATTATACTTCAGAAACATTGTGGTATTTTTCATCAACCTGGAACAATTTTCATATAAACTTACCTACAGCAGCATTCATATTTGTGCAACCAGTGGGCACCAGCACACGTGCAAATCTACATTATCTATTTGGTAAAGAGCACATTTAAAACATTTTAGTTGTTCAACATGAATATTAAAACTTCAAGCTAAAAGTCTTAAAATATCAGATTGTACCATTTTTTACTCTTTTTCTCCCATCTGCTAAATTGTCCCTATAGATTCATTTATGTTATGCTCCTTCCATAGCAATTTCAAAGGGAAAGAAATGTTTTCTCATTCTCTTCAACCAAATAAATCTTAGAAAGAGCATGTTTGTTTAATTAAATATAATAGTTTACAAAGTCTTTAAAATTCTGAAGGCCAGATTCATATTACTCAGGACTGGGTTTTTGATATGTAAGAGTGAATCTAACATATTTTATAAATTCAAAAAATTGTGTTGTCACTGTAATGTCATTCCAAATGTTACACAATTAATAAAGAACTTAGTATGCATTTCATGATGTCTTCTTCTTTGAGGTAGAGTGAGCTCTATGGCAAAAAAAAGTACAGCTTCTAGACATGCATGCATATAGGTATGAGAGATGTAAATTGTAAGCACGTATGACTTTGTATTTGAAACATTTTTTTCAACTTCAGAACTATCTAGATGGAGTGCCCTCTAACTATGTGGTTCTATGCAAGGTAAAAACATCCCAGAGTCATCTGTGTCACAAAGCAGCATGGGCAAAAGTGAGGAACATTGTTACAGAGTACCCAGGTGACTCAGGCCCCCTGCAACTCAGATTTGGCACCCTGAAACTTCTGGCTTTTCCCAAGATTAAAATCACTTTTGAAAGGGAAGAGATTTCAGACCATCATGAGATTCAGGACAATATGATGGGGCAATTGATGGCGATTGGGAGAACTGTGTGAGTTCCCAAGGTGCCTCCTTTGAAGGGGATGGAGGTGCCATTGTCCTATGTACAATTTTCTTGTATCTTGTATCTTCTTCAGTAAATGTCTCTATTTTTCAAATCGCACAGCTGGATACTTTCTGGACAGACTTCATATATGTCATTTCAGTAACTTAAAAGACATTTGAATTGACAGAATGATTACTCTAATTCAGTTGTTGTCAACCTTGGCTACACATTGGAATCAGTTTGGGAGCTTTATAAAATATCGATATCTGGGACACAGCTTCTAAAGATTTAAGAATTTGTCTGAGGTCATATCTGTGCATTGGGACTTTTTATAGTCCTCCAGATGATTCTAAAGTATAATCAAGACTGGTAAACACTGGTTTATCTATTTGATTATGTTGACAGCATTCACCAATGTTGATAATATTGACTTCCTGGATCCATGAAGTTAATAACTTGCCCTGAAGTAATTGAAACCAGACCAAACCTTGAAGATCCTTCAACCAGACACACATAGATATATGTTCCAATATAGTGTGGCAAGTATACTTTTCTTCCTAGTACCTAAAATATTAAATATTTATCAAGCCTTTGGAAAAATTAAGTGCTTGTGAAAATGCCTTTTTTTACATGTCTGTGACATATAACTCTCACTTTGAGAGATTATGACAATTAAATGGTGGCAACAGATGAATGTATCATTAACAGCAAGGCTCTGAGATATTTCCTTTCGATGGCTTCCAAAGTGGAGATGGGCAAGAGCTATGTTTGAATTATTATGTGGTCCATGTATATTGAAAAAAGTAGTATCTACTGTTGCACACTTTGTACCCTCTCACACTACCCAACATCAATACAGTTCCATTAAGCCACTTTTTCTACAGGTAGCTGAACATTTACATCTGTACATGGCTCATCCTCAGTAGTGTGCTAGCCAGGAACAGTTTTATAAAGTAGAATACTAATAAATTTAACATTATCACTCTTCACCTAGATAACAGTGACCAAACCAATCACCGAAATGCAAGTGGTAATGACCTCTGCAGCTCTGGGTGTTCTGGTGACTCATTTTAACTCTGTCTGCCTCCTAATTTCAACTTATTGCTATATCTTCCTAGTTGTTCCATTCTACATGTGGGTGGAGGGTTGATTTGACTATTATGCCATCAAGGACATTGCTCCATCTCAGTCAGCATGCCCTCTGAAAATATTTTAATTTCTCAACTTCCCAGTCATGAGGTTGATTATCACACTTTACTAAAATAGGCATTAGAAAGAATCCCTAATAAGGGCTCTCAAAAAGTGATCAAGGTCATGAGACCATGATATTTGAACCAAGATAATGGAACTGAAATTATATATTATAAAGAAGAAAAGACTGGGAGAAGGAATATTAATGGAAGGGGGCATACTTGCTAGCAGTCATAGGAGCAATGCTAAAAGCACCTGATGATTTTCTGCTAATACTTTAATGGGCTTAACAGCTACAGAAAAGATATGCTATAGTGATATTTAAAGGTGTTATTAAAGGTGATATTAAAAGACAATTAAAGGTGATCTCTCCTCTTTTATGTTTGGCCTACTTAGTATATATAACATGGCACTTATTACATGTAGCCTGGAAGTCTAGTTATAATTGCTTTGTATTCAGGTCCCACTCTGGATTATGGGCTTCCTGCAAGCCAGAATGCTTTGTACTAAGTTTTGTACTTTTGACACCAGCTTGGGTCAGGCACATCATAGGCACTCATCAACTGAATAAATAAGTACATGAACAAAATAACAAATTCTAGCACTGGTTAGTTTTAGAAACAGCTTCTAGACATGCATGCATATAGGTATTCCCCACCTCACTGACCCCCACCTCCCACCTTTTTTGAGGGAAAAATGAGAGTCTTACTTAGAATATATTACCTGTAAACTTTAGGAGCAGGTTTGATTCTTACTTGAGCTTTAGAAAGGAAGAGAATGAACTACAAGATCTTAGAATGTTCATCCATTCATTTAACAAATATTTACTAAACCCCTATAGCTTCCAAGCAGTGTTTTAGGCACTTGTGGTATATTGAAAAGCATAATACACAAAACAACTCCTTCATATTGCTCACATTCTAGCAGAGAATAAAAATAAGTAAGTTATATTTGTGTTTCCCACTCTTACCTACCCTTTGCTAGAATATCTGTGATATTTAAGTCTAGGTTTATGGACTTGGATAATACAACCATTTGATGAGGAAAAGTTGGAAGTTTTGAGGGCCAACAAAACAGGGTCGATGTAGTGTTTAGTATATATGTAAAAGAAGGGGAAGGGCTGTCAAGGAACATGTATAAGGACCCGTGGACAAAGGCAACTGCAGGGCAGAGGAGGATTGAATGTGGGAGGTGGGGGTGGGTATGGCAGGGGAGAGTAATGGGGTAAAAATGGGGACAACTGTAATTGAACAACAATAAAAAAAGAAAAAGAAATTCTTTGTTGCATTCCTGGGATTAAAAAATAACATATCCAAAATAAATTATTAAAAAATAAAAATAAATAAAAATAAATCTGGGATAGCCAGGCCCACAAGGAAAAGCTTTTACTAATCCAGCTATAAACTACACAAAACCTCAACAAGAAATTTGACTTTGGGGATAAAGCGGAGAGAGCAGCACAATGAGGCATCTAAAAGAGGAGAGACAAAAGGAAGGAAGAGTACCTATTATCTCTAAGATTAAAGGCAATATAGAAGAAAATATAAGAATAACAGCAAAATTAACTTTAGGACATTTATGTTGGTCAAATTCATAAGAAAATGTTGTGCCCATTTCAACATTTCTGTTCCAACTGGGCTTTGTCAGCTTTTGCTACTTCTGCTTTGCTCCCAAACTAGAGAGATAGAAAAATTTGATTCGCTCCAAGGTTTTCAATTTCTGTGGTCAGTGAAAGCCCATGACCTAGCAGGGCGCAGAGCTACTCTTGGTCAATCTGGAAACGCTTTAGAACAGAACATATGGGGTTCCACTTACACACCCTCAAGAAGTGGTCCAGGTGTGTGAAAGGTGATAGCTGTGCAAAGGACTTACAGAATGCGCCAGGGAATGATTGCTCACTCTCCATTTGAATTAATCTAGGTGGTGTGTGCAATATGAAGGAACACAAACTTAATCAACACAGAACGGGGTAACATTCCTGGTTCCACTCTGTGTGACCCTGAGCAAGCTACTTAACTTTAGAGCCTCTATTTCACATACAGAATGATAATAACAACTGAGAGTTGAGATAATGCATGTAAAAATAGTTATTTTTCCGACAATCTTTAAGAACAAAAATATTAAGCTTTCCCACCCAGGGAGCTCCTGTGCAGCTTACCAGATATTCTGCTCCCCACAGAAAGGTTTAATACAATTTCTGCTGACTTTGCTTGGTAGTCTGACAAAGTCATCAAATCATTACCTGAATGTGAAGTGTCTATTTTTCTTTAACATTTTTCTAGCTTCAGAAACAATGCATAAAAATTAGAGCAATACAAAACAGAATAGCTAACATTAATTGAGCAAGTACATGCATTTTCCATCTTATCATCAAGACAACCCCATGAAATATGCACACTTTTTAGCTTTCTGTAACATATGAGAAAACTGAGCTTAGAGAGATAAAATAACACATGAGATCCCATGCCTTAATACATAGCAGATTTGTAATTTATATTCGATCTTCTCCATTTAGCAAAAAGTGAAAGTCCCCCATAGAATTCACTCCATAGATTGGTTTGTCATTGGCCCTGCACAGAGTTGTACTGTGCATATATTAACCCTTTTTTTCTAAAAATGGACTCATATTATCTATTCTTTTTAAAAAATTGCTCTCTTTAATTAAAAATATGTTGTAGACATCTTTCTTTATCTGTTCATATTTATTTGCCCCATTTTAAAAATAACTCTATAGTATTCTTTATTGTATTGATGAACTATATGGGATTTAAGTAATTCTAAATTATAATTTATGTCAATGAACATATTCACTTCCATATTGATGGACATTTAGGTTGCTTCTAATTTTCTCTATTATAATCAATGATGCAATAAACACCCTCATTTTTATGTCATTGTACACTTGTCTAAGTATTTCTGTAGAAAGAATAATATTCTAGAACTTCAATAGCACAGTAAGTCTGTTTATCTTGATAGATATTGTCAAATTGCTTTTCAAAATGTTGGCACTAGTCTAATACTCTGGCCATCCCCAGGACACAGTGCCTCTTTTCCCATACTTTCACCAACAATGGGCAGCAACCACTAGGTTTTACTTATTCCCATGTATTTACTAGCCAAATGTATTGTTTCTTCTGCAAGTTGTCTCCTGATTATTGCTTATTTTTTATTGATTAATTTAAATTATGTTATTTATTTGTAGATACTACAATATACAATGAACATTTTATGGTACTTTCAAATGCTTTAGTTTTATCTGTTTATTAAAATAATAAATTTTAACTGTAGAAAAATTGAAAATTATAAAAATAACAAGTCAAAAAGAAAATTTTAGTTGTTTTTAACTAATTGCAAACAAATATTAACAGTTCATGCTTATTTTCCACATACATAATTATAGAAACAAAATATATGATCACTGAGAAAAATGGGAAATACAGAAAACTTAAAAGAAAAAAATTAAACACTATATGCAAGTCCATTATATTTTTAATCTAATTGGGGTTATGGCATATACAGTTTGATATTCTTTATTGCTTAACATTATATTCTAAATTTTTCCCAAGCCATCAAAGATTCTCCCAAAATTGTAATAAATTTTTAACAGTTTTATTGAGATATAATTTGCAGACCATAAACTACACCTATTTAAAGCACACAATTCAATGATTTTTAGTATGTTCACAGAATAGTGCAACCATTGTCATCATCAATTTTAGATACTTACATTAACCCCCCCAAAAAACTTTGTACCAGTTAGCAGTCACTACTCATTCCTTCTTGTTTCCCAGCCCTAGGCAACAACTAATCTATTTTCTGACTCTATAAATTTGCCTATTTTTAAATGAAATTTTAATGCTGGCTTATTTGTTTCTGCCTACCAATATAATCACAGACACCTCCTTGATATTCTGTAGATGGTATGTGCTCAGGAAATGTAAATTTATGCTTAGTACAGTAGATATTTTATTACGTGGTGTGCAATTTCATAGCTTTGGGTATACAATAGGTCAAATCCTGTCCTGAGGGAAAACATTTGCTTAAATTAAGTCTTAGGGTTGAAGTCTGGAATATGAGTCAAGGCTAGAGGCACTGAAGAGAAAGTCATTCATCCACACAAAAGTGACCTTCAGCTTGAAATAATTCCTTCATGCGCCCCATTTTTCCTATAGAAGACCTACCAAGTCTTCAAAGTCCACTTAAAATGTCATCACCTTGCCCTGGCTGCTGTAGCTCAGTAGATTGAGCACGGGCCTGTGGACCAAAAGATCGTGGTTCAATTCCCAGTTGCACATGCCTGGGTTGCAGGCCAGTTCCCAGCAGGGGACGCACTAGAAGCAACCATACATTGATCTTTCTCTCCCTCTCTCCTTCCCTTCCCATCTAAAGATAAATAAATAAAATTTTTAAAAAATGCTATCACCTCCTCCTCAATGCCTTTCCTAACGAACCCTGTGGGGTTTTAATTCTTCATTCTCTTATGGTTTTATTGTACGTTAAATTCCTAATTATATCACCTTCCACATTAATTTTGGTTAAACCTAACTAACACTAAACACATACCAGGCCTTGACTTGGACCCAGAATTACAGAGGTGAAATTCACAGTACAAGATGCAGTATTGGGTAGTGGTAGCCAGAACAAGGACTCTGGTACAGACTGTATAGGTTCCATTCCCAGTTCCACTTCAAATTAGCTATGGAGCCTGAGGAAGTTTATCTACATTTCCTGATCCTTACCCTTGTCATTAGCAAGATGAGAATAAAATTAGTACCTTGTTATAAGGGTTAAGTAAAAGAGTCCCTGTAACTAACCTAACACAAGCCTGATACAAGTCAGTAATAAAATCTTTTGATAAAATAAATTGAAAGTCCATTCAGGACATGGTGAGGGGAAAGGCTGGCATGGCCAGCTGCCAAGAATCTTAGGCATTGGGGTATCAGTGTCTCTTGATTAACTTTTCAAGTCAGTGGGGTAAATGGATGGGAGCAGGAAACATGAAATTTGGACAATGAGTATGTATATCATATCCACCCACTCACAGTCACAACTCTTACTTCCTTTATTTTTTGTCACCTTAAGAACCAGAGCTCTGGGATGAATCCCACTTGGTCATGGTGTATGATCTTTTGGATATATTGTTGGATGTGATTTGTCAATATTTTGTTGAGGATTTTAGCGTATATGTTCATCAGTGATATTGGCCTGAAGTTTTCTTTCTTTGTTGTGTCTCTATCTGGTTCTGGAATTAGGATGATGCTGGCTTCATAAAAAGAATTTGGGAGTTTTCCATCCTTCTGGGTTTTTTGGAATAGTCTGTGAAGAATAGGGGTTAGCTCTTCCTTAAATGCTTTGTAGAATTCTCCTGTGAAACCATCTGGTCCGGGGCTTTTGTGTGATGGGAGTTTTTTGATTACTGCTTCAATTTCTTTTGCTGCTATTGGTGTGTTTAGATTTTCTGCTGCTTTTTCATTGAGTTTTGGAAGATTGTATTTTTCTAGAAATGTGTCCATTTCCCCTAGGTTTTTAAATTTCTTGGCATACAGTTCTTCATAGTAATTTCTTACAATCCCTTCTATTTCTCTGGTATCGGTTGTAATCTCTTACATTTCTGATTGTGTTTATTTGTGTCCTCTCTCTTCTTTTCTTGATGAGCCTCCTAAAGATTTGTCTATTTTGTTTATCTTCTCAAAGAACCAACTCCTGGATTCACTGATCCTTAGAATTGTGCTTTTAGTTTCTATGTCATTTAATTCTGCTCTGATCTTGGTTATTCCTTCCTTCTGCTTGCTCTGGGCTGTCTTTGTTGTTGTTCGTTGAGTTCTTGCAGGTGTAGGGTTAGGTTGTTTGTTTGAAATGTTTCTATCTTCTTTAGGTAGGCCTGTGTTGCTATAAACTTTCCTCTCAGGACTGCCTTGGCTGTGTCCCATAAGTTTTGGGTTGTTGCAGACATCAAGGAAAAAATCCCATTCAATATAGCAAAAACAGGGGCGGGGGAGGCTGGGATGGGAAAAATAGACAAAAAACTGTACTTGAAAAATAACTAAATATAATTTTAAAAATATTAAAAAAAGAATAATAAACTGTTTTGCATACTCACAAAAAAAGAAAAATAACTAAATAAAATTAATTTTAAAAAGTTATTAAATTTAAAAAATAAAAAATATAGCAAAAACAAAAATAAAATATCTGGGAATAAACCTAACTAAGGAGGTAAAAGACCTGTATGCAGAAAACTACACAGCACTGAAGAAAGAAATGAGGGAAGACACAAACAAATGGAAACATATTCCTTGTTCATGGATTGGAAGAATTAACATCATCAAAATGTCCATACTACCCAAAGCAATATACAGATTCAATGCAATACCTATTAAAGTACCAATGGCATATTTCACAGACATAGAACAAACACTTCAAAAATTTATATGGAACCATAAACAACCCCAAATAGCAGCTGCACTTTTGAGAAAGAAGAACAAAGTAGGAGGGATCACAATACCTGATATCAAACTGCATTACAAGGCCACTGTAATCAAAACAGCCTGGTACTGGCATAAAAACAGGCACATAGACCAATGGAACAGAACGAAGAGCCCAGAAATAAACCCAACTCTCTACAGTCCATTAATATTTGACAAAGGGGGCAGAAACATAAAATGGAGTAAAGATAGCCTCTTCAACAAATGGTGTTGGGAGAACTGGACAGCTACGTGCAAAAAAATGAAACTTGAGCACCAACTTACACCATACACCAAAGTAAATTCAAGGTGGATAAAAGACTTAAATATAAGCTTTGAAATCATTAAAGTCCTGGAGGAGAACATTGGAAGGAAAATCTCAGCTATTTCACGCAGCAACATTTTTACTGATATGTACCCTAGAGCAAGGAATATAAAGGAAAGAATAAACAAATGGGATCTCATCAAAATAAAAAGCTTCTGTGTGGCTAAAGAAAACAGTATTAAATTAGCAAGACAACCAACTGTATGGGAAAACATATTTGCCAATGATACCTCAGACAAAGGTTTAATCTCCAAAATATACAAAGAACTTACACAACTCCACTCTAAGAAGACAACCAACCCAATTAAAAAATGGGCAAAGGACTTGAACAGACACTTCCTCAAGGAGGACATACAGAAGATACAGAGACACATGAAGAGATGCTCAATATTGCTAGCTATCAGAGAGATGCAAATTAAAACCACAATGAGATACCACTTTACATCAGTCAGGATGGCTATCATAAACAAAGCAACAAACAACAAATGTTGGAGAGGTTGTGGGGAAAAGGGGACCTTAGTTCACTGTTGGTGGGATTGCAGACTGGTACAACCATTATGGAAAACAGTATGGAATTTTCTCATAAAAATATAAATTGACCTGCCTTTTGACCCAGCAATTCCACTGCTAGGATTATATCCTAAGAATCCTAAAACATCAGTTTCAAAGAACCTATACACCACAATGTTCATAGCAGCACAATCTACAATAGCCAAGAGTTGGAAGCAACCTAGGTGCCCATCAGTAAATGAATGGATCAAAAAATGGTGGTACATATACACAATGGAATTCTATGCAGCAGAGAGAAAGAAGGAGCTCCTACCCTTTGCAACAACATGGATGGAAATGGAAAGCATTATGCTGAGTGAAATAAGCCAGGGGCTGAAAGACAAATACCATATGATCTCACCTTTAACAGGAAGCTAAACAACAAAACAGACAAGCAAGCAAAATAAAAACAAATACACTGAAATAGAGAACAGGGGACAGTGACCAGAGGGAAGAGCGGAGGGAATTTAAGGGGGAAAATGGGAGTGATTTAGAGGAACAAGTATAAAGGACACAGGGACGAGAACTAAGGGGGGTGGAAATGGGAGGGAGGTGGGGTACATGGTTGAGGGGTGGGCTGGGATGGGAGAAATAAACAGAAAACTGTACTTGAAAAGTAACTAAATTAAAACTTTAAAAAAAAGATCCAGAGCTCAAGAAACTTTTTCACTAAAAAAAATCTGGTGTCATAGACTTGTTTTATTTTTTGTTTGTTTCCTATTCTGTGTGCATGCATGCAACCAATAGATCCAGTCTTGATTTTCAAGTGTATTCTTTGCTGATACAGTAGACTGATCAATTATATTGGCTTTATATTTTAGAGAGACATACCAAGGCCCAGTAAAATCAAAACAGCTCCACTCTGCTATGGGGCTTCTTCCAAATACATTACTTAGGGTGACTGAGCACAGTATGTGGAATTAGGGGATGTAGCAGCATAAGTGACAGTGTGATGTATTGAAAAGTAGTCTGAGTTTTACTTCTGCCTCTGACACTGACTTTCGTTGTGTAACCTTTAATAAATTCCATTTTTTCTCTAGGCTTCATCTTCTCCCACCTGCACAGTTGAGGCAAAATGGGACCCATGGTAATCTCAAAGGGTTCTCTAATGTTTAACTTTCTGTAGTTCTAGATATGGGCCTGGAATCAGTGGCAAAGGAGGGAGTAGAGTGTCCTATAGGGACTGTTACTTCTCCATCCTTGACTATCTGCTTCTTTCTCCACTCTTCTCCAAGCTCCAATGGCTTCATTATCACCTCTCTCTAAATGATTTTCAAAGATCTCACTCTTGCCATGCCTTCCTTTCTGAGCTCCATTCCTTACTACATACTCCCTAGGAAGATATCTCAATGCAAAAGTCCCATCATTTCTATTTCTCATTCGGCTGGTCCCAAATTGTCTTCTGCTAAAAATAGCTTCTTCCCCTCAGCATTTCTTGAGTTTTATTTGTGGCCTTATTTTTGCCCAAGCTATCCAGATCTACCACACGAGTGGTATCTGTGCATTTCATTTAGCCATCATTCATTCTGACACATACTCAAGTTCTAGCCATTCTTCCCCCAGTCTCTCTCATTTACTTTGTCTACCCTGATTTAACCGCTACCATCCTATATTTACTCATTTGTTTCAAAAGCATCCAAAGGGTCTCTCTGCTTCTACCCTGCCCCTGTAGAGTTTACTATAGACTAGTGAAGAAAATCTTTTTAAAACACAAATCCGATCATGCCATCCCTCTGTTCAGATTCCTTTAATCATTTCTTATCTCAGTAAAAGCTAAAGATTCTTTAAATGACGTACAAGACCCTATCCTCAACCATCCACTTTTTCATCACATCCTCTACAAATTTTTCACTTCTCTCACTCTGCCAGCCATGCTCCCCCCTCAGAATCACTTACAGACCTCCATTTCCCAAGATATCTGCCAAGTTTCCTCCCTTGCTTCATTCAAATCTCTATTCAAATGTCATTTCCTCAGAGAATGCATGGTACCTTAGGACTCTCTGTATTTTATATCATTGCTATAATAGATTATCACAAATTTAGTAGCTTAAAACAACACAAATTTACCATCTCACAGTTCTAGAGTTTAGAAGTCTGCCACATATCTTATTAAACTAAAATCAAGATGTCAGCAGGGCTACATTCTTTTTTGAAAAGCTCTAGGGAACAATACAAATTTTTGCCTTCTCTGCTTTTAGAGGCTGCCTTCCTCCATCTCTAAAGCCAGCAATGTTGTACCTCTCTGTGTTCTTTTCCCATAGTTAACATTTTCCTCTAACTCTGCCTCTTCTATTTCTTCTACTTCTGAGAACCTTTGTGATTACATTGATACCACCAGTATAATCCAAATTAATCTCTATGTTAAAGCCAATTGATTAGCGTGTGTAATTCCATCTGTAAATTTAACTATCCTTTGCCATGTAAACTATCATACTCACAGGGAATTAGCATGTGGGCATTTTGGGGAGTCCAGTATTCTGCCTGCCACTGTTTCTGTCTTATAGCATTGTTTTAGTTTAACTTCATGGTACTCATCACCACCTGACACATTATATACTATACATATCTTTCTAATTAAATATGCATATAATAAAAACAATCAAATAGTTTTATGATTCTTGTTAAAACACTTCCCCTTCTTCACAGACAATAATTTCAAACCTTTTAACTTTTTTTTTGGAGAGGGTGACTTTGTAACACTAAATAACATGCTTATATTGCTAATCCTTCTTCTATATTCTATAGCAGATGAGAATCTAGCTCTCATTTGCTCCCACAATTCCTTTCATCTCAATCCTGCATATGCACAATCACAAATATTTTCTGTCTTCCCATCTTCTCAATAAGTTCATTGATAATTTTGGTGGTGAGAAAAAGATTCATTGTTTTTTGCTGGGACTTCATGGCTGAGCTATACCATATATAGTTTTACTTTTATATATGTATCTGTTTGGTTTATTCATTTAATAATAATCATTTTCCATTAGAAAGTAATCAGCAGTAATATACATGTATGTTTATCTCACTACTATATCCCCAGTACCTAGAACAGTGTCAGAAACCTTGAAGATACTTAATTTGCATTTGTTCAGTACCTACTATGTACCTACACTCATGTCTGTGGTCTTGCACCAGAACCTTGTATAATCAAGCTTAGCAGATCCCTTAAGAATGAGCTCAGTCTATAATTTTTAAATCATCTAAGTCATAGATTCCTTTCAAGAAAATGACATGTTAGAATCCCAACAGGTCTAGCAGAGAAAATCAGAGTTGTTTTGTGTAATATGGGTTTGAAGAGTTGAAACAAGTAGTATGTGGGTGAATGTTTAAAAATAGATTACTGAAGGAAAAAAAGAAGAAGCCCAGGCTTATGATATTTGTTAATTTTTGTACTGTAAAAATTCCCACCTTGGCCAATTTCAAGCTACCAACATGATGTTACTGAATATGGATTTGGAAAAAAAACATGTATGATTTTGAAGCTCTCGGGATTCAAGTTGGCTACAGCATCTCATTGGTTGAAATAGTCACCTACAACTCCCTCTCCCCATTCCCTCATGATTCCCCTTTACAACGATACTCTAAAGGACCCCTAAGTATCTCCAGATATAGCTTAAAGATCCATGAGTGAATATGATATACTTAGGGTACAGATGGGAACACTGAAGCCCAGAGGAGAGGTTGAACCCAGATCTCCTAATATCCATCCCAATGTTTTTTTCCCATTGCATTATGCTTCCAATAGCCTAATTATTCTCCCATCCCTCTGCCTCCAATTTCTTTACCTTATTCCATTAATATTTTAGCAACAAATTTGGCTCTAAAATACGTCTTTCAGCAGCAGTATGTCCCAGCTCCACTCTAAAACCTATGGCTCTCATAGAAATCTGTAAGATCAAGTTTAGGCATCTTAGCATGGTCTTCCAAATTCTCCATTAGGTTTGAGAATAAAGAAAAGGTAAACTCTCTGGATTAAAGCAACTACGCATCTCTTCTCCTCGTCCCTTCAGCCACCTCATCTTTCTTGGTGAAGCTCATGTATAAACCCTAGGGAATGGAAGGAAAAGGTTCAGGCTTTAGAAACAAACCAACTTGAATTGGAAATCTCCTTTCTGACACTTACCAGCTGCATGACCATTAACATGCTTCTTGGTGTCTCTAGACTTCAATTTTCCCCAACCCCCCCCCAAAAAATGGTGAGGGAGATTCATAATGTCTCCCTTGCAAGATAAAGCTTAGAGATAATGCATCCAGCCCAAAGCAGAAGTACCAGAAATGGTAGTTTTCATATCATTTTCTATAGGAAGTATTTTCACACTACTCACTAAATGTTATTTGAACCACAAGGTTTAAATTTCAATAATCCACTTTGTACACACAATAATCCACATGTACACAAAATCAGTGTGTACATGTGTGTGTCCATACATGTGTGTCTTGATTCTATATACACTAAAATATTACAAACACAGGGATCATATCTAAAATTTCTTCTTTCTACCTTACAATGTCCAGAAAATGTCTGGAAATGCTTTATAAGGGGTCATTAAAGATGTGAAGGAAGCAAAATAGTGTGGTGCTTAACAGTATCATTTGTAGAGATGTACAGATATTAGATCTTGTCTAGGCATCTGCTATACACCTGAGTGATTTGCCATTCTGGCCCTCATTCTCACTAGTAGAATGGTGATTTATTCAATTAATTCATTTAAAAATTTTAGTATCTATTATACATCAGGCATTGTTTTAGGCATGGAGGATATTATATAGCAATGAACATGAAATACAAAATTTCCTGCTTTCATGGGCTTACATTCTAGAATGAGAGATAAACAGCAAACAAGCAACCAGTAAATATACACTATGTTAAGTAGTGGTGAATTTTACAAAGAAAAAGTAAATTAGTGTAAGGGAGTAAAGAGTGACAGAAAAGACATAAGAGTAATTACAATCTTATGCATCTGAGGCTGTAAGTATCAAATGAAATAATGCACTAAAAGTGCTTAGTACGGTGCCTGGAATACTAAAAGATTAAGAAATAGTAGTGCACTGTACATGTGGGAATATCTCAGGAATGGCATCCTGAGAATTGTGGATCACCCTTCTTTTCTCAAGGCTGCATGGTAACTCCCCAGGCCACAAGGCAATGGTGCATTCATCTGTGGCTCAGCCCAGTCAGGTGCACCTCTGAGCAGGTCCCAAGCCCCATTACCATTTACTTCACGCTTGGCTCCGGGAACTAGTATGTTGGCGGTATCAGGAGAGCTTGCCAGGTGTGAAGCCCACGGGCTACCATCTGGGCAGCATGAGTCAGGTGCAGCCAGCTAAGGAACTGCTCAGTCTACCTGTGGACCCAACAGATGAGACACATACATCTCATAACATGGAGGGCCTGCTGCCACCAAAAATAAGGATTAATTTTAAAAAAAAACAAGGATTAAGCCCCAGCTGGTGTATTAGTGGTTTGAGTGTGGGCCTGAGAACCAAAAGATTGCAGTTCAATTCCCAGTCAGGGCACATGCCTAGGTTGCAGGCCAAGTCTCCACTTGGGGGCACACAAGAGGCAACCACACATTGATGTTTCTCTCCCTCTCTCCTTCCCTTCCCCTCTAAAGATAAATAAATAAAATCTTTTTTAAAAAGAAGGATTAATTTAGAAGATAATGTCAAAAATGTGTGTATGAGTAAAACTCTAAAAGTGAAGAGAAGTCATTTTGATGCATCACTGGTTTATTTAAGTCAGAAATTTATGGATTTTTTCAGAAATGCTCCTAGCTGTATTTTTGGATCTTTTGACATAAATAAGGTTGCAACAAAACTGGGAGTATGAAAAAGAAGAATATATGACATCACCAACGTGTTAAGTAGAGTTGGCGTGGTTAAAAAACAATCTAAGAACTACATTTGATGGATAGGATCTGATGTCAGCAATTTGGGAGCAGTGGCCCAACAGAAGAAGCTCTGGGAGGAATTTTCTGACCTACCAGTGATGGAAGATGCTATGGATGAATTCATTAAAAATTGTGCTCAGCTGTTGAGTTAACAGGTGACCAAAAAAAGGGCTAGCATGTATAACATATCAAGATCATCATAACATTGGAGACTTCCATAAACAGATGTTATTTTAGTTAAAGTTTCAGCAGAAACTAGACTGGATATTCCAGTTCTCAGAGAAGACTCTATCATGGTACATATATGAAGCACCAAAGGGTCCATTGATGTCTATTTGTGTGAAGAGGAACAGGATTGCTCAAGTACCAAGGTGTGTGAAGGTGTACGGACCTTTTCATCTAAAAGCAAACACCATGATAAAAGAGAAAATCCTCCACAGCAAAGTAAAGAATTGCTTGAAGTGATATTTGTCTTTCATTGACTGACTTCTTTCACTTAGCATAGTAGTTTCCACTCACTTATAAGGGGAATCTAATGAACAAAAATAGCTAACAAGCAAAACTGAACTAGAGACGTGGAAACATGGAACGGACTGACAGTCACCAGAGGAGAGAGGGCAGGAGGAAGGATGGAAAGAAGAGGAAGGGAGTAGTCAAAGAACATATATGAATGACTCATGGACATGAACAACAGGGTAAGGATTGACTGTGAGAGCGAGGGATGGAATGGGCAGAGGAGGGCAAAGGGGGAAAAACTGGGACAACTGTAACAGAATAAACAAGAATAATACAAAATTTTTAAATTTTTTCTTGAAGTGAGAGCAATCCACTTGATTTGAGAATTTGTGTAGTCAGTTTTTTTTTAACATCCCATATTGAAGTTCAAATGAATGACCCCTGAAGTTCCCTCATTCTCAGTGGCAGCATTTAGGCCAGTAGTTCTCTGAGTAGTTCAGTACTTAGATTACTGGATAATTATGGTTTCCACATTCAAAAACAACCCTTTTTATAATCATTTGCTGCTTTTTGTCAGTGAAATAGACATCCTGACTACTGAAACAACTTCATCACAAAGGGTATCACTAAAAAAAATGGTGATACCTGAACTGGATAGTTTTTCATGGACTCTATCCCTTCCTTCAAGGATCACATGTCATTATCACAAGGATCACAAAAGCCAAACAACATATATGCATAACCTATAGACACAGACAACAGTGTAATAATGGCCTGAAGGAAAGGGGAACAAAGGCTGACTGGAGGGGGACAAGAGAAAAATGGGGACATCTGTAATAGTATAAACAATAAAAATTAAGTTAAAAAATAAATTCTCTTACACTGTTCATATCTGTAATTAGCTATTGTGCATTGGATGGGTATAGACATGAATCTAAATGTGATGTCTTTGTATGCATCTGTACAATGTTTAGGTTACTTATGACATATGTCTATGTGAAACTTTTCAGCACTGTATAGCCAAAACAATGTACATATGGAAAGTAGCAAATTCTCTAATTTCTGTAGTATTTATAACTTGTTAGATTCCTGTGAATAAGGGTTACAGGAGAGTTTTTCCCAAACTTCTACATGTAGAAGTATCATAAATATACTGTATCATTAAAGTTCATGGATTTAATTAAAGAATTTTAGTATTATTCCCAGTGCTACACTTGGATTTCAAGCTACTTACAGTTATTGAGACTGAGCAGACTGATGGCATGCCCCAAGCCTTTAGGGGCAAGTGTAGAAATGCCATAAGGTATTGGCTTAATTGATTACAACACATGAATTCAATCACGATAACAATTGGGAACTATTTTAACCTTTTTGCCAGCAGAATTTGTATTTCTGTATGCAGCCTTACTCTTCAATCAAAGGGGTTTACTTATGATGAATTAGTTGTAACCTGTCTTCTCTCCATCACAAGTCCCTCACTTACCAGTATCTAGCTAATTCTACCTCACTGGGTAAGTCATTTACCAGTCTGTGCCTCAGTTTACTCAATATTTTACCACTAGAGAGTGAACGCCTTCAGGGACTTTCTCTTAATTGTTGTTATACCCAGTGCCTTGTACCATGCCTGGCACATGAAAGTACTCAGTAAATGTTTGAATGAATAATAAAAAGAAATAGTAGCTATCATTGCCATACGTGTTGTCATATGTACAGTATAGTTTGATTTTTTAATCTGAAAAGATACAAACAATAAGTCTAATAGTGCTCATGTTAAAATTAGGGAAGCTGTGATTCAGAGAGTCTTAACTTGGCCAAAGTCTCAGAATAAAGTAAATGCAGAACCAGGTCCATCTCTGGGCTTCCTGACTTCCCCTTCAGTGTTCTTCTTGCTCAAGAGGACTACGGAGCTCACTGCAGGACTGGAAGTGTTCACCAGAGAAATACTGCCCCCCTGGATATTTATTTATCTTCAGATCCAGGAGGTTCTAACAGGAGGTAAGAGGGCAGTTTAAAAAAACATTAATCCATCAGGCCAGAAAGAAATTGACATCAATGTAATGGGGCATGGCCTTAAAATTTTTATCATGTAGAGGGAAAAGGTTGTGTGTGTGCACTCACATGTGCACGTGTGTGTGTAGATGTATGGTGGTAGTGGTGGTAGGTTGTTGGTTGGAAAATATTCCCCTTTGTAGGACCCAATTCCAGTAATGTGGACTGAATGAAGTAACCAAAAAACAAGGGATGACCAGACAAGGGGGATTGAATTTGGGAAGCAGAGGGTCTTGACAGAATTCCATATGGTAATGGTAAAGTTTCTTGGCCAAATGCTAGAGTTTCTTCTTAGCCCTTGCAGAGCCCAGATCATGTGTATGTAAGCACCCCGTGGCAAGCATTTGGAGGAAATAATGTCTCCCTTTGGAATCTTACTCCACTTCTCTGCAAAGCTCACCCCTCTCCAATCAAGGCCTCTCTTATCCCTCTAATTAAAAAGAAAACTCAGATTAGATGTTATTTACAAGTTAGGATAAATTTGTTGGATACATTTATCCTCTTGGAGGTGTCTATATTTTCAAAGCTTAGTAGACTCTGGGCAGTGTAAAACCTAGACATAGACTGTTGGTGGACTTATAGTCATTTCATGACCTGTGAAAAGAAGCAATTAAGCTTCCTAGAAGGCTTACTGTCATTCTCTTGTATGTCAGGGGTCTCTAGCAATTGAAAGTCACTAAAAAGTTCAACCTGAAAAACTTGTTTCCCTTAAAAATAAATAAAAGATGAGCACTAATGGTAGGCTTTCCCACCAAAAATGTTGAGCTGTAGGAGAAAGTAATTCAGAACAGAGGAAATAAGGGGATGGGTCATCAAAGAACATATATAAAAGGCCCATGCAAAAACCAAAGGGGGGGTAGGATTGAGGGTGGGAGGTAGGGGTTGGTGGGGCAGGGAAGAGTAGTGGGGGGAAATGGAGACAACTGTACTTGAACACCAAAAAAGGAAAAGAAAAAAGATGCCAAAATTTAAAAAATAAAAAGTATTATGCTAAATGAAATTTCTTCAGAGAAAGACAAGTACCGTGCGATGTCATTTATATGTGGAATCTAAATAACCAAATATATCCCTGGCTGGTGTATCTCAGTGGATTGAGCGCGGGCCTCTGAACCAGACAATCGCAGTTCAATTCCCAGTCAGAGCACATGCCTGGGTTGCAGGCCGGTTCCCTGCAGGCCAGTTCCCAGCAGGGGATGCACGAAAGGCAACCATACATTGATGTTTCTCTCCCTCTCTCCTTCCCTTCCCCTCTAAAGATAAATAAATAAAATATTTTAAATAAATAAATAACCAAATAAACGAATAAATGAATAAAACAAAAACAAACTCATAGATACAGAGAACAGACTGATGGTTGCCAGAGAGGAGAGGGGTTGATGAACTCGGTGAAAAAGGTGAAGGAATTAAGAAGCAGATATTGGAAGTTACAAAACAGTCATGGGGATGTAAAGCACATCATAATCAATAGAGTCAATAATATTCTAATAACTATGTATAGTGCTAGGTGGGTACTGGTAGTATCGGGGAGGGGGACCTCTTGTAAAGTGTATGATTATCTAAGCACTATGCTGTATACCTGAAAATAATATAAAATAATATTGAGTGTAAACTTTAATTGAAAACATTTTTGAGAGTTTTTTTCAATATGAGAAATGGGGATATATTCCCCCCATGACAGCCTTATCCAGCTGAACAGGCAGTAGTTAACACTGTGATGCTGAATATTACATAGGCCAGATATGTGGATCTCTTCTCCATAGGCCCACCAGAAAGAAAAACATCCTTAGACTGGAGGGAGCAGGCTTATCCCAAATGTCACCCCCAACCTCTAAGTCTTGTGGAGGAAACTTAAAATAAACACATCCTGGAACATCAAAGACCAGAGAGCCCTACTGACTCCAGAGAAAGTCTCCCCCTAGCAAGGGGAGAAATGTCTTCCTTCACCATCGAACCTCTAACCCCAGGCACAGGAGGGAGGGGGATGCTCATGTGACATGTACTGAAATAGGGAAGGAAGGGAAATGTGAGATGGGACTGGAAGTCCAAGTAAGAGATATAGGGAAGGAAGGGAGCTGAGCAGGCACAGACACTGGCAGCAATCAAGAGTTCAAGACTCTTTGACAGCAGGAGCCTGGAAGAAAGGACAGAAGTGACTCTGGCTGTGATGGGGCTGTTACTGGGCCGGCTGTTACTGGGCCTGCTGCTCCTGGACCACCTAATTGTGATCACCTATGGTAAGGCAGAAAATGGTGGCCTAGATGCCACTGCTGACACAGGCAAAAGGCTGGGGAGGGGAGGTGGAATTGAATGTCTACTGAGGAAAGCCTATTTCTGCTGAGCAGGTGAGTTTCTCAGCCAATGGTGCAGGGTTTCTCAGCTTTGAGCAGAAGACAGGGAGATAGTTGAAGGCTAATGAAGAAGCCACGAGGAAGGTTTGCATAGAAATTGAAAAGGATCCTCTCTTGGAAAGTATCCAAATAATTTTATAGTACTTGTTTTATCTCAGGGACAGTCAGAAGGTGCCCAATGCCACCCAAATCCCTCCTCCATCTAATGTCTTTCAACTTAAATTCTACCATTATAACTTCAGAGTTTGATCCCTGTTAATATACATATCTCCCACAGAAGAAAGGCTGTTGAAGAGCTAGATGGGACCTTAAAAGTAACTGACATCCACCCTTCACTGTAATGAACAAATTTTCAGAATATCTGTTCACATAGTTCCAGTGGCTGATAATTCACTACTTCCCCAGGCCATCTAGTTTATACAGGTGTATCTCCAACTCTTAGAAAGTTCTTCCTCATGTTGAAGTAAATCCACTTTTCTGTGGCTTCTATCCAAAGGTCCCAGCTCTGTTTCTTGCAGGCACACTGATTATATTTGCTCCCTCTGTACTGTGACAGCCCTTTACATTTCTGAGAACAGACATCATGCCCCCTTGACTCTACTCCAAGCTAAACAGCCCCAGATCCTTCAACTCATCTTCATAGAACTTGCTTTCTTACCACTTTCTGGAGTAACTCACTTCCCTGTGGGTATGGCCCAGTTTGTCTGGGCTAGTTGTGGGAACTTAATGCTGGACACATATCCCAAAAGTTGTGGGAACTTAAGGCTGGACACATATCCCAAACCCCAAAGAGGTTTGACTATCCCATAGTAGCATTATTTCATTGGGTCTTCCTCTATCTTTATTTATATCCCTGAGAATTGAGATAGCCCTTTAACAAACTAACACAGTAATAGCTAAATGCAACCATGAGAGGTCAAAGGGGTTCTTGATGAACCCCTGCTTGTCCCATATTCTTACAGTGAGAGGCTGGAAGGTGTTAGCTTGGTGTCATTTTATGGTTAGAATGAATGCAGCTTTTCATAGCTGACTCATTTTAGACTATCCTATCCTGGGGCTCTCCATCAAGTTCTAGAACCTCAAGATAAAATTAAGTGGCCTGAGATGGAAAAGCATTACCAGCACAATTAATGCTTCTAAAAATAGTGTTCTTTCTACAACTACAATATTTTCATTTTTTAGAGTACACTTCCTTACCTTCTTCAAATGTGTTGGTTTGAGGTGGGACTTGTAGAGGCAGGGCTCGGGCTAATAGAAACTGTTTGTAAATGTGAAATTTAAATCATGTGTGGGCATGCATGTGAGAGTTTATATGTGTATTATTTCTTCCTCAGACTGTTAGGTACTCCATACTTGGGAGCAGCACTTTCATTTGAGTGGTAGGTCTTGCCTTATAGACCCAAGGTTCATGATGTACTGAGTTACCAACAACACCTTCCCTCTCCCTGCATCTTAGTGTCCCCAACTCATCTGTACAGTGAGGAGATTATCTTGGCTGGTCTCAAAGGGCCTTCCCAGCTGGAAAGCTCTGTAGGACTGTGGCTTCACTTCTAAAAAGCCTCTAGGGGCCAGAATCAGCTGTTAAATCTAATATGCATGTTTAAATAAGCATAATAAAAATAAATCATAACATTTAAATTTTATAAACATTTATTATCTAAGTTACTCTTCTATCCAAGAGACACGCCAAACACAGGGAAATTGGCCAGACACAAGGGTATGGGGGCATGGGAAGATACCACCCTCTGTGCAATGGTGAGAGGAGGAAGATTCAAAAAGGGACCCAGTCTGAGCTCTATAAAGGGGCTCACACCCAGAAAACTAGGTCTTCCCTTTCTTTGGGACTTTTGCTTTTATAAGTCCAGGTCCAGAACCAGAATGGGCCCCAGTACTGTTCCCTCTTTCTCAAGTTAAGCCCTTTTTCAACCAAGCTCTGGTCTTTCCCCCAAGGGGAGACAATATTAGAAGGAAATTCAATTCTTTTGTGAGGAAAAAGAACAAGGCTCTAAAGTTCTAGGAAAGTCTTTTTAGAAAGTAGCCAGCAGATGGGGGAATTCTTTTTCAGGCAGTCAGGGGATATTATCCAGCCATAGGATAATATCACTTCAAATCATGTCAAGTAGGCCTAGGTAAGAAGAGGTTGCTGGCTCCGGGCACACATGAAGCCCACAAATCCTTAATAAGTTTAGGAATTTAAGAAGGTAAGAAGGCAGCATAGCTCCTGAAAGCTTTTATTTTGAACCTCCAAGTACAGCTGTGCTCATACTATCTGTGTAACTTTGGATAAGCATCTTCTGTCTCTGGGCCTCAGCCTTACCCATATATAGCATGAGGGAATGCAGCTAGTGGTTTCTAAGCCCTTGGATCTATGTCATTCCATAAATCTCAAAAATATTATCTTGCCTGATCCCTCAAGATATGTTATACCAAGTATCTTGGTAGTTTTCATGGATCCCCTCAGGTGTTGAGGTTGTCCTGAAGTAGATTTTTCCTAACCAGTCTTCCAGGAAAGTCAGGAGTATTGCTTAATATGGACAACACTTCACAATGATTGTTATGCTAGTCCTGTTCTTGGAGGTACAGGCAACTGTGTCCTCTCTGGTTGCCCCCAAACCCAGCGATAGCCTATTACCTCCCTGGAAGTTAACAGATCCCATCAGAGTGGGAAGGATAATTCCTTACTTGCTCATGTCCTAACTTCTCCTTCAGGTAATTATTAAAGCTGACAATAATCTAGTCTAATTAATCTAGTCACCCTGGAGAAAACATATTGAAGATTTTTATAGGATAACAAGAATCAAGATAAATATGAAAAGTTTCTCTTGAGACATTAGACAGGACTTGTAGGAGAACATTCTGTGTGGCGTGGACCCAGCTCCCACTGGGAGATGCACAGGACCCACGCCCACAGATAGGTTCTCCCATGGGGAATCAGGCCTACAATGTGCCTAGGCCACTTCAAGTCTTGCTTTTGCTAAAAACTCCCTCACCCAGATTTTTGGCAAACATTTACTACAAAATAACTTCCTAAAATCCATGCTAAAACTCCCAAGGATGAGTGTAACCGGTTCAACCTCTTTTGCCCTTTTCATTTGCAAATGTCCCTCTTCTGTGATGTGATTAGCAGCAGCATCTCCTTTGTTCATGGTAAAAGGTAATCACCTAAAGCAACCTGTGCATGGTAAATGAGGACCATCATGTAATGTGCTGAGAAACCCAATAAAGGCCAGTCACAGCAAGGGCTGCAGCTTTTGCTCCCCTTGAGAGAAAAGCCATGCTCACCCTTTTCCTCCACAGGACTTGGTAGTCCGTGTGAATGTCTCTCCCCCTGCTACAGTGTCACGGCCCCCACAAGCCAGGGTCCGCATCAAGGACTAGCATGCTAGGTACTTTCACACCTCTGAGTTCATTTTGTATTCACAATAACCTTTAATATAAAGTTTATTTTCACCTCTATCTTATTGATAATGACCCAAAGCTCAGACAAGTAAGCAATTTATTCAAGGTCACACAGAGAGATGTAATAGTACTGCAGACTTTGAATTTATACTGGTGTATATACTGGTGTAAAAATGCTGGTTATTCTTATTTATCATGCAGTCTTTTACTACCCTCCTGATTTCACTTGGTGCTCCTACTTAATTTTTCTTTAGATTCTCTGAGTACCACAGGGATTGTTGGAAGGTGTAATTCAATGCTATTGAGGTTACCCTCACTTTGGAGATCAGTACATGGGGAATAGTATAATATTTCTTTTCTTGTGATGACCTTTGCCTACTGTACTCTTTCTTTATGCTGCTAATGAAGAAGAAGAATAAGAGGAGAAAAGAACAAGAAAAAGAAAGAGGGTGAAGAGAAAAAGATGAACAGATGGGTGAAAGAAAGGGGAAGGGAAGGAAAAGGGGGAAAAAGCATGTGATTTTTAGAAGTTTGGTTACTAACTTTGTCCCATACACCTATTTTGAGATGGAAGAGTTGTGTCTAACCTAATTCTAGAAGTGATGTCCAGGATTGAGAAATTGGGACTGGCTGTCCATGTTCTTGACAGACAAGAGTAGGCTATGTGAGAATCCACAGAACTTCCCAGAGAAGATAATGTGAGGCAGGCATCACAGTTCCCCCAAAGTTGGAGGGAAGACATACATATGCATAGACAAAGGCATTTTTAGCTGCTATAGATGTCCTTACAGCAGAATGCTGCTTTGTTTCTCAGGAGGGCAGTGTGAGAATGCTTTCAAGAAAAAGGGACAGAGATTTGGGAGGGCTGGAAGAAGATTAGTGGAAAAGATCCACCCTAGCTCCCAGGTAGATGTGTCATCAATGTCTGCATTCTTTCTCTGTTCCCCATCTTCAGGCCATCCAATCCTTAAAGCGCCTGAGAGTGTGATAGGGCCTTGGAAAGGGAATGTGAATATTCCTTGCACCTATGGTCCTCTGCAAGGCTACACCCAAGTCTTGGTAAAGTGGCTGGTACAACGTGACTCTCACCCAGTCACCATCTTCTTACGTGACTTCTCTGGAGATCATATTCAGCAAGCAAAGTACCAGAGCCGCCTAAATGTCAACAGTGAGGTTCCAGGAGATGTGTCCCTCCAACTGAAGACCCTGGAGATGGATGATCGGAGCCATTACACTTGTGAAGTCACTTGGCAGACCCCTGATGGCAACCAAGTGGTGAGAGATGAGATCATTGAGCTCCGTGTCCAAAAACGTGAGTCACTGCTGGAGGTAGGAAATCACTGATAGGCAAAGACCTAACAGAGGACTATAATCTTAGAAAACTCTGAGAAACTCTGAGACATTTGTTAATGTGTACATAGTCTCTCATTAGTTATATGAACTAATAGGAAATGGAGAGGCAGACTATCCTCAAAGTCATCCATTTCATGGCATACTCTATTTTTTATTTTGTCTTTTATTGTATTTATTCTATTGACATTTAGTCCCCTTATGCACCCCACCCACAGCAATCACTATACTGTTTTCCAGGTCCATTTCATGGCATAATTTTTAAAGTATTGGGAAGTGTTCCTGGCTTTCAACCCTACTACTTCAAGTGTCCTAGAAATTCTAGCATCCATAGCCTTGTTGCCCTTCTTGGGCTCTGGGTCTTGAAACTGATAAAAATGAGTATATTTTATTGGGATATTGGAGAATGAATTGGTGCTGTCAGAGAAGCTCTAGGGAAAGGGATAAAACTTAGCCAAGGTAAGTTTTGTTGGCTTGACAATTTTACAAATATCTGCCCCTATTATCCAAAAACTGTAGATAATCCCAAAACTCTACTTGAGCTTAAAAAACTTTTTTTAAGAGTCAGTTGATTTTTAGCTCCAGATAATTCCCCCCCAAAAAAAAACCAGATAGTATAAATGGTACCTAATCTTCTAAAGGAAGCTATTTTTATTTATATCGTCCTATTTGCTGCCTTCCTCCCACGTCAGGAGCCCATTTTAGTTCCCTTTATAGATATAAACATACCCCTATATCCAGAAAGGATGATTCAGCCTTATGTTCCCATATTCTTACAACTTTCCAGAGCCTCCTTTCTTGTCTTCCATTTACAGTCTCTGTTTCCAAGCCCACAGTGACGACTGACGGTGGCTATGGCTTCACAGTGCTCCAGGGAACGAGGATTAGCCTTCAATGCCAGGCTCGGGGTTCTCCTCCCATCAGTTATGTTTGGTACAAGGAAGAGACTAACCACTCAGAACCTATTATAGTAACAAACTTGGGTACCTTACTCTTCACCGCTGCAGTGGTGGCTGACTCAGGCTACTATTTCTGTACTGCCAAGGGCCGGGTAGGCTCTGAGCAGCGCAGCAATATTGTGAAGTTTGTCGTCAAAGGTGAGCAACACTCTCTCTTGGTGAACATCTCAATGGACCACCCTATTCCAGATATACTTCAGTAGAGTGTCTTTATTCCAAAGAAGAGAGATTAATAAGTGTGTGGGGGGAGGGGCAGGAAGTATTCATTGTACAATCACAAAGAAAGGAAAATTCTGGACTGGGTACAATAAAACTGAAGATAATGCCTGCCATGCTGTAGGTTAAATAGATAAAAGACAGTAAAGGTAAAAGTGATGCTTACTAGGTACATAGTATTTGCCAGATACAATGCACAATAACTCAACACATGTTTTCTTATTGAATCCCACAACTGTCTCATAAGATACCTATCATTACCCTCATTTTATTTTATTTTGGGGGATGGCTCTTTTTATTTTTTTATTTGTAGATTTTTTATAGAGAAAGAAAGAGACATTGATTTTTGTTGTTCCACTTATTTATGCATTTCTTGGTTGATTCTTGTATGTGCCCAGATCAGGGAGTGAACCTGCAACCTGGCTGTATGGGGACAACACTCTAACCAACTGAGCTACCTAGCCAGGGCATATACTCATTTTAAAGAAGAAGATACTGAGAGTCAGAAAGGGGAATCTACTTAGCAAAGAGCTCACAGCTAAGAAGTTGAAGTCAGGATTTGCACTCAGATTTTATGTTCTTTCCACTGTGTCTGATTGTTTCTCATGGTTGAATCT
The DNA here is from genome assembly GCF_021234435.1 of Artibeus jamaicensis. NCBI lineage: Eukaryota > Metazoa > Chordata > Mammalia > Chiroptera > Phyllostomidae > Artibeus > Artibeus jamaicensis. Next base: position 1,314,915 of record NW_026521840.1, on the reverse strand, counting down.
ATACCAGCTCCTAGATACCCTTTGGAATCTTTTTTATTCTTTGTTTGGTTTGGTGAGTTTTTTATTGTTATTTTGTTATGTTTTATTTTGCTTTATGGTTTTGTTATTTTGTTATGTTTTGTTTCACTTCAGATCACTACATGATTTCTTTAAATTTCCCTCACTTCTTTCTAAAGCCAAATGTGAGTTCTAATTTAGGTGTCAATGAAGACTGACCCTGGTTAATCAATGTCTGGCTATTTCTTACAGCATTGTCCTGAAAGCACTACAAACTATGTTCATGAAGACTTCAGACAGGGGTTTAAATGAACAGCCTAGAAGTTACACATTCAAATGAGTCTTGCTGCCTTCCAACAGACCTCCTTGGAAGGGAAAACATATATTCCAGCAAGTCTTCCATTGCTCAAAATATTTTGGGAACTAACTGCTTTTAGGGAATTATCCTTAGAATCACCTGAAAATTGCTATCCTCTGAGGATAGCTCTATATAAGGAAAGTGAGAAAACTCTCTCTCTCTCTAAACTGTTAGGAAACTGATTTAACCTGATACTCCAGTGTTTGACTGAAGGGATTTGTTTCCCAAATTGAGTTGCAGTGACAATGTGCACACTGTAGGTTTTGGTCTGTTAGTTTTGGGGGACACAAGGGCAGTCTCACTTTGAGCGAATTATGTGAATACTGGCCCAGTTCTCTGAAAATTTACAATCTGGTCAAGCAGAAAGGGCAGGGGATGTCCAGAAAGTCCAACAACATGTACTGCATAGAGAAACAAGTTGAACATTTTCACATTTCTGTAAGTTAGTTCCTAGCACATCTGGTCAGGACCTTGCTCACAATCAATCAACCTATTTCTTATCACAGTTCATGCTTTCAGGCAACAAAGCAATGCTCATGACTGCTCCTACTAACAAACAAGGAAACTGAGGCTCAGAGAAATTATTCTCAACTTTCCACATTTTCTGCTCTCTGAGCCAAGCTTCTCTCTCTTGAATTTCTTTTTTTTAAGATTTTATTTATTTATCTTTAGAGGGTAAGGGGAGGAGAGAAGGAGAGAAATATCAGTGTATGGTTGCCTCTCATGTGTCCCCTGCTGGGAACTGGTGTGCAACCCAGGCATGTGCCCTGACTGGGAATTGAACCACAAACTCTGGTTTGCAGGCCTGTGCTCAATCCACTGAGCTACACCAGTCAAGGGCCTCTCTCTTGAATTTCTTTATCTGTGTCCTTCTCCTCTTAAACCTTCTCCCATCATTCTGGTCCTCTGTTTTATCTCTGCCCCACATAGTTCTCATCCCCTCATCCCTCTGCCTCACCCACTGTGCTGTTTCTCCATTCTGGGATGGCTCTAAAGACATGTCTTTGCTCATGATATTAGACTGTTGAGCTCTACTCACCAAAAAAAGTACAGACATGCATTGCCCGTATGTTAGTTTTATGCTCTGTGACATCCACTTCTGGTCCCCATGCTATTATGCCAATCAATTTGCTCTTTTTCCTATTCCTAATAACAGCTATTCATCTTCTCCTTAGCTAAGAACATCAAGAACCCCCTCAAGATGTTGATTCTATTAACCACCCTTTCTGCCTTTATATTTATTTACCTATGCATTCCCTCTTGGCTTAAACTATAATAAGATGTGTTTTGCTTTTCTCCATGGCAAAACTTCTATCTGAGCTCTTAATCTCAACTACTCCAACTTCCAGTTACACCCATGATTCTCTACCTAAACCTAGTATGTATGCATATATGTATGTATATACTATCTATATAAATATGTATATATGTATGTATGTAAGCCTAACATACATATAACACATATATGATTTTTTATAATTAATATTATGTAGTATTAGTTTCAGGTAAACATCACAGAGATTAAATAACCACATCCTTTACAAAGTGATTCCCCCAACATTTTAAGTACACACCTAGCACCATACATAGGTGTTATACTATTATTGATTTTATTTCCTATGCTATACTTTACATCCCATGACTATTTTGTATCTCCCAATGAGTACATCTTAATCCCTTCACCTTCTTCACCAATCTAATCTCCACTTATCAGTCTGTTCTCTGTTTCTATAAGTTTGTTTCTATTTTGTTTGTTTGTGTGTTTACTTCTTTAGATTCCACATATAAGTGAAATTATATGGTATTTGTCTTTCTCTGACTGACTTATTTCACTGCATAATAGCCCCTAGGTCTATCCATGTGTCACAAATGATAATATTTCATTCTTTTTGTGGCTGAGTAATATTCCGTCACATATATGTACAACCACTTTTTTACACACTCATCTATTATTGGGCAACAAGGTTGGTTCCATAACTTGGCTATTGTAAGCAACACTACAATGAATTTAGGAATGCATATATACTTTTCAAAATAGTGTTTTGGAACTTCCAGCCAAGATGGAGGCATAGGTAGATACGCTTTGCTTCCTCAGACAACCAGAAGAAGGACAACAACGAATTTCAAAACAAAAATAACCACAACTACCAGAAAGTCAAACTGTATTGAAGTCCAACAATCAAGGAGTTAAAGAAAAAACATCCATCCAGACTGGTAGGAGGGACAAAGACAGGCAGCCAAGGCAGAGATGATGTGCAGCAAGGTGGTGCTGAAGGACTAGGCAGGCAAGGCAGTGGATGGCAGACCAGGTGGTCCCACATTTGTGTGAAGATAAACCACAGGAGGAACAACTGGGAGTGAGACAGACAGCACAATCCTGCAATCCTAGGTTACATTGTAGAAAAATAAAGCCTCAAAATCTGGCTGTAAAAACCTGCAGAAATTGCAGAGGTGGGAGAAAATCTCACTCTCACAGGAAAGTCCATTGAAGAGAACCACAGGGTCCTAGAACATACAAAAGCTCATCCACCTACCCAGGAATCAGCACCAGAAGGGCCCAATTTGATTGTGGGTAGCAGGGGAAGTGAATAACATTGGGGCAAGAGCCAAGCAAGAGCCGATCAAGTGGCACTTATCCCTCTCTGACCCCCCCCCCCACATACAGCACCACAACGCAGCAAAGTGGGTTGCCCTGCCAGGGCAAATATTTAAGGCTCTGCCCCTTACTATGTAACAGGCACACCAAGACAGAGAAATATTGCCCAAATGTAAAAACAGATCAAAACTCCAGAATCATAGGGGTGCTAGAAGGAGAAGAGCAAGAGCAAGAAATGGAAAATGATTTTCAACAAATAATGAAGAAAAACTTCCCCAATCTGGTCAAGGAAATAGACTTCCAGGAAGTACAGGAGCTCAGAATGTCCCAAAGGACTTAAATATAAGTCGCAATACTATCCAAGTCCTGGAAGAGAACATAGGTAGGAAAATCTCAGATATTCCATAAAGCAATATTTTTACTGATGTGTCCCCTACAGCAAGGGACATAAAAGAAACAATAAATGAATGGGACTTCATCAAAATAAAAAGCTACACAGCTAAAGAAAACAGCATTAAAATCAAAAGACAACCAACTATATGGGAAAACATGTCTTCATTTTTGAAGTATTTTTTATTTTGATGTTCTGATTGAGTATTTTCTGTTATCTTGTCTTCCAAATTGCTGATTTGATCTGACTTATCTAATCTGATATTGATGCTTTTTAGTGTATTCTTCATTGTATTCATTCATTCATTCATTCATTTATTCACTTGTTTATTTGTTTACTTATTTAATTGTTGTTCAATTACATTTGTCTGCATTTTCTCCCCACCACTCCCCCCCCAGCCCAGCCAAACACACCTCCTTTCCTTGCTTCTAACCTGCCCCTTGGTTTTGTCCATGTATCCTTTATAGTAGTTTCTGAAAACCCTTCTCCCCTCTGTCCCCTTTCCCCTCCCCTCTGGCTATTGTTAGATTGTTCTTAATTTCAATGTCTCTGGTTACTTTTTGTTTGAGTTTTTCTTTTGTTGATTATGTTCCAGTTAAATGTGAGATCATATGGTATTTGTCCCTCACTGCTTGGTTTATTTCACTTAGCATAATGCTCTCTAGTTCCATACATGCTGTCACAAAGGGTAGGAGCTCCTTTGTATTCCTTATTTTGAATATTGTATTCTTCATTTCTGACTGGCTCTTTTCTTATGGTTTATATTTTGTTTTTACACTGTCGAAGTTCCCAGTGAGTTCCTTTCTTGTAACCATTGTTTTGAACTCTATCTGATAGATTGCTTGCCTATATTTCATTTTGTTCCTTTTTGAGATTTCTCCTGTTCTTTTGTTTTGGACATGTCTCTTTGTTTCCTTATCTTGTCTTCCACTCTGTATTTGTTTCTATGTATTTGGTAGATCTATTATGTCTCTCAGTCTTGGTAGGGTGGCCTTATGTAGTATCCTATCAGGCTAAGTAGTACACTTTCTGATCACTTGGGCCAGATGCTCCAGTAGTGTCTCTTGGGTGGGTTACGTGAGCCCTGCTGTTGTAATTGAGTCTTGATATTTTTGCCTCATTTGTGGGTATAGGCTGACCCTCATGAAGACTGACACTGACCACAGTGTATAAGCTGCTATGAGATGAAGTGTAATCTGCCTCAGCAAGGAATGTTGCCTGCTGAGGCCTCCCTTTGGTTCTGTTGTTTGTGGAGCTAATCGGGTAGTGTTCTGCTGTGGTTTGAAGCCAGCCATTGGGTGTGTTAGTTCTGAGGCTGCTTGGGAGAGTCTCACATGCAGGTCAATGTTAGACACTGCCTGTGACCATACCTGGGCATCCTGTTAGGAGCTACATGTGATCTGTGGTTGGTAGCTTCTTTGCTGGGCCCAGATGGATGTGAGTTAGGTCAATCTGCATACCAGGTCCTGCTGCCATCAGTAACAAGCTTGGGGAAGTTCAGAAAAAAGCCCAAGGCACCCCAAGATCTGCTGCCATTTGCTGGCTGCTCCTTGAACTCAGCTTCAGAAAGAGCCTCAAGAAATACATGAGTTACATAAAGCAGATTCTCAGTGAGTCACCAGGTAAGGGCAAGTGGTGTTCACCAAGTTAATATAGATTCAAACTTGGCACCAGTGCTGGGTTAGAAGCCACTCAGCAAAAGTTGCAGTGTACACCAAGCCCAGCTGCCATTCCTTGAGTCCTACAGAACTCTGTAGTAGAACAGTGTTTCAGGGTGTCATCAGGGTGGGCCAGTAGTATTCATCAGGATAAAACATATTAATATTTGGCCCTGTGGAAGGAGAGCTCTGCATAGGAACAATGGGGCCTGTTGAGAGTTTTTCTGGAAAGACAGCATATGGGCCCAGTCTGGTTGCCACGAGTAAATCCTCCAGCCAGGTTCAAGCTTGTCAAGTCAGGACCTCAGAGGGTCAGCAGGGTGAGACTAATGTATTCTCCCAGGCTAATGCCATTTGGGAGGTGGCAGCTGACCCAATACAGAAAAGGTGGTGTGGATTTGGCATATGGGGAAAAATGGCCTTCACTCTATAGCCACGTAACTCTGTCTCTCCTTGTACGTCTCTGGCACTCCCTGAGTTTGCCTGAAATCCTTCAAGAGTTTTTTAACAATGACTGCAACCAAGATCCAGGCTGTGGGATACCAACAGGTCCTTCTGTCAGGAGCATGCTTTAGAGTATGGAACTTCAGGGAGTCAGCAGGGTTGTGGTAGGGCATATTCCCATGCTAGTGCTGTATGCAGGGGTGTGCTATAACTAGGAAAGATGGCATTTTGGGTGGTGTGGATCAGGGAATTAGCACAGGAACATTGGTGGCTATCTTTCCAGCCCTCTCCACACAACCCAATCTCTCCCTGTATGACTTCAGTCCCCTCTGAGTTGATGACCCTCTTCTAAAGCCCAGGGTGAGTGCTCATGAGTGAGATTTTTTTTGTGTGCTGGCCCTTTAAGAGGACACCTGGGTTTCCAGCAGCCTTCCTCTCACCTGGGAAGACAGAATCCCCTCTGATTTTCACAGCTAGATATCATGTGGGCTCTTCTTTCCAGCACTGGTTCCCTAGACTGGGGAGCCTGGCATGGGTTTGGGAACCCTCACTCCTCCGGGAAGACCTCTGCAGCTAAGATATCCCTCTGGATTCTCAATACCTCAGATGAAAGTGCGGCCAGCCCCTTTTTGCATCTCTTCCCCTTTTACTGGTCTTTATATAGCTTAGTTTGCATATTCTTAGTTATAAAACTTGTTCGACTAGTATTCAGATGGTTATTCAACTTGATTGTTCTAGAAGTTAGTTCTAATTTTGATATGGTTCTAGGAGGAAGTAAGTATAACTTCCACCTCTTCTGCCACCATCTTGGATCCCTCTATACATGTAAATTAAAAAAGCTTTCTCTCGCCCTGGCTGGTGTAGCTCAGTGGACTGAGTGCGGGCCTGCAAATCACATGATCATGGTTCAATTCCCAGTCAGGGCATATGCCTGGGTTGCAGGCCAGTTCCCAGCAGGGGACTCACAAGGGGCAACCATACATTGATATTTCTCTCCTTCTCTCCTTCCCTTCCTCTCTAAAGATAAATAAAATCTTTAAAAAAAAGCTTTCTCTCTGTTGCTCTATCTCTGTGGCCACTATCAACCTCATGAAATGAAACAGATAGTTTCTGCTGGAAGTCCTTCCCAATTTACCACAATATAACTTTATAAATTGGAGTCATTACTGACCTCCAAATTATCAAAGCTCAAGACCTGTCTGTTCACACCCATCCTATACAACATCTCTGCAGCAGTAGACTCTGCTAAATTCCTTCCTCTTCAAGCTCTTTCAAACCCTAATGGTGTATCAACACCACAACTCTATTTTGGTTCTCCTAAGATCTATCTGACTGATTCTTCTTAGAACCCCTTGCTGGTTCTTTCTTTATTCATACTTTGATTATAACTTTTTTCAAAGACTGAGTACTCCTTCCTTTCTTCCTATTTCCCTATAGCACTTTATCAGGACTCATAATCTTTTTTCCTGAACAGACTTCAACAGACTTTTAAATAAACTTCTCATGTCCATCTATTATCACCAAACCATCAACTTATTCAGCATATATTACCTATTTTATGTTGCCAAGTGTAAAATTCATTACTAGTTCTCCATAGTGCAGGAAAGTATGTGGCATAGAGGAGGCACTTAATGAATGTTTGTCAATAAATGGACAAAATATGCTTTTCATCACTTTGAATATTTCATGTCAATCCCTTCTGGCCTAAAATGTTTCTGTTGAGAAATCAGAAGACAATCTTATGGGAGCTCCTTTGTAGGTAACTAATGGCTTTTCTTTTACAGCTATTGTTATTCTTTGTCTTTGAGCTTTGCCATTTTAATTATAATGTATCTTGGCCCCGGCTGGTGTGACTCAGTGGGTTGAGTGCCAGCCTATGAACAAAAGGGTTGCCAGTTTGATTCCAAGTCAGGGCACATGCCAGGGTTGCTTGCCAGGTCCCCAGTGGGGGGGCATGTAAGAGTCAACCACACATTGATCTTTCTGTTCCTCTCTTTCTCCCTCCTTTCCCCTCTCTTTAAAAATAAACGAATAAAGTTTTTAAGAAATAATTATGATGTATCTTGGTGTGGGCTTTTTTGGGTCTTTCTTGTTTGGGACTCTCTGCACTTTCTGGGCTTAGTATGTCTTGTTTCTTTACCAGGTCAGAAAAGTTTTCAGTCATTATTTCTTCAAATAACTTCTCTATCTCTTGATCTCTCTGTTCTTCTGGTATCCCAATGATACAGATGTTGTTACATTTCATTTATGCCAAAGGTCCCTTAAACTATCTTTTTTTAAAAAGATTTTTATTATTTATTTATCTTTTATAGGGGAAGGGAAGGAGAGAAGGAGAGAAACATCAATGTGTGGTTGCCTCTCATGAGTCCCCTGCCAGGAATTGGCCTTCAACCCAGGCATGTGCCCTGACTGGGAATCGAACCACGATCGTGTAGTTCGCAGGCCCAAGCTCAATCCACTGAGCTATGCCATCCAGGGCTAAACTATCTTTTTTTTTTAATTTTTTTAATTGATTATGCTGTTACAGTTGTTCTATTCCCCCCCTTCATTCCCCTCCACCCTACACCCCCGTCCCCACCATTACCCCCCCTTTAGTTTATGTCCATGTGTCTCAAGTTCTTTAGATTCTATATTTCCCATGCTATTCTTGCCCCCCATCTATTTTCTATCTACTGTCTATGCTACTTATTTTCTGTACCTTCTCCTCCCTTCTCCTCCTCCCACTCCCCCTGTTGCTAACCCTCCTTGAGATCTTCATTTCTATGTTTCCACTCCTGATCTAGCTGTCCTTTTAGTTTGCTTTTGTTTTAGGTGTGGTTGTTAATAACTGTGAGTTTGCTGTCCTTTCACTGTTCAAGTTTCTTTAACTTCTTTTTCTTAGATAAGTCCCTTTAACATTTCATAGAATAAGGGCTTGGTGATGATGAACTCCTTGAATTTGATCTTATCGGAGAAGTACTTTATCTGTCCTTCCATTCTAAATGAAAGTTTTGCTGGATAGAGCAATCTTGGTTGCAGGTCTTTGGATTTCATGACTTGGAATACCTCTTTCCAGCCCCTTCTTGCCTGTAAGGTCTCTTTTGAGAAATCTGCTGACAGTCTGATGGGGACTCCTTTGTAGGTGACTGTCCCCTTAGCTCTTGCTGCTTCTAGGATTCTCTCCTTCATTTTAATTTTGGCTAATATAATGATGATGTGCCTTGGTGTGTTTCTTCTTGGGTCCAACTTCTTTGGGACTCTCTGAGCTTCCTGGATTTCCTGGAAGTCTATTTCCTTTGCCAGATTGGGGAAATTCTCCTTTATTATTTGTTCAAATAAGTTTTCCACTAGTGGCTGTTCCTTTCCCCCTTCTGGTACCCCTATAATTCGGATGTTGGAGCGTTTAAAGATGTCCTGGAGGTTCCTAAGACTCTCCTCATTTCTTTGAATTCTTGCTTCTTCACTCTTTTCTGTTTGGCCATTATTTGCTTTCTTCTGGTCCACTCCATTGATTTGAGTCCCAGTTTCCTTTTCATTGCTATTGGTTTCCTGTGCCATTCCATTCATTTCAATTAGTTTCGCCTTCATATGTTTGTCTAATTTGTGGCTATAATCAACCAGTTCTGTGAGGATCCTGATGACCAGTGTTTTAAACTGTGTGTCTGAGAGTTTTGCTATTTCTTCATTGCTTAGATTTATAGGCTCTGGGGCTTTGAGATCTTCTTGAGCCATTTTTGGTCTGTTTGCAACCTTTAAGTGTGAGGAGCAGAGCCTTGGACTACCAGGTCGCTGGGTTGTGACGCTGTATGTGGGGGGCGTGGTCAGAGCGGGGAAATGGCGGCACCCTCTGCTGTTTTGTGCTGCTGGGTGAGGAGCAGAGGCTTAGGTGGTTCACCTGGGCTGGGCCACTCAGAGTGGCTGGGTTATGACGCTGTATGTGGAGGTGGGGTCAGAGCAGGGAAATGGCGGCGCCCTCCCTGCCACTAGCCGTGGGGACCCGCTGGGTCCAGGTCCAATTGCCCACTCCCTCTCTTGTCTATCCGTGCACCAACGTGTGACCACAGTCAACCCGCAGCCCTGCTCTCTCTCTGTTTCCCCCGCGGTCGCTTGCTTGGTCGCTCGCTTGGTCACTCACTAGGTCCAACCCTGTGCCTGGATTCGGCGCGCCTGAGTCCATCTGACCGAGTTTTCCTGTGCAACCCCACTCCACCAGCTGCTGGCTTCACCCCTCATACCAGTCAGGCTGAAGAATTTGTTGTTAACAGACTTCCGAAAAGTTCAATTTTCTGTGTTCTGGCTATGTTTTCTGTTGCTAATATTTAGTTGTCTCTAAACTTGGTTGTGTGAGAAGGCACAGCTTATCCACCTATGCCTCCATCTTGGCGGAAGTCTTAAACTATCTTTTTTTTTTATTCTTTTTTTCTTTTGCTGCTCTGATTGGGTGTTTTTTTTCTACCTTGTCTTCCAAATTGCTTTTTCAATCCTCTGCTTCATCTAACTTACTGATTATTCCTTCCAGGATTATTTATTTTAGGAATTGTATTCTTCATTTCTGACAGGTCCATAGGTATGGTTTCTATGTCTTTTTTCATGCTGTTGATCATCCTTATAATTATTACTTTGTATCCTATATCTGATAAATTGCTTGCCTTTATTTCATTAAGCTCTTCTTCTGGAGAATTCTTTTGTTCTTTCATTTGAAGCATATTTATTTCATTGTCTCTCTATTTTGGCTGGCTCTTTGTGTTTGTTTTTATGTGTTAGGTAGATCTGCTGTGACTCTCAGTCTTGGTAGGGTGGTCTTATATAGTCTTGGTAGGGCGCTCAGTCCCATGGGACCTACTGGCACAGTCTCCCTGACCATCTAAGGTGGGTGCTCTAAGTATGTCCCTTGTGAATGTTATGTGGGCCCTCCTGCTATAACTGAATCCTAATTGTTATTGGTCCATTCATGTGTGGGATTGACTCTCAGGCTGGCTGACTTTGAGGTTCAACCCCCAACACAGTGTGCAAGCTGTTGTGCAGGTGCTCATCACACAAAGCAGAATTCAACTCAGTGGTTTTTGGTGCCTGCCAAGATCTTCCTGTGGATATGCTGCTTTTGAAGCTTATTGTATCCTCCTCTGCTCTTGTTTGAAGCAGGCCACTAGGTATGTTTTGAGCCTCTTTGGAAGGACTCTGTGGAGACCAATGTTAGATGCTGCCTGTGACTGACCCTGGGCAATCTATTATGAATTTGTTATGAATCTGGAGCTATCAGTGATCCACAGCTTATGGCTCCCTTTGCTGGGCCTGGGCGAGTGCATAAAAGACCAAGCTACACACCAAAGATGGCTTTTATCACCACCAGGCCTGAGAGTGGGTCAGCAAAATTCTCAAACCATCCAGAGATCTATCTGCCTTCACCTACGGGTTGCCTGTTAGGCTTAGTCACTGAAAGAGCCTCTGGCTGTACTGCTCAGCAGGGCTTAAACTCCACAGGATGGAGAAGAGGGATTCCAGCAGGTAGGACTATTGTTTCCCCCCAGGCTAATGCCATTTGAAGAGAAGTAGAGTGCCCAAGAAAGATAACTTCTTCAGGATGGGGGAATGACTCAGAACAGGGATCCTGGCAGCTGAACTTTCAGCTCTCTCCCTAGAACCTCCAATCCCAGAATCTCTTCAAACAGCTCTAATCTCTTTGAAAAAAGAGGCTCAGAACATACCCAGTGGCCTCTGCTGGAGCCCAGGATGAGTGGCTGTGAATAAAATTTTGTGTTTTGGCCCTTTAGGGGATTGGCTGTCTCTCTAGCCATCTTTTCCTGTTGGAAAGAAACTCTGCTGCTTTTCACAGCCAAATGTTATGTGGGCATATTTCCTGGTTCTTGTGCTCTAGGCTAGGGAGCCTGGCTTGGGGGTCAGACACCATACTTCTCAGGGTGAACCCCTTTCATAGCTCAGATATCCCTCTAGAACTTCATCTGCTTTTCTCAAAAGTCTTGCCAACCTTCTTGCACCTCTTTAGTACCCACCAGTCTCTATGTGGATTCTTCTGTATGTTCTTGGTTATAAGGCTTTTCTTCAGCTTGTCTTCAGTTGGTTATTCAGGATTATTTTTTCTATAATTTGATTGTAATTCCAGTTTGGCACTGGGTAGAGATTAGTGTTGCTTCCACCTAATCTGCCATCATCTTGGATCTGCATTTTTCTACCATATAAATTTAGTTATTTACTTGGTCATTACCAAAGAGACTGTCATTGATTCTTAGTATACTATAATACAATTTGGATTATGCCCACTTAATTTCAATAGCATACAAAAATTTTGTTTTTATACAACTATATTCTTCCTCTTTTATGCTGTTATTGTAACAGATTATATTTTATACATGATAATCACATCAACACAGATTTATAATTATTACTTTATGTAGTTGTCTTTTAAAACAGATAGAAAAAAAGTATTACAAACAAAAATACATTTACAATCTATACTTAGGCAGTTTTATTTACTGATGCTTTATTTCTTCACATTGACTCAAGTAACAATCTTGTGTCTTTTCATTTCAGCCTGAAGAACTTTCATTAAAATTTCTTGTAAGGCAGATCTAGTAGTGATAAACTTTCCCAGCTATTGTTTATCTTCATGTCCCTTAATTTCTTCTTCACTTTTTGAAGGGCAGTTTTGCTAAATATAAAATTGTTGATGTATACATGGGAGGGTGAGTACTTTAAATATGTCATCTCAGTGTCTTATGGCCTCCATTATTTTCAGTGAGACATCAGCAATTAATCTTACCAAGAATTACTTTGTATAATGACTTGCTTCTCTCTCTTGCTGCTTTCAATATTGTTTCTTAGGTTTTTACTTTCATTATGTGTCTAGATTTGGGTGATTTTCCAACCTAGAGTTCATTGAGCTTCTCTATCAGCATATTAAATGTTTTTCATACAATTTGAATTCTTTGACATTATTTTCTAAAATATTATGTCTACCCTGGCCAGGTTGCTAAGTTGGTTGGAGCATCATCCCATACACCAAAAAAATTGCAGGTTTGATTCTTGGTCCGGGTACATACCCAGTTTGTGTGTGTATGAGAAGAAACTGATCAATGTTTCTCTCTAACATCAATGTTTCTTTCTCTCTCTTCCCCTTGCCTTCTTCTGCTATCTCTAAAATCAATAAACATATCCTGAGGTGATGATTAAAAATAAAATATTATGCCCGCCTTTTTAAATATCTTTTTTTCCCAAGAACTCCCATTGCCTGTATTTTGGTATACTTGATGATGTCCTATAGATCTCTGAGGAGCTGCTCATTTTTTGTCATTCATTTTTTCTTTCTGTTCCTTGAAGTGGCTCCTTTCAATTGTCATATCTTCAAATTTACTGATTTTTTTCCTGCATGTTAAAATTTGCTCTAGTATATTTTTTCTCCCCATTAGTAATTTTTTCCTTTTAATTATTGTGCTTTTCAACTCCAATATTTCTAGGTGGTTCCTATTTTATAATTTCTATCTCCTTATTGATTTTCTCTAATTGGTTTGAATTGTGCTCATTCTCATAGTTTTTTAGATATGATTCTCTGTAGTTTTTAAACATATTTAAAATAGTTGTTTTAAAATATTTTCTAGTACTTCCAATATCTGTGTTTCCTCGAGGACCATTTCTACTTATTTTATGCCTGTTTATAAGCAAAACTTTCTAGTTTCTTTTCATGTCTCATATTTTCTTTGAAAACTGGATTTTTAAAATATAATATGGCAACTCTGCAAATCTGATTTTTTTCTCTCTTACCAGCACTTGTTTTGTGGCTCTACTTGTTATAGTAGTTGCTGCTTGTTCATTTCATGACTATTCTGAACTTATTCTGTATAGTCTTCTATATTCTTTGTCATAAATGGGCACTACATCTCTACTGGGTTACGCTAGTGGCATGCTAATAACTGAATAAAGATTTTCTTAAATACCTAGAACCAAGAAATTTCCCTCTTTACTGAAGGGCTTTATTGCCTTTTTAAAATTATGTCTTAAACACCTACCTAGGAAGTTTATAACTATCTCATAGCCTTCATTTTCTGCTTTTCAAAGCCTTTGGGCTAGGCAAAGGTAAAAATTTATGACCTCATGTATTTCCTGAGTATGTACACAGCTCTATATATGTGTGTTTTTCAAAGTCCCTATGAATATCTCATTTCTCAGTTTAAAAAAAAATTGTTATGCTCTTGTTTCTGTCAACTGATATTCATTTCTTCAAGCAGCTGTGTGACAAATTCTTCTCCCTGGGGAGAGTTTTAGCACTGACCAATTTGAATCAGGTCTTTTAAGAAACTGTTACACAAGTCAAATAATGACAATTTGGGGGGAATTAAATCTTTTCTGCTTACTCTAGCACCTGGAATTGGGTTTTATTTCAAGGCTACTACTGGACTGTTGAGAGGTAATGGGGCTAAGATAAATTAAAATGCCATGAAATGGGCACATTCCTAACAAGAATGGGGTATTTCTGGGATGATGCAAACATTTGGCTAATTTCCGAAATTCTGAAAAAGAAGTTGATTATAAAAATTTTGTCAGTTATTTTGTGCATTTGTAAACAGGTAAATATTTAGAGGTTATTAATCTACCATTTCCACTGACATTACTCACAGCCGATTTCTTTGTAATACTTTGTGATTATCTCAAGAGAATAAACAGCCAAAAATTAGTTAACATTACTAAAAACAAAGTCTGTTTTTCCCATCCAATTTGAAAGACCCTCTGCACTCTACCTACACATTTCTTTTGTGTCTATGAACCCTGGATTAATAATGCTGCCTTAGAATGATTTTAAGTATAAAGAAATAACACACAAATTTTTACCATCATGAGAGAATTGTTGAGATAGGTCCAACTGTGGACCTTACTCACCTTTACTTACTTTCCAATTTTTCTAGGTCATTTCTGTTCTCTCAAGGGTGTTGGGAACCTTGACTGAGCTACTTTTCCTTTACAGACTCCTCAAAGTCACAAAAAAACAAGAGTGAGGCACCTACAACCATGCAATCCCCCTTGGAAAGTAAGTTTTACTAGGGTTGTTTTGAACTGAGGGGTCTGAAGTCTGAAATGGTGTCATGAAAGCCAAGAGAGAGTGCCCAATGCCATTAGATAGTGAAAAAGAGGTCACTGGATTCCTCAGAAGTAACATAGCAATAATGTAGTAAAAATAAAAGAGATAGCAAGGATTTAAGGGCTATGAACAAGTGGAACCATGAATATATATATTCTTCTTTGTGAGAACTTCTGAAGCAAAAGTAAGGAGATAGAATAATCCCATGGAAAAAGAGAAAACTGAAGACTTCTGCCCATAGTCTCACTTGCTGTGGGACTTTGAATATGTTACCTCCCCTATTTGGACCTTCTTCCCACTTCCAACAGTAATAAAGGCACCTCACCTCCTAGTACAAGTAATCAATGACATGGCAAGAAATTCTGGGAAGCTCAGTACAGATGTCCAGAGAAGTATCCCAAACTTTGCAGTTGCTCTCCACATTCCAGCTCCTGATATAAGAGGGTTCTCAGATCCTAATAGCCTGTTTTCATAGGAACATCCACAGTGAACTCATCCTGGGCCTGGACCACTGAAGTGCACAGCTACCTTGGGGATACCAGTGCTGAACCAGGTAAGGGCAATGTCACAACTTCTATTCATTCTTTTTGGCTTTAAATTTTGCAACTGACACTTTCCATGATACACCTTGTCCTAAGGGAATTGAGCCCTACAACCACTACTTGCTATGGTTTACAGTTTAGACAATGGTGAAAGACTCTGGAGATGAGAAGGGTAGGTAGGCTGGTGAGGAAGAGATATAGATCCAAGGATGAGCAAAGTCAGAGTGGGGTTAAGGGAAGTGGTAGATGTGTTCTTAGTTGGTTCTTATTGTCATACTTTACAAACATTTTAAGCAAAAAGAAAAATGGGCCCACAATCTCACTCAGCTCTCCTAAAGAGGCCAGAAGGATAATGGAAGGGCTTCATTACTAGGGTTCTTCATTAGAGTTCACTACGCAACTTGCAACCAACTTCTGATTCCTCCAAAATTTCAAAGATCCCTAAGTCATGGTCTCAGTGATCCAAATCACAAAAAGAAGTTCTTCTATGTTTTAAGTGGAGCTGATAGCTGCTGGTATGCACTACTCTGTCTTCACTGTGTTTTTTTTTTAGATTTTTATTTATTTATTTTTAGAGAGAGAAGGGAAGGAGAAAGGGAGAGAAACATCAATGTGTGGTTGCCTTTCACATGCCTTGTACTGGGGACCTGGCCCACAACCCAGGCACATGCCCTGACTGGGAATCAAATTGGCAACCCTTTGGTTCACAAGCCTGCACTCAATCCACTGAGCTACACTAGCCAGGACTGATTTTCAAATAATAAAATAATTTATACTAGTTGTTAATTTGATACTTCTCTTAACTTGTGAACTCCTCATTCTCACCTGAGTTGCCCTCACCTATTTCTCAGAACTCACCAGTCCACCCCATGGTGTTTTTATCCTTCAATAAAAATATTGATGCCTAGTATTGCAGGGGTCCTGTAAGACTCTTAGTCTATAATAGGCATCTATTTTGATTGGTTTGTGTTAGTTCAATGACTATCACTCGTGATCTCATCCTCTAGCTACCTATAATTAATTCATGGTGGACTTCTTAATACTCCTGTACTTCTGCAATCCAGGATGCAGAGCTTCTTAGATGTCTCTGATCATAGCCCATACCTAATTGGTATGCCATCTTTGTATTGCCACCTTTGGCTTGAAGGTTTCCATAACTGCATGCCTCTCCCAGGGCAATATCAAGTGGTAGAAGGGAGGTTAGAAGATACCTCTTGGAGAGCTTGTTTGGGAAAATGAGAAATTAATCCTATGCAGAATAAAGATTCTCAAAAGTTAGGTCTGTGCTTTACATTCTATATGAAGTTTTTCACTACTTAACTCCCTCCTAGGAATAATATTCCTTTCATCTGTGTTAGTTTGTAGCTTGAGTTCTCTCGACTCCAACCAGGATCTGAGGACCACAAATACCAAATTCTAAGAAAGAATATTTTGGGGTCTGGTAAAAACAAAGCCAGTTGCAGTGGCAACTTCAAATTCTAAGAACATCAGGATTCTTTTACCTATCCCTCTTTATCCTTTGACCCTTCCCCCTAGATTCAGAATATTGTAGCTACAGTACATTAGACATTATCCAATATTTTTCTTGAAATTATGGGAAAATTAGGGCCTAGTCAAGAATTTGACTAAAGTCACTGTACTTATTTTTCTACGCCTGCTACAAAGATTACTCCAAACTTAGTGACTTAAAATAACACAAATGTATTATCCTACAATTATAGAGATCAGAAGTGTGACACGCTTAGCTAAAATCAAGGTGTCATCAAGGCCGTGCTCTTTCTGGAGACTTTGTGACAAAATCAGTTTCTTTGCCCTATTCAGCTTCTAAAAACAACCCACATTTCTTGGCTTTTGGCCCCCTCACACCATTTTTAAAAGTAGCAAATTTCAATTCCTTAAATCCCCCTGACTTCTATCTCTTCTTCTGTTTCCCTCTTTTGCTTTTACAAAACCCTTGTGATTATATTGAGTCCACCCAGATAATTCAAGATCATATCCCCATCTCAGTGTCAGCTAATTAGCAACCTTAAATCAATCTACAACATTAACTTCTCTTTACAACATAAACTAACAGAGTGATTCTCGGGATTTGGATAGGAACATCTTTTGAGGACCAATATTCTGCTTACCATAGCAACACCACTAGTAAATAACAGATCCAGGACTAGAAGCCCAGTCTAGTTATTTCCTTCAGTTTGTAGACATGATTGGAATAGGTAACCCAGGAGACTCCATGGAAATATGTTGTGAGGAAAAATAAACCTGAGCACTTGGCCAGAGAGTGTAAAGGAAATAATTTTATGGTTAGAAGTAATTAACAAAACTCTCAGCATTTTTGTGAAGCTGATAAGTCAGGGTACTACTTTCTCCTCTCTAAGAGAAAGTGAAAATCTCTTGTCTTAGTCCCATGAAAAGCACGGAGGACTATGAGGCCTATGAGCCATCAACCAGTAGGTTTAGAAGAACTTGTTTATACACGAAGTCTCTAGCTTCTCTCAAGTCTTTGTCATAGGTGTGGGATTTTGTTTGTCTCTCTGGTTAGCTTAAAAATTTAGGAGAAGATAGAAAATGGAAGGAAAAATGTGTGGGTTAGTCTGGGCTGATTATTTGGATCTCAGTTTCTGGGAAAAAAATTAACCAAATACCACTTAGTGTTGTTTTGCCTTCTAGGAAAGGGCCTGCCTATCTTTGTCATAATACTTATCATCTCCCTGTGCTGTATGGTGGGCTTCAGCATGGCTTATATCATGTTCTACAGGAAGAAGTCCCAACAGGGTGAGTTATGAGTACAACTGGATGGCTCTTAGTCATTCATTTATTTCACCAGCATAGTTGAGTATAAACTCTGTAGCAAGCACTTTGTTAGGCATTTCAGAGTCCCAAGCCTAGTTTGGGAGTGAAGATAAGGGTAAGTAAAGACAGACATGAAAGCCAACAATAACAATATGACTTATAAAAATTAATTTACAAATCTTTGGTATGCAACATAGTACAGCCATCTCTATAATGAGTTGTCTAATGAGGATGAAAGAGAAGGAGAAGTCAGAATCTTTGGCTTCAAGTTGCTTACAATTTATTTAGGGGATTTAATGTAGAAGCATGGAGTTTATCAGTAATGACACATAGCAATAAGACCTATAGACTTTCAATACAATAATTTGTTGTGGTGTAATGCATACATTTCCAGTTGAAAGATTCAAGTTCATAGAGAACAGTATAAAAAAGCATTCATCTTTGTACCAAACTAGCCTTTGTAATATAGATATTTCAAACTTGCATTGAATATAGATATTTCTCCTAGGCGGCAATGGTGACCCACTTCAAGATCTATTTCTGGACCTTTCCTGGGTGCAGGGTTGGGATGAGTGTATTTGGGAATGCTGTAGGCCATGGTTCCTGACCTCACACTAATCAGCCCCTTCTGTCTGGGCTCTGGTCTGGCTGCCAAGTTTCTCTCAGGGACTCCCTGGGTATCTTAGGAAAGATTCCTGGGTGGGAAGTGGACTCAGGTCCAATGTCCCTCTCCCCATCATACTAAGCAACTGCTCCAGCCCAGTGTCCTGAGTCACAGTATGTCAAAGAGGACAGTTACCAGGTGTGCTTTCTCTTCCTTTTCCTGAGAAATCTATGTCTCTGTTTCAACTCACCTTTCCAGTTGCTGGAAAGCTGAACTTATTGATATCCCCCTCTATGTCTCCTCTTCCCTTACCTTTTGACTGGTACCCAAAGTCCATTAGCCCTTATCCACTCCCCATGGAGATTTCTGACCTGATTTCTCCTTCTTTTCTAGATCGTGTCTATGAAGTCTTCAGGTAAGACAGTCTCTCCTCTTTTATTTATTTTTCCGAGCCCTCAATTCCATAGGTCATTGGCATGGAGGAAAGGGGGTTTGACACAAACACAATCCTATGCCCAAAGGCCTTCAGGGTCAGGGCACAGATTTCTTCCCTCTCTGAAGCACTCCCTGAAGTTCTGTAGTGGCCCACAAAATTCACAGGATAATTCAGGCCCACTAGCCCTCTGTTCCTACAATGTATGGGTGACAGCCTGTGGGTCAGTTGACAATGATTGGGGCACAAGGGCAAGAAACCAGAGTCCCAGCCTCAAGTCTCTACTTATGCATGGTGAACTCTTGGGCCACAGGGTGAGTTCCAGAGAGGCCAGTGACTCTGGTGAAAGCATGAGAGTGCCCATCTTTGAAAGTGGCTGCTACAGTGAAGATCCAGCTTCCTGGACTCTGGGAAATGACTACTCTGATGAACCCTACCTGGACCAGGAGTACCAGATCATTGCCCAGATAAATGGTGACTATGCCTGCCTGCTGAACACAGTTTCCCCAGATCATGAGCTTCTGACCACTGAGGGCAAGAGTGTCTGCTAAAACTGCCCCACTAGGCCAGGGTTTGCTGACATAATTGCCTTTTAACCCCTGCTTTTTGTATGGCCTCCCTTCTCTTCCTGGATAGCCCAACATGTCTTACCTGCCAACATTGGGATCCCTAAGAGTGACTGGCTTTGCCTAAGAAGTTGCCATAGGCACACAAGCAAGCCTGCTTCTGGGTTAGGTACCAAGCATTCTAGTATCTCTGTGTGGGGCTTCTGCTGCTTCTCTCCAAGCACCAAAGGGAAATCCTCATAGCACTAAGACACCACTCACCTTTCTCATCTTCTCACCAAAATACTAGAGGAAGACTTAGCTCTGCCAGATCAGGGGACCAGTTATCCAGAATCACTTCCTTCTTTACAAAGCTAGATTGTTTACATTGAAATTGTCATGTAATAGGCCAGGGTTCTGTTCTGCTCTTCGCTGTGCATCTACTGCTCTGATATTCTTCTGATGCTCAATAAATATCTAATTATAATCACAACCTTGCTTGTATTGGTCTTATCTCAAGCACCTACCAAGAATGATTAAAGTAAGACTAGTTGAGATGATCAGAGCCCTGGGAGTATTTGGTTTTGGTTTTTCTTCTTCCCACCCATGCCATCCTTACCTCACTTCAGCAGTGGGCCAAGCTAGAACACAACGAATCTTTGGAAAAATAGTACTCAACCGCCTTCCATTATTCCCTTCTCAATCATCCTGTGGGGTCCACCTGGGTGACTCTTACCAGGTCAATTGCAAACTGGAAAAAAAGGAGCCCATAATCTACCTCAGGAGACTGTGGTTGCCGAGATAAAGGGCCCCCCCTCCACCTCTTTCCAAAGTGCACATGCACCACCCTCAAGGATTTCCATTTCCTGGAACCCTAAAAAACATGAAATAGTTGTATTCTTCATAGATCACCCCTATCTCCTGGTCCCTTCTTTTATTGTTGAATGGAGTTCAGAGTAAATAAGTCTCTCTCCTCAAGCAGGCATGGGAAATAGAAATGTGAGTGTGTATGTCTGTGTGCACGTGCATGCACATGCATATACTTTTAAATCATTCTCTTCTTTGAGGACCTGTTCTGGGAATGTTTAACACTGCTTCCTCTCCCTGATGTAATTCATGTGAAATCAACTTCTCCATTCATCATAGAAGCTGACATGTTGCTACTTTTGTTTCCAGCACAACCCCAAGATCAGCTCAGGCTTCACCAGGAACTTCTCTCCTTTGGGATGATTACAGAAGTCAAAATATTACCAAAAGTGAGCAAGGAGGAGTCCTTCACTTCACCACCCCTAAATTGTCAAGCCCATGATCAAAACCTCAACATTTTCCTTATCTCCAAATGCCAGCTTCACATACCTTGTGAAAGGAGCAACTTCTTCCCCATTATGCTTACAATTACCTGAAATAGGATCCCCACCCAGTAGAAACATCATCTTTCTTTTTTTTTAAGATTTTATTTATTTATCTTTAGAGGGGAAGGGAAGGAGAGAGGGAGAGAAATATCAATGTTTGGTTGCCTCTCATGCGTCCCCTGCTGGGAACCGACCTGCAACCCAGGCATGTGCCCTAACTGGGAATCGAACTGCGATACTCTGGTTCACAGGCCCGTGCTCAGCCCACTGAGCTACACCAGCCAGGGCTCGAAACCTCAGCTTTCTTCATGAAACAGCTCTGTGTCCAGACTCCACAGCCTTTGAAAATAGCCATTATTTATGTTGACTGCTGAGGTTGGAAAGAGAATCCTAGTTGCATGTCCCTTAGTAAAAGTATCCCCAAATCCAGGGACTACCCCCTCCATAGAAGCTATAGACCCCCATGTATATCTCAGAATCTCTTCTCTTGGAGAGCATGGAGATTATTGATTCTAATTCTCCCATACTGCCAAATGAGGAAATGAAGCCAAAAGAGAAAAAGTTATTTGTCTAAAGTCAAACACACCAAGTCAATAGTGGGTAGAACAGAGACCAAATATAAGGTCTATGAAATCTTACAAGAATATATTTATTGCAGAAGGATGACTTCTGGAGATCATTCGTGTTCCCAAACTCATCATTTTTTTCATAGTAGACAAGCCAGGAAAGAAGTCTTAGATAAACAAAAATAAGATGATAATATAACACCTGTCTTAGATAGATTGCTGGTCAGGGGGAAAGCACAGGAGTTAAAAAAGGAGATCTCCAGAAGACAGGGAAGGTGTGAAGTTCCCCTAGGGCAGCTTCCCAAATTTTGTTCCATGGAATAGTAGACTCAGGAGATGGTCCACAGGAAAAAATTTACAATCATAAAGGTCTGAGAAATGCTTCATTCTATAGCTCCCTCTTGAAATTTTCTAATGCAGCATTAGAATAGGAAAGTTTCTGAAAAAATTTGCAATAAAGCATCTGTAAACTTTTTGTTACCAAGTAATTCCAAAATGTATTTGCCCTGGAAGCCTATTTTTTGTGCCTTCCTTCTGCAGCCCTTGACCCAATCTCTGAGGGAGAAAAACCCTTCACGTTGGCTATAACTTTCATGCCCTATAGCATTATGTTGACCCCACTTCAATTTTTTTCCTCACAAAATTCCTGGGTGGCATGTGTCCCAAAGGCCAAAAGGTAATGAAGTAGTGGAAAGTTAATCAAAACAAATATTTATTGAGTATTTTCTGCAACTAGAACATTGTGCTAGTGGTTGGGGTTGGGATGGAATAGAGAGACAGCAATCAAGGAAACACAGTCTTGTCCTCTAGAAGCACACAACCTAGTGGGGAATTCAAAAATATCCTCTGGAAAAGTTCACTAACAATTAACATGGTGTCATTGGGCAGTAGGAGATAAAGGGGTACATAAAAGGAACCAGGCAAAAAGCAATTTGAGAATTAAAAAGTGTAATTTGACTTTCAAAAGTCACTGGAGAGACTGGACTCTGGCTGGGCCAGGAAATATGGAGAGGAACTGGATAGCTAGAAAGAAATGTAGAGCGTATTCTCAGAAGGAGAAAAAGCAAGAGGAAAAAGAGAGATGGGTGATGTCAAAGTGTATTTAGAGCCAAGGCTGACTGTCAGGAAAGTGGGTTTCTAAGTCTTGCCATGGCAGTGGTGAGACTTCTGGTATCCCTGCTGAGAGATGCTGGAAGGTGAATGTGAAGGAAAAAAAAAAAACAATGAATCAAGTAACACTTACATTTCTGAGCCCTGGATACCTTTTAAAGACTACTGTACCCACCTCAGACTCCCACAGTGTGAGCAAAACCCACCCAGGACTGTTGCTTCCAGAGCCATCTGATTTTTCCATTAGTAACCTCAGATAAAATGCTTACATTCCCTCAAAGTTCCCAAAAATAACTTGTGAGAGCTTAGTTGGTGCTTTCCATATGTTCCTTATTTAGCTGATAGTCTATTTGTTGTATCTGAAGTGCCCTGGCCTGAAGTTGCTAGGCACATGCCGCACTTGGGGTATTTGACAAACTGACACTCTGCCACACGGAGTGTCCAACTCAGCTTGTCAAATACACGGAGCGTGGCACTGCAGAAGGCTGGGCCAGGGTCTTCAGTGGGGAGACGAGATCTTCGTAGGAGATGTGGCCCTAGAGAGAAAGAAAAAGTGTCACACCCTGAATCTCCGGGAAACTTCACAGGCTGTTGGGACTAGCTGAAGCACCATATTAAGGAAGTGAGTAAAGTAAACATAAAGCTTCTAATCAAAAGAGGAATCTATAGAATAAACTGTCTGTTGACAGCAAACAAGAAGAAAAAGAAAGATCTGAGGGTATGTAGGGAATACTCCATTGAGAGTTCAGGTGAGGCCCTAGTGCTCAGCTGGGGATTCCTCAAGCCTAAGTCTTATAGCAACAGCATTTGGGGGGTCTTGAGCTTTAGTGAGATCTTCTATGTAGCATAGAGAGAACAATTTGGTTATCATCCTGCATCACTCACCTCAGGAAGGAACCAGGTCCCAGAGTCAGTGTCATGTCCCATCTACCCAGCCCTCCCAGACAGTGTTGGGGATATGAATTTCAGCATTGAAGCCAAACATGGACTTGAATCCTGGCTCTGCCATTAATTATCTGGGAAACCTTGGATAATAATTTCATTTCTTTAAACTTGTTTTCCACTTCCTAAAAATGTGTATAAGTACAGTATGTACCTAATAAGTTATAGTGAGAATGACATGAGATAATGTACTTTAAAGTCCTTAGTTCATTGTTTTATACACAACAAGTACTCAAAAAATGGTGGTTGTGCTGACAGAAAGGAATCAAGGGTCAGTGACAATTGATTTAACAAGGTCAGGACAGATGAAACACAAATTTCTGAGAGCCTCAGCCTTGCCTAACATGATCCCCTTGTACCATCAAGACTCAAGAAAGGCAGCTATAAAAGAACTAGCATCTAGTTTCATCTACTCATGTTATAAATGAGGAAATGGAGGCTCATGTTAGGGAAGAAAGTTTCTAATGGTCATACAAGTTGTTCACAAGTTGTTCACAAGTTGTATTTGGAGTCTTGCCATATACCAACCCATTTTGCCTTCCAGCTTTAGTCATCAGTCATTTTACCTCCTTCCTGTACTTGTCCCTCTGGGAAAAAGTAGATACATCTACAAGAAAGGAAAAAGAAAGGCAGTTGTCTCAGCAGTGAGACATTGGAATACTTCAACCCACAGCCATAGGAGAAATAAGAAAGCTGCCAGAAGCATGGATAGGCTTGGAAATTCTGGGAGAATTCCTTTGACAACACTCAGATTCTATTGTCAAATATTCCAGGTTGTCTGAGTCAAATTTACCCCCTTCCTAGCAGTGGCAGTTGATCTGTAAGAAAGTAGTTGGCAATATTAAATACTGACATGAAAAGTAGTACACATTCCAAGTTATCAAGAATAGAGAACTGCCCCATGAGGCCATAAGGTCCTCTCCCAGCTAAAACAAGTCAGAATCCTTCTCTTTCAGAAAAAAAGTATGTTTTATTAACTCTTTTAGTTGAATGTATGTTGGTAAGGGGGTGACATGCCCCTCTAATTTGAGATCTTAGACTGATTTCAAACCTAAGGATCTAAAATGTATTTTCCATCCCTCCATTTTTCATGCTACCTACTCAATTTATCCCAAGCCACTCAGAAGCCTGGCTTTTTTTCTTTTAGCCAAAGCAGCAATTATTGTCAATGGATATGGTAGAGTGGGAAGAATCAGACAATGTTGCATTCTAATAGTGCTTTGGGCACCAACTAGCCAATCATGGCATTGGGAAAGTCTTTCTTCAGGCTTCAGTTTTCTTCTCCAGAACTGGGTACAAGAAGACTTACCTGGCAGAGTTGTTAGAAAACTGTTCTGTGATCTTTCCAGAGCTTCCCAAAAAGTAATCCACTTGTATCTTGGCTCATTCCCTGGAGCTGGCCAATTAAGGAAGTTGATTAATAGAGTTTGAATTCAGGGTGGCAGGGGAGAGGCAATTGGTGCCTTTCTTCTATCATTACCCTCATAGGTTACCAATCCCAGGGAGAAGACATGGACAAACTGGAGGAGTCCAAGCCTGCTGAACATCTTTTATGACTATGTCAAAAAGGAAAACCAATGTGAGGGAAGTAAATATTCCTTCTTAGTACACTGAAAACTGAAGAGCCTTATAAAACATATCACCCCACTATGAATGGAAGGAGTTGGTAGCTGGTCTGAAACCAATTTTCATTTCTACTCTTGATGTTCTAGTCCATGTTTCTCCAATAGAGTGTACATAAGAAAAGTTTACTTGAGAAAAGCTGGCCAGACCCAGAGGAAGAAGAGGTGGATACTTACATGAAGACATATTGAGAAATTCCCAAAACTTATCTCTTGGCCCATCATGCTACATAAAACATTATCATTTATCTCCTGCTCCACTCCAGAAGGGACTACACCAAGCAGCAGGATCTGCCCTGTAACTAACTCATCTGGGCCTTCTCATACTAGGGGCAGTCTGGATTATTTTTTCAGGCATGGTGCAGCAGCTTGTTCAGCCCCACCCAGAGATATTTACTCAGCATCATTCTCATTTGTCAACAGAGGGTTGACAATCATCAAAATTAGGGATGTAAAAACTAAGAGTCTCTAGACAAAATCCATCTCATTCTTCCCCTCCTCTTCTTTGCAAAAGAGGCCAAAATATTGAGTTATAGAATAGAAAAAAGACTTGCTCAAATATATACAGTGGGTAAATGGCAAACCAGGACTGCTACTCAAATATCATCAATCCTACTTCCAGAGAACATTTCATTTCCATGTGGGTATTTCCTAAACAGCATGTTTGGGGGAAAAATATCATCCTTCACTATCACTTAGAGGTTCCAGGATAGAAAACCAATGAGAACCTTCTTCTCCTCAATCCTTAACCCAAGATCCCTGACGAGGGTTCAAAAAGAATGAGATGGACAGGACCAAGCCATGTTTAGTAGCCATAGACACTAGCCCAGGTTGGGAGTCCAAGAAAAGAAGGCAAATGCATACTATACCTGTTACTGAAGTGGTGCCTTTGTCTCAGAGGAGGCACAGGTTCCTTGGTGATAGCCAACCTATAGAGGCCAGAGGGAACTGGGCTTTATGTGGTGAGCAGGATCGTCGTGTGTTTTGAAGGGCCCTTGGTGTCTTCAAGAGGAAACAGAAATGAGGAAGATAAGGCTGAGGTTAGCCAACGGAAATCTGGGGGCAAAATGACAAAACAGTGCTGTTGTGAAAGGGTCCACTAGTGCAGCAACAGTCTTCACTGCCATGTGCCCGCCCACTCCCAACAACCTCCAAAAGACACTGGCTCTCCTAGCTGCAGAGAGTCGAAGCAAAAAAGCCCCTGGCTACCCTGGCTCTACCTATGGGCCAAGGAGGTTCTCCAGAGCTATTGAGGGAACCCTAGAATATCGTAGCTGGGGCATTATCAAATGAAAATCCCTATTGTCAAATTGAGAAATTGAGCTTCTGAGGGATGAAAGAAAATGTCTGATAACAAACAGAAAATTAATGGCATAGCCAGAATTCAAATCTATTTCTATCAACACCAAATCATGGGTTCTCTCACTTTGTCAGAATGCTTACTAGCAACAGAAATACCCTTTTTATCCCCCTTGGAACAGCTACATAATTTGCAATGCCCAGTCCAAAATGAAAATGCTTATTTTAAAACAAAGTAAGAATTTCAAGATGGTAACAGCAGAACATTAGGCCAAGTGTGGGGTCTTTGTAAGCACTGGTCCCTATGGAACTTTACAGCTCACATGCCTATGAAACTGGCCCTGCTTGCACTGCTCTGACCACATTCTGGTATCCAAGAGTCTTATAAATGTAAGTAAAGAAGGAAATTCATATATATTAAAGAACTTAGTATGTGATTTACATGTACTATCTCATTTAATCAACCATTATGTGTATGGTATTTTTATTACCCTTATTCACAGGTGAGGAAGCTGAGGCACATAGAAGTAAAGGTGCTTGCCTAGGAACAAAAAACTAGGAAATAATGTAGAAAGGGGCATCTGCAAGCATTTTTTTCTGGCTCCAAATGTTAGGCTTTTTCTACTCTCCCATGTTGAGTACAAAGAGAAGGAAGAAAAGAAGGTGACACTGGGAAGGAAGAGATGGTACCAGAACCTTAATTGTGACTTTCAGATTTCATATGAGATGTGAAAGGTATGAGAAGAAAATGGGTGGCTTTACAGCATCTTGTGTTTGCAATCTTTGGGTAGTCCCCATTCATGGTCAGGAAAATGCTTGATTCCCATTATGCAGTGCTCTACATCGTGAATCCTGATGATGTGACAGATGGAAGAGGCAATTACTGCAATGCTTTAAGAGTATGCTTGGGATCACCTTCAATGACTGCAGTGCCCAAGTCCCAGTCTTTAGTCTGTATAGCAGTTTTAGAACCTCAGGAAGTACTCAAGCACCTGTGAATACTCTACCCAACCTACATATGAGGTCTGTCTAGAAAAAGTTCGGGCACTGTTAATATAACGAGAATGATTTGCACAACATTTATGTAACCTGGCAGCCAAGGAGAGTGGACTGGAATGTGCACGTGTGAACAATGACAACACTGTACTGGTCAATGAAGGCCATACACACCATGGAGTGCGCATATGTACTGTATGGTCATCATATTCAAAGTGATTGAGTAAGTAGAGCAATGAATCTGCATCAAATTTTGTGTGAAGCTTAAATATTCCTCCATGGAAATTATTTGGATAATTCAGAAGGCTTTCAGGGATGATGCAATGAGTGCAGTGCAAATAAAAGTACAGCATGAATGCTTCAAAGATGGTAGAGAATCTGTTGAAAACAATTCACATTCTGGAAAGCCTGTAACAAGCAGAACATCTGAGAATGTTGAACATGTACAGGCTGCAATCAATGAACATCAGCAACTGACAGTGCAAGAACTAGAAGCTGATCTGGGGCTTCCAAAATCTACTGTGTCTGAGATTTTGACACAAGATCTTGGCTTAAAACACATTGTGGCAAAATTCGATCCATGGCTTCTGCTACCAGAGTAGAAGGAACATCATGCTGCAGTTGGTAATAACTTGATTCAAACCTCTACCAATGAACCAGGTTTCCTCAAGAATATCATAATGCTGGGACAACTGTGTGACACCCCAAGGTGCCTACTTTGAAGGGGACTGAGGCATCATAGTGTATGTACAACGTTTCTAGTATCTTGTATCTTCTTCAATAAATGTGTTTTTCATTGTACTTCCTGGATACTTTTGGGACACGTCTCATTCAGTCTTACAAATTCAAATTCAAAAGAAAAAAACTGTATCCCAGAAACCAGGAGTTATGTGCCTTAGTCCCAGATTTGCCAACTGTGTTGCCTCCCTTAGCCTTGGTTTTCCATTTAACTAACTGAAGTTGGACTAGATGATCTCCATGGCTTCTCCAACTCAAACATTTCCTGGTTCCTTTATAAACCCCCCATCCCTGCCTCCTCATAGTAGGCTTTCCTGTGAGGGCCTAGAGGCTTTAGGGACAAGTTAGGGTAGGTATTCACTTGCACTCATACTACTCTACAGAAAACTTCCCTACCAGAATAATGTAGTGGCTTAGTTCTCGTGACCAGTTTCTCTACATCTGGCTTCTAGAGAGATTCAGTTCCTTTTTTTTTTTTTCCTTTCTTACTAAAGTCTAGGGTGGAAGCAGTATTGTACTGTGGGCAATTTCTTAAGGAGGGATCCCATTGTTTCTGTTCACAGTGTAGTGATTAAATTCACCTACATACTTTGTTATTTTCCCACCTATAAGTTAAAGTACTCTACTGGTTTGTTTTTTTTTTTAACAGGGGCTTTCTGGAGACATTGTCTTCACCTAAAGTAATAGTTAACAGTGGCTACTTTGGGCTTCACAATGGGTCTATAAAAGAGAACGTTAGGAGCCAGGAGGACCTGTAAATCATTCTACTATGTAGAAGGCATAAATTAGTACAAAAGGCACTTAGAGTTCTTCTTTAATTCACAAACAATGCTAGGAAGGGCCAAGTTTGCAGCAATAGCAAAAAGGGCACTTTTCCTTTAGGTCTGTTGTCCACCCAAAGTACACAGTCTTCCCATTTTGGATGCTCTCTGAGTTGGCTATGCTTATAAAAGGGGATGAGGAAGAAAAGAATTGGGTAGGGGCTCAGGAAAGCGGCGCTTAGATCCCACACTGTAGACACATTCATTTATTAACTCAGTGCTGAAATGGAAAAAAACACTAACTTTTTTAGTCAGATTTCCCATTTCTCAGAACCCAGGTTATAACACCTGGCTTTTAGACCCACCTCTCCAACTCATTAATTAAATTCCCTTGAAAATCATGCACAGCCTGTCTGAGCCTCAGCTATCACATCATAGAAGGATTCTTGGGCTAGAGGGGAGAGGAACACAGGCATGAACCTGAGGAACTATATCTTTCTATAGAATGAAACAAGTTATTTGACAAAGGTACAAAGTGCTGTAAGAAATATTAGTAAGAAACGCATAACTCTCCAGGGCAGAGGGTGAAGAGGTGGTGATGTTTAGAAATGTTCTTTAAAAAGTAGGGCATTTAAAGAACGTTCTTTAAAATCCTTTAAAAAGGATTTTAGCTAGAGCTTAAAAAAAAGAGAGAGAGAATAGCAATGTTCATTGTGATTGGAAACCTTCTCTGACTACTCCTCTCAGCAAAATTAGTTACTCCCTGCTCTGTCTACTTCTAGTCCTTAAAAACTGTCCATTCTGCAGACTTATGTATCTGTCTCTCACTGGAGGCCAAGAACTTTCCAAAGTAGGGACTGTGTATGATTCTTTCCTTTTCTCACAGGGCCAGGAGAAAAATAGTTGCCCCAGATTCTGAGTTGAACAAATGAATGTGTTGGTGCATAAGTAAACACAGGCAAACTCCTTAGCCCAAGAACCCCATTTTCTATAGCTTACCTCACCTCCACGAAGGAACTAAGAAAGCCCCCCTTCAACTCTGAGTTCATCTCCCTGCTCACCTACCCCCACCTCCTATCGGAAGCCTGCAAAGAAAAGGCCCCAAGGATAATTGCAACTCTGATACCACTTCCCATGCAAGAGAATGGTGTCCACACACTCCACCTCAATCCTGGTTATTGCTGTGTATATGATTGCAATGGGGCTTCCTCTGAAAGGAAACCCAAAGGCTGATGCAATGTATAGGGCA
The DNA here is from genome assembly GCF_021234435.1 of Artibeus jamaicensis. Classification (NCBI taxonomy): domain Eukaryota; kingdom Metazoa; phylum Chordata; class Mammalia; order Chiroptera; family Phyllostomidae; genus Artibeus; species Artibeus jamaicensis. Next base: position 1,284,852 of record NW_026521840.1, on the reverse strand, counting down.
CCCCAAGGCCAGGGTTGAAGAACTTCATGTACATCTGGGCCTGGGGACAGAGAGTTCACTGAGAGGTTTCTCACAAACCCAGTGATATTGACAAGGTATTTGGCAACAATTAACCTATAAACTACAGTTCAACTTCATTCAACAGTATGTTGAGTTATTTCATGCAGCAACTTTTTTACTGATATGTCCCCTAGAGCAAGGGACATAAAGGAAAGAATAAATGAATGGTATCTCATCAAAATAAAAAGCTTTTGCATGGCTAAAGAAAACAGTATTAAAATAAAAAGACAACCAACTGTATGGGAAAACATAAATGCCAATGATACCTCAGACAAGGGTTTAATCTCCAAAATATACAAAGAACTTACATGACTCTACTCTAAGAAGACAACTAACCCGATTAAAAAATGGGCAAAGGGACTTCCACCAAGATGGAGGTGTAGCTGGACGCACTGTACCTTCTCGCACAACCAAGTTTAAAAACAACAAAGTTTTAGCGACAAAAATGCAGCCAAACCACAGAAAATTGAACTATATGAAGTCTGACAACAACAAACCCTTTCGCCAAACCAGTAAGAGGGGCAGAGCCAGCAGCAAAGCAGGATTGGGCAGGAAAGATCCACCGGACCTACTCAGGCGTGCGCGACCCACATGCACCAGCAGCCGTGGGCGGACCCACTGAGGGCACAAGGCGGTGGACTGAGGGCTGACTGCAGTCACACATTCGTGTGCAGATACACTGGTGAAGGAGCCAGCAGAGAGACAGACGACGCAGGCCCCAGTGGCGGGAAGCGACAGAAGGGACTGCCTTTGTCCTTCTCTTACCCGCCCCCACATAAGCGTCACACCAGCGACCTGGGTGGCCCCACCCTGGTGAAAACCTAAGGCTCCGCTCCTCATCTGTAACAGGCACAAACAGATCAAAACAAGGCTCAAGAACAACTCAGAGCCCCAGAGCCAATAAATCTAAGCAACGAAGAAATACCAAACTTTCAGATGCACAGTTCAAAACACTGGTGATCAGGATGCTAACAGAACTGGTTGATTTTAGTCAAAAATTAGAGGGACATATGAAGGCTAAACTAATTGAAATGAAGGGAAATGCACAGGAAACCAATAGTAATGGAAAGGAAACTGGGGCTCAAATCAAAGGTGTGGAACAGAAGGAAAAAAAAATGACCTAAGAGAAAAGGATGAAGAAACAAGAATTCAAAAAAAGGAGGAGAGGCTCAGGAACCTCCAGGACATCTTTAAATATTCCAACATCCTAATTAAAGGGGTACCAGCAGGGGAACAGGAACAGCCACGAGGAGAAAATTTTTTGAACAAATAATAAAGAAGAACTTCCCCAATCTGGAAAAAAAAAAAGAGACTTCCAGGAAATCCAGGAAGCTCAGAGAGTCCCAAAGAAGTTGGACCCAAGAAGGAACACACCAAGGCACATCATAATTACATTAGCCAAAATTAAAATGAAGGAGAGAATCCTAGAAGCTGCAAGAGCTAAGGGGACAGTCACCTGCAAAAGAGTCCCCATCAGACTGTCAGCAGATTTCTCAAAAGAGACCTTACAGGCAAGAAGGGGCTGGAAAGAGGTATTCCAAGTCATGAAAACCAAAGACCTACAACCAAGATTGCTCTATCCAGCAAAACTTTCATTTAGAATGGAAGGACAGATAAGGTGCTTCTCAGATAAGATCAAATTCAAGGAGTTCATCATCACCAAGCCCTTATTATATGAAATGTTAAAGGGACTTATCTAAGAAAAAGAAGTTAAAGAAACTTGAACAGTGAAAGGACAGCAAACTCACAGTTATTAACAACCACACCTAAAACAAAAGCAAACTAAAAGGACAGCTAGATCAGGAGTGGAAACATAGAAATGAAGATCTCAAGGAGGGTTAGCAACAGGGGAGTGGGAGGAGGAGAAGGGGGGAGAAGGTACAGAAAATAAGTAGCATAGACAGTAGATAGAAAATAGATGGGGGGCAAGAATAGCATGGGAAATATAGAATCTAAAGGACTTGAGACACATGGTCATAAACTAAAGGGGGTAATGGTGGGGATGGGGGGTAGGGTGGAGGGGAATGAAGGGGGGAATAGCACAACTGTAACAGCATAATTAATAAAAAAATTTAAAAAAAACTAAAACAAAAGCAAATTGAGAGGACTGCTAGATCAGGAGCAGAACGAAAGAAATGAAGATCGCATGGAGGGTTAGCAATAGGAGAGTGGGAGAAGGAGAGGGGGGAGAAGGTACAGAAAATAAGTAGCATAGATGGTAGGTAGAAAATAGATAGGGGGGAGGGCAAGAATAGTAGGGGACATATAGAATCTAAAGAACTTGAGACACGTGGTCATAAACTAAAGGGGGGAATGGTGGGGAAGGGGTGCGCAGGGTGGAGGGGAATGAAGGGGGGAATAGAGCAACTGTAATGGCATAATCAATAAAATATATTTTTTGAAGAAGAATCCGGAAAAAAATGGGAAAAGGACTTGAACAGACGCTTCTCCAAGGAGGACATACAGAGGATCCAGAGACACATGAAAAGATGCTCAATATTGCTTGCTATCAGAGAGATGCAAATTAAAACCACAATGAGATACCGCTTTACGCCAGCCAAAATGGCTATCATAAACAAAGCAGCAAACAACAAATGTTGGATAGGTTGTGGGGAAAAGGGGTCCCTAGTGCGCTGTTGGTGGGATTGCAGACTGGTACAACCATTATGGAAAACAGTATGGAATTTTCTCAGAAAAATAAAAATCAACCTGCCTTTTGACCCAGCAATTCCACTGCTAGTATTATATCCTAAGAATCCTAAAACATCAATATCAAAGAACCTATGCACCACAATGTTCATAGAAGCGCAATTTACAATAGCCAAGAGCTGGAAGCAACCTAGGTGCCCATCAGTAAATGAATGGATCAAAAAATTATGGTACATATACACAATGGAATTCTATGAAGCAGAAAGAGAGAAGGAGCTCCTACCCTTTGCAACAGCTTGGTTGGAACTGGAAAGCATTATGCTGAGTGAAATAAGCCAGGCATTGAAAAACAAATACCATATGATCTCACCTTTAACAGGAAGCTAAACAACAAAACGAACAAGCAAGCAGAATAAAAACAAAGACACTGAAATAGAGAACAAAGGGACAGTGACCAGAGGGGAGAGGGAAGGGAATTTAAGGGGAAAGAAGGGGAGGGATTTGGAGGAACAAATAGGAAGGACACAGGGACGAGAACTAAGGGGAGTGGAAATGGGAGGGAGGTGGGGAGCATGGTGGGGGCTGGGCTGGGATGGGAGTAAAAGACAGAATACTGTACTTGAAAAATAATTAAATTTAAAAAATTTTAAAAAACTGTGTTGAGTTATAACTGGCTACAAGCTTTATGCTTGGCACTAAATGGGAAAAAGAAATATATGACAGAGCAGTAAAGTACATCTAATAGAAAGATAATGTGAGCCACAAATTTTCTAATAGCCAGATTAAAATTTTCAGAAATAAATAGGTGAAAGTAATTTTGATAATATATTTTATTTTACCCAATACATCTAAAATATTATCTTAAACTGATAGCAATGTAAAAAATAATAATATATTCCAGGTATAATGTGATGTTTATTTTATACTTACTGTACATCACAATTTGTACTAGCTATGTTTTTAATTTTCAATTGTCACATGTAGCTAGTAGCTACCACACTAGACAACACAGGTATAAGAGGTGATCCCTGTCCTCAAGGAATGCACAACCAAGTCCAGGAGTCAGACTAATCCACAAGCATGTACAAGAAACAAATACTGGAGTGGAACTGCATGTATAGAAAAGAGCACTGTATCACAAGTCAGCACAACTGGGCTACAATATTTTCTCTGCCACCGAGTCTTTGTGTGACCTTAAGTAAATCCCTTTCTCTCTATGTGCCTCCATATTTCCATCACTATAGTGAGTCTGGAACTAGCTTTACTTGGTCAACAAATACATGTTAAGTGTTTTCTAGGTATAGACATTGTAGGAGCCACTCAGGGTACAGAGATGAACAAGATACCTAAAATGTCTGTTTTCTTGACATTTGGAGTATGGTGGAAAATAGAAATTAAATAATTCCAGGTGAATATGAGAAGAAATGTGGAAGCACAGGGACCTGGGAGAACACATAACAAGGGAACCCAATCCACCAGGCTTGAATATGGTCAAAAAAAACTTTTCAGAGGAAGTGACATTTGAGGTGAGGTGAAAAATTAGAAGAAGCGAACCAAGTAAATAATTGGTGAAAAGCCATTCCAGGAAGAAGAAACAGCAAAGGTACAAGCTCCAAGATGAGAAAGAATGTGGTGTAGTCCAGGAACATAAGGAGGCTAATGTGTCCTACAATAAAGTATACAAAGAAAAGAATAGCACAAAGCAAGGTAGAAGAGGCAATTAAGGCAGCCTGAGGAAGGCCTTGTATGCTAGCTTGAGGGTTTGAAACTTATTCAGTGAGGACACATAAAGAGCCAGAAAAGATACAGATGATATAGTGCCCTTCCATCTCCAAGCCAAAGAATTTTGGAGTCTATGCCATGGAAAGAAAAGTTAATTTGAACTGTTTCAACTACAAACTTCACAGACGTGGTAACATTTTAAAAGACCCCTGAAGTAAGATCAGAGAAGGGCATTCCAGGCAGAGAGGTGAATACGAGTGAAAGTGCGGAGGTAGGAAAGGACATGGTGAACTTATATGAATGGAGGGACCACTGATTCAACAGGATAAATATAAGCCTAAGAATACCTTTGAACATCTATAGATATTCAAACACATCAAATGTGTTCTGAGAAAAACCAGGGAAAAAACTTGGACCTACCAAGAGATTCATTTTGTACTGTAATGATAATTAAACACATATTGTGAACTTACTAAGTGCCAGGCACTGTCTCAAGCCCTTTCCGTGTATTAGTTTATGTAATATCCTCATGACATTCTTATGAAGGAGACACTATAATTAGCATCATTTGACAAATGAAGAGCTGAGGTTCAAGTAGGTCATGTCACTTGCCTAAAGTTAAACAGTGAGTAAATGACAGAGGCAGGAGTCAAATGTCATGTGACAATTTATGAAGGGTAGAGCTTCTGAAGCAATCTACAAAAATATACAATATGGCTCTGGCTAAGAAATATCAAATTCAACTCAGTTATCACCTCAGTCTACAAGGGCTGTTTTACACAGAAAAACCTTAATTAATTTCCAATTTATTATCATTAGACAGGCTGAGCTAAAGAAGACCTCTGCTTAGCTTCAAGTAAACAATATAAATAACATAGGAGTTCCAAAGAGTTGTTTAAAGATTAAGAAAAGAAAAATGGTTCCACTCCTCACTCCCTATATCTTATTCCCGGTCAGAGTCCTACAAATGCTTTCATCTGTGACAAAAATAACTGAAATGAACCTAATCAATCTTTCTTAATCTATTTTCTACAATGGTCCATCTATTCCCCTAGTACGGGAAAGGAATGAAGAAGGAACCAATTTATAATAGCTCATTGCATATATTTGAAAGAAACAAAACTACATTTCTTTGAAATACATATTTTTTAATTCAGACTGGGGTAGGTGTCTCTGGAATCATTGATCTGGCACACACTACTGCATTGGCTCTGCTCTCAATCTCCCTAGTATTTTCTTTGACTAAAACAAGGGCAAGGATGATGCATTTTGTGGGGACAGAGTAAAATATAAGCTAAACCCTTCAGCTTATACAACAGCTATACATCTAGAACAAGGAGGCTAGAATTTGGTGTAGCATTGATTATAGAGGCAATTAATTCTTATATACTTCTCTCCAGATTAGTCACCAGGACACTCCTCTTTAATATTCTTGCCCTATATTTAGATGCGTCAGTTTTCAAAGTCTTATCTAAAGAGTGTCAACCATCACAATTTGTGTGGTAATAGGCAGTTCAGAATTTCCAATGTCTAACCTAAACTTTTCTTTTTTTTTAAATTTATTTAATTATTGTTCAAGTACAGTTTTCTGTTTTTTACTCCCATCCCAGCCCACCCCCCCATGCTCCTCACCTCCCTCCCATTTCCACCCCCCTTAGTTGTTGTCCATGAGTCCTTTATACTAGTTCCTGTAAATCCTTCCCTTTTTTCCCCTGAAATTCCCTCCCCTCTCCCCTCTGGTCGCTGTCCCCCTGTTCTCTATTTCAGTGTCATTGTTTTTATTTTGCTTGCTTGTTTGTTTTGTTGTTTAGGTTCCTGTTAAAGGTGAGATCATATGGTATTTGTTTTTCAATGCCTGGCTTATTTCACTCAGCATAATGCTTTCCAGTTCCATCCATGCTCTTGCAAAGGGTAGGAGCTCCTTCTTTCTTTCTGCTTCATAGAATTCCATTGTGTATATGTACCATAATTTTTGATCCATTCATTTACTGATGGGCACCTAGGTTGCTTCCAGCTCTTGGCTATTGTAAATTGTGCTGCTATGAACATTGGGGTGTATAGGCTCTTTTGGATTGGTGTTTTAGGTTTCTTCCAATATAATCCCAGCAGTGGAATTGCTGGATTAAAATGCAGGTCCATTTTAAGTTTTTTTAGAAAATTCCATACTGTTTTCCATAATGGTTGTACCAGTCTGCAATCCCACCAACAATGGATTAGGGTCTCCTCTTCTCCACAACCTCTCCAACACTTGTTGTTTGTTAACCTAAACTTTTCTAACTCCAAAACAGATGCTATGATGTAGATGGCCAAGTGTCTCTTACTGATGAACAGTGTTACAACTAGAATAATTGAAAAAAAAATCAAAGACTCTCACAGTGGCTCTGGACTAATGACAGGTATTTCAGGTTGTCGTGTGAGGCCTGTGTTATAGTGACAAGAACATTGAGTCTGCAGTTCAAACACCTAGATTTGAATTCCAGTTTGCCACTTGCTAGGTGTGGCAAATTTACCCAGTTTGCCTTGGGTAAATTGCTATTTTTTTCTCACTATCCATTTCTACATCTCAAAATTAAGCTAATAAATAGGTAACTTATGAGATTTCAGGAAAGTAGTATACTTGAGAGCTCCAGTCAAGGCCAGATAATACAAGGTAAAATGTTTTTTTAAAGCTATTTATTGGGGAGTGAAGTGAGTTGGCAGCTAGCAGTGGCCAAGTTGATTCTGAAGGGAACTCAAGATGACTGGTTCTAAGGAGTTCAAGCTGAACCAGCCACCCAAGGATGGTATCTCTTCAGTGAAGTTCAGCCCCAACACCTCCCAATTCCTCCTATTCTCCTCCTGGGACACATCAGTACACCCCTACAATATTCCAGCCAACTCCATGCAGCTCAAGTACCAGCACACCAACGCTCTCCTGGACTGTGCCTTCTGTGATCCAACACATGCCTGGCGTGGGGGATTAGATCATCAATTGAAAATTCGTGATTTGAACACTGATCAAGAAAATCTTCTTGGAGCCCATGAATGCCCCTATCAGATGTGTTAAATACTGTCCAGAAGTAAATGCGATGGTTACTGGGAGTTGAGATCAGACAGTAAAATTGTGAGACCCCAGAACTCCTTGTAATGCTGGGACCTTCTCTCAGCCTGAAAAGGTGTATACACTTTCAGTGTCTGGAGACAGGCTGATTGTGGGCACTGCAGGCTGCAGAGTGTTGGTGTAGGACCTGCGGAACATAGGCTACATGTAGCAGCACTGGAAGTCCAGACTCACTGCATCCAAATGTTTCCAAACAAGCAGAGTTATGTATTGAGCTCTATTGAAGGCTGAGGGGCAGTTGAGTACTTGGACCCAAACCCTGAGGTACAGAAGATGTATGCCTTCAAGTGTCACAGACTAAAAGGAAATGACATTGAGCGTATTTACCCAGTCAATGCCATTTCCTTTCACAATATCTACAATACATTTGCCATAGGTGGTTCTAATGGATTTGTAAATAGCCGGGATCCATTTAGCAAAAAGTGACTGTGCAAGTTCCACCAGTACCCCACCAGCATCGCATCACTTGCCTTCAGTCGTGAGGAAACTACACTTGCAATAGCATCATCATGTATGCATGAAATGGATGACACAGAACATCCTGAACATGGTATCTTCATTTGCCAAGTGACAGATGCAGAAACAAAATCCAAGTCCACCTAATCATCTTGTGAAAGTGCTTTCTCTATGGAAAGATTTGTTTTCCCTCCTACAAATACATTCTTAACCCCTAAGGGATGCATTGTAGTCATTGTACATACATTACTTAGTATGTGGATTTCTCTGTTTTCTGTTTGACAAAACTTGTCTGCACCTTTTCATGTTGACTTTGTGTAGGATGAGGAGTCTTGGTGTCCTTGTGCAGTAGTCAAAGAATTGTTTTTCTCCCAGCAAGCCCAGTCACTTTTTCTGAGCAGCTTGAGCTCTCTTTGTAAAATAATCTGAATCTGTGATGTCTATTCTGTTTAATAAATCATAGATTCGGAAAAAAATAAAATAAACAACTACAAGCTATATATTGGCACAAGAAGGGGTACTGTACCTCTATTCTCTGTTCTGGGCAAAATGAGAAGTACAAATGGAGGGGGGAAAGTTTTATTGAGTGCTTGTTATGTACCACATACTCTCACATCAATTATATCACTTATTCTTCTCAACAACACTGCAGAATATGAATTATTTCTATTTCACAAATGAGGACATTGACACTCAAAGAAGTAACAATGCCCCTCAAAATCATATACTTAGTAAGTGACAGAGGTGAGATTCGGGTATAGTTGTTCAAATACATTTCAGAGCGTGAGAGTGTCTATAACTACATATGAGGCCCACTTCTCTGACCCAATGATGTTATCAGACATTCAGGAAATTCCCTGGTTTATCTCAATGGTTGACAATGGAGGTGGAAGGAGGAGCACATTGCAGGCCTCTCTAGCCAGTTTGACTCTATCCAGGAGATGGTCAGCTTTTGGACCCTGTGGCATGAATTCCCAGAATCTGCAGGTTTGTCCTTCTTATTATTACCTATTAAGAATAAACAGAGGAGAGAAAGGGGGCATCTGAAGACTCCTCCACACTGTGCTGATAGGCCTAAAAACACAGAAGTAGGGAGCCAATAATTGACTAATGGCTACTATGTCCCAGGCACTCTGCTGGATGCTTTAGTCACATCATCTCATGTAATCTTCACAACTATTCTTGGAGTTGGAAGGTGTTTTCTGCTTTCAAAAGATGAAAACCATGGAGTTCAGAAGGCTCAAAGGAGTCCCCATCAGACTGTCAGCAGATTTCTCAAAAGAGACCTTACAGGCAAGAAGGGGCTGGAAAGAAATATTCCAAGTCATGAAATCTAAAGACCTACAACCAAGATTGCTCTATCCAGCAAAACTTTCATTTAGAATGGAAGGACAGATAAGGTGCTTCTCAGATAAGATCAAATTCAAGGAGTTCATCATCACCAAGCCCTTATTATATGAAATGTTAAAGGGACTTATCTAAGAAAAAGAAGTTAAAGAAACATGAACAGTGAAAGGACAACAAGCTCACAGTTATTAACAACCACACCTAAAACGAAAGCAAACTAAAAGAACAGCTAGATCAGGAGTGGAAACATAGAAATGAAGATCTCAAGGAGGGTTAGCAACAGGGGAGTGGGAGGAGGAGATGGGGGGAGAAGGTACAGAAAATAAGTAGCATAGACAGTAGATAGAAAATAGATGAGGGGGCAAGAATAGCATGGGAAATATAGAACCTAAAGGACTTGAGACACATGGACATAAACTAAAGGGGGGTAATGGTGGGGATGGGGGGGGGCAGGGTGGAGGGGAATGAAGGGGGGAATAGAACAACTGTAACAGCATAATCAATTTTAAAAAAATAAATTAAAAAAATTTCTATCAAAAAAAAAAGAACTTACTTCAGGTCACTCAGTAAGCAATTGCACTGAAGTACAAACCATCTTTTCTACTTTCTTCTATACCACATGCCATTTGGGAGAGTCATTTTACTACTTTCTACTGCCTACATACTACACCATACCAATTTTTACTACAAAGCAGAGGTATTATTGTTTGTAATTTTGGGGGAATTGCAAATATAGAGATTCTCTCGCTTCTCTTGCCATGAGTTTTTCTCCTCTGGCAGGAAGTCGATCCTCTCATCTTATCTGAACCATGCTTGTTGTGGTTTAAGTCAACTTCCTCTCCCCTTATCCTACTTCTCCAAACATTCTTCCCTGAATTGCAATCAGTAGCCTTCAACCTCTGGTACATCTTTTGAACCTCCCGCTTTGACCCCTAAGCCAAGAAAAGGGGTTTCGAAACTAAAATTAGAACTATTCCCACCTCACCTGTCTCCACTACACCACTGACTGTGCTCTCACAAAGCCCAACAACCCAATGGCCTCTTCTGAGATGTCATCTTTTTTTCCCCTCATTTGTTTATCTGCCAGCCTAAATGCAGTCAAGTCACAAACAAAAATATCTTTCCAGTGCCCACTCAATACAACCTCCTTGAAAAACTAGTTTCTAAAGGTTACCTTACTATTTAACCTCCTAATTCACTATAACTTAGCTTTTTATTTGTTCTCTATCTCAATTTATGCATTGGCCCTGCTATCTGGTGTCACCAAATTAACCATAAACTCCTAATCAACAAAACCAAAAGTCCCTCCACTAGCTCTCATTTCCCTCAATGTCTGTTACAGGTGACTCTGTCAGCCATTCCTTCTTTCTTAAAGCCTTGTCATCAACTGGTTTAGAGGATATACTCTCTATTCAGACTGAATTCTATCATTAGAAACTATACAGGCATGCTTCACATGAGATGTAAAGATCAACTTCCTGCCAGGTAATCAGACCTCATGACAGCTTATTTGTTCCCTTAGTGTCTAATACAGCACCTGACCCAGAGTAGTGTTCAGTGAAAACTGTCAAATTTGTTTATCTACAGTCCTCTGATTCACCCATCTTCATGATTACTCTCCTTGGTACTCCCTATAATCTCCTCTTTCTTTTTCTGCTTTCTATTATATGTTATTGTTTCTCAGACTTCTGTATTTTTCTTGCATGTATATGAATGTGTCTACATGCTTGCTCAGTCTCTTTATTCTCCCACCTCCAGGTCAGAAGACTCTACCGAATATTGAACATATACCCTTGAATGCCTAAGTCCTCATGACCTCAAATGAATCTGCTCACCATCCTGGAGGAAATCCATATTTCCATGGAGGGAATCCAAGACAGAAAGATCAGTCACCTTTGACCATTGTTATATATGTTTATTAATACTAATCAAAACACTTACTACCTTATAACGTGATATTTTATGTCCCTGTCTTTTCCTTGTTATAGCTTAGATTGTTTCAAAGACAAGGATGTCTGTCTAAATTAATTTCTGTATGCCCACTTTTTGACACAGAGTTAGTTACTGTTTAGAAAGTGTTAGCTAAATAACTGAAGAATAATAAGGTCAGCTCCCAGAACGCCTATATTCAGGGAAAATATAATCTTGTTCCTAATGTTTACAATAAAATACTTTTAAATAAACAGGATATTTAATTTTTAGTCAATAATATATTTCTTCTTAAAGTTTAGTATTTATTGTTGGGATTGTCTAGCTAGAAGTGAAGATAGAATGGAACAGCAACTGGGTTGTCTTCTAAACCTCTACTTTCTTTCCATGGCCATACAGGGACAAAGTTCGAAAAGAAACAAACAGTTTCAATCAGGGTTATCGTTCTGTTACTTTACGTAAGGAAGAGAAGGCAATGAAAATCAGGTAGAAGGAGAAAAGGGTGGGGTGCTGGAGGAAGGAAATCTGTCATCCTAAATCAAAAGGCAAAGTTGTGAATAAACCTAAGTCCCTTGTGCAGTTACTGCAAAAGTATCTAGATTCAATTGATTTAATAACTATGTTTCTGAGAGTTTACAGAACTCCTTATACTAAATTAAGAGCTAACAAACAGATTTCAGAATGCAGACATAGAATGTTGTAGAATAAAAGCCATGGTCAGACAAGGCTATTTTCCCATTTGGGCAATTTTCTCCCTCTCTCTGAGCTTCAGTATTCCTACCTGCAAAATTATGAGATTGGTTCTCTAATTTTACAAAGTTAGACAGAAATGCATTATAAGGATATGGGTTTACTCGTTAAGCAGAGATCTCTCCCCATGGCACACATTCCATTTTTGAGAAGAGACCTGAAGTTTATCTAATTGTATTCCATGAACTGACTTGTGCAAGTCAAACTCACAGGAAGCAGATGTAATACAGAATTTTGTTTTATTTTGTTTGGTTTTTTTTGTTCCAGAGAAAATATAACCCTCAAACAGCTGGGGATGGTCATGTTGGCTGATCAACAATTATAGCCTCACTTGAAAAAATTTGTTCTGGAAGCCAAATTAGTCAGAAAGTTGCTTGATGGGAACACAGACAGGACAAAAGAGATTAGATGAGCTTAATTAATTCTTTCCTTCCCTAAACTTCTTTAAACTAAGATGGGGTTTAAAAAAGAGGTTCAGGGTCATCTATTTCTTTTCTGTTCCCTGAACACTACCATGGACACAATGACCACATTCAGTTCTTAATGCTCTTTTTTTTTTTCCCAGTGTTCCTGCAGAACCCCCACTCACCCTTTTGTATCATTTTGCAGATAAATTAATCCTGCTGATGAGGCTTCTGTAACTTCTTTAACATTCAGTCAGACCTCATGAGACTCCACCTTAATTAGATTTCTGATATCTGTGAAGCTTTGTTCTTTCCTACTTTGATTAGTGTGAATTCTTGTCCCCTTAAGGACTTTTGCAGATGGCTAATCTGTTACACGCTGATTTTACTGGGTGAAAACTCAAAGGAATCTTTTGCTTTGGGTGGAGGGAATGGAGCAGGAAGGTGTCATTTTGCTGCTATTACTATGTACAAAGACCTCTGCTCTCTCCCCTGATAGAAATAAGAGTGGGCTTGAGGGGTTCTGGAAGATTCTGTGGATTGTCAGACATACTTTATTTCTTTTGACATTATTGATTTGAGGAACTTGGTGACTACAGTACTGGGTGCTTATCAAGATCAAATACTATTTCATAGAAAAATACTTAGGCCCAAGAGAAGTTGCTCTGTGGTTAGGCAGGATGGCATTGCAAAATGCCATCTAGTGAGCCTACTAGTCAAAGAGAGGAAGTTATCTTTTCCTTCTTTCTCCTACTCTCCTCTGCTCACCTTCCCTTCTTCTTCTACTCGTTCTTCTCTTACCTTCTTTTCTTTCTTTGTCTTTTTCGCTCTCCTCCTCTCCTTTATATTCTCCTATTCTCTGTGGTAAATATTAGGACAAGTGTTGGGATAAGCCTAAGCCTGGGCTTATAACTAGATGTAATAACTGTGAGCACTTGGAGCTGCAGAGAAAAAGAGGAGGAAGCAGAGAAGGAGGGAGGGAAGGAGAGGGAGAAGAGGAGGAGAAAAGAAGGTTATTGGAGGCAAATGGAAATGCATATGAAACTCCAGGTTCCCTCCAAGAAAAGCAGATAGACTTGAGGCTTTATATCTAACCCTATTTGAAGGCCTCTGCCCCTTCCAGGATAACTCTTATCCACCCAGAACACTGTGCTGCAGTTCCTGTTCTTTCTGGAAATGTGTGCTGTTAAGAAAAGTTCTGCAGGCATCCAAAGACTTAGCCATACCATCAAAGGCTCACAAGATGACTTCCTACATCTGTACCCAAGATGTACTATCCCATGCACCCCTTCATAGGCAGTGCCAAGAGTCTGGTGAGTCCACTTAGTTTTTAGTTTAGATGAGGCTGTTTCATTCCTACCCAAGTCAATTAGGCCTCAGACTGAACAGGGATGTACTTATCTGTCAGACAGTTTGAGGAAAATCACTTTATCTTCCAGAGCTTCAGCTTTCTAACTGAAAAATGGGGCTCTTATAGCTTGAAGAGATAAACTAGTTGCATCTACAACCCCATTCAGCTTGTTATACAGATAAAAATGCTGAAGCTGAAAAAAATTAAAAATTAAATAAAATAAAACACTGGAAAGGGACCAACTTAGTCCTGGCATATAGTATACATTCAGTAAATGCCAGTTCTTTTCTGCTCCATTTAAAGAACTCTTAACAGGAACAGGTCTCAAAGCAAGGAGATTCCTAAGATTGCATCCAATGTCATTTTTGCATACTACATTGCCTCTAGATGGCTATTAACCCTAGTCAGCTAGACTATATACACATCTGGCTCTTTCTAATCTCTGGGTCTTTGGACTTTCTTTGGCTGACTCCTTCCCATTCTTTAGCTTAAAATATCCTTTTCATGGAATGAGCTCTCTGTGGTTGGAATCCTAACTAAAATAATTCTTTTAATCCTTTTCCCCTCACATACTCAGCACCCTGCTGATTTCCTTTATGGTACTTGCCATTATTTGGAATAATTTATTTTTGGTCAATTTACATGTTTGTTGATAGTCACCTTCCTGGTTTTGGACACTGCATTTTGTGTTTGGGAACTCTGTGTAATAAACAGTAACTGTGTTTTATTAATTGATGTATTAGCTAGTGCTTAGCATAGTACCTGGCACATGCTAGAAGATATTAAATAACATTTAGTAGATAAATGACTAGTGACCCAATACAGCACAAATCAGGATAAGAGGAGTCAATATTACTGGGGTCAATATTATGATCAGGTTGAAATGGAGAAGTTGAAGGCATGGAAAGATTAAAGAGCTGTTATGTTGAATAAACCTGAAGCTCCAGTAAGAGCAGAGCTCAGCCTCTGTGCATAGAAAGACCATTAAGTGAGGGAAGTTGAACAATTGAGTATGGGAAAAGATTGTCTTATGGCCCACTTCTTTTGACCTCGACACCATCAAGTATAAAACAAGTTATAATCTTTGCCCTGCTTACATTACAGTACTGTTGTGAGGTCTGATATAGTAATAGATGTGAAGGAGAAAAGTAGGATAGGGAGGGAATTCAACAGTGAGTGGCTTATCTGCTACCACCCCTGCCCAGGCTTGGCCTGAGATGGCCTCTATAACCGCCTCCTTAGCCTCTGGACTGCAGAGTCATTGTGAAAGGGAAGTCCCAGTGGCAACAATCTGGACTTTTAGCCCTTACCTCCTCAGTTGCTCAAGAATGACAGTTAGCTTTTGCATCAGTCCCTCTGCACCATTCTTCCCCACCACCCCCAATACTACCTCTGCAAAGCCTATGTGTGGCAATTTCCAGGCTAGCATTTCACCACCACAGTGGCCATGTTTTGGTCTCCCAGTTTCAGGGACCCTAAGATGGTGATGGGAGTGGGAAAAAACAGGTTCCCTGGACCCCTCAACATGACACAAGGTCTAATAGGTCTGTTTGGGAACATGTCTGTCAGACTATCCTGCTATCCATTCAACTACTTATACTTTTGAAAGGTTAGGTAAACTTGACAACTTAGGTTGATTTTCTTAGGGCCCAGTATTGGAGAGTCGGCTTAAGTCAGGTCAGATCCCATAACTGCTAAATAGGCTAGAAACAGGCTGAACTATACGTACTTCTACCTCATTCTTATTTCATCATCTTAAGGACAAAAATCATGTTGATCATGTTGGAGGGTGTGAAAGGTGAAAGCACTCATCCTTAGCAATGTCCTTTTCCTACCATTTCATTCATTTAACAAACACATAACTACTTACTGTAAGCCAGGTCCCTGTGTAGTGAGGAACAGAGCCAGATAAACAGAGTGTTCCAATTAGCCCAATATGTTCATCACTATGATATGTCCTATAAGCTACAGTGGCAAAACAGGAATGATCAACTTTCTGGGGAGGGTAGGAAAAGTCTCACAAAGAAGATGTGAACTGAGACTTCAAGGATAAATGTGATGATAGTGGGCACTTTACAGGTATAGGTGGGAAGAAGAGCATCATATGCACTCTAGAAGAATATCCTTTAAAAAGGATGGGTAATTATTTTTATATATCAAGCACACAGGTAAGTTTTGGTGAGTAAAATTATGTATGGTTTCAGTACAACATTTATGTTGAGGGGTGGCAGGAGTTGAAATTTGATAGATCTGCAGGTCAACCTCACTGAGACCCTTGAATATCAGTATGAGTTTAGCCTTTCTCTCCAAAACAATGAAAAGTTATTAAAGGGAATAGCAAACTTCATTTAGCACCTCCCCAAAGTATTTGTATACAAAGCATATTTTCAAAGTAAACCCAGATTTGAACAACCAATCTGATAAATGTGTATGTAGTTATGGGAGCAACAGGACCAAATTTTTGTAACTGAAGCTATGCTGAAAAATGTAAAATCTATATCTACCATACTTTTGATTACCACCACCTAGAGATACAATTGTACATTTCTGAATCAAAGGGAAATAGACCAGTCTTGTTTTAAATATGTGTACTAGAAAGGAACCCAAACTTTTCTTCAAATTATTAAATATTGGCCAAAAAGGAGAAAAGAGACAATTCAGCAGAAAAGCCAAGATTTTGCTAGCAAGGTTGCCAAGCAATGTGAAGTTCTAGGCTTGCTTGGTGTGGAATAACGAATTTGGGGGAAAAGGTGCAGATACTGGAGGGGAATTAATATTTTGACCCCTGCCACCCCATATCTTTCATCTCAACAATATATTCTTTGTGTGTTATTTTATGCAGCTGTTCTGTAGTTACTTAAACCTAAAAAGTGGACTAGTTTCAGCCCAAGCCACGAGGCATAGAGGGTAGTGTTATAAGCTGAATTGTGTCTCACCCAAAAATTCGTATGTTGAAGACCACAGTACCTTAGAATGTGACTGTATTTGGAGATAGAGTGTTTAAAGAGGTGTTATGTTAAAATGTGACCATCAGGATGAACCCCAATCTAATATGACTGTTGTCCTTATAAGAAGAGGAAGTTTGTGTGTATAAACAGACACCAGGAATGTATACATGCAGAGAAAAGGCTATGTGGACACAGTGGGAAGGTGGCCATCTATATGCTCAGAAAAAGGCCTCATGAGATTAAAATGCAGACACCTTAATCTTGAAGTTCTAGTCTCCAGAACTGTAAGAAAATAAATTTATTTCTTAAGCCACATAGTCTGTGGTATTTGGTTATGGCAACCCTAAAAACTAATATAGACAGAGACCATTTTTTAGTCCAGGTCCACTGATTCCTCTGTCAAGATACCATGAGTCCCTGAAATAAAGAGGACTTCTTAGTAGTCTGGTAAGGCTTCTCTATTCCTCTTTAACCACTATGACCAGGTCACTTTACAGGCAGCAGAGCTTAAACAATGAGGCCAGCTTTGTCTTCTACTTTGTCTGGACAAGGTGCAAAGTAATTTTTTATTGGCATATTTTTCCCTTCTCTGGTGTCTGTGGCTGATAGCTTTTGCATCTCTGTTCCTGGGCACCAGATGTGGCAGACCCTGGCCAGCTGAGTCCTCCTGTTGTGGCTATGGTGAGAATGAATGCACAAGTGACAACAATCCTGTAGAGAAAAAGAGAACAGACACGACTACTCTCTCAAGGAGAGAGTGTCTATGGATGTCTCAGCCACTCTGTCAAGAGGGGAGCGCCTCAACCCTTGTCTAGACAGGCTTTTATTGTTTTCCCTGGGGTCTTACATCAGAGAAAGATTTATTATTTATTACATAGAATATTATTGTCTACATTTTAGGTACAATCAAGAAAATGAAAATAACATGCAGAGGGGAATTGCGATGAACTGATTAGCTCTGTCCTTGGGAGAACTCATACAGGCTTTGGATATTACCTTGAAGATAGGTAATACACATTTGTTGTTTTAGACCAGGGTGATGGAGTTTTATCAAGAACAAGCCACAACAATCTATATATATATTTTCCAGGCTTGATTCTCATGAGAAACTTAGTTTGAAAGTCTGGCTCCTGCCCACCACTTCACTTCTGTAAGTTTTTCATACAGAGCTGAGTCACATTTGCCAGACCAAAACAAACTGGTGCCCTACAAGTGTCCCCAGAAGTTGCCCAAGACAGCATAGCCCTGTCAGCAGGTGGGAAGCCCCACCAACTTCTAGGTAAAGCCAATGAAAAGGCAGAAAATACCTAGATTTTAAGTCAAGAGACCTTCAGTGTTTAACTCTGCTGGTAACTAATTGTGACTATTTAAAAAATCCTTTAGTCTCTCTAAACCCTGACTTTTGCATCAATAAGCAGGTGACAATGTACATCTCACTACTCTCCTATAATGAGTAAATGTAATCATGTATAAAAGCTTATTATTATACATAATGGAAGAGCTGAACCTTGGATAGTTATTATGAAGGTGTGCCAAACTCCACAAGGGATACACCCTTTATCCAACCGCAGCTCCTCTACTTCTTATAAAGAGGCCAAGTTAGACCAAACTTGATTCTGTTTGGAAACTTACCTAAACAGAATCAACAAGAAACATATGAGCTCAGACCTTTTGTAGAAAAAGTTGAGCCTGAAAAAAGAGTTTGGACACATTATTACTGATGTGACAGGAATCACATGTGTCCCAAGTCTCCATCAAGGGACCAGGTCATGTCCCAAGTCTCATCCCTACGAAGACATAGCAAAAACAGAATTTGATATATGTTGTAACTTGTCTGAAGCTACTGTTACATTCTCATAACAGAGAGAAGGTTCTGGGCACTTCTCCATGAAGGCTAAAGAAGAGACCAAAGCAAAAGAATGTATTGATGTGGCACTGACAATCTCCAATGAAAGAGACCTTTGACTCTATGGCTCAGACTGTGCCCCAGAAACAGAAATCTCCTAAAATCTAGAGACCAATTCATCCAGCTACCTAGATCCAGGGGTGTGTCCCAGAAGGACTTCCAAGCCCTTTTGCCTTAATCCTCTGTTTTTCAAACTCCTCTTTTGCACCCCAGTCTGCTTTCCTGTTTGGACTCATCCTAATTCAGAGCAACTTGGATAAGTAGCAGGTTGGAGTAATTCAGCTTTGTTTATAGAGACTGGAAACCAGTTCCCCCTGTGGTTTTTTACAGTATTTTTATTGATTATGTTATTACATTGCCATATTTTTCCCTTTGCCCCCCTCCACCCAATACCCACCTTCATTCCAGCAATCTTCCTCTTATTTCATGTTTATGGGTTGTGCATATGAGTTTTTTGGCTTCTCCCTTTCCTATACTGTTCTTAACCACCCCCCTATCTATTTTGTACCTACCATTGATGCTTATTTCCTGCACGATTCCCCCCCCTTCTCCCCACTCCCCCTCGCCACTGATAACCCTCCATGTGATCTCCATTTCTGTGATTCTGTTCCTGTTCTACTTGTTTGCTTAGTTTATTTTTAGATTCGGTTGTTTGTGGTTGTGAATTTGTTACCTTTTTAATGTTTATGGTTTTGATCTTCTTTTTCTTAGATAAGTCCCTTTAACATTTCATATAATAAGGGCTTGGTGATGATGAACTATTTTAGCTTGTCTAGGGAACACTTTATCTGCCCTTGCATTCTAAATGACAGCCTTACCTGATAAAGTAATCTAGGTTGTACATCCTTGCATTTCATCACTTTGAATACTTTCCAGCTCCTTCTTGCCTGCAAGGTGTCTTTGAAGGAATCATCTTATAGTGTTATAGGAAATCCTTTGTAGGTGAATGTTTCCTTTTATCTTGCTGCTTTTAAGATTCTCTCCTTATCTTTAATTTTGGGCAATGTAATTATGATGTGCCTTGGTGTGTTCCTCCTTGGCTCCAACTTCTTTGGGAGTCTCAGGCCTCCCTGGACTTCCTGGAAGTATACTTCTTTTGCCAGATTGGGGGAGTTCTCCTCCATTATTTTTTTAAATAAGTTTTCCATTTCTTGTTCTTCCTCTTTACCTTCTGGCACCCCTATGATTCTAATGTTGGAACCTTTAGAGTTTTCCAAGAGGTTCCTAAGCCTCTCCTCATCTTTTTGAATTCTTGTTTCTTCATTCTGTTCTGGTTGAATGTTTATTTCTTCCTTCTGGTCCAAATCATTGATTCGAGCTCCAGTTTCCTTCCTTTTACTGTTGCTGTCCTGTACATTTTTCTTTATTTCACTTAGTGTAACCTTCATTTCTGCCTTTATTTATTCTTTTTAAAAATATATTTTATTGATTATACTATTACAGTTGCACCATTTCCCCTTTTTACTCCCCTCCACCCTCCATACCATCTCCTACCCACATTTTCCCCCTTTAGTTCATGTCCATGTGTCAAACTTATAAGTTCTTTAGCTTCTACATTTCCCATACTGTTCTTAACCTCCCCCTGTCTATTTTCTATCTACCATCTATGCTACTTATTCTCTGTACCTTTTCCCTCTCTCTCCCCTCCCACTCCCCTATTGATAACCCTCCATGTGATCTGCATTTCTGTGGTTCGGTTCCTATTCTAATTGTTTGCTTAGTTTGTTTTTGTTTTAGGTGTGGTTGCTAATAATTGTGAGTTTGCTGTTATTTTACTGTACATGTTTTTTATCTTCTTTTTCTTAGATAAGTCCCTTTCACATTTCATATAATAAGGGCTTGGCGATGATGAACTCCTTTAACTTGACATTATCTGAGACTCACTTTATCTGCCCTTCTATTCTGAATGAAAGCTTTGCTGGATAGAGCAATCTTGGATGTAAGTCCTTGCCTTTCATGACTTGGAATATTTTTTTCCAACCCCTTCTTGCCCGTAAGGTCTCTTTTGAGAAATCCGCTGACAGTCTGATGGGAACTCCTTTGTAGGTGACTGTCTCCTTATCTCTTGCTGATTTTAGGATTCTCTCTTTCATTTTTCTCGACGAATGTAATTATGATGTGCCTTGGTGTGTGTTCCTTCTTGGGTCCACCTTCTTTGGGACTCTCTGAGCTTTCTGGGCTTCCTGGAAGTCTATTGCCTTTGCCAGATTGGGGAAGTTCTCCTTTATTATTTGTTCAAATAAGTTTTCCATTTGTTGCTCTTCCTCTTCTCCTGGTACCCCTAGAATTCGGATGTTGGAACGTTTAAAGATGTCCTGGAGTTTCCTAAGCCTCTCGTGTTTTTGAACTCTTGTTTCTTTATTCTTTTCTGATTGGATGTTTCTTTCTTCCTTCTGGTCCACTCCATTGATTTTAGTCCCCGTTTCCTGAGACCAGATTTGGTCCCATCACTATTGGTTCTTTATACATTTTCCTTTATTTCACTTAGCATAGCTTTCAGTTTTTCATCTAATTTGCAACCAAATTCAACCAATTCTGTGAGCATCCTGATTACCAGTGTTTTGAACTGTGCATCTGATAGGTTGTCTATTTCTTCATTGCTTAGTTTTTTTTTTTCCTGGAGCTTTGATCTGTTCTTTTGTTTGGGCTATTTTTTGGTCTTAACATGCTTGTTATGTAATGAGGGGTGGGGCCTTAGGTGTTCACCAGGACGGGGCAACCCAGTCACAACCCAGGTTGTGACGCTGTTTGTGGGGCAGGGGTCTGAGAGAGAACAATGGTGCTTGTTCAACTTTCTGCTAGATTTCAGTAACTTTCCCTACTTCCCCCAAGCAAATTGGCCCCTCTGGTGCTCATTTCTGGGTGGGTGAGTTTGTGTATGGGTGGGTGAGTTTGTGTATGTTCTAGGACCCTGTGGGTCTCTCCAATGAACTCTCCTCTGAGGCTGGGAGTTTCTCCTAGCACCTCAACCCCCACAGATGTTTCCAATGGATGTTTTGAGGTTTTATTTCCCCACACTGGGACCCTGGGTTGCGAGGTCTGTCTTGCTTCCCAGTTTTGCCTGGTTTATCTGCACATGAATGTGGGACCACCCAGTCTGCCAGCTGCCCTGTGCACTGCGCCCCTCCACAACCCTCCACCTCACTGAATGAACCCGCTTCTGCCTTGCACACCCGGGGTCCAAGAGCCACTGCCTTGCTGCAAGTCCTCTCTGCCCTAGCTGCCCGACTCTGCCCCTCCTACCAGTGTGGATGAATGTTTCTTCTTTAACTGCTTGGTTGTCGTACTTCTATACAGTTCAATTTTCTGTCAGCACTGGTTGTTTTTTGCTTTTAAATTGTTGTTGTCCTTCTTTTGATTGTGCGAGGAGGCACAGTGTGTCTCCCTCTTGGCTGAAAATCCCCATTTCTTCCTTTATGTTGTTGCCATACCCAATGAGTTCTTTGAGCATCCTGATAACCAGTGTTTTGAACTCTGCAGCTGATAGGTTGGCTATCTCCATTTTGTTTAGCTTTTTTTCTGGGGTCTTGTTCTGTTTTTTCATTTGGGCCATATTTTTTTAATTGTTGTTCAAGTACAATTGTCTCTATTTTCCCACCACCACTTTTTTCTGTCCCATCCACCCCTACCTCCCACCCTCCATCCTTCCCCCCCTTTGGCTTTGTCCATGTGTCCTTTATACATGTTCCTTGATGACCCTTCCTTTTCTTTCCTCCATTATCCCCCATCCCCCTTCTCTCTGGTTATTGTCAGTTTGGTCTTTATTTCAATGTCTCTGGTTATATTTTGCTTGCCATAGTTCTTTGTCTCTTCAGTTTGGCAGTCTTCCTGTTTTTGTTTCCATGTATTAGATAGAACTGCTTTGACTCCCTGCCTTAGTAGGGTGGCCTATTTTTGAAAAGTCATCCATCTGGATGAATGTGTCTTCTTTATATCCTTGGTTGTCAGACTTCCATACAGTCTAATTTTCTGACAATTCTGGGTGGGTTTTTTTTTTGAGGCTTATTTCTATTCTTTTTGTGATTGTGTGAGGAGGTGAAGCATATCTACCAATGCCTTTGTCTTGACCCAAAGTCCTCATTCCACTGTGCTTGACCAACACTGAATGAGGTTCCTAATCTCTCCAAGCTAAAGTCAGACTGTGAACCCATGGTGACCCCTCTCTGAGGCCTACTTCTGCTAGGAGTTTCTCTTCATAGTAGCATTTGATTAATTGGTGAGTCCTTCTTTGGATTAGTTCTTACCTAGTTCTGAATTCTGCCCACTCTTCTCCCCAAACTTGCTTAACACACACACACACACACACACACACACACACACACACACATCCAGGGTAGAAAACATGTGATTTGGAAGCAGCATGTGTAGTATAGGTTAAGTATTTAGGTGGACAGTGAGCTCAGTATGCTAGTTGTGAGATGTGGCAACCAAAAACCAATGCCATCTTTGGCTGCACTGACAAACATGCAGTGTCTAGATCCAGGTTGTTGACAGTCTTGCTCTACATAGCAATGGTCACACTACAGAATGTTTTCCCTCATGGGTACTACACTCTGAGAGAAATGTTGATAAACTGCAGCAGCTTCAAACTCCATATTTCCCTAGAGATGACTATGGGTTCAAAGCTCCCCCTGGAGCAGCCTTAGCCTCCAAGCTCTCCACAGCCCAGCCCTGCCCACAGCCTAGCCTCAAGCCATATCAAGAAATTTATATCATTCAAAGAGCCATGAGTTCTGAAGAATTTTTGGTTTTATGTTCTACCTCTCAACCTTTAGGGTCTTAAAATCAATTCAAGTGAAGGTCATTTTATTTTATCACAAAACATCATAAATAACAACTATAAGCCACTGCCACCTACCACAGCCCAAACTATCTTCTGCCTTTGGAAGACTTTATATCCCAAGCCTAGGTGAGTATCTCATAGTCAAACATGGAAAGAATGGAAATGTGTATAACAGGGGATATAGAACAGATTAAATAGATTACTTCCCAAAATTCTTTGGACTCATCTTCATATAACTGTTTGAAGCATTTCTTGCTCAGTATTATGCTTTTCCTCATAGTGGATGGTGTCTTCTCAGTGGATCACTGAAGTTTGATAGATCACACTCTGGGGCACTTTTTCATCCATTTCATGTTTTGAGGCTGAAGATGGATTCTCACTGTACAGTATGACAGGGTTGCAAGCATCTTTGAGCATGGTCTTATTACCTTCTTTAAAAGAATAGGTACAGCCCTGGGTGATGTGATTCAGTTGATGGGAACATTGTTCCTTAACCAAGGGGTTGTGGGTTCAATTCCCAGTCGGGGCACAAATGATCCTCTGCCTAGGTGCATATAGGAAGCAACCAATGAACATTTGCCTCTCCCATAGATGTATCTCTTACTCCCTTCCTCTCTCTAAAAAGCAATGAAAATAAATGTCCTCAGATGAGCATAAAAAAAAAGAATTTAAAAAGAAAACCAGAGTAGGTACAAAAAAGCCTGAGGTACTCTTGTCATCCCTTTCCTTATATTTCCTGTTGATGTGGTTGATATTATGCTCAGTCTTATTGATGTTGTTGCTCTTATCATTATAGATTTTGATATTCTTGCTATTGCTGTGAGTTTTGACATTGCTAATATGTTGCTCTCACTGGTGTTGATAATGCTATAAAGGAGTGCACAATCCTACTGAAATTCCCCAAGTTACAGTTTTCCTAGTTTCTTCAAAGACACTTGGCCTATCCATCAGATGTTTTTTCTGGCTTTCCTAGGAGGATTTTGGCAGTGAACTTGTCCATGGGATAGAGGGGATAGTCTCTGCCTCATTGTTTGCGAAAGATTAATGTTGAAGTGCTACATCACCCATTCAGCCAGTGCTTTTATAGCCAACTTTATTTCATAAAGGAATAACTTTCGAGCAAATTTTGACCCTAAAGCTAATTAGAGATAGCCTCAGGATCTGAGTGTCTTCAGGATATGAGAGATCCATTCTTATTGGTTCTGGTCCTTTGAATGAGAGCAACTGCTACTCACTCTTTTTCTTTTCTTTTTTTACTTTTTCATTTATTGATTTTAGAAAGAGAGGGAAATGGGGAGTGAGAGAAAGAGAGAAACATCTATTTTTTGTTCTACTTGTTTATGTATTCATTGGTTGATTCTTTTTTTAAGATTTTATTTATTTTATTCTTAGAGAGAGGAAGGGAGGGAGAAAGTGAGGGAGAGAAACATCAATGTGTGGTTTCTTTTTGAGCATCCTCCACCAGGGACCCAGCCCACAGCCCAGGCATGTGCCCTAGATCAGTAATCAAACCAGCAATCCTCTGGTTAACAAGATGGCACTCAATCCATGGAGCCACACCAGCCAGAGCTCATTGGTTGATTCTTTGTATGTGCCCTTACTGGGGATTGAACCCAAAGCCTTAGTGTATTGGTACTGTGCTGTAACCAACCGAGGTACCAGGCCAGGGCCTACTCACCTTTTTTTTTTGTTTCAGCCCCATGGTTCATCAGCCTGACTACCTCAAGCCTTTTGGTTAAGGTACTTTTATCTTATAACACATAATTACCTGTTACTATATATTTATATATGTGGTCATTTAATTGTCTGTCTCCCCCAGTTAGATGGTAATGATTTTTATGAGGGCAGGTATTATCTCTCTTTTGTTCAACATTATATACTCTGGATTTTGGAAGATTGCAAGTGTTCAACAAACAGGTGAATAAAAAAATGAATGGATGCTAAGAGAAGTCCACTTGTCTTTTAACACTCAAACCACTAACACTAGCTAATGTTGTACATATTTATTTAGTGGCATTTTCTTTATAAAGATCTAATGTGATTCAAAAAAGACAAACTAAAATAGAAAAATTGTCAAAGAATTTGAACAAGCATTTCACAGAATGGGAAAAACCAATGGCTGTTAAACATATGAAAAAATGCCCAATTTCACTAATCAGGGAAATGCAAATTAAAACAATAAAAAATACTATTTCTGATTAACAAAATTGTAAATTTAACAATTTAAAGTTTGGCAAAGGGTTTAAAAATAGGTTATCTCAAACACTGCTGGTGGGGATATATGTTGGTCCAGCTGTTTTGGAGACAAAACTTTCAACATATACTAAATTTTAAAATATGTATCCAAATTATATGATTTGCTTTAAAATAATCCAATTTGTATTGAGGGATAGAGTATAGATAAAATAAGGTTGGCCATTTGTTGATAATTATTGAGGCTGAGTGTTAGGCATCCAGTGACCCACTGATTTCTCTGCTGGTATCTATCCTAAAATAACATTCCTACAAAGAGTGCTGTGAAGCATATTTTTTACTGCTGTTTGTAATAGTGCAATTTAAAAACAACTTAAACGTACATCAATAGTGACATAGTTGAATAAACAAATGATGCATCAGTACTACAGATTACCATGGATCACTTAAACAGAATGAGAATGTCTACATATCCAAGTCATGTTTTTGAGAGGGAACAGCAAATTGCAGACTAATGTGTACAGTATGATACCATTTTTCTTTTTATTGAATTTATTGAAGTGACATTGATACCATTTGTATTGAAAATGAACATTATGCATAACATCCAAAACTGATTATGTTCCAGTTAAAGGTGAAATCATAAGGTATTTGTCCCTCACCACCTGGCTTATTTCACTTAGCATAATAATGCCCACTAGTTCCATCCATGCTGTCACAAAGGGTAGGAGCTCCTTCTTTCTTTCTGCTGTGTAGTATTCCATCATGTAAATGTACCACAGTTTTTTGGTCCATTCATTTACTTATGGGCACTTAGGTTGCTTCTAGCACTTGGCTATTGTAAATTGTGCTGCTATGAACATTGGGGTGCATAGGTTCTCATAGAGTGGTGTTTTAGGATTCTTAGGAAATAATCCCAGCAATGGGATTGCTGGGTCAAAAGGCAATTCCATTTTTAGTTTTCTGAGGAAATTCCATACTGTTTCCCACAGTGGCTGTCCCAGTCTGCATTCCCAGCAACAGTGCACTAGGATTCCCTTTTCTCCACAACCTCATCAGTAATTGTTGTTGCTTTGTTTATGATGGTCATTCTGACCAGTGTGAAGTAGAATCTCATTGTATAAGCCTTCCTTTTTCTAAAATACTTGTTTTCCTTGCTATTATAGATGTGAAACATGCCTGGGCTAGAAAATTTAACAGCATGTAGAATAAAATATATGTGAATAAGAAAAAATTCATAATTGTACAACCAAGAGGCTACCATGGTAAATATATGGGTGCATTTTTCCAGTCCTTTTTCTGAGTATGTGTACATGTGTTGTGTGCTTCTGTGTGTGTTCTACTCATTTTTCTTAATTGGGATCATATTCTTTATTCCATGTGTTGTGCCTTCCTTTATTCATTTAACATCATAAAGTTGACATTTTCCCATGTTGCTAAATTTTTTAAAGAATTTATTTATCTTTAGAGGGGAAGGGAAGGAGAGAAGGAGAGAAATATCAATGTATGGTTGCCTCTTGTGAGTCCCCTGCTGGGAACTGGCCTGCAACCCAGGCATGTGCCCTGACTGGGAATCGAACTGCGATCGTGTGGTTCACAGGCCCGTGCTCAATCCACTGAGCTACACCAGCCAGGGCCCATGTTGCTAAATATTTTTTGAAATCATGATTTTAATGGCTGCACAGTATCTCTTACAGTTATATCATATGTAGTTAGGCACTCCTTGGAACATTTAATGTGGCCCATTATTGATATCTATACCTATAGACATCTATATATTTATTATATCTATATCAATCTGTCTATACATACCCATCTATATAGCTATAAATCTTAGTAATCCATAAGCATGTATGCACAGAAACATGTTTATTTTTTACAACTCAACCTTTTATTTCCAGTATCCAGACTGCTAAACTGGCAAAAATAATATCTGCAGCAATGAATATCCTTTTACATACATCTTTATTAGAATCTCTGATTATTTCCTTACAGTAGATTCCTGGAATTGGAAATATTGACTCAAAGGATATAAACATATTTGAGGATCCTTATTCATCTATGTATATATTCTTAAATAAGTATATAAATATAAATACAAATCTTTATAGCTAGCTAGTAAAACACTGGCAGTAAAACACTCCTTTAAAAATTTAAAGCTTTTGCTAGTGTCACATTAAATGGATTTCCCTAAGGCCCTCATTCTACTTTTTTTTAACATTTTATTTTTTTTATTTTTTAATTTTTTCCCAGACCCCCCCCACCCCGTGCTCCCCACCTCCCTCCCATTTCCACCCCCCGTAGTTCTCGTCCCTGTGTCCTTCCTATTTGTTCCTCCAAATCCCTCCCCCTCTTTCCCCTTAAATTCCCTTCCCTCTCCCCTCTGGTCACTGTCCCCTTGTTTTCTATTTCAGTGTCTTTGTTTTTATTCTGCTTGCTTGTTCGTTTTGTTGTTTAGCTTCCTGTTAAAGGTGAGATCATATGGTATTTGTCTTTCAACTCCTGGCCTATTTCACTCAGCATAATGCTTTCCAGTTCTATCCATGTTGTTGCAAAGGGTAGTAGCTCTCATTCTACTTTTGTTCTAATTTATAATAAGGAACCAGTTAATCTATAGCTCCTTAGAAATCTATGGGCTCAAAATGCTTCCACTTCCACATTGAGAGAATTCAATTCTGTCCTGCTTTGAAAAGCTCTCATCAAAGATTGATCGTCTTGTGACCCTCATCCATGGGAAGTTGCCTGAGATGTAACTGCTTTTACATTAAAATCACAAGGATTAGCTCATTCTGAGCTGCTTACTACAATACACGTTGAATCTGCTGGTAACAAGCTGATAAGCATGGGGTGACTGACTAATAAGGTAATTGATTATTTAATTGAACATTAGCTCAATTATTTATTGCACAAGCTAAAGTCTACCCTGTAGACTGAGATTATTCATTCCAGATTCAAATAACTTGACCTGTTGTCAACCAGTATTTATTTAGGTTTGGAAAATGGGTTCACAACAAATGTGTACCTAGGTATGATAAAGCTATGTGAGAGCTACCAAAGAAATGTGTTTGCTCTTGAAAATGTTTAAATGGAGTTGAAATTATATCTATCCCTTAGAAAACTAAGAGACCAATGGAAAGACATTGTCCCTGGCTAGTGTGGCTCAGTGGATTGAGTGCTGGCCTGTGAAGCAAAGGGTCACCAGTTCAATTCCCAGTGAGGGTACATAACTGGGTTGCAGGGCAGGTCCCCAGGAGGGAGCATGTGAGAAGCCATCACACATTGATGCTTTTCTCCCTCTCTTTCTCCTTCCCTTCCATTCTAGTAATAAATAAATAAATAAATAAATAAATAAATAAATAAATAAATAAATCTTTAGGAAAAACATTAGCTTCTAATATTCTACGCTAACTGCATTCAAACTGTTAGAAATCTTGGAGTGTTTAAGTCACTTTTTATGGAAAACATAGAACTTTCAATTAAACCTCTAAATATAGGTATAGATACAAAAAAATGGAAAGAGAATGGTAGGGAGAGAGCAGCATAAAGCAAGACATATATGTTCGAATAAACCTAGTACATGGGATAACTGAGTGCAACAACTGCTGAAATTAAAAGCAAAAAAAAACAGATGGGTTTTTAGGGTGCAGGCTCTAGAATTGGACTACTTGGGTTCAAATCTTGCACTTTTCAAACAGCTTTGTTTCCTGAGAAACTGCACCAGAATGTTACCTGCTATTGGAACTCAGTTCAGCAACCTTGGTACTTGAGTTCTGACTAAAAAAGAATTCTTATATTTTTATATTTGAGCCAAGACTCAAATATAAAAGTTTTTTAGAAAGTCTACCCAGGGGTAGAAGAAGTGAGCCACGGAAGTGAGCCAGCTGGGCTGCATGGGCTAAAGAAATAAGTTACAGAGGTAAAAGAAGGGCCCTTGAAGATTAGGAGAAAGAAAGAAAGTATATATAGATGTCTGGGGGAAGGAGAGGGGGAAAGGCTTCAGTGTGCTTCAGAAACAGCATGTGCTGGGAAAAGAAGTGTGTGGGGAAAGGCAGGGGCTAGTGAAAGAGAGAGAGAGAGAGCCCTGGGTCCTCTCTAAATGCAGGGATCTTAGGTGTGGTCTCAAGGAAGGATCTCTATAGAATATTCATCAGCTTTTCCAGGTGTGGCCTTCAGAGTCATGGTCTCCACTGATTGGTTGACGTCAGGATAGAAGCCAATGCATCAGGTCCTAATGTCAGCCACGGCATCACTTGTCTGGTTTTGATGCTTTTCTGGGCCTGGAGTTGAAACACAACTGAGGCCTAAATGTTATCTCTAGTTTGACCAAAACCCTGTCTCTGTGGTCGGTAGACCCAAGGCTTTATTGCTAAGAGTAATGTGTTTCAGAACCTCATTGTCTTAAGGGCTTAATACTTAGTGGTTGTGGAAGGGCTTGTATAGAAGTCATAGGTGGCTATTCTCTGGACTTTTTGCTTCTCTTCTAAGGGGGTCTACCACATGACTAGCAACATACTGGGAGAGGAGAGGTCAGGGAGGGTCCAAACTACATGGCCAGCAATATGAAAGGCCAGGGGGTCTAAATTGCATGACCAGTGATATGCTATGGAGAAAAAGTCACTCTGGGGGCAAGATCCCACCTTATATTGTCCATTTCTTGGCACCCAGGACTTTCCACCCTGGGTGACCTTCAGCACCTGGCCTATTATCCTTGTTCTCCTCATGCCTGTCTAAATGCCTACTAGTTTGACTTTGGACAAACAACTCCTCTGGTCCTCAGTTTTGTTACTTGTTAAAAAGGATAATAACACTAATGGTGTTTTGTGAGAATGTAAAGGGAATATATATATATATATATATACACACACACACACACACATGTGTATACACGACTTGGTAACACATAAGGACATGTGGGAGTTTCAGCACAAAGGAGATGAGATCTCTCAGAGACAGAAAGATACACAGAGAATGATAGAAACACAAGGCATGGAGAAAGAGCATTTAGAGAAGAATAGTATCAGATCTTTGAAGCCCTGTTCGTGAGGTTGGGAGATACAAAGAAAGTCAGTTATCAAAGAGAAGCAGCTAAAGACAGAAGAATGCCTTACTGTCACTGAACAGCACAGGCTTGCAAGGGTTGTTTTATCTGACAGGGAAAAATAAATCAATTCTTTGGTACATTTCCAGTTCCTGGAGCCCTAGGCATAAATGCTACTCAACTAGCCTTGTACTTGTGAGAGGCCTCTCTTCCCATGAAGCCCTGTTTTGCTCAGTAAGAATAACCTTTGTTGACATTTTAGCTCAGAATGTAAATGTGTCACACTTGTCTGAGTTCAGTGGAGCTCCTCTGCATTTTAGGACTCTGAGTCTGAAGAAAATGTACCAGAAATGAAAATTAGCCCTAGCTGATGTGGCTCAGTGGATTGAATGCTGGCCTGTGAACCAAAGGGTCACCAGTTCGATTCCTAGTCAGGGCACATACCTGGGTTGCAGGCCAGGTCCCCAGTAGAGGGCACACAAGAGGCAACCACACACTGATGTTTCCCCGTCTTTCTCTGTTCCTTCTCCTCCCTGAAAAAAAAAAAATCAATAAAATCTTTTTTTAAAGAAATGAAAATTAATTATAATTTCATTAATTTCATTAATTTTTAATGAAAATGTTGTTGAGTCTTCAAAAAGCTTGAGGCTTTCATGTTCCTTTGATTACATTTCCTCACAGGAACTGGATGGGTGGCAACAGTATTGAACTTGGAATTCTGCTCTGCATCCTTCCCTTAGCTGGGATGGGGGGAGGTCCATCTCTGAACCTTTGTTTCCTCTTCTGCAAAAACAAGGAACTGAGTTCACCTCTTAACTTCCCTCCAAAGGTTGTTGATGATCCCAATGGTTGTGAGAGGACTTTGTTCATGGGAAGCCCCATACATGTGAGGAAGTGGAATTGTGAGGTTGATAATTACCAATACATTCACCCAGATAAAGCATGGGAACAGAAAGAGTACTATTTGGAATAAATATGAGAATTCTTGTGTGGTTTGAGGCTAATGTCTTGTGGCCTGCATGTTTTCAATGGAACTGCAACCATCTCTGAAAATATTCTGGAGGTCAGTGGATAAATATGTTTTGGTGAACAATCATTTTCTTCCCACCCAATCTCTAGGCCAGGAGCTAAAGTAAAAGCCAAAGCAAACAGGACATAGTCTGCATATTGATTTACCTGAGGCTGGTCCAGATGTCTGGAATCTGTCTCATTTTTTAGTTACTTTATCCACATCAGCCCCCTCCCCTCCATTTTAATCAACATCAAAAGATCCAGAAGGCAGCAAACCAGAGTTTGGTCCTCGTTCAGCTTGGGTTTACATTGTGTATCTGGGCAAGATTAAAAATAATTTGTTTTGTTATTTTTGGCCTGTCTGACAAATAACCTAAACAACTTAGTTAGTATGGGGGGTGGCAGAGAGGCACTGATAGCCTAGATAATGTGTAAATAGAGTTAAAGTCCAATGTACTCTGCCTTGCACACAAAGGATGTTATGATCTTGATTCAGGTCTTACTCCCTCCTCCACCCCTTATCCTTTCTCTGAAAATGCCATATCCTTTCCCCAAATATGTGTCTTAATACTTGCTGGTACCTTGGCCTGAAATTGTTTCTCCTTTTCCTCCTTCTCTGACAAGTAAATTAACTTATATCCTTGGTGACCCAGCAACTTCAATATGACTATCAATGCTCTAGTAACATTGGATTATAATTACCATATATTTGTCTGTACTGAGAGAGAGAGACTGGGAGCACCCTCTAAGTCAGTATCTATTCATCTCCAGGTCATAACACTATCTATAGCACAGAGTAGTCACATGGCATTTGTGAAAAGAAAGAAGGGGAAAGAGAGAAGGTATAAAAGAGGAGGGAGGAAGGAAAGCTGCCTAGAAAGAACCCAGAATTCCAAGTCAAGTGATAAGGTTTGAATTCCAATACAGCCACTTTGTAACTGAGTGATATAGACCAAATTACCTTTTTAAGCCTCAGTTTCTTATCTGTAATATGGAGCTAATTATCTCTAGTCCTTTCTGCTTCATTCACTTACTCCACCATGAAATAAGGAAGGGAGAGAAAAGAAGAGGTAGAAGTGGGAAAAAAAAAAAACAGAGACACATAAAAGAAAACTACCATTTGTGAGGAAAGGGATCAGTTTAAGTTTATAGTTGTGTACCCCTGGTTGTAGGAAGAACAATGACCACAAGAGGACAGTGTTACAGCAGAAAAAAATTTCTCCTGTAACAAGAAACAGCCACAGCTGCATGGGCCAAGTCACATAGGAGACTGTACTGCTGGAAGCTCAGTCAGAACTTAGTTTCCTGTTAAGTTTGTACATCATATCCTAGGTGATTGACACTATATATATATGCATCCCAACTGCCTATTGTTCACAGCTGGAAAGAATGATTCATTATTTATTTGTTAGAAATAAGGCCACTCTTTATGAGAGTGTTGGTTTCTATTGCTAAATTACAATGAATCTGAGTTTTCACAAACATTCTTGAATGT
The DNA here is from genome assembly GCF_021234435.1 of Artibeus jamaicensis. Lineage (NCBI taxonomy): Eukaryota > Metazoa > Chordata > Mammalia > Chiroptera > Phyllostomidae > Artibeus > Artibeus jamaicensis. The sequence goes on along the minus strand of NW_026521840.1, from coordinate 1,251,710 downwards.
CACCTTTCTACCATCTCCCAGCAAGGTCCAGAATTTGTCTTCCTGTCTCTGAAGCTGTCCCACATCACGGCCCAAACACTCAGTCCCTCCTGAGCACCACTCCCATAATTCTTTCATAAAGCACACTTTGGTTTACAGTACTTACCTGCTCAGAAACCACCAGTCACTTCACTGTCTACAGAAGAAAGTTAAAAAGCCTTTAGCTGGTACTCAAAGTTTACTATAATCTGCTCCCAAAGAACCTTTGCTTGTCTCGCTCCTCATCCTTGCATCAACCTCCATGAAATGGCCGTGCTGAACTATATACTGCCTCCCTCCATAGCTCTGTTGGTTTGACTTGGCTTCCTCCATTGGAATCTTCCACAAGATGAAATTCAGTAATCTTTAATGGCACAATTACATCACTTTTCCCATAGAAGCCTCCCTAATTCCACAAGCCAAAAGTTACCAGAAGCTAGAGACTTCTCTGTGATTTATATAAGCTTTCCACTTATATTAGATTTGCATTATTCATTATCTTATTCATTTATTCTTTTGCTTAAAATGTATTGGTTGAACCTAATCAACAAAACAAGCAAGCGAAATATAACCAGAGACATTGAAATAAACAACAAACTGAGAGTAAACAGAGGGAAGGGAGAGGAATAATGGGGGAAAATAAGGGGAAGGTCCATCAAGGAACATGTATAAAGGACACATGGACAAAGCCAAAGGTGGTAGGATCGAGAGTGGGAGGTGGAGGTGGGTGGGGTGGGGGAAAGGGGTGGGGGAAAGTGGTGGCAGGGAAACAGAGACAACTGTACCTGAAAGACAATAAAAAATTTATTAGTTGAGCATTTATTATGTGCCAGATACCATGTAAAAAGCTCAGAAATCACCAAGGATTTGTCATGCTCCTTCAGGAACTAAGTGTCCATATGGAGAATGACAGGAATATCATACCATATTAGTTGTGTATATGTTGTGTGATGATAGAGGTGCAGGGTTACACAAAAGGACTGAGAAAGCTAGGTTAGAACAAGCCTGGAATGCCAGACAAACGAACTAAGATATAAAGACAGAAAGTGTTTCTTTGGATTAATGTTCTTCAAATATTTACTATGCCAACACATATTTGGTGAATCATTCAGTCCAATATAAAAATGGGTCATTTGAAAGAATTTTTGAATTGGAGAGAGAGGGCTGAGGATTTGTGCATTACACCCAGGATTCCAGATGAGGTGAAAAGGATAATTTACAGTAAACATTAGTTTTTGCTTCTACATGTGAAATTGTTTGGGAGCAATAATTATGCTTTATCCAATTATGTCTCATAGCACCAGCAGTAAGTTATTTATTACTGGAAGTTTTTGCATTTGTAGTGTTCCAGTGTTGGAAGAGACCATATGGAGTATCTAGCCCTTGCTCTACAAATAGGAAAAGGAAACTAGGAAATGAAGTGATTTGGTCATAGTCATCCAGCTTATTAGTGTAAAAGTTAAAACTGGGAACTCGAAGTTCAGTGTTCTTTTAACTGCTCTATGTCTAATATATCAAAACATTCAACAGTCCTCATTGCACCTGAGTAAAAATTTGACATATACATACAACATGTTGTTTTCAGAAATACCACTAAGGATGATCCAGATCTCATTGTATATACATGGGGAGACTGAGACCCATGGAGGAAAAGTGACTGGCTCAAGATCACAGATCTCATGCAAGATCTGGGGCCAGAACTCATTAGATACTTGTTGAGTGTAATTGAGCAAATTCCCTGTAATCAAGGCATCATGGCTTACATCAGCTAGCAAGTGATTATCCTTCATTTTAGAGAATAAGCAGGCCCCCAATTGACATCATTTGTCATTTAGTCTTAATCTCAAACACGTATACTTTTGTAAAAGTCTTCTCATAGCCTGGAACATTTGCCTTAGCAACAAGCATAATAACCAATGAGCTGCTCTAAGACATCTAAACAATTTGCAACTACCCAGAGCAAATTTTGCTCCCTCCCTCTGCTTGGCTCTTCTCCTTCCCTACTACTGCCAAAGGGAAAAAGAAAACATATATAATAATTTCCAGACAGTGTTTTTTTCCTGGAAGTTGAAAGGCTGTTTTTCACAAGTTATATGATCAGAGAACAGTGAGGCTGAGCTGGGCAGAGGGAGAGTAACTAGGTACCAGGACCCACCAGGCTTCGATGTTCAGATAATGGGTTGGAGTAGAAATAGAACTGTTTGAAAGGACAAGATATGGGGCACCAGGTGGTATACAAAGCCCAGGAACTAAAGATACATTTTTTAAAATATATTTTATTGATTATGCCATTACAGTTGTCCTATTTCCCCCTTCCTTCCCCTCTAACCTGCACACTCCGTCCCCCCACTTTCCCCCCTTTAGTTCATGTCCATGTGTCAAACTTATAAGTTCTTTAGCTTCTACATCTCCCATACTGTTCTTAACCTCCCCCTGTCTATTTTCTATCTACTATCTATGCTACTTATTCTCTGTACCTTTTCCCCCTCTCTCCCCCTCCCACTCCCCTATTGATAACCCTCCATGTGATCTGCATTTCTGTGGTTCGGTTCCTATTCTAATTGTTTGCTTAGTTTGTTTTTGTTTTAGGTGTGGTTGCTAATAACTGTGAGTTTGCTGTTATTTTACTGTACATGTTTTTTATCTTCTTTTTCTTAGATAAGTCCCTTTCACATTTCATATAATAAGGGCTTGGCGATGATGAACTCCTTTAACTTGACATTATCTGAGACTCACTTTATCTGCCCTTCTAAATGAAAGCTTTGCTGGATAGAGCAATCTTGGATGTAGGTCCTTGCCTTTCATGACTTGGAATATTTTTTTCCAGCCCCTTCTTGCCTGTAAGGTCTCTTTTGAGAAATCAGCTGACAGTTTGATGGGAACTCCTTTGTAGGTGACTGTCCCCTTATCTCCTGCTGCTTCTAGGATTCTCTCCTTCATTTTTGTTGTAGACTGCTCTTCCTGGTTTTAGGAATTGTATCTTGATCCCTTGTGGCTAAGGGTGAGGGATGACCTTTGGAATGTGAGCCACAGGAGACAAAGCCTGTCTCTGGTAGCAAATGCTGCTTTAGTTCCTCTCCCTGCCCCCAAAGCTTGGTCAGAAGTCAATGATGGGTAAGACCCCTCACAGCGGGGGGCAACCTAAGCCAGACTCGATCACTTGGGAGGCCTTCATGGAAGGACTCGGGGGGCTGCAAGAAAGAGCAATGGACTCTCGGCCCCTGGCTTTGACAGAGCCCGAGTCCCCATGTTCTCCTGGAGAAGTCCTTCCTGGCTCTAATCCTCTTAAGCCTGAATACCTGTTAGGGAGAGGTGCAGCTCCTTGCCTTGCTAGAGCTTGTCCTGGGGAAAAAATCTGGCATCACAAAGACTTGCTGATAAACCTATGAAATCTGTTCTGCTGAGTGCTTTCATTCATATGATAAGTGTCCAAGAGGAAATGAGTATGTCTCCCAAAGTTTCTGCAGCTCTTCCTGACAGACATTGACTCATAGTAAGCCCTCAGACTTCTTTGAAATTTTATCTACTGTTTGATCCTTACCGCCCTGTATTCCTGTGTATTACAACCCAATAAAAGGCTATGGAGCAGAAGGCTCAAGGCCTTCTTCTCCTCAGAGAAACTGGACACTGCTGGCCTTTGTCTCCCCTGAGAAACTGGCCACAGCTCACTTATCCCCCCTAAGCAGATCACAGCATGTCTTGGCCATATTGACTAGTGTCTGTGTCACTCGGGGGGACTCTCAAGGAAGTTGCTCCCACACATTTTAATCTTGGGTAATGTAATTATGATGTGCCTTGGTGTGTTTCCGCTTGGGTCCAACTTCTTTGGGATTCTCTGAGCTTCCTGGACTTCCTGGAAGTCTATTTCTTTGCCAGATTGGGGAAGTTCTTTTTTATTATTTGTTCATATAAGTTTCCCACTTGTTGCTCTTCCTCTTCCTCTTCTGGTACCCTTATAATTCAGATGTTGGAACATTTAAAGATGTCCTGGAGGTTCATAAGCCTCTCCTCAGTTTTCTGAATTCTTGTTTCTTCGTTCTTTTCTGTTTGGTAATTTTTTTCTTCCTTCTGGTCCACTTTATTGATTTGAGTACCAATTTTCTTTCCATCACTATTGGTTCTCTATGCATTTTCCTTCATTTCACTTAGTGTAGCCTTCATTTTTTCAACTAATTTGTTACTAAAATCAACCAGTTCTGTGAGCATTCTGATCACCAGTGTCTTGAACTGTGTGTGCATCTGATAGGTTATCTATCTCTTTGTCGCTTAAAAGAATTGGCTCTGGGGCTTTGAGCTGTTCTTCTGCTTGAGCTATTTTGGTCAGGTAGTACCTGTTACATATGAGGGGCAGAGCCTTGCGTGTTCACCAGGGCGGGTCAACCCACCTCACTGGGTTGTGACACTTTATGTGGGGGCAGGGTCAGAGAGGGAACAATGGCACTTGTTCTGCTCTCTCTTGGATTTTGGTCCTCTCTGCCACTTCCCACAAGCAAATTGGGCCCTTCTGGTGCTGGTTCCTGGGTGGGTGGGCTTGTGTATGTTCTAGAAGCTTGTGGGTCTCTCCAACGAAATTTCCTGTGAGGCTGGGAGCCTCTCCTGGCACCTCACCCCTGCAAGTTTTTCCGATTGGTGCTTTTAGGCTTTATTTCCCATCGCTGGGGCCCTGGGTTGCATGGTTTGTCTGACTGTTCATTTTTTTACCTGGTTTATCTGCTTGCGAATGTGTGTCCATGGTCAGGCAACCACCTTGTGCACCTCACTGGGTTTGTTCATTTCCTTCCTGTGCCTGAGTCTGCTAGCCCCGCACCACCTACATGCCCCGGTCTGCCAACCACCACCTTTTCCTGCGGGACCCCTCTCTACCAGCTACCAACTCCACCCCTCTTACTGGTCTGGATAAATGGTTCATTGTTGTCAGACTTCGGTACTGTTGAATTTTCTGTCTGTTCTGGTCATGTTTTTGTTTCTAAATCTTTGTTGTCCTTAAATTTGGTTGTGTGAGGAGGTACAGTGTTTCCACCTATGCCTCCATCTTGGCCAGAAGTCTAAAGATACATCTTTAGGAAATCCAAACCAAATTCTCATCATAGTTCAACACAAGCACCAGAGGCTGAGTTATTCCAGCCAAGGTGATAAAACCTCTCTATGGTCTCCAAAAGTAATGTGAGCAAGATTTATAAGCAGGCCCTTCTTATTTGGTTGATATGGTAGCTCTGAAATCACACAAAGTTCAACTTATAAGGAACCTTGAAAGTCAGTTGTCCTGTCCCATTTTATAGGCATGAATCTGAGGGTCAGAATTGTAACAAGATATAGCCAGGCTGTTACTATTGTGTTGCAGAGAAGGTACTAAAATGTGGGTACTGATTCCAGGCTGAGTGCCCTTGAAAGTGCTGTTCAATATTCTTGTTTTTGCCCTAAACCTTCTGGGTAGGGAGATATTTGTGGGTCTAGAAATACCTTATTCTAGCATGTCTTTCCCATTTTCTACGTCCTCATACACATTTCCATGTTCATCTGGTACAAATGATTAACTTGGTGATTTTCTGGACTTCTCTCATTATGCACATGTATATACATGCACACAAACACATGTGTGGTGATCTGAAGGACAGTTTCTAAGGTAATTTTTTTAAAGATTTTATTTACTTATTTTTAGAGAGGGGGAGGGAGGGAGAAAGAGAGGGGGAGAAATATCAATGTGTGATTGCCTCTCATACACCCCCTACTGGGGAGGGGGACCTGGCCTGCAACCCAGGCATGTGCCCTGACTGGGAATTGAACAAGTGACCCCTTGCTTCTCAGGCCAATGCTCAATCCACTGAACCGCACCAACCAGATGCTCCAGGATAATTTTAAAAATTAAACTATATCCTATGATCCTCAGGTGAAATTCAGGAATTAAATCTATGATATCCCCTTGGCACCATAGAAAAGGCTTTCCAAGTCATACATGTCATAGTGCATAGGCTTAGGGAGACAGAGGGAATAAACTGAATGTGACATCAAGTCGATGAAATTTTGGGGTCTTTTACCAGGCTCTTATAGACAGACAGATCATTCTATTTACACCAGCAGTGTGACAGACTCCAGCCAGCAGAGTTCACCTGTTGTGGCTGATGAAAAGAATAAATGCACAGGTGACAACAATCTTGAGGAAAAAAAGAGAATGGGATGGCTACTCTCTCAAGGGGAGAGTGCCTATGGATGCCTCTACTATTTCCTCAAAAGGGGAGCACCTTGACCCTTGCCTAGACGGGCTTTTATTGTTTTCCATTTTCCTTTTGATTTCTGCCCTTTCAGATTCCACAGCCCCATAGTAAACCCTATCTAATTAACTATTGGGGAATATAGTGTGGTGGGTCAAAAAGTACTGTTGGTGAAAACCATCAGGGAGGGCTGCCTGGTATCCAGGGTACCTTGGGTTTCAGGTTTTTACCATGTGTCTAAGACTACGAGGGGAGGCTCAAAGAACCAGGTGACCAACCTTTATATAGCACTCCCTGATGGGACCAAGAGTTAAATTACTGTGATTGGAATTCCTTATGAGGCCCCTGCACATCTTGGGGATTGACCCCAGATACCTCTGCAAGGCCCCTACTCACGTAGGAACATTTCAGATTTCGAGTTGGAGGGAGAAATGCCTCTTATCTTCAGTGCCTCAGCAAGGGTTAGACAATTCTGTTAACTAACTCTGAGTTCTCAAAACAATCTTTGGAGTCCGGTTGAAACTGAAACACTCATTTCCTATCTGTTTTTCTGTTCACAGGCAGGCAGAGGGAAAAGGCAGAATCAAAAGGGCTACGAAAAGCAGCTTTTAAAGAAAGAATGCACAGAGGTGCTTGTAAAAAAAAAAAGAAAAAGTTAATTGAAAGGAAAATTCATTGCTCTCTCTCCCAAGCCTAAAACCTGATTTGGGATTGTGTTGTGGGATGGGCTTGTGACTGTTTTTTACAGTGTGCCACTCATTGTGTGGACTTTTGCTTGCAGTTGGCAGGAAACCTAGTGTTCTTCCCTGGCCCACCTCCAACACATCCTGTCACAGGTGCCTTTGTTGCAGCCAGTACCCGTATGGCTTTTAAATGCTCAACCTGTGCCCACATGGTGCAGTGATTGCCAGAGAGAGAGAGAGCAAGGCTCCTGCTTACTAAAGAGAGTGTGGTTGCAAGAAAGGGCAACCTTGGAAAGATACCCTTTTTCCCTAAAATACAACACACCCTACACCCTCCAAAAAGCACTCTGGGTCGTTGGCCCTTACCTGGGCTGTTGCTCGAGTTCCACCCACGTTAGTGTGTTGACCACAACCACTGATAGCCTTGGCTGATAGCCTTTGCATCTCTGTTTGGGTACCAGATGTGGCAGACTCTGCTGGCTGGAGTCTGCTACACAGCAGGCCAAAAGTTCAGGTCATTACATAGATAAGTTCAGAACAATCCTGATTTCATACACTGTTTTTTGTTTTTTCAGTCCAAGTATTATTTTCCATGTCAGACTCTGTAAATAGTTTTCAATTAGGAAAATGTGGTTCTACAAACAATAAGCTAAGTGAGAGATAATAACAGTCTGACTTAACAGCAGTGGGAGTAGATTAGGGAACACCATTATGAAAGACAGAGGTATACTCACATACAGTGTAATCTTTGTATATGAATAGTAGTATGTGTGGAAGATGGCATTCAATTTTTATCAGCATCTCATCAGATGGTATGAGTCTTTGGATTTCCCTTGTTCTCAGAATTCAATCTAATAGTCATATGAGTGAAAGCCTTCTGCCTCTATATGTGACTATGTGTGGGATGAGCTGCAGTGGATGGCCTGGGAAGTTTGATGAAGTTGACTCCAGTAACTTTAGGTTTTCCAGATTTAGATCCTCCTTCTTGCCAGGTTCAGGACACCCTTCAGCCACTCACAATCTAGAATGAGAAAGAAAATAGTCCTCAGAGCTGGAAAGGAAGGTGGGATGGTTGGAATGCCTCCAATGGCCTAGAACTCTAGGCCAAACTAGTGAGGTCTCTCCAGCCCACTGCCCCATAGGTTATCCCATTCATCCTATTACCCCTCGAGAATTTGAGAAAGAAGTAGAAAACCACTTGAAGTAGTAGAATAAGTCCTACATGAGGAGTGATCAGGGCACATATAAAAAGCCCACATTTTACTAACCACTCTAAGTACATTCTCACACTTTTACTTGGATTCTAACCCCTAAAAGAAGGTATTTTGTTTCATTTTATTCTATTTAATTTTGTACTTAAATAAAATGCATATATAGTAAAGTGCATTAATTTCAAGTACACATTTGCTGAGCTTTGGCAAAAAAAAAATATATATATATATATATATATATATATATATATATATATATACACACACACACACACACCTGGGTAGTCAATACCCAGGTCAAGATATAGGGCATTTCCAACATCCCCAGAGGCTCCCTTGGTACATAAACCTTTCAGGCAGTACCTTCCTAGAGGCAACCGTTATTCTAAGTCAAATTACCATAGATTAGTTTTGCCTCTTTTTCATATAACATATAAATATATAATACCTAAAGTTTATATAAATGTAATCATACAATATATACAATTTTGTGTCTGGTTTCCTTAACTAAGCAAGTTTTTAAGATATTTCCATATTGTTCCATTTTATTAAGCATCTGTTGCTCTGTAACAGCATTACCATAAAGTCAGCAGATTAAAATAAAACACATTTATCATCTCATAATTTATGTGTGTCAGGAGTCTATACATTCCTTCTCTGGGTCCTCTGCATCAAGGATTCATAAAGCTGAAGTCAAAATGTTGACCAGGACTGGCAGTCTCAATTGGGCTTGACTGGAAAAATATTTACTTCCAAGCTCACATGCTATTGGCAGCATTAGGTTACTTTCAGTTTGCTGGACCAAGAGCCTTAGTTTATTACTGACTATTGAAAACATTGCCAATGAAGCTATAAGCATCTGCTTCTGTTGAATATATCTCTAGGAGTAGAAACTCTGGTTTATAGAGCACACATAATTTTATCTTTAGTTGATACTCATATATGATTATTCTCAATCCTCAGTAGGGAGGTAGCTAGCACTATTATTATTTTATAGTTAAGGAATCAGAAGCTTAGAGAGGGAAGGTGACTTGACCAAGGCTCTAAGATACTAGGAATCATCTAAGTCAAGAGTCAAATGCAGGTCTTGCTGACTGCAAGACCTTTCATACCACAACAGCATTTCACAAACTTCAGCCATTTGTATACTACCTTCATGATTTCTGCCAGATGCTAAGCAATAACAATCTCATGAGGTCATTGTTTTAATCAGTTACTATTTTTTACACACACACACACACACACTCTCTCTCTCTCTCTCTTAAAATTAAAAACAGTCATCCATGCACCACCTAAAATTATCAGCATACCACATATCAGTGGTGCTTGTTCAATTTGGGAAATACTTGTCTAGCTATATATTGCAGCTGGGAATTGTATTCTACTTGTCTGTCACTATCACCAATTATTTGTGTCCTTAGACAAGTTCCTTTCCCTTTCTGAGCTCCAGTTTCCCTATATGTACAATGACAGACTTGGAGTCCATCATTTAGGGACCCTTTCAGGTCTTCCTTGTGTTTTAGGTTAGAGATAGCATCGGTTTCTGTCCGATGACACATTGGTATACATCAGTAGCAGGATAAGGATGTTGAATACTATCAGTTTTTCTCTCTAATGAAGTGGCAGAGTCCCTGCTTTCTGTCATCCATATCTTCTCTTTTGACTTGGAGCATGCACATGAATATACATTTCTCTGCTGAAGTAGAGGGGAGATTATACATATATGTGGATCATAAAGGGCATTTCTATTACATGGCACTCACTCCAACCACTCACTCCAACCATCAACTGCACCGCACAATTCTGCCAGCACATGACTTCAGCCTTCTGGCTATTTTGTTGTTATTTCTCTTTTCAGCAAAACCTCCTTGTGAATGCAGCAGTTTAGGGAGGGAGGCAAATATGGCCATGAAGTAAGACCTCCTTCTCAATATGTAATTGGTTGTATGAAATTGTTACTATGATTTTAAAAAGATTACAAAGGGTCATAATTTTCAGTCCCAGACTCAATTAATTTCAACTAGTTGTTGTTATGATGATCTCCTCTCCCATGCCAATAAGAACTCTCAGTCCCAGAACCAAGACAGTGGTGGAGCAGGTGGAAGTTACACTCATTGAGACTGGAAGGAATGGTAGAGATGTGAAAAGTGCTGGCCCTGCTCCCACCAGTGATGGCTGAGATTTCAAGGGATATATCAGCTCCAGGGTTGTCAACCACAAACCAGGCTCTCCAGCCCAGAGCACCAGAGCTGGGAAGAGAACCCATATAACATTTGTCAATGAAAGTCAGCAATGATTCTATCCACCAAGGAGAGACAGCAGCCTACTGGAGATATAGGTACCTTCTAAAAGGGCCAATGAACAAAATTTCATTCACAACCACGCACCCTGGGCTCCAGTGGAGGGAGGGCAGAGCGTAATAGAATTGCATAAAGAGAATCTGGGTTTTGTGGTTCTGGGGAGAGAGCTGAAGGGACAGCCACCAGGATCCCTGTGCTGAGTCCCTCTCCCACACCCCAGATGCCATCTTTCTTGGGTGGAGCACTACCCTCCTTATAGCATCAGCCTAGTAGAAACCTATAGCCCCACACTCTGGGCTCCCTCTTGCCCCACCCTGCAGAGCTTGAACCCTGCTGAGGAGTCAGATGTCTTAACCAGGGTGTAGAAGTCTGGGCAGACTCAGGGGGTGTCAGTGATTGAGTTGCGTGGGTTTGGGAAGGGGGCCATATTCCCTTTTCCCATGAAACTGACTGGGGGTTTCCCCTCAAAGAGATCTTCTAGGCCTGCCCTCTGGGATCTGACAGCCCCACCTGTCCTACTCCTAGGGGATCTTCCTTGCAGAGGTAAAATCTGAGACAGACTGAGTTGTGTGGCTCTAGGGAAGGGGCCACACCCCCACCATTCCTGAAGCTTGATTGGCACCTCTCTATTATGGGAAATTCAGTAGTCCATCCTCCTGACTCTCAACAACCAAACCCTACTGAGCTATGTCTCCTCCCAGCAGAATTTAAAACAGACTTAGTTGTGTGGCTCTAGGATGGGGGCCATTTTTCTCTCACACAACTGACCAGAGCACAGCCCTCCTTTCAGATGGCCAAATCTCTCTTTGGGATTGATAAACTCTGCTAACCTCACCCAGATGACTCCCTGAGACCTTGCCCCAACAAAAAGGTGTGTGAGAACCCAATAGGTGGCAGCTAGATTTGGTAGACCAGGGATATTTGCTGAGTGGTCTCAGAGCAAGCACTGTCACCAAGTTTAAACCTGTAACAATCCAGTGAACACCACTCACCCCTGCCTTGTGGCTCAGTGAGAACCTACATCATACAACTCAAATACTGCCAAAGTCTCTTTCAGTGACTGAGCCTAATAAACAATCAACAGGGGAAGGCAGACAGAAGCAGATCCCAGGGTTCCTCATGCCATTTGCTGACCTGTAACCAGGCCTGGTGCTTATAAAAGCTGGCCTTGGTGTGTGTATTGGTCCTTCCCAGCAAAGGTAGCCACAAACTGTGGATCACTTGTAGAACCAAACAGGTTGTCCAGGGCCAGTCAGAGGCAGCATCTTACATTTGCCTGCACCCAAGATCCTCCCAAGAGGCTTAGAAACAACAAACCCACTAGCCAGCTTCAGAAATCAACAAGGCAGGTCCAATTAGCTTCACAAGAAGCATACCCAAAGGGAGATCTCAGCAGCCACCACACAGAGCTAAGACAAAGTCCACTTCATGTCGTCAACACCTGCACAGCAGTTTGCATGCCATGTTCTGGGTTGAGCCTCACAGTCAGCCAGCCTGAGGATCAATTCCACGTATGAATGGGCCAATAACAATCAACACTCAATTACAACAAGAAGGCAAACATAACCCACACAAGGGACATTCCTGCAGCACCCAGCTCAGATGGTCATGGAGACTACACCACTCATCCTACAGGACACCTACTACATAAATCCACCCAATTAATACTGAAAGTCACAGCAAATCAAATACATAGAAACACATACACATAAAACAGACAAATTTGGGAGACAAAATAACATGCCCCAAATGAAAGAGCAGAAAAATTCTCCAGAAAAGTTAATGAAATGGAGGCAAGCAAATTATCAGACACAATGTTTAAAGCAATGGTTTAAAAAGTACTCCACAGCATGATAAACGAAATCATTTAAAAAATCAGTCAAAAATTAAGAATACAATATTTTAAATGAACAATACACTGAAAGGAATAAATAAAAGGTTGGATAAAGCAGTGGATCAAATCAGCAATTTGGATAATGTAGTACAAAAAAATGTCCAATTGGTGCAGCAAAAAAGAAAAAATAACTTTAAAAGTGAGGAAAATATGCACTTCTTCAATAGCCTATTTGAAGAAAAAATGACCAAAGATTTCTCTAACCTGGTGAAGGAAGAAAATAAAACACACAAGACCAGAAAGCACAGAGTCCCAAACAAATAAGACCCAAGAAAGCCAACATCAAGATACAACATAATTAAAATGTCAAAGGTTAAAAATGAAGAGAGAATCTTACAAGCAGCAAGAGAAAGAAAGTCACCTACAAGATGGTGCTGATAACATCTCTGGCCAAGATGGAGGCATAAGTAGACACACTGTGCCTCCTCGTACAACCAAAACAAGGACAACAAATTTAAAAACAACCAGAACTGACAGAAAATTAAACCATATGGAAGTTTGACAACCAAGGAGTTAAAGAAGAAACATTCATTCAGACCAGTATCAGGGGTGGAGACAGGCAGCTGGGCAGAGAGGACTCATGGCAAGGTGGTGGCTGGAGGACCAGGATGGGAAAGGTCACAACTGGTGGACCCAGTGAGGTAGCGGATTGCTGACTGGGCGGTCCCACATTCATGTGCAGATAAACCAGGAGCAACAACTGGGGAGTGAGACAGAGCATGCAACCCAGGCTTCCAGTGTGGGGAAATAAAGCTTCAGAGCCTCTGACTGAAAACACCTGTGGGGGTTGAGGCGGCAGTGGGAGAAACTCCCAGCCTCACAGGACAATTTGTTGGAGAGACCCACAGGGTCCTAGAGCATACACAAACCCACCCACATGGGAATCGACACCAAAAGGGCCCAATTTGATTGTGAGCGGGGGAAATGACCAAAAACTGGCAGAGAGCAGAGCAAGTGCCACTGTTCCCTCTTGGACCCCTTCCCCACATACAGCACCACAATGCAGCTATGTGGGTTGCCCCACCCTGCTGAACACCTAACACTCTGCCCCTTACTACATAACAGGCCATGCTAAAACCAAAAAAAAAAAAAAAAGCCCAAATGAAACATCAGTTAAAAGCTCCAGAAAAAATACGACTAAGTGACAGAGAGATAACCAACCTATAAAATGCAGAGTTCAAAACACTGGTTATCAGGATGCTCCAGGAACTCACTGGGCACATCAACAGCATTAAAAACACCCAGGCAGCAATAAAGGTTGCATTATATGAAATAAAGAAAAATCTACAGGGAACCAGCAGTGACAGGAAGGAAACCAGGACTCAGATCAATGGTTTGAAGCAGAAGGAAGAAAGAAACATTTGACTGGAACAGAATGAAGAAACAAGAATTCAAAAAAATGAGGAGAGGCTTAGGAACCTCCAGGACATCTTTAAATGTTCCAACTTCTGAATCATTGGGGTGCCAGAAGGACAGGAAGAAGACCAGGAAACTGAAAACTTATTTGAACAAATAATGAAGGAGAACTTCCCCAATCTGACAAAGGAAATAGACTTCCAGGAAGTTCAGGAAGCTCAGAGAGTCCCAAAGAAGTTGGACCCAAGAAAAAACACACCAAGGCACATCATAATTACATTACCCAAGATTAAAGATAAGGACAGAATCTTAAAAGCAGCAAGAGATAAGAAGATAGTTACCTACAAAGGAGTTCCCATTAGACTATCAGCTGATTTCTCAAAAGAAACTTTACAGGCAAGAAGGGGCTGGAAAGAAGTATCCAAGTCATGAAAGGCAAAGACCTACATCCAAGATGACTCTATCCAACAAAGCTTTCATTTAGAATGAAAGGGCAGATAAAGTGCTCCCCAGATAAGGTCAAGTTAAAAAGATTATCATCACCAAGCTCTTATTTTATGAAATGTTAAAGGGAATTTTCTGAGAAAAATATGAACAGTAAAATGATAACAAACACAATTATCAACAAGTGAACCTAAAAATACAAAACTGAACTAAGCAAACAACTAGAACAGGAGCAGATTCACAGAAATAGAGATCACATGGAGGGTTATCAGCAGGGAGGGGCAGGGGGAAAAATGGGGTAAAAAGGTACAGAGAATAAGAAGCATAGTTGGTAGGTACGAACTAGACAGGGGGAGGTTAAGAATAGTATGGGAAATGGAGAAGCCAAAGAACTTATATGCATGACACAGGGACATGAACTAAGGGTGGGGGATAAGCAGGAGGAAAAATATGGGAAAACTTTAATAGTATAGTCAATAAAAATAAATAAAAATATTTTAACATACTTTAATATTTTTTAAAAGAACTATGCTAAATCTATTCTCCCTGTGCTCTATAAATGGAATAACAAAGCCTGGATGACGGTGCTTCTGCACCTCTGTTTTAATGGCTTACTTTAAGCCCACTTTTGAACCCTATTGCTTAGAAAGATATATATTTTTTCAAAATGTTACTGCTCATTGAAAATGTATCTGTTCACCCAAAAGCTGTAATGGTGAAGCCAATGAGATTAATATTGGTTTCATGTCTGCTATGAACAAAGTTCATGTCATATTCTAAATATGTTTAGAATATGTTCACAACACAATATGCTCACAACATCCACTCTGCAGTCCATGGATCAAGGAGTAATTTTATTTTTGTCTTATTATTTAAGAAATACATTGCGTAAGAGTATAGCTGCCATAGATTGTGATTTCTCTAATGGATATGAGCATAGTAAATTTATAAAAACCTTCTTGAAAGTATTCGCAATTAAAAACATTCATGGTTCATAGAAAAAGACAAAAATATCAACATTAACAGGACTTTGTAAGAAGTTGATTCCAACCCTAATGGATGACTTTGAGAGGTTCAGCACTTCAGTGGATGAAGTAACTGCAGATATGGTGGAAATAGCAAGAGAACTAGAATTAGAAATGAAGCCTGAAGATGTGAGTGAATTGCTGCAATCTCATGATAAACCTGTAATGGACAAGGAGTTTCTTCTCACGGTTGTGCAATGAAAGTAGTTTGTTGAAATGAAATCTATTTCTGGTGAAGATGCTGTGAAGACTGTTGAAAGGACAGCAAAATATTTAGAATATGACATGAACTTTGTTCATAAAACAGCAGGAGGATTTCATAGGAATTGACTCTAATTTTAAAAGCATAATTTAAAACAGTATCACAGACTACAGAGAAATCATTGTGAAATGTCAATCAATGTGGCAAACTTCATTGTTGTCTTGTTTTAAGAATTACCATAGCAACCTGGCTGGTGTAGCTCAGTGGATTGAGCACGGGCTTGCGAAACAGACAACGGCGGTTCGATTCCCAGTCAGGGCACATGCCTGGGTTGCAGGCCAGTTCCCAGCAGGGGACGCATGAAAGGCAACCATACATTGATGTTTCTCTCCCTCTCTCCTTCCCTTCCCCTCTAAAGATAAATAAATAAAATATTTAAAAAAAAAAAGAATTACCATAGCCATTCCAACCTTCAGCAACCACCTTCTTGACCAGTCAACAGCCATCAACATTGAGGTGAGACCCTCCACCAGCAAAAACATAATGATTCACTGAAGGCCCAGAAGATGATTAGCATTTTTTCAAAATAAAGCATTGTAGGACTCGAACAGGCACTTCTCCAAGGCGGACATACAGAATATCCAGAGACACGTGAAGAGATGCTCAATATCGTTAGCTATCAGAGAGATGCAAATTAAAACCACAATGAGATACCACTTTACACCAGTCAGGATGGCTATCATAAATAAAGCAACAGACAACAAATGTTGGAGAGGTTGTGGAGAAAAGGGGTCCTTAGTTCACTGTTGGTGGGACTGCAGACTGGTACAACCATTATGGAAAACAGTATGGAATTTTCTCAGAAAAATAAAAATTGACCTGCCTTTTGACCCAGCAATTACATGGCTGGGATTATATCCTAAGAATCCTAAAACATCAATTTCAAAGAACCTATGCACCACAATGTTCATAGCAGCACAATTTACAATAGCCAAGAGTTGGAAGCAACCTAGTTGCCCGTCAGTAAACGAATGGATCAAAAAATTGTGGTACATATACACAATGGAATTCTATGCAGCAGAGAGAAAGAAGGAGCTCCTACCCTTTGCAACAACATGGATGGAACTGGAAAGCATTATGCTGAGTGAAATAGGCCAGGTATTGAAAGACAAATACCATATGATCTCACCTTTAACAGGAAGCTAAACAACAAAACGAACAAGCAAGCAGAATAAAAACAAAGACACTGAAATAGAGAACAAGGGGACAGTGACCAGAGGGGAGAGGGAAGGGAATTTAAGGGGGAAGGGGGGAGGGATTTGGAGGAACAAATATGAAGGACACAGGGACGAGAGCTGGGGGGATGAGAGGGAAATGGGGAATACGGGACGGGGGAGCTGGGATGAGAGAAATAGACAAAAAACTGTACTTGAAAAATAACTAAATAAAAAAATAAAGCATTGTAATTAAGGTATTTTCATTGTTTTTTAGACATAATGCTATGCACACTTAATAGACTACAGTATAATATAAACATAACTTTATTATTTTTTTAATATTAAATTTTATTTAGTTACTTTTCAAGTACATTTTTTTATCTTTCTCCCATCCCACCCCACCCCCCCGCCCCGTCTCCCCCCTCCCTCCCATTCCCCCCCCCAGTCCTCATCTCTGTGTCTTTCATACTTGTTCCTCAAAATCCCTCCCCTTTTTCCCCTTAAGTTCCCTTCCCTCTCCCCCTCTGGTCGCTGCCCACTTGTTCTCTATTTCAGTGTCTTTGTTTTTATTCTGTTTGCTTGTTTGTTTTATTTTTTAGCTTCCTGTCAAAGGTGAGATCATATGGTATTTGTCCTTCAATGCCTGGCCTATTTCACTCAGCATAATGCTTTCCAGTTCCATCCATGTTGTTGCAAAAGGTAGTAGCTCCTTCTTTCTCTCTGCTGCATAGAATTCCATTGTGTATATGTACCACAATTTTTTGATCCATTCGTTTACTGATGGGCACCTAGGTTGCTTCCAACTCTTGGCTATTGTAAATTGTGCTGCTATGAACATAACTTTAAATGCACTAGGAAACCAAACAATTCATGTGACTGTCTTTATTGTGATACTCACTTTATTGCAGTCTGAAACCAAACCCATAATATCTGAGGTATGCCTGTATTTAATTATTCTCATTTAACAAAATTCTCTTACAACACTTCAACTTTAACTTTCCATTTATCCTCTATGCTTCTGTGTGAAAATTAATTCTGTTCACATCACTTTTCTAATAAAAACTTAATGATTTCCAATCAGCTGGAAAAAGCCAACTACTTAGTGAAGCATCAATTTTGAATCTCAAATGACTTATCCATATTTACCCCTTCTACCCTCTTCCATCCTCCCTCTGACACATACCTTACTCCCTGGCAATTACAAATAACTAGGGAGTTATTTGCTATGTCCTTTCATTCCTTTGTGCCATGGTGTTTCCTAAATATATACCACAATGTTTTATCCCTGCTTCTATATCCCTGGCAAGCTCAGTTTCAAAAAACACTGCAAATATCATTCTAAATGTGAAATCTTACCCAACTTTTTAAAATTAAATTTCTGTTACCTTCTAAATTTAGTTAACCTGTCTTTAATAACATTGATCATACTATACTATCTATCTATAATCAATTAGCATATCTGGTACTCTCCCCAGTCCTTCCGTCTTTGGCTGTGGATTATTTCAAATAAGAAACAAGTCTCCTTTACAGCTCTCTTCTTTCACATGCTCCATAAATTGATTGTATTGATTGATGTGACAACTCAAGAGAAAAAGTACAGAAACCAATCTACAATTGTCTGTCTCTTCCTGATTAAAGTTGATTCCAGCATACTCTTTGGTTATTAACGAGAGGACTTTATGCCAGGTTGGGAAATTGGAGTAACTCTTCTCTCTTTCCTCCCTCCCTTTTTAGCATGAATAATGCTACAAGAGGCACAACAAGGAAGGAAACAAATAAGGGAAAAGAACTCAGTGGGGAGGAAGAAGTAGGAATTCACACACGATGAGTGAGTCAACCCCTGCTGCAATACACTCAGAGGCTGGTCACCTGCACACAGTTCTGGCCCCTCCTGCTGGCCCAACAAACAGGAAGGAGATTGCCACCCAGCTGTCGGTGTGGCAGATCTATGCAGGAAGTGTTGCTGGGCTAGTGGGTGGAGCTGCAATGCTTTGGGGTAGCTATGAGGGGGACAGTTGCAATGCCAACAACACTTCCTGTTTATAGAGGATGACCCTGTGGGAAGGAGACAGGCAAAGGGCACATAATTTATTGACACAGCTTGTAGCTCCTGTTTGGTATACAGTTAATTCTCCAGTTAGGTGTTGGGTTCCATATATCTTGTCAGTTTCCAAGAAGCCAAATAATGTTCTGCTTTCTCAGCTATGGGTACTGGAAGCATCAGAGAATGGGGCCTGTGCACTTAAGTTCTTAGAAATATCCAGATTCTGAACTGGAGTGAGGTGACAAAACTTTCCGGAAGATTTGGGTTCATTTGAGGACCCTTTAATATGTTATAAATACACTAGGAGTGGCCAGAAGGGATTGAGCAGGCTGGGAAAGGAACCCAGGTCCCAAACAAAAGAGTCTGTGGGTAGGAGTAGTTTAACTTGGTTCAGGGAAGCCAAGGAAAAATGAGGCCACTGTCTTCACACTTATTAGAGGCTTTCTTGGATCAGAGAAAGCAGACAAATGAAAACATGTTCCACTTCAGTACAAGGTAGAACTTTATTAAAGTCAGAGTCCCCAAATGGATTTTTTTATTTTATTGATTATGCCATTACAGTTGTTCTATTTCCCCCCTTCATTCCCATCCACCCTGCACACCCCTCCCCCACCATTCTCCCCTTTAGTTTATGACCATGTGTCTCAAGTTCTTTAGATTCTATATTTCCCATACTATTCTTGCCCTCCCCCTATGTATTTTCTACCTACCATTTATGCTACTTATGTTTCGTACCTTCTCCCCCTTCTCCTCCTCCCACTCCCATGTTGCTAACCCTCCATGTAATCTTCATTTCTATGTTTCTTCTACTGATCTAACTGTCCTCTTAGTTTGCTTTTGTTTTAGGTGTGATTGTTAATAACTGCGAGTTTGCTGTCCTTTCACTGTTCATCTTTTTTATCTTCTTTTTCTTAGATAAGTCCCTTTAACATTTCATATAATAAGGGCTTGGTGATGATGAACTCCTTGAATTTGATCTTATCTGAGAAGCACTTTATCTGCCCTTCCATTCTAGATGAAAGTTTTGCTGGATAGAGCAATCTTGGTTGTAGGTCTTTGGATTTCATGACTTGGAATACCTCTTTCCAGCCCCTTCTGGCCTGTAAGGTCTCTTTTGAGAAATCTCCTGACAATCTGATGGGAACTCCTTTGTAGGTGACTGTCCCCTTATCTCTTGCTGCTTCTAGGATTCTCTCCTTCATTTGAATCTTGGCTAATGTAATGATGATGTGCCTTGGTGTGTTTTTTCTTGGGTCAAACTTCTTGGGGACTCTCTGAGCTTCCTGGATTTCCTGGAAGTCTATTGCCTTTGCCAGATTGGGGGCATTCTCCTTTATTATTTATTCAAATAAGTTTTCCACTGGTGGCTGTTACTTTCCCCCTTCTGATACCCCTATAATTCGGATGTTGGAGTGTTTAAAGATGTCCTGGAGGTTCCTAAGTCTTTCTCCTTTTTTTTTGAATTCTTGTTTCTTCATATTTTCCTGCTTGGCCATTGTTTTCTTCCTTCTGGTTCACTCCCTTGATTTGAGTCCTAGTTTCCTTTTCATCACTGTAGGTTTCTTGTGCAAATCCCTTCATTTCAATTAGTTTAGCCTTCATTTGTTCCTCTACTTTGCGACAAAAATCAACCAGTTCTGTGAGCATCCTGATCACCAGTGTTTTGAACTGTGCATCTGAAAGTTTTGCTATTTCTTCGTCGCTTAGTTATGGGCTTCGGGGCTTTGAGATCTTCTTGAGCCATTTTTGGTCTGTTTGCGCCAGTTAAGTATGCAGAGCAGAGCCTTAGGTGTTCACCAGGGCGGGGCCACCCAAGTTGCTGCTTTGTGATGCTGTATATGGGGGCGGGGTCAGAGCAGGGAAATGGTGGCCCCCACTGCTGCCTCTCACTGCTGGGGCCCACTCCCTCGCTGGTCTATCTGCACACTAATGCATGACCACAGTCAACTCGCTGCCCTGCACCCTCGCTGGGTCCACCGGTCGCTCACTGGGTTGCTCAGTGGTTCTGCCTGTTGCAACCCCACACCTGGGATCTGCGTGCCTGAGTCCGTATGATGGAGTTTTCCTGTGCAACCCCGCTCCACCAGCTGCTGGCTTCACCCCTCTTACCAGTCAGGGTGCCAAATGGATTTTTTGACAAAAATTGAGTTCTCCAATCCTGTTGGTATTCGAGCATGGGCAGGATGATTGACTGGTGGGAATTCAAAATAGTTGAATGTAGTTGACCTCGGATCCCAGTGTCAATGGTGTGTCAATGATTGTATATCAAAAAACACAAGACCATTATGTCTTTTCCAGTTGAGAAAGGGGTTTGATGTCACTGCTTTGTTAGCAAGAGCTGTATTGTCTTCTCTAACCTCCAGAGCATTGGACCGCTGACATTTTGTTCATTTATCTTGCCTATCAAAGAGATATAGATGCTCTACTTTGGAGCTCAGGCGTACAGTTGCACTCATTAGACAGATGGTGATGTCTCTGAGGTCAGCATGTGGAATGTCCACTACCTATGCTTTAAACAGGAATACTTCATTTTATTGAGCTTGGCTTTATTGTTCTTCATAAATATTGCATTTTTCACAAATTGAATGTAAAATCTCCCACCAGCAAAAAAAGATTATGACTTGCTACAGGCTCAGGTTGTACATGGCATTTTTAACAATAAAGTGTTTTTACATTAAGGTATGCTCAGTTTTTCAGACATAATACTATTGCACTTAATAGACCACAGTATAGTATAAACATAATTTTTATACTCACTGGGAAGCAAAAAGAAATGACTCACTCTGATATATTCACGTTATTGCAGTGGTCTGAAATCAAACCCACAATATCTTCAAGGTATGCTTATACCTAGAAAGGATTTACTGCTTTTGAAACAGCTTCTCAACCACCTGGAAAGAAAGATGAAGGCTAACACTCTCATTTTACAGATAAGGAAAATGCTCAGAGAGATTAGCTTTTCTAAAATAGCTATAAAGAATCAGGAATGGGTCCTGGCTCAGTGGGCTGAGTGCTGGCCTGGGATCCGAAAAGTTGCTGATTTTATTCTTCATCAGGGCACATCCCAAGTTGGAGGCCTGTGAGAGGCAACCAATTGATGTCACACATCTATGTTTCTCTCCATTCCTTTCCTTATTTCTAAAAATAAATAAATAAAATCTTTTTTTTAGAATAATCAATGGCAGATTATGCTGGCATTCCAATGTCAGCCACAGGCAAACTGGCCTTATAATCTTTCCTTCCCAGATATTTTTAAAATATATTTTACTGATTATGTCATTATAGTTCTATTTCCCCCCTTCATTCCCATTCACCCTGCACACCCCTCCCCCACCATTTCCCCCTTTAGTTTATGAGCACATGTCTCAAGTTCTTTACATTCTATATTTCCCATACTATTCTTGCCCTCCCCCTATGTATTTTCTACCTACCATCTATGCTACTTCTTTTCTGTACCTTCTCCCCCCTTCTCCTCCTTCCACTCCCCTGTTGCTAACCCTCCATGAGATCTTCATTTCTATGTTTCCACTCCTGATCTAGCTGTCCTCTTAGTTTGCTTTTGTTTTAGGTGTGATTGTTAATAACTGTGAGTTTGTTGTCCTTTCACTGTTCATGTTTTTTTTTAACTTCTTTTTCTTAGATAAGTCCCTTTAACATTTCATATAATAAGGGCTTGGTGATGATGAACTCCTTGAATTTGATCTTATCTGAGAAGCACTTTATCTGCCCTTCCATTCTAGATGAAAGTTTTGCTGGATAGGTCAATCTTGGATGTAGATCTTTGAATTTCATGGCTTGGAATACTTTCCAGCCCCTTCTTGCCTGTAAGGTCTCTTTCGTGAAATCCACTTACAGTCTGATGGGAACTCCTTTGTAGGTGACTGTCCTTTTATCTCTTGCTGCTTCTAGGATTTTCTCTTTCATTCTAATCTTGGCCAATGTAATGATGATGTGCCTTGGTGTGTTTTTTCCTGGGTCGAACTTCTTGGGGACTCTCTGAGCTTCCTGGATTTCCTGGAAGTCTATTGCCTTTGCTATATTGGGGAAATTCTCCTTTATTATTTGTTCAAATAAGTGTTCCACTCGTGGCTGTTCCTCTTCCCCTCTGGTACCCCTATAGTTCAGATGTTGGAACATTTAAAGATGTCCTGGAGGTTCCTAAGCCTCTCCTCATTTTTTTGAATTCTTGTTTCTTCATCCTTTTCTGTTTGGTCATTTTTTTTCCTCCTCCTGGTCCACTCCTTTGATTTGAGTCCCAGTTTCCTTTCCATTACTATTGCTTTTCTGTGCATTTCCCTTCATTTCAATTAGTTTAGCCTTTATATGTTCCTCTACTTTGTGACAAAAATCAACCAGTTCTGTGAGCATCCTGATCACCAGAGTTTTGAACTGTGCATCCGAAAGTTTAGCTATTTCTTCATCACTTAGATTTATTGGCTCTGGGGCTCTGAGTTGTTCTTGAGCCATGTTTTGATTTGTTTGTGCCTGTTACAGATGAGGAGCAGATCCTTAGGTGTTCACCAGGGTGGGGCCACCCAGGTCGCTGGTTTGTGACGCTTATGTGGGGGTGGTGTCAGAAAGGGACATTGGCGGTCCCCTCTGCCACTTTCCGCCACTGGGGCCTGCATGGTCTGTCTCACTGCTTCGTTCCTTCACCGGTTTATCTGTGCTCGAATGTGTGACCGCTGTCAGCCCTCAGCGGGTCCACTGTCTTACACCCTCAGTGGGTCCGCCCGCTACTCCACACCTGGGATCCACCTAGGGCTGCCGGCGCACCTGGGTTGCGCACCCGGGTGGGTCAGGTGGATCTTTCCTGCCCACCCCTGCTTTGCTGCTGGCTCTGCCCCTCTTACCAGTTTGGCTGAAGGGTTCGTTGTTGTCAGACTTCCGTGTAGTTCGATTTTCTGTGGTTTGGCTGCGTTTTTGTTGCTAAAATTTTGTTGTTTTTAAATGTGGTTGTGTGAGAAGGTGCAGTGCTTCCACCTACGCCTCCATCTTGGCAGAAGTCCCCCCAGATATTTTTTGATCACTCATTATATGCTAAACACTATGGAACCAACTTTCAGGTGGCTTTAATGCTTTGGTAGCCTATGCAGGCAAACAAAAACCTAAGCCTGAAATTCTAAATTCTTCATGGCTGGAAAATGAAAACCTAATTACAACACATCACAAATAGCCAAACAGACTTTTTCAAATAAATCAACCATTTAATCTACAGCCAATTAAACAATTTCCATGCTTTGCTTCTAGCTCTTACCTATAAAGGCCTTTCTCCTAGTTCCTGTTGATGAAATGTTCCTAACCACTGCTTGATTCAAATTGATTTTTGCTCATATAAACTCTTAACATTTTTAATATGCCTCAGTTTCTCTTTTAACAATTGTGGAATCAAAAGGGGGATCTGAAGAAGACTCCCAGTGGTCCCCAGGAGCAATAATCAGTGAGCAGGTGTAGATACACTCTAAGTGCATTTTGCTTACTGCTTTCTTACAGCATCTAGAGGTCTTAACTAAGTCCCTCTCAGATATCTGAGCTCCACAGCTTTTGCACTATGAGTGCTCAGGAGTTATTTGAGCATTTCTTTTATCAAAGTAGCTACAGAGTCAGATTAATTATGGGGTTAAACTGGGTCTGGTTTAAACTGGACTGGGTTCAGTGTAAACACTCAAGTAAATAAATTTGTTTAAGGGAAAAAAGACAAAGTTAGTTTCTCTAAGTCCAAAGAGTCTGGGCTTCCTCTATGTGGGATTCTAGCTAACTAAATGAATAAAAATTACAGCTACCGAACTTATATTTGTTTGAATAATTGAGTTAACCTTTCCAAAGATTATTTTTGGTGAAAATTACAGTAGCCATGCTGAAAAGCTTTTAACCTAGATAAATTTGTCCATTTACAAGATACCCTAGAGAAAAAGGAGCCTCAGCCAAGAACTCAGAATGGTAAATGAAAAATTATTTTTCTTCCCATATAGTTTCTGGCAACTGATACGGGGTCTGCTAGGACACACTACACTCACTTTGGAGTCTGCAGATGGTATTCTCTGAAAACTGGCAGAATCTAGTAAAAAACAAAAATTCTTAATACAGTCAGTGCTCCTGGGTCTCTGTCTGTAGTGCCCTGCCACAAGAGGAATGTAAAACTTTATATTAATCCTTCCTCTTCAAATTCAGACTCTTGCAAATGTGTTTTAGGGTGTCCATTGCTTATCTATTCTTCCCCCTAGTAGAAAGATATTGCTTTTCGATTTGTCTCATTTTGTGTTCTGATAACTCAGCTTTGTCTTTCCAACTCTAAGGGCACACAAATTGTAAGTTATTACATGTTCTGGCAGTTCAGCTATCAGGGGTGGACTACAAATATGCCTTAACAGAAATGTGGGTTGCACTTCATTGACAGCTAGCATCCTACCAACTATTGTCAGTTCTCAGAGAAATTGTCCAAGTATTTCATTCTTTTGGATATCTCTGGGAACAATTCTGGATATGGGTGGGATGCATCTTTTGCACCCTCACTGGTAGTGACCCATACAACCATGACTAATCCATAAAGACATATTGCTTTTGGTTTCAAGTCACTTTATAAGTATAACTTTTGCTTAAAAAAAGGAAAAGTAATACTTTTTTAAAAATTCAAGAGGTTTCCAGTCAAGACCAAAGAGTAGGTCAACACTGTACTGGCCTCCTTTCATGAGCACATCAAAATTACAATTACCCATACTTTGCTATGTATAATGCTCAATTTTGCCCAAATTTTTGAGGGGAAAAATAAGGATGCAAATTATATATGGGTATAATGATTACATACCATGGGTATAGTAATAGGCATAATAATCCCATGTATGATGCACACAAAACATGGGTGTGCATTATACATGGCAAAATACAATAAACTATATAACAATAATCAATGAGAACTACCTGAAATCTAGCTGAATTGAAGTTCTATAACTAAAGACACACAGAAGACATAACATCAAGACTGATAGCAGGGGTGGAGACACGGAATGCTCTTGTCCCAAATATATGTGAGGTGGTTAAAAATTGGAAGGGATATCTTGGCTTTGGAGGTCCCCTCCTGTGGTGTGAGAGGTCCCAGGTCCACACCAGTCTCCTTCAATCAGGGTTCCAGTCCAGGAAGAGGAGTCCCCATAACATCTGGATGTGAAAACCAGCTGAGACTCATTTTGAACTCCAGTGCTAGGGCAGCAGCTTAAAAGGTGCCAGGGACATACAGGGAGGAAATGAATTTATCCAGCTTCAGGGAAAGAGCTAGACAGGCAGCTCTCTCCCCATCAGACGTGTTGTCAGAGGGCATTGTTCCTTTGCTGAGCCCTCCCCCTGCTGGCATAGTCAAGCAACATATCTGAGTCTCCATCAACCTGACTAACACCATTCACCCTACCCTGGTGATTCCCTGAGACCTCACCCCACCACAACTGGCAGGCCCTCCAAAGCAGCTTCCAGTGGAATTTCCATATGAACAACTTGTCTTGGCTTATGCTGCAGGCTTTCCTAAAATATCTTAACAGTTCACAAACCCCAAACAAGTAGCAGCTGGCCTCAGTGTGCCCTATACTTCTTGCTAAGCAGCCTGAAGCCCAGTACTAGTGTCAGCTGAACTCAGGAGGGTAAATTCCTCTCATTGAAGTGTCAACAGCAACCAAGGCTCAAAAACAGGAGGACGCATACACACCCCATACAAGGAACACACTTGGAGCACCTAACTAATATGACCAGGAAGACCATGCCAGTGAATCTCACAGGATACCTACTACATAAGGCCACTCTACCAAGATTGGGAGAAGTAGCAGCTATAGCTAATGCACAGAAACAAACACAGGGAGGCAACCAACATGAAGAGACAAAAAAACATGTCTTAAGTGAAAGAACAGAACAAAACTGCAGAAAAAGAGCTAAACAAAATGGAGACAAGGAATCTACCAAGTGCAGAGTTCAAAACACTGGTTATAAAAATGCTCAATGACACTCATCTCTTCTCAGGACCAAATCAAAATTACAACTAATTATGGAACAATCAACCTGAATAACCAACTGAAGACTAGCTAAACATAAGTCTTTTAACCAAGGACATAGGGGGAAAGCCACCCTGAGACTGATAGAAGGGCAGAGACATAAGACAGGCTGGCTCTGCACTCATGTGCAAGAATTGCAAATCTGGAGGGATATCTTAGCTGTAAGAACATGGCACCCATCCAACTGTGCCACACCAGTCAGGACTATACCATTAATTTTGAATTCATAAAGCAACTAGAACTTACCAATTGTGAATTGATAAGTTTTTTCTGTTTTTGGAGTCTGTGGTATTTCTTTTTTCACAAACTGACCTTAAGCACCCGTAGGACTATATATAACATTATACTCCCTCACTATTTGGAATTTCTAGTTTCTGCAATAGCTGGCCATTAATTCCACAAATGTTTTTGGAGGCATATGTTCTGGGTTAGGAGTAGAATACAGGTTATTGAGACCAGAGAATGAATTACATCTTCCTAGGAAACAGGTAGATTCCAACAGAGAGAATTTGGTTCCCCAAACACTAACTGCAGTTCTCTCCATGTATCTATTTCAAAGTTGTTTTCCATCAGTCATAATGCACTGCTGCTTATGTAGTCCATTCCTTGGAATGCAAGTCAAATTACATGCTCTATACACAGTGGGTCAAAATAAAACTTTGGGAAATAGCATAAAATAGTACTTAAAAGCACAGGTTCTGAACTTATTCAGTCATCTGGATTTTAATCCTGCTTTCGCAATTTCCTATTTGTGAAATCTTGGGTGAATTACATAACACCTCTGAGCCTCAGTTCCCACATCTGGAAAACAGCACCTATTTCTTTGGGATGTTTTGAAAATTAAATGAGGCAAGACCTTTGAACATAGTCCTTTATGAACATTAACAATTGTATATTATTGTTACTCATTGATATAATGGAGAATGACCAGCAGAAGTAAATTAGGCAAGAACATAATATAATAGAAAGGACACTGGTCTAGAGTTAGTAGATCTGACTTTGAGTCCTGGTTCTACCACTCCTACTACATATAGAAGCATAGCTAATAAGGACATGTTTTAAGAAGGATGACTGGTAGAGAACATATCTGTGGCATAGGTTTTGTGAAAGAATGTGGTAGAATGATGTTTTCCTAAAGGTGAGTGAATGCCAAGTTTTGGGCTTTATGAGGATTAATTATATTATGCAGGATAGTAAGAAGCAAGGAAAATTCCTATACAAGTGGGATGGGGAAACTGAGACAAGAAAAATTTAAAAGGCCAAGCACTTTGAGCAACTTACAGCCAGATGGTGAATCTCAACACCTTATCTCCCCTAACCAAGGACACTCAAGACCAAATAGTTCATACTTCTCCTCCCTAATGAGAGAATACATAGCTTTAATTTCCATGGTCCGGGAAAATAGAGAACAAAGACCCAATTAATGCCATTTGTTCCAGCTAAATCCAAGGACAGATGAAGTCAGGGGAACAAATAACAAAAAAAAAAACCTATTAAATACCAAACAGACCCAAGATAAAAGTAAAACAGTATAGCAGACCAAAGAATACTTCCAACTGCCCCCCACCATGTGCTCATTTTGATGTATCAACATACTAAAAATGCACATGGAAAGCTGGTGAAAATTCTGCTGAAATCCTCCCCTAAGATCCTTGCCTGCTGAAAAAAGGTAAAAAACCCTCAGGACAAAGACTCAGGGTGGACTCACCCTAGAGCATGCCTGTTGCCCTTCCTGGGCACAAACATTTTTCTTTCTCCTAAACTCTAAGGGTCCCCAGGAGACTTGCAGCCAGGGAGCAGTGGGCATCTCGCAGCTCTTCCCAGGCTTACCCCCGATCCTGTCTCCAAGGGGTGCTTTTCTCTGACTTCCCTGCAGTGGCTCACTTTTGTCTCTGTGACCTTCACTTCCCAGTGAGCTGGTAACAGGCCCTCCTCCTTGGCTCTCTCCTTTTCTATAACATTTCTAGGGAGGCAAAGTAGAGCACTGACTGGGCTCTCCCCACTTATGCTCCTATTGATTCTTCTACCCTTAGTCCTTCTTTTGTTTCACTGTCTCCAGCTTTAATAAACATACTCTCAAAATCACCTGGACTTGTGTTGTGAAATCTTTCCTACACAAAGCCAAGAACCCACACAGTACAGGCTGGCAAGAGATGGATCTGCTCCAGGCCAATGGTCCCTGCCCTGTTACAATATTCTGGAAGCAAAGTGGAGGCTGAATCTGCATCGAAGATTCTTTACCTTGTGGACATTTCTACACATTATTTTAATTTTTAATTTGTCTAGTTACTCACCATTTTAGTCCTCTGTTCATCTGTGCCTTCATGCCCAATACAGTCTTTTATCTTTTTCTCTGTACAAGGAACTCTAATTCTTAGTGAGATCTACTCAAGTTGATGCAACTTTCCCAGGCTACATTGAGTCAATAAGTGCCAAAATTATACTTAGTTCCTCAATATTCTAGAAAGATTCTTTACACCATTAGTGTCTGTCCCTGGCTGCCTTCTCCTGGACTGGGTTTCACCTATCATTTCTTACCTCTGTCTAATCAGGTCTCAGGACATCTCATAAATAAGATTCTAGATCATAGAATTTTTAATACTGAAATATTTGGTTCTGTTATCACAGTGTATAGTTGATTTCTCATGTCTTTTGCCATCTCCCTCCTCCCCAGGTAAACAGAAATAGAGAAAGATATGGACAGCATGGGATACTCCCTAAGTGGGCATGGAAAGTCTAACTTAGGAAGGCTGCCCAGAAAACTCCTACTATCTTTCATTTTATTTAATGTAGTTTTTAATAAGAAAAACATTTTTAAAATTTGTTACTAAATTATTTTGTATTTTTATTCCACTGGAACTACCAAGGCCCAAAAGGGGTCCAAGAAGGCAGAAGTGATACCCACAGCAATTAAACCCCACATTGGTTGCCAAGAACTCGCTCCTGCTCTCAAAAGACTACTAGAGCATAACTAGGTGCCATTTTGGAAACTGAACCTAATTTCTAAGAGGCACCATGGGCCTGTGAGAAGAGTATTTAACTAGGAGTCTCAGATCTGATATCGAGAATTTGTGGAATTCTTGCTTTAGACTTTCTTTGGGCCTGAGTCTCTCTATCTGACAAATGAGAGGAGAATAAGTTGAACTGGGTAATCTCTGAGATCCTTTTAAACTTTGATGTTTTCTGAGTCAATACTGTCTCATCACTACCCCTTCATCCTGAAGTTAGTTTTGGTGTTCAAACAGCAATGAGAAAGGAGAACATCAAAATAGCCACCTCTTACATGTATAATGTGTATATTTCTACCTCTGATATGTGTTTCTATTCCTTCAAATGAGTTGACATGCTTTTCTTTGTGGTCCATGGTGAATTAGAACAACAAAGGTAAATGATGCAAGGGTGAATTGGGCCTGTTGGCCTTAATGATGAGGTGTGCCAATCAATTGAGTTAATCTGCTATACACTAATAAAGCAGCTTAATGGCTTTATCTGAAATTCCCAAGGGAAGATAGCAGGAAGAAAGAAGTTCTAAAATAGTTATATTTCAGGCATAGGGTAAGGTTGTTTGAAATGTTTCTATCTTCTTTAGGTAGGCCTGTATTGCTATAAACTTCCCTCTCAGAACTGCCTTCGCTGTGTCCCATAAGTTTTGGGTTGTTGTGAGATTGTTTTCATTTATTTCCAGACACTTTTTGATTTCTTCCCTAATTTCATTCTTGACCCATTCATTGTTTAATAGCACACCATTCAGTCTCCATGATTTTGGGTGTTTTGGGTTTTTTCCTTTGGGGTTGGTTTCTGATTTCAGTCCCGTCCCTTGTGGTCACAGAAAATGCTTGGTATGATTTCAATATTCTTGAATTTGTTGAGGCTCATTTTGTGTCCTATCATGTGGTCTATCTTTGAAAATATTCCATGTGCATTTGAAAAGAATATGTATTTAGCTTCTGTGGGATGAAGGGCTCTGTATATATCAGGTAAGTCCATTTCATAAAGGATGTTGTTTAATGCTGCAATATCTTTGTTGATATTTTGTTTGGAAGATCTGTCCATTTTTGATAGTGGGGTGTTAAAATCCCCTACTATAATTGTGTTGCTGTCAATATCTGTCTTGAATTCCTCTAAGATTTTCTTTATATATTTGGGTGCTCCTATGTTGGGTGCATATATATTTATGATGTTAATGTCTTCTTGGTGGATTCTTCCCTTGAGTATTATGAAGTGACCTTCTGGGTCTCTCTTTATGGCCTTTTTTTTTTTTTGAAGTCTATTTTGTCAGGTATGAGAATTGTTACCCCAGCTTTTTTTTCTTGTCCACTTGCTTGGATAAAAGACTTAAATATAAGCTGTGAAACCATTAAAATCCTAGAGGAAAACATTGGCAAGAAAATCTCAGATATTTCACGCAGCAACTTTTTTACTGATATGTCCCCTAGAGCAAGGGACATAAAGAAAAGAATAAACGAATGGGATCTCATCAAAATAAAAAGCTTCTGCGTGGCTAAAGAAAACAGTATTAAATTAGCAAGACAACCAACTGTATGGGAAAACATATTTGCCAATGATACTCAGAGAAAGGTTTAATCTCCAAAATATACAAAGAACTTACACAACTCCACTCTAAGAAGACATCTAGCCCAATTAAAAAATGGGCAAAGGACTTGAACAGACACTTCTCCAAGGAGGACATACAGAGGATCCAGAGACACATGAAGAGATGCTCAATATCGCTAGCCATCAAAGAGATGCAAATTAAAACCACAATGAGATACCACCTTACACCAGTCAGAATGGCTATCATAAACAAAGCAACAAACAACAAATGTTGGAGAGGTTGTGGGGAAAAGGGGTCCCTAGTTCACTGTTGGTGGGAATGCAGACTGGTACAACCATTATGGAAAACAGTATGGAATTTTCTCAGAAAAATAAAAATGGACCTGCCTTATGACCCAGCAATTCCGTTGCTGGGACTATATCCTAAGAATCCTAAAATACCAATCCAAAAGAACCTATGCACCCCAATGCTCACAGCAGCACAATTTACAGCTGGAAGCAACCTAGGTGTCCATCAGTAAATGAATGGATCAAAAAATTATGGTACATATACACAATGGAATTCTATGAAGCAGAAAGAAAGAAGGACCTCCTACCATTTGCAACAGCTTGGATGGAACTGGAAAGCATTATGCTGAGTGAAATAAGCCAGGTGGTGAAAGACAAATACCATATGATCTCACGGTTAACAGGAAGCTAAATAACAAAACAAACAAGCAAGCAAAATAAAAACAACGACACTGAAATCGAGAACAGGAGGACAGTGACCGGAGGGGAGAGGGGAGGGAATTTCAGGGGGAAAAAAGGGGAAGGATTTACAGGAACTAGCATAAAGGACACATAGACAACTACTAAGGGGGGTGGAAAGGGGAAGGAGGGGGGGCGC
The DNA here is from genome assembly GCF_021234435.1 of Artibeus jamaicensis. Lineage (NCBI taxonomy): Eukaryota > Metazoa > Chordata > Mammalia > Chiroptera > Phyllostomidae > Artibeus > Artibeus jamaicensis. Next base: position 1,219,634 of record NW_026521840.1, on the reverse strand, counting down.
ACGGGGGGTTGGCTGGGAGTAAAAGAAAGAATACTGTAGTTGAAAAATAATTTAAAAAATAAACTAATTTTAAAAATAAAATAAAATAGTTATATTTCACTGAAAAAAGGAACAAAACTAGCACTTCTTCAGGACCTACTATGTCAGCTCTGTGCTTATTATACATCATCTAACGCATTACCTCATTCTGCTATGAGAAATTTGTACAGTGTACATCACTCCATTGACTCCTCTTTATCACTTCCCCAAGGTTGTACTCCTCTTTATTACTCTCCGTCCCCTGTGTGTCACTCTTCCTTGGTTGAAGAGGCTGACGTTTTCACATAGAACAGGACCATTATTTTGCCAAAGACTTAACAGTAGCTGCCCTTTCTAAAATCTTCATTATCATTTTTAATTATCTTACAGGATTCATGAGGTCCAGATATTCTTGCCTTTAGATCAAACAGACGATGAAACTGAAATGCCATGAACTGAAATGATTTACCAAAGATCACCAAGTGTCAGAGCTAGAACTGGAACACCAAGTGTCAGAGCTGGAACTGGAACACAAGACTTCCTTTTTTAAGTATATTTTATTGATTATGCTATTACAGTTGTCCAATTTTTTCCTCCCCTTAATTCCCCTCTGCCCTGCATCCCCCCTCCAACCAGTGTTACCCCCTTAGTTCATGTCCATGGGTCATATATATATAAGTTCCTTGGTTTCTCCATTTCCTATACTATCCTTAACCTCCCTTGTCTACTTTGTACCTACCATTTATGCTTCTTATTCCATGTACCTTTTCCTCCATTCTCCCCAACCCCTCCCCACTGATAACCCTCCCCATGATCTCCATTTCTTTGATTCTGTTCCTGTTATAGTTGTTTGCTTGTGTATTTTTATTTTTGTTCTTTTAGATTCAGTTCTTGATAGTTGTGAGTGTTGTCATTTTACTGTTCATAGTTTTGATCACCTTCTTGTTCTTAGACCAGTCCCTTAAACATTTCATATAATAAGGGCTTGGTGATGATGAACTCCTTTAACTTGACCTTATCTGGGAAGCACTTTATCTGCCCTTCCATTCTACATAATAGCTTTGCTGGATAGAGTAATCTTGGATGTGGGTCCTTGCCTTTCATGATTTTGAATACTTCTTTCCAGCCCCTTCTTGCCTGTAAGGTTTCTTTTGAGAAATCAGCTGATAGTCTTATGGGAACTCCTTTGTATGTCAGGAAAGAGAAGTAATTTTCCCAAGTTCTGGAGCTGGGGCTGGGCTCTTAACTCACCTTCCATTACATTATGCTGCTCAGGGACCCCAAGCCAGCCAATCGTATCTTCTCCTTTTAGTCTTCCTCAGTCACCAATTAGTCATTACTGTCTAAGGCCTCAAGCTGCAAGATTTTATAGGTGAGAAGTTCTTGAAAGCAATAAGAATATTACTGGATTTAGAAAGTGCAGGTTGCAAAAGTGCCTAGAGATCATCTAGTCAGGGATTCTCACGGAATCTTCAACACGTGTAAGAGGGTTCATCATATTCCCAGCAATGAGAGGAGGAGGCTGGTGGGAACAAAGTATAGGGTCAAGGATTTTCAATGAGGAGTGCATCAGACTCACATGATGAAGTAGAGAAAAATAGTGCAGTTGCATGCTATGTGGAATTGACAAAATTTGAATTCTAGAGCTAGCATGTAAAGGAAAAATTGAGATTGGTCACAATCTCCCTTAAAAACTCTTCGAATTACCCAACTTAGGTGGGCATTTAGAAGTTCAAAGGCAAGAGTTTTGTTGGTTTGTTTCACTGTATATTTTGGTTGTGGCCTCTCTTCCCTCATGGTGTCAGTAGGAACCAATTTAAATTAAGGAAGGAGTAACAGAGTAAAGCACGTTTTTTCCTTTGCCTAACAACATACAACTAAATGCCCATAAGTCAAATGTGTGTACCATGCAGCACACTGTATGAAGAGAAACTGCTCCCCCTATTCCACCTTGACATATGATTATATTGATCCTAACTACAGCCTTTCCTGGGATAGTAGGTCCAACCAGAATAGGCCCCAATATTGTACCTATGTTGTTTACCTTTCCTCTGACTTTCCTTGTTACCTATCACAATCAACCACACATACAACTTATTATGCCTGTGCTTGGTCCTGGGCCCAAGATTTCATTAAGTTTGCATCTTACAATAATCCTGTAGGGTAGCCAGGTCATGACTCATTATCCCCATTTTAAAAAGAAAAAAGACTGAAGCCAAACTCGCACAGTGGCAGAACAGTTCTGGTTTCCATTTTAGTGCTTCTTATTATACCATGCACTTTATGGACATGTAGAAGAAGAAGAATAGCTGCAATTTATGGAGCACTTATTCTTTGCCAACCTCTGTGCCAAACAATTTACATTTATTAACTGAATTGATAAGATGGTTGGTGGTATATGCAGAATGAATTGGAGCAAAATTAGGGAGGAGGACATCAGATAGAAAGCTATTGAAGTTGGTTACATGGAATAAGAATACATACTAGAACTGATGGTGAAAATGGAAAGGAAAAGAGAAGTGGGAGAGACTTTCACTGAGTCATCTGGAAAACAGCAGGATCCTGAGGACATAAAACACATGCGTTTTGATGGGGGAGAGAAAAATTAATGTATATTCTAAAGAAAGGTGCTGTCTAAACACCTTTGAAAGGTGTTGCTAGCCAACACCTATGAAATTAGCTAGTTTCTTGAAGAATCCCAGACTAGTGTAGATACACTTCAGTCACCATAGTCTTGTTTACTCCTTTCCAAAGATGGAACTTCTCTCAAATGCATCTCACTCCCCCCCCCCATATGCTGGCTATTAATCCTGCTCCGCAGCTCCCCAAATTTGATTATCTTTCACTTCTGCAATGGGTGTATCTGAGGAAATGAAGAAATTGGCAGAATCTTATGCAGGATTCTAGGTGTTAATAATCAAAGTGAGGAGGCTCACTACTATGTACAACTCTATCCTATCTTCCAAATACAAATAACCACCATAATTCAAGTTCTGTATGAACTTTTTGTTTCTATAGTCTATTGTCCCACCACCAAGATTCTAAGTTTTGAAATTATCCCAGACTTAGCCCTGGCTGGTGTGGCTCAGTGGGTTGAGTGCTGGCCTGTGAACCAAAGGGTCGCTGGTTTGATTCCTAACCAGGGCACATGCCTGGGTTGTGGGCCAGGTCCCCAGCGGAGGGCACACAACAAGGAACCACACTTTGGTGTTTCTTTCTCCCTCCCTTCCCCTCTGTCTAAAAATAAAATAAAATAATACAAATCTCAAAAAAAAAAAGAAATCATGCCAGACTTCTCTCTATCCTTGCCCTCCCTCACATCAAATCAATCAGAGTCCTGTCAGTTCTTTCACTACAGCAGAGCTGAGATCACTGTGTGCCTTTTTATCTCTAATGCCCAAGTCAAAGCTCTTATTATCAGTGACCTGGATTATTGTAATAACTGTTCTTCCTGCTTCCTCTCTCTCACTCCTCTGATACATCCTGCACCAAACACTCACCTCCTTAATGAGCTCTTTTGATAGCTTGTACACTGGACTGGTCATAAAGACACAGAGAAAACAATAACTTTGCCCTTAAGAACCCCACCCCCATCTAGCTAAGAAATACAGATGAAAAATAAATGTAAAAATAAACCCTGACAAGTGGTAAGTTAGAAGCAATGAAAGTCTGTAGAAACATAAAAAGGGAATAAATGTAGTATTTTTGTTGTGGTTTGGGGGTGGGGGAATTGAAAGGAAGGTTTTACATAGGCGGTAATACTTGAGTAGGATCTTAAATGTTAAATAGTTGACCTAGTGGAGAAGGGGATAAAAGCATTGTACACTGAGGGAAGGGTATGTGTGATGACATGAGGTGATAAGACCAGAACTTTTGAGCAGCCTGGGTGTTCTAAATACAGAGACCTAGTCAATAAGGCAGAGGATGGGGCTCAGGTGGAGAAGTCAAAAAGCAAAACCCCTCTTGGAGGAAGTGAGAATGGGGAGAGGACTACACAACTACCTCAGACAAGATTCAGACTCAGGGGGCTGTCCAAATGGGGACTTGTTTTGTGGCGACAAGGATGAAAGCCCAAAAGTGTGTCCAGCGGTCTGCTAGAGCAGTACTATCATTCAGCAGCCAGCTTCTTCTGGTCCCATTTGAATAGGTAGCCTCATTCACTGTACCTTGCTCTTTCCTCCAGGGACACAGTAGGGATTAACTCTAGTCTTCTTCCTGCCAAGCTCTATGAAGAGTTACCTCTGTTTCAGCATCTCCAGAACCTCTTCATCCCTACCAAGTCCTTCCAAGGAGTTGTCTGCTTTTGCAGAAGGAACATCTGGCCCTTACACATTCTTCTCCAGGCCTTATCAGCATTTGGCAGGGTATAGATCTGAAGCATCCTGAATTCGTTGCCTTTGTTCTCTCATCACAAAGTACTCTCCCTCCACTGATGCCCCCAGCCTTGCTGGTTCATACCCTTAAGTAAGCTTGTGTCTGTGGTGTAATATTTCCACTAACTCCTTCAGAACAGGGGCTCTATGTGTTTTGGGCACTTGTGGATTCCCCATAGCAATCAATGCAAGGTCTTGAAGCTCGAGAAAATCCAGTGATATTTGTCAGCAAATGAAAATGGCACTAACCTCTAAATTCAAATCATTGCTTCTTGCCCTTCCCCACGTCCTTGGACCATAATTCCTGTCACTGCAAATTGGCCAGAAATTCTCCCCAACCTTGCCAACTCAAGCCCTTATCTTCCAGTGACCTCCTCCCTTCATTCCCCACTCCTTTCACAATCACTTAAGCTAGAGGTCCTTCCTTGCCTTTGCCTCTCCTCTCTTCTCAGGATCCCTAGACCCTGTCTTCCCTCGGCGCCCTAATCCTGGCCTTTTTTTTTTCTCTACAAGGGCCCCAATATTGCCTCCCTCTTTACTGGCTGCCCCCTAACACTACTTTGCAAGCCCAATTCCATAGAGCTTTTTCCGCAGCCCCCACCCCCACCATACTCCAGTCACTGAGCTATTGGATCCACACCCGACTCCTCCCCTCCCCTTCGCAGCTCTCCTGTAGCCCCTCCCAGGGCTGTTTTAGGGCCAGAGGCTCTCCCCAGCCCAGCTCCATCCAATCCATTCCAGTCTGGTCTGTCTCGCCTGGTGACTAATGCCCTTATTTAGCAGGCAAGGAGGAGCCTAGTTGGGTGGCTACCAAAAGGTTCGAAACCCTCCAGCAGAGCCAGCTGGAAGACCACACAGTCTCTGTTCACTGGGCTGCTCATAGCCCTTCAAACCATACAGGCTGTGTTCCATCCCTTTGTGATCTCTCTCTCTCTCTCTCTCTCTCTCTCTCTCTCTCTCCACCCGCCTCTCTCCAGCCTCACTCCTCAGCCTTCTGTGTGCTGCTACCCATCGGGAGCAGCAGGGAGGTGGACAGTGTAGTGCCAAAGACAGCTTCACTGCTGCTGCAGTCCCTTGCCGCACCACCCCCTCCTCCGCTGTCCTGGACAGTGATTGGCTTCTCACAGGCTAGGACTACAATCCCAGGTCTCATGCCCACCTCCTCCATCTCTTAGAGGAAAGCAGTGAATGACAACCCTCGCCGCTGGCCACCCACACGATAGATCCAGCCAATCTGTCAGCCTGTCATCCTCTGAGCCTGGGCTCAGCAGCAGGATCAGAGCAAGCGAGGTAAGTAGTGGGGCAGCAAAGGAAGGAACAGGTGGCCAATTATGTTCTAAGCGTGACCAGGCTAGTATTCTGGGATGTGTTGGGGGCTCAGGGCTGAAGAATGGAGCTCCCCAACTCCTGCTGACTCCACCTCTGGTGACTTTGACTCTCAACCAAAAACCCTGCTCTCCTACCTCAAACTTGGAGATAACGATGTCAACTCTGCTTCCTTCTTCCCTGACCTGTCAGCGTTACCTGCTGGGGAGTCATACCCTGTGGGGGTAAAATTCAAGGGGACTCTGTGGGATTGGGTACTCAGCAGTGCAAGAGTGCAGCAGGAGCAGAGTCCAGCCTCCTCCCCACAGTGCAGATGTTGATTCCCCACCCAGCACTCAGAAAGTGTGGGAATTTCACTACTTTGCTCCATCCAACTCCAGAAGCATTTCTTCACTATGCTACAGTATATTCATCTGTTAAATGCGGCTAACAAAGTCCATATAGAGCACTGCTGTGAGGATGACAGGAGATAATGTATATGAAAGAGAACAACACAGCCCTTGACAAAGAGTAGCCACTCACTTTTACTTCTCTTGACCCTTCAACTTTTACATGATAGAAATTGGAACATTTCATGTGAGGTCAGTTTTTACCCTGTATGCACAAATCAAGCTGCATTAATTATCTCAGGGACAAGGGCTGGAGAAAACAAGTGGGGATGGGCAGGAAATGACCAGAATAAAACAAGAGTTTGCCAGTGAGAGGATAAATTCAGGTGACTAAACCAATCCAAGGAAAAGAATTTCTGGGAAAGTAAGAAGAAATGCTAGAAAGGAGGTAGAACCTGAGAAAGATATGGGGTCTCAGGAATTTGAATAGGGGATATCAGGAAATATTAGATCCAGGGGGAAAAGTGAAGCCTCGGCGAATTAGAGAAGATGGGGGGAAATGTTGTACCACAGAGATATAGGGGACCAAGAAACCACAAAAACCCAGGAGAAAGATAAGATTTCAGGAAAGTGGAGGCCTGAAGATGCCAGGAGGAGATCACAGGAGAGAGGTGGGCATGCAGAAAATAGGCAGGGCCCCAGTGATGCAGGAAAGAGTCTATAAGAAACAACTGCAAAAAAAAAAAGAGGAAATGAACCAGAGAAAGATAAGGGTTCCTAAAACAGAGAAAAACTGTGAAAGAACAGTAGAGGGACATAGCGCCATGGATTTTGGGAAGAGAACACAAACAAGAGAAAAGTCAAGAGATATAGGTATAGGTGGTCCCTAGGAGAGATAAATCCCTAGACAAAAAAAGATGAAGCCCTAAGGAAAGATGGAGTGGCAGCCCACAAAAAAATTAGGACCCAAAGAGAGATAGGAGTAAAGGTATAAGGGTTAGGGTAGTCTAGGATTGAGATAGGACTTTACAATAGAACGGCCTTTATACTGGAGGGACATCACAAAAGGGAAATAGATCCAGGAATTTGAGTTAGGGATGCCAGAAGAAAGGACCAAAGAAAAGAGATGGAATTGCAGAGGTGTAGGGAGAGGACACCAGAAACATGGTATAGCCCCAAGATGTGGGAAGACCCTGAGGAAGAGAAGACTCCTAAAGCAAGTACAGCTTCAGAGATATAAAGTTAAGTGACCCCAGGAGAGAGATAAGTTGAAACCCTGAGGGAGATAGAAAACAAATCCTAGGAAAAGTTTGGACTCTATAAAAGAGGAAGATAACTGCTGACAAATGTGGGGTTTATTTTGAGGGTGATGAGATTCCTACAAGTGGTTATTACGGTGGTGGTTACAATTCTGTGACTCTGCTAAAGAACATTGAAATGTACAATTTATTTTACTTTATTTCATTATTTTTGAATTTTGCCATGGCTCATGAGGTTGCTGTGAGGGTGCACAAGAGGTATTAGCAGAGAACCTGAGGCATGAGGACTGGGGCCACTCTTCTCAGGAAGCAATGCTCTCCCTTCTTCTGCTTCCCTTGAGCAGCAGACACTGTGGGTCCTCTGCCTGCAGCCCCAGGTCTTGCAGGGGGGATATCCAGTAGCCAGTGACTGCATCTCTCTGTCTGAGGTTTTTTTCTGCAACCATAGAAGATCACTCTGCCCCCAGGTAAGTCAGGCCAACAGCAGTCCTTCCCCAGAGTGTGTAATGCCACCATTTCTCTACTCTCTGGGACCAGCTCCTGCCCCCACAGGGACTGGGTGACACTGTTGGTAGCAGGCTTCCTTGCCCAGCCCCATTTCACTGCCCCTCTAAAGATGCTTTCCTTCACCTCCCAAAGGAACAACTTAACTGGAGTCCCTTCCCAGGGACTGCTTCCAGAGTGACTAACTCAAAGCATGACAGCGCCCCAACCTGCCATGTTTTCCTTGTTTATTCAGCCTCTCAAGGTGCCTCTCACTCATGTGGACCACAGGCCTCATGTCTTTCTCCTCCTGCAGGCACAGTGCATTCCTGTCCAGGTGTGACCTGCCTGGGACACCCCCCCCAAGCTTGGGAGCCCTTGCAGAGCTCGCTGTGGTACTAGAGGTGAGAACCCCCCAACAGTCACCCATTCTGATAGCTGGCTGAAGTGTACACTTTAAATATGTTAACTTTACAGACTCTAAATGATATCTCAATTGAGATATTATATATGTATATATACATATGTGTGTACATATATGTATAATGTATATATGTGTATGTATAATGTGTGCATACATGGAGGAGAAAGAAATAGAGAGAGAGAAAGAAAGAAATAGAAAAAAGAAAGAAAGACAAACAGGGACATGGGCAGGAGAGCCATAGAAGGAATTTGGACTCACAAAATGGATGGTCCTACATATAGTGAAGAGACACCAGGACAGATATAAGACCAAAGAAAAATGTGTCCTGCAAAATGGTGTGACATAAAAAAGGGGTAACTCTAGTAATTTGGGGCAAGTTAGTTGAAGAAAGGACTACAGGAAAAAGGTGAAGGCACAATGATGTAAGTAGGGATACCTAGGCAAGAAATAAAACTGCCTAAAAGTAGAAGAGTCCCAATCCTGCAGGGAGGGAAACCTAGGAAAATGATATAATTTTCAATGAGTTGTGTTCACTTAAGAAAAGTTCAAACCTGTAGAGAATTTTTACAAGTTTATTTGAGCCAAACTGACAACATTGCCAGGAAGCAAGTTCTCAAATGCTTCTGAGAATGACAGTTTTCAGTTTCTTTTATGCATTTGGAATTAAGGCAGGAATGTAAGAGAGTTCACATGAAAGTGGGAGAAGACAAGGTGGGGATGGTATTACAGTATAGTTAACAAGATTATGTTATGTGCTCTCCTGAGGGTAGTTACTCTTCCGAGGAGTCTGAAAGAGAGACATTTCAAAGGCACATTAACTAAGGTGCACAGAAACAATGGTCAAGGCTTGCTTAAGGCAAAGGTAAAATTTTTTTAATTGAGGTAGTTATTGGCCTGGAATGTGACTACCCATCATGATCAGCCCAGTTGCCAATTTATGATCAAATCACCCTCTGAGGTTATTTTCAGTTAGATTTATTAAAGGACCACTCAATAATCCTAGTTGAAACTCAGGTGATTTTGGAATGAAACACCAGTTGAAAGGATGAACTGCAGAAACTTGAGGACCATGACTCTAAGATAGTTATAGGACTTCAGAAAATAGCTACAGGACTGGAGATTAGTTAAAGGAATTCTAAGGAAAAAAATAGGGGTGCCCTGGCTGGTGTGGCTCAGTGGATTGAATGCTGGCCTGTGAACCAAAGGGTTGCCAGTTCGATTACCAGTCAAGGTGAATGCCTAAGTTGCAGGCCAGGTCCCCAGTGGGGGCGTGCAAGAGGCAGCCACACGTTGATATTTCTCTCCCTCTCTTTTTCCTTCCCTTCCCCTCTCTAAAAATAAATAAATAAAATCTTTAAAAGAAAAAAGTAGGGGTAAACACATAAAAGACATAGTATCTACAGAGCTTAAGAGACTCAGGACAAGAGGGGGTACTTCATAAAAATGTGAGGTACCAGGTACTTGGGGAAGAAAGTAACTTTAAGAGAAAGATCAGTACCCAGGAAATTAAAAAAGGGGATCCTTAAGAGAAAGACGTGTCCCCAGGGACATAGGGATGGAGAGATCCTAGGAGAATAGTGTAGCCACTAAAGAAGAGGCTTTCAGGCAAGGAATATCACCCCAGCAGAAAGCTGAAACCTCAGCCTGACCTCCATCATTTTTTACCTTTTCTGTTCTCTAGTAGACTGAGTTGAGATGTCTGTGTTTAAGGCTGTGACAGATAAGGGGGTTGGGCTAGGCCACCACACCTGCCCCAAGTTCTTAATTAAAATCTCCCTTGCCCCTACCCTTTCTCTTCCCTTACCTCAGGCACACAGCCTAAAGGGCTTACAGACTGCTAGGTTTTAAATGATATTTGAGCATAGGACCCTTTTTTTTTTTTCAGATTTCTGCTGTTTATCCTGAGGTGTTTTTTTTAACCTCTTTTCATTCAAGGTTCATTTTATTTCTGTTTTCATTACTTCACTAACATATCATTATTATTATCATTACAATAACTTTTGTCAGTACACTACTTAAAATATAAATCTACTGAGAGAAGTGGCATTATATAATAAGACAATGTTAAAAAATGTATATTTTCTAGTCCTCTATTAAATGTAGATGTGTTGGAATAACTTGCTTTTCTCATCTGGGCCTCAGTTTCTTCATCTGAAATACTCTATGTTATTTCATGATTCTTTAAACCAACTGCTGGGTGGCCCATTTACTCATCCACCTTAGGGTTTCAATTAGAAGAATCAAGGCAATCAGGACAGCCTACTCCCCCTAGTAGAGTCTCAAGAACTCTGTAGGTAGTCTCATTTCCACATACAACTAACAACCCTGTCTGGGCCAACAGGAACTTCTGGAAATCCAAGGTTTCTTGCAGGTAGAAGAAAATTCTGCTTTCTTATTGGGCCTGGTGATCTGACAGTCACTGATGCCTACACTCAATATTAAGTCAATGAGTGAGACAAGTGACCGTTTGATTGCTTATGCCTGCTGATCATCACTCAGAAGAAATATCATGTGTCTGAGAGGCAGACTTTGGGTGTCCTTGGGTACCCCATTATCTTCAATCTTGAGCTCATAACCAAGTACCTTTGGGTAGGGCACCGGGAGAGCTCCAAGGATCTTTAATAAGTATGCCAAGAAAAGGTCTCTAAAGGATTACACTGCTCCCACAGAGTGCAATGACCTCTCAGTTGCTCTCATCCCACAAGAGTCCTAGTTTTTTTAATTGGTCAACTCAGCCATAATTGTTTCCAGAGGATAATGGGGAAGTTCCATCTTCCCTTGTTCTTTCACTGCCTTATTCAGAATCTCTGCATTTGGTGGTATCAGCCAAGGAGTAAGAGAGCCCCTGTGGGGGACTGCATTGCTGCTGCTGACGTAACCCAGAGACAGAGACCCAGCACTATGGTTTGTTGATGGACCTAAAAGTCTAGGAATTATGTAAGTAACATTTTAAGACTGGTACTGCTATTTAGTTTATGGTAAGTACTCTGTGTAAATTATGGATATTCTGAGCTTGACTAATCCCTAGGCATACTATTTATCCACTAATAACAAACTGCCCACACTGCCCTATGAATATGCCCCCTATGTCTTCTCAGCTCCAAACAAGGCCAAACAGAGTAAACCCCCTCTGCCCCAGGTATCTTTCTCCTTCCCCCACCCTCAGCTGAAATGAGGGGTGCCTGCTCTACCAATAGGTTCATAGGACATGCAGAAAATAAACCATCTCTTTCCCTGCCTTTCTCTTTCCAAGGAAAACACCACTAGGGTAAAGTAGAGCTCACCCAGCCTTTCTAACTGAAGAGAATCATTAATACCTAGTCTTCAAATTTCCCCTACCTCCTTCCCCTACCCACCCTACATTTAGTTAGAGTGAGTCAAAACACAATACCTTCATCAATGTCAAAGCTGAAGGGAACAAGACTGTACTCCTCACTTTATAGATGGGAAACTGAGACTCAACAAAAGATTTTCTCAGTTACACTGTTAGTGGCAGAGTAGACTGTAGACCTGGTATGATTATTTTCTCCCCTCCCAGCATCACCCCTCTCACCTGCCCCTCCACACAACTCTGAGGCCTCTACAGCATTGGACCAATTCATTCCAGGTTGATTACCCATGAAAGAGGACCTCAGGAAAAAGCTATCCTTAACCAAAGTAATGAACCTAACAAGATATGGTCTAGGGTATTTGATAACAATAATAGGCTATTGGAGTTAGGGGAGTGGAGTGGAGCAAGGTGGAAGGGGGACCAAGGGAAAAGAACAAGGACAATATCTTCATTTTGACTTACATTTACAAATCCCTTTCAGCTTGTCTTTGACCCCTCCCCTTCAGAGGCAGTTAGCTTTATGTATCACCCCTCTCCACAAAGCCCTCCTCCTAAAGGCAGCCCTAAGAGAGCTACTTCAGGAGTGAAATGACGAAAAGCCAAAGTAAACACTCCTACTATTTTATCTCTCACATACCACTTAGTAGCCCCAGACCACCCTTGGTTATCTGAAGCTTTTTTTTAAGGAAACTGGAGTTTTCAACAAGTTTCTATTTTATCACTTTCCTTGGCCCTTAGACTACATTTTCTTCCTGGAAAAGGGGTTTTTTTTTTTCTCTCTAGGATTAGGGTACTGTGGGCTGCCCACATAGCCTTCCTCAGATAGTTTAGGAACTGGACAAAGAAATGAGTAATAAATCTTTGAAATTTCTGTTTGTTTTTTTTTAGGGGAACAGGGATTGCATGTTCATAGGACATGTACTTATAGATATTGGTTTTTCAGAATCACCTTTAGGTCCTGAGTTCTGGTTCATTGTGCATGTCATCTTGGCAATCCTTTTTCCTGGAAACAGCTATAAGGACACAAATACTTAACTTTATTGTTATATTGTGACTTCTATATAAATTATGCAAGTGAGTGGCAGTGTGTTTGTTCATGGATATAAATATGAGTGTGGTAAGTTTCAAAGGTCAGTTGTACAAGTTTCTATGTTCATATTTCAGCTAAAACTAGTAGAGTTTACATTGCTGGTTAACATTTGCATGAATGAAAACAAACTTCCAAGAACTAAAATAATATGGAACATTTATTTATTCTAATTTCTCTAAATAATATATAAAGAGTCTGTGATAACATCAGTCTTGCAGACACATGCATGCACACATGCAGCAGCAGCACTAGAGAAGACATTATCATAGTGACACTACAGCGATTTACTTGACATGGTGGCTTTTGGAATAGAAACAAATTCTAAGATTCAAGACTACATCCTGGAAAATGTTTGGAGCCAACTGGATGCTTAAGAAGCTTAGTTCTTGTTTTGGCTCTTAAAGCAACTTACTGTGTGAGCTTAGGAAGATCTCTTCAACTCTCCCAGTCCTTTTTCTCCATTTGGCTTATGACCCTAGCCTTCCTTTTATCCACAGTTTGGGAGTTGGGAAGCAAAATATCCAACACAATACCTGAGAATAAAGGATCAGAATATAGCACTCATTCTGTGGAGGACAAAAACTGTGCCCTTTACTTGGCTTCATGTCCCCTGTCCAGCTTCCTCCTTGGCCTCAGGCCAGTTCTTGTCAAAGTGACCAGGATGAGTGAATGATAAGTAGGTAGACTGGTTGGTAAAATTACTTTGAGTTTGAAGAGCCCTATTATCTCCACCAAGTTCAGAGCAGGAAGAATTGGCATCAGCCCATTTGCGCTTAGACCTCTACCCAAACGCAGATGGAATGATGTTATTCCTTTTTGCTTGCTTCCTTGTTGTGGTGAGGACCCTTCTTCAGGACCATATCCCCAGGGTTTCTACTCTCTCCATCTTCTTCCAGCCATACACATTTATCTGCTTACAGATTTTTTTAAGTTGCTAGTTTATTTATTTACTATATTATATTTTCTATTCTTATTTTGGAGTATACTCTCTACTTATATAAAAATGTTTGCTGTAAAACAGTATGCTGTGTACACCAACAGCACCCTCATACATCTTGTTTTTAACCCCATCTCTTGGTTGCATCACTTTTCTCTTAGGCTTGATTTAGTTATGTGTTGTTTTATGAATTTAGTGTAGCTTAAGTGTACAATGTTTATAAAGTTTTCAATAGTATACAGCAATGTCCTAGGTCTTCACACTCACTCATCACTCACTCACTGACTCACGCAGAGCACCTTCCAGTCCTGCAAGCTTCATTCATGGTAAGTGTCCTATACAGGTATGCCTTTTTTATCTTATCCTGTATTTTTAATGTACTTTTTTATGCATATATATATACATATATAGATATATATACATATATATATATTTAAATACACAAATATTTACCATTGTGTTACAACTGCCTACAGTATTCAATACAGTAAGATTCTGTACAGGTTTGTAGCTCAGGAGCAATAGACTATATGGTGTGTAGTAGGCTATACCATCTAGGTTAGTGTAAGTACACTTTATGATGTTCACACAATGACGAAATCATCTAATGATGCCTTTCTCAAAATGTATCTCTGTCATTAAGAGGCACATGGCTGTAACTGAAATATGAAAGTTAGCACAACTATTCTGGTGCCACTAAAAATATCAAGAAGAAAAATGGAACAGAAGGAGGAAAGTATAAACATAGTAAAAGATGTCAAACTTTCTCTCCTGAGTTTGATGGCCAACTGAAATTCAGCCACCTGCCCTGTTCTGCCTATTTTGAGTTTTTTTCTTTTCAGATGATTTCAGTGTGGGAAATATTGGGATTAAGGGAATAGGGCAGGAGGTAGGGACAGCCAGCCAGACAGTGGGCAGTTCCTTTTTTCCTCAACTGCAATATAAGGACTGGGCCACTTATATTTCTGGAAGAGATTTCTCTTGTGGTGCAAATGGTTTGAGGACCTGTAACTTTGCTAACCCAAAAAACATTCTGGCCTCTGACCCTGTGCCCATGAATAAGAGGCTCCAAATTCACTCTCATTGTTCAGGCCCTAAAGCTGAAAGCTGGCCACACAGGTTGCTTGACTGCTGTTTTGGCAAAAGCCATCCTACCTTCAGCAAGGTGACTCCCCAAGGACCAATAGGCATTTAAAGGTAGTGGGACAGGGGTACATGTGGGAAAGATCCAGGGTTCTTTCTTGAAACAGAAGAACAACTTGGATGGGGTGGGACTTGAACCAGTTTGTCTCTAAGCCTGTCTAATTTTTTGCCATTCCTTTTGAGAGAACCACTGACTCTTTAGGAATAGATTTGGTAGCCATCTGATAAGACTGGAGAGAGCCAAGAGATGCAGGCCCAATCTTTTCTGATGCTGCTCACAAGTGAACTGACTTGAGTCCATGCTCCCTAGCTAGGCCCTGGGTCCCCTCAACCTTCTTCACTGGGTTATTGGAATGATGCCATAAGATCATGTACGTAACACAGAGGAGGGCTCAATAAATTTCTCCTTAACAGATCCATACATGTGATAGTGCTTTGCAAACTATAAAGCTTCATTCCAAATGGTAAAGAGAGTTGAGTTTTGCAGCTACATAAAGAAAATGATTTTTGCAACCTGGTCTCACTCCTAACTCAAGACTGAGGCATGGGAGTAAAGTGGAGAGAAGAGAAAAAGTTGGAAACAGTAAATAAAGGGGTAGGAAAACAGTAAACCAAAGAAGGACCTAGGGCCAGATGTCTCTCCAGGGGCAATATGTATTTGAGAGTGGCAGTGAGGGTGCAGGTAGGAGGAACTCAGAACTCTTTCTAGGGACAGAAGAACAGATATAGATGGACCTTAGATATTCACTTCAAGGCCCACCTCCTGTTTTCACACCTCCAATAATGGGTAACTGTTTTCCTCCTTAGGCAGCTTGTTCTGATCATAACCAGCATTAACTCTCAGAAAGTACTTCCTTGTGTTAAGCTGATATCTGCTTCCCTGTAGTTTTAAATTCTACTCCTTGGTGCCATATAGAAAAGGGCTAATGTCTTGCTTGACACCAAGTGAGCATTGAATAAGTGTCTGTTGGGTGATATATTGGCAGGTGCTAGGAAGGAGTAGACTAACTCCTTTTGTATTTGCAAGAGCCAGTCAGCATAGCCTTAGATTTACAAAAGGCTCAGTATGTGTTGAGTAAATGAATGACAATCCCAGCATAGGCATGACTGCTACAAACTCTTGGGATGAAATAGTACCTTAAAGACCATCTGAATCTATCAACCTACCTCTCAAGAAACTTTAAGCCATCCCATAGGATTCTGAGTCTTTACTATATCCACCTGCTTGTTCAGTGACTTTTGGGCCAAATTGCAATCTTACAGTGGAATAGAAGAATAATCTCCTATTGATCCATCCTCATCCTCTTTCACATTCCAAGGATAATGGAAAGCAAAATGCAATAGGAACTGATTGTCTAGGGGAAAAGATAAATCCAATGTTGGACAAATGTTCAAATGGAAATACAGAGGTAGGAGTACTTGGGTTTGCCTCATTGAGAGCAGCTGTGGTAAAAGATTCTAAAACTTACTCTTGAAAAATAAAGGAGTTTCATAAATGAATGAGGTTGGAGGTGCGGGTATAAATGTGGCAGGCAATCCAGATAGAGGGAACTTCATGGGCCCTAAACATGTATTCATGAGTTTGCAAAATGACTAAGGCTTCCTAAATAGACTCCCATAATTTGGACGGGAGAAGAGCAAATAATCACTCTCGATTCAGTTTGATTTTGAAGGTGAACCAGAGTTTGGCAAGAAGCTGAACCATGATTTATCATAGCTACTGTGATTATGTGATTAGCATTGTTAATCTTCACATTCTAATCTCACCTGTTACTAGTACATTCATTGCTAGCCTCAATAATGGCTGTTAGAACTGTGATTGCAGTTCCCTGAGGTGTCATCTTAATTGCTACCATTCCAGTACACCACTACATCACTAATGCCCTTCACAACTGACATCCACTACCCCTCTTGCCATAGCTCTCTAACCAGTGTTTCTCTAACCCAAAAGGCTGAGGGAAACATTCTGTCCTTCTGGGGGTTCCTGGGACTGCAACCCAAAAGAGCTAACTACAAGCCAAAATTTCTTTGAAATTTTATGTTGTGTATTAAATATTCATGCAATTTGTTTTTAAAGATTTTACTACTTATTTTTTTAGACAGAGGGAAAGGGAGGGAGAAAGAAAGGAAGAGAAACATCAATGTACAAGAGAAACTTCAATTGGCTGCCTCTTCCACACCTGCAGCTGGGGACCTGGCTCTCAAACAACCCAGACATGTGCCCTGACTGAGAATCGAACTGGTGACCTTTCAGTTTGCAGGATGATGGCCAACCCACTAAGCCACGCCAGTCAGGGCTCATGCAAATTTTTGTTTCCTTTGATGTAGGTAGCCATGTTTCTTTTAAGATATTTTACATTGTTTGTTTTATCCTCCTGAAACCTATAAGTAAAACAGAAGACATTTAGTGTTTATCCTGCAAAACTTTATATCCTTTAGCACCTGATATTTTCCTTGCACCACTCCTGAAATGTATGTATGTGTTTATATATGTATATACCCCCAAATGGAATTTATTTATTTAAAAATGTGTATTTATTCTTATGTTTAAATTCTAGTTACCTTCAAAGTACTCTCCATTTGATGTAATACACTTATCAAGACATTGTTTCCACTGCTCGAAATAGTTTTTGAACACCATATTTTTTAAAGATTTTATTTATTTTTAGAGAAAGGGGAAGGAATGGAGAAAGATAGGGAGAGAAACATCTATGTGTGATATCCTCTTGCATGCCCCTTACTGGGGACCTGGCCCACAACCCAGGCATGTGCCCTGACTGGGAGTCAAACTGGTGACCCCTTGGTTTAGCAGGCCAGCACTCAATCCATTGAGCCACACTGGCCAAGGCTGAACTCTGTTGTTTGTTTCACCTGTTCCACATCGACAAACCATTTCCCTTTGAGAACTTTTTTCATCCATGGAAACAAACAAAAAAACCCAGTCACTCAAGGAATGATCAGGTGAATAGGGAGGAAAGAGCATGGGGCTCATGCTGTTTTGGATCAAAAACTGCTGAACACTCAGCGTGGTGTGGGCAGGTGCGACCATAAATCACCTATCATGAAATGGGCAAAGACATTGAAAGAGTTTCCAAAAAAATTCACTGAAGCTCAACTCAGCTTCTCACAATGCCAGCTGGTACACTGACACAGATGGGGTCCTAGGACACTCGCCTAGCAGGGAAAGCCTGTACTACAAAGGGCCCACCCTCCAGAAAGTAATTTTGTTTTTTTTTGGGGGGGTCACCCCTCATATACTCCAATTTGACAATTATTTCAGGAGAAGCTGAGCATAGTGGTTAAGAGTGTGGGTCACAATGGCAAAGACCCTGGGTTTGAATCCTATCATACTATAGTATGACCTTGGGAAAATTAATTAACCTTCCCCACTCCGTTTTCCTTTCTATAAAACAAAACTAATAATACCTATCACATAAGATTGTTATAAGAAACCAATGAGTTCATGCATGTAAAGTTTTTAACACAGTGCCTGGCATATATGTGCCAATTAGTTTTTCATTTTTAAATTACAGTTGGTATACAATATTATTTTACTTTCAGGTGAACAGCCCCATGATTAGACATTTCTATAACTTACGAACTGATCACCCTAATAAATCTACTACCACTCTGACACCACACACAGTTCCTGCAATATTATTGACTATATTCCCCATGCCATATTTTCATATCCCCATGACTATTCTGTAACTACAAATTTGTACTTCTTAATTCCTTTACTTTCTTCACCCAGTCCCCCAGCTTCCCTCCCATATGGCAACCATCAAAATATTCTCTATCTGCCAGCCAAGATGGAGGCATACGTAGATGCACTGTGCCTCCTCACACAATCAAAAGAAGGACAAATTTAAAAACAAACAAACAAAAAAACAACCAGAACTGCCAGAAAATCAAACTGTAAGGAAGTCCAGCAACCAAGGAGTTAAAGAAGAAACATTCATTTAGACTGGTAGGAGGAACAGAGACAGGCGGCTGGAGTGAACAGAACTTGCTGCAAGGTGGTGGCTGGAAGACCTAGGTGGGCAAGGTGGCTGTCGGACTGGATTGTCCCACATTTGCATGCAGATAAACAGGGAAGAACAACTGGGGAGCAAGACAGACCACACAACCCAGGGTTATAGTGAGGGAAAATAAAGCCTCAAAACCTATGATTGTAAAGACCTGTGGGGGATGTGGTAGGAGGGAATCCCAGCCTCACAGGGAAGGTCACTGGAGAGACCAACAGGGTCTTGGAGAATGAACAGGTGCACCTGCCTGTGAATCAGTGCAAGAGGGTCCCAATTTGCTTGTGGGTGGCAGAGAAGTGTTGGAAAGCTGGCCAAGAGCCCAGCAAGAGGAATTATTTCCTTCTGGACACCTCCCCTGCATACAGAACCACAACACAGTGACATGGGTTGCCCTGCCATGATGAATACCCTTACTATGTAATGGGTACCCTGAAACAACAAAAAAAATGGCCCACATGAAAGAACAGATCAAAGCTCCAGAAAAAAATACAACTAAACAATGAAGAGATAACCAACCTATCAGATGCAGAGTTCCAAACACTGGTGATCAGGATGCTCACAGAAATGGTTGAGTATGGTCACCAAATAGAGGAAAGAGTGAAGGCTATGAAAAGTGAAATGAAGGAAAAATGCATGGGGAACCAACAGTGATGGGAAGGAAACCAGGACTCACATCAACACCTTGTAGCAGAAGGAAGAAATAAACATTCAACTGGAACAGAATGAAGAAACAAGAATTCAAAAATATGAGGAGAGGCTTAGGAACCTCTGGGACAACTTTAAACGTTCCAACATCCAAATCATAGGGGTGCCAGAAAGAGAAGAGGAAGAGTAAGAAATTAAAAATTTATTTGAAAAAATAATGGAGGAGAGCTTCCCCAAATCTGGCAAAG